>NC_068350.1:40032450-40730784 GCF_014633365.1 Diospyros lotus | reverse complement strand
GCTAAACCTTGAGTCTTGCCCATTCACGTTAAAAACTTTTCCGGATTGCTCATCATTGACATCAACGACGCCATGAGAAAACATTTTTGATACCACAAATGGTCCATTCCATTTGGACTTAAGCTTTCCAGGAAACAACCTCAGCCTTGAATAAAAAAGCAACACTCTTTGTTCCTCATAGAATTCCTTATGCCTCAACTTCTGTCATGCCACATATTGGTCCTGTCCTTGTACAATTTAGCATTCTCATAGCTGCTCAATCTAAACTCTTCCAATTCATTAAAATCCAGCAATCTTTTCTTTGCTCCTTGAGTATAATCGGTGTTCAATGCTTGAGTTTTCCAAAAAGCCTTATGCTCTAATTCCAAAGGTATATGGCAAGCTTTACCAATAAACATCCAAAATGGTGAAGCACCTACATGAGTTTTAAATGATATCCGATATGCCTACAGCACATCATCAAGCTTAGCTACCTAATTCCCACTGGTGATATTCACCATTTTTTTCAAAATCTGCTTGACTTTCCAATTTGAAACTTTGGATTGTACATTTGTTTGGGGATGGTGTGCAGTACATATTTTGCGCACAACTCCATATTTCTTCAACAACATCTCTATACTTTTGTTGTAAAAGTGTGTACCTCCATTAGTGATTAAGGCATTCGATACTCTATACTGGTTGAAAATAAATTTCTTCAAGAAAGCCATTACCGTCTTTGAATCATCACGAAATGTAGCACTAGCCACAATCCATTTGGACATATAGTTAACAGCAAGAAAAATGTAATGATTTCTAAAGGACATAGATAACGGCTCCATAAAATCCATTACCCACACGTCAAAAATCTCAACTTCAAGGACTCCTTTTTGGGGCATTTCATTTCTCCAAGTGATGTTTCCCATTCTGTGGCATTTGTGACACTTTTTGGCCCATGAAGCTACATCTTGAAATAATGTAAGCCAGAAAAAACTACTGTGCAACACCTTCAATGCAGTCTTTTTCATACTGAAATGACCACCACACTCCGAACCATGGCAGCAATCTAAAATGGCCTCTTGCTCAATCTCGGGAACACACTTTCTTAAAACTTGATCAGCACTCCATTTATAACGGTAAGGTTCATCCCAAAAATATTTCCTCGTTTCACTCAAAAACTTCTTTTTCTGTTGATAATTTATTTCCTTCGGAATTGACCATTGGCCGCATAGTTTGCAAATGAGGCATACCAAGGTAGTATATTTGCAGCCATGACACTTGAAAGCATTTTGTAGATTTGCAACTTCTCATCTAGAAATGTATGCATAATTTCTCCTCGTTCAATCTCCACAACATGCTCATTTACCTCCAACAGGGATAAATGATCGGCTACTTGGTTTTCGACACATTTTCTATCCTTGATCTCAATGTCAAACTCTTGCAATAACAAAACCCATCGTTTTAATCTTGGCTTAGCCTCTTTCTTGCTCATCAAATATCTCAATGCAGCATGATCAGTGTGAATAATCACTTTTTCTCCCAAAATATAGCTCCTGAATTTATCCATAGCATACACCACCGCTAGCATCTCTTTTTCAGTGGTTGTATAATTAACTTGAGCCTCATTGAGCAATTTTCTAGCATAATATATGGCATGAAATATTTTATTTCTTTGCTGCCCTAAGACTGCTCCCACTGCAAAATTGCTAGTGTCACATATGATCTCAAAAGCATGACTCCAATCCGGTACAATGATCACCAGTGCCTCAACCAATTTATCTATATATGCTCAAATGCCACCAAACAATTCTCATCAAAGTCAAACTGAGCATCCTTCTCCAATAAGCTACACATGGGTTTGGCAATCTTTGAAAAATTTTTGATGAACCGCCTATAAAATCTGGCGTGTCCAAGAAAGCTTTGGATTGCCCTCACCATTCTTGGAGGTGGAAACAACTCAATAACTTGCAGCTTCACTTTATCAACCTCAATGCCCTTGTGAGAGATTTTGTGTCCCAAAACAATGCCTTCTCGAACCATAAATTGGCATTTTTTCCAATTTAGCACTAAGTTTTCTTCTATGCACCTATCAAGCACTCTTCTAAAATTCTTGAGGCAATGATCAAAGGAATTTCTAAAAATGGAGAAATCATCCATGAAAATCTCTATCACATCCTCAAGCATGTCAGAAAAAATAGCCATCATACACCTTTGAAAAGTCGCGAGTGCATTACAAAGACCAAATGGCATTCTCTTGAATGCAAATGTGCCAAAATGACAAGTAAATGTTGTTTTTTCTTGATCTTCTGGCGCTATAGCAATTTTATTATACCCGGAGTAACCATCGAGGAAGCAATAGAACATATACCCCATAAGTTGGTTAAGAAGTTGGTCGAGATACAACATTGGGAAATGATCTTTCTGAGTGGCTTGGTTTAACTTCCTATAATCCATACAAACACGCCAAACATTAACAATCATTGTAGCAATCAATTCCTTGGTATTATTTTTAATCACTGTGACGCCTTATTTCTTAGGAACACGTTGAATGGGACTTACTCACTATCCAAAATGGATTAAATAATTCCATAATCCAAAAGCTTGAAGTTAAAATAATTTATGTATATCAACTAGTTTTATTATGCTCAAATGACTCAATTCCAATCTGTCCGCTGCTGGACGGTCTATACCGCTGCATAGGGTGTCTACACCGCGATGTCGTGAGACAGAAAGTTGAAACATCACGATGAAGTGCAGATTAATGTCTAATGAGTAATTAACTTAAGTAAAGTGAATAATAAAGCTAAATCAAGTATTAGGATGGTACAAATATAGTGTTGAACATGATGACTAAAATAACAGAGTAATTATGTTACTTGCTGGACAAAAAAGATCAGATTACCAAGAATTAGACTGCACTAAGACTAGTTAAACAGTGAATTCCATATCAGAGTTTTATTGTTTTATAAATGTCATGGTAATTGTATGATTTCTCGAGCACGTATGTTTTTTTAAGAAATGGTATTTTAACGGTTTATAATTATTTTGAAAAGCTTAAAAAATTTTCAACTGTTTCCAAATTATTAGTATAAGTTAAAGTTGATTTTGGAACAACTGTTTCCAACTTAGTAGTATAAGTTAAAGTTTATTTTGGAGCTTACTTATATCTTTTTATACTTTATAAATGTAAATTTTGTAAACGTAGCTTAATTATGGATTTTTACGAAAGTAGGGTTTCCGAATATTGATTTTCGAAATGAGGGTTTTAAACATGGATTTCTCAAAAATAGGGTTTTGATTTAAGATTTGGAGTTGGTATCTGTTGGTCTACTTGAACTAAATGATGATGACTGTGTATGTGAACAATATGATATTGATTGACATTGTTGTGAAGATTTATATGCTACTTGTGTTTGTGTGTATGTTTTCCTTGTAAGAGGAGTCACGACGAGTTGATATCGGCTTGGTTGTAAGAACCAGTCTTACAAGGACAATTTGTGCATGTAGGGTTGCCTTGAGAGAGGAGTCACGACGAGTTGATATCGGCTTGGTTGTAAGGACCAGTCTCTCAAGAACAATTTTGGTTATGTCGACATATCGAGGTCCATAAAAATATCATGGTCAGACCCATGGTAGGACCATTTGTTTGCTCAATGCGGTACATCATAGTCAGACCTATGATAGACCAAATATTTGTTATGGTTCTGAATTTGGTACAATTTTGTTTGGGGTATATCACGGTCAGACCCATGATAGGACCAAATGCTGAGTATCCGCCTCTGTTTAATTTGTTTGATATGTTTGATCTGTTAAGTATTGTCATGTACGACTGAATGTATTATGAAAAATACCATGACTATTGTATGCTAAACTGGTTTGGAATTCACTGAGCTTTCAAGCTCATTCTGTGTAGTTTTAAATGTTTTTAAGAAACAGACTTTCGAGGATAGTGGAGCCTGTCCAAACTTGAGAGATTTGAAGATGATTCACTGGACTGATGTAATAGTGGAATAAGGGAATTTTAGTGTTCAATGTTTAAATATTGTATAAAATAATGTTGGTGTAAACAATAAGTTATGTATTAATGATAGTAAAAGTTTTTTACTTTCGCAATAATTGTACCGCTTGTTGGATTGAATGATCGACCGACCGTCCGGTGCGATCCGGGTAGGTTCGCGGGCTAGACCAGGGATCACCTGGGGCCGGGCCGTGACAAGTGGTATCAGAACAAAGATCTAGGACAAAACTTAATAACAGACAAAGATACATATGGATAAAATTATAAAAAGTAAAGATTTACTGAATTAAAGGAATTAGGTTTGATACGTTTTGTTATATGGTGATAGTTTTTGTTAAATGATGATCCATACCTTATGGATATAGAAATGATTAGTTTAATGTTAAATGTGTGTACTTAGTACATCACTAAGCTTAAAATGATAAGTAATTAACGTGTGTTATTTGAACTTAGATGGACGGTGCTAGGACTGAAACAAATGAGGGACAGGGTAGTACCCCTGTTGGGAATAATAACAGCGCTTTAGACGTGATAATGGCTCAAATGATGGAATACTTTGAGCGACAAAAAAGTAAGTTAGATAGGCGAGAGACTGCCATGCCAGAGGAGAATGATGATGTAGCATTAGAACATTTCCAAAAGTTTCGACCTCCACGATTCAATTGGGAGGTTAGTGAAGAGGAAGCTGAAAAGTGGATAGAAACCATGGAGGAAATTTATGCAGTGTTACGTTACGACAATGATAGAAAGGAGAAATTTAGTGCATTTCAGTTGGAATGACCTGCGAGGGCTTGGTGGAGGATCGTAGAACAAAAGTGGGTCCAGATGGGAACCCCTCGCATTTGGAATAACTTTTTGGATGAATTTAAGAATAAATTCATTTCATTAGTTGCTAGGGAAAGAAAAAAAGAAGAGTTTCTGAATTTAAGATAGCGTACCATGACGGTAGCTCAGTACGAGATGACATTTACTAGGTTATCGAAATATGCACCGGACATGGTAAACACTGAAGCCAAGAGAAAAAAGAGATTTATACTAGGGCTGAATTTAGAAATTCAAGATGCATTGGTATCCGCCAGACTGGATACTTATGTGGAGGCAGTAGAATATGCTCAACGATCAGAAAATAGTAAAGCCCGCCTTCGAGAATTTAAAAATTCTAAGAAAGACAAATTCAAAACTGGGATGCCTTCCAAAGAAAATGTCATACAAGAACAGGGGGTGACACAGCAAAGTGAATCTGGAGGATTCGCTAAAAAACGACCGGCGTAAAATGGTATCGGAAGGGCTGAAAAGAGAGAAATAGCCCAATTTCAATGTCAGTTTTGTGAACTCAGTAGCTACACTGAGAGTAATTGTTGGAGAAAGGCTGGAAAGTGCTATGGTTGTGGAAGTTCAGAACATCAAGTCAGGGATTGTCCTCGACAAAGGCAAAGCAATGCGGCTTTAGATTCAAATTCACGACAAGGAACTCAAGGTCCGGCGGGTAAAACTAAGGTTCCAGCCCGAGTGTACGCAATAAATAGGGTGGATGGAGAAGAAAATACAAATATGGTGAAAGGTACACACTCTAATTTAAGATAGAAGCCTTGATAGATTATGAAATCACAAACCTTTGTATTAACCCTAAATATATGCAACGAATAGAGAATTAAGAAAGAAGTATTAAAATTCCAATTAATAAAGTCTATAGAAATTGTGAAACAGAAAAGTAACAAACCTATTTCGGTATGAATTTCGAGGACGAAATTTTTTTGAGGGGAGAATGTGACATCCCCAAATTTTCACACATTTTAATATTAAATTATTTAATATTAAATGAAATTATAGTTATGAATTTAGGACTCAATTGAATGAAAAATAAAATATTTTGGGTTCAAATATAATTAAAGAAATTTGGTTCAAATATCTTGGTTTGATTTAAAAAATATATATATAAATAATTAATAATGATGGATGATGAAGCTAGGCATGCAAGGTGGTAAAATATAGCTTGCCACCTTTCTCTTGCATTAAATAGCAAGATGAGTCATTATTCTTGAAGGAGGAAAATATATATATGAAGAAAATGAAAGAAAAAGAAACAAAACTCTTTTTCTTGCATGTTTGATTGAGAGCAAGAGTTTGAGAGAAAAAAGGGGCAAGAACACGTCTAGGAGAGGAAGAAGAAGGAGGAGAAAGTGGAGTTGGAAGCTTGGAGAAGAAGTTGTGAGTGAGTTTGCAAGAGATCACTAAGTACTTGTAAGTTTAACTTGTTTTCTTTAAAGTTCTAAGTTTGATTTGGACGAAAATTATGATAGTCATGTTGTTAATGGGTAGTACTATGAATATAAATGTTGTTTAAGTATAAATCATGTTGGTTGTTGTGAAAAGAAATGGTTGAAGTTGGTGAAAAAGGTTAGAAATGGTAGTATGTTGGGTTGTTGGAAAGTTTATGAAGTTTCTTGGAATTTTATGGTGTTGTGATGATAAGTCTTGTGTTTAAAAGGTTGAGTTTGATGTGGTAAATGATTTAGTAACGTTATAGTATGGATTGAAACTGATTTGGGTTGAAAATTTGGTTGATATTAATGGTTTGGAAAACTGAAAATTGTGATGCTCTGTTTTCTGTCCGCTGCTGGACGGTCTACACCGCGGCGTAAGGTGTCTACACCGCGGCGTAGGGTGTCTACACCGCGACGTCATGAGACAGAAAGTTGAAACATCACGATGAAGTGCAGATTAATGTCTAATGAATAATTAACTTAAGTAAAGTGAATAATAAAGCTAAATCAAGTATTAGGATGGTACAAATATAGTGTTGAACATGAGGACTAAAATAACAGAGTAATTATGTTACTTGCAGGACAAGAAAGATCAGATTACCAGGAACTAGACTGCACTGAGACTAGTTAAACAGTGAGTTCCATATCAGAGTTTTATTATTTTATAAATGTCATGGTAATTGTATGATTTCTCGAGCAAGTATGTTTATTTAAGAAATGGTATTTTAACGGTTTATAATTATTTTGAAAAACTTAAAGAATTTTCAACTGTTTCCAAATTATTAGTATAAGTTAAAGTTGATTTTGGAACAACTGTTTCCAACTTAGTAGTATAAGTTAAAGTTTATTTTGGAGCTTACTTATATCCTTTTATACTTTATAAATGTAAATTTTGTAAACGTAGCTTAATTATGGATTTTTACGAAAGTAGGGTTTTCGAATGTTGATTTCCGAAATGAGGGTTTTAAACATGGATTTATCAAAATTAGGGTTTTGATTTAAGATTTGGAGTTGGTATCTGTTGGTCTACTTGAACTAAATGATGATGAATGTGTATGTGAACAATATGATATTAATTGACATTGTTGTGAAGATTTATATGCTATTTGTGTTTGTGTGTATGTTTTCCTTGTAAGAGGAGTCACGACGAGTTGATATCGGCTTGGTTGTAAGGACCAGTCTTACAAGGACAATTTGTGCATGTAGGGTTGCCTTGAGAGAGGAGTTACGACGAGTTGATATCGGCTTGGTTGTAAGGACCAGTCTCTCAAGAACAACTTTTGTTATATCGACATATCGGGGTCCATAAAAATATCATGGTCAGACCCATGGTAGGACCATCTGTTTGCTCAATGCGGTATATCATAGTCAGACCTATGATAGACCAAATATTTGTTATGGTTCCGAATTTGGTACAATTCTGCTTGGGGTATATCATGGTCAGACCCATGATAGGACCAAATGCTGAGTATCCGCCTCTGTTTGATTTGTTTGATATGTTTGATCTGTTAAGTATTGTCATGTACGACTAAATGTATTATGAAAAATACCATGACTATTGTATGCTAAACTGGTTTGGAATTCACTAAGCTTTCAAGCTCATTCTGTGTAGTTTTAAATATTTTTAAGGAATAGACTTTCGAGGATAGTGGAGCCTGTCCGGACTTGAGAGATTTGGAGATGATTCACTGGACTGATGTAATAGTGGAATAAGGGAATTTTAATGTTCAATGTTTAAATATTGTACAGAATAATGTTGGTGTAAACAATAAGTTATGTATTAATGATAGTAAAAGTCTTTTGCTTTCGCAATAATTGTACCGCTTGTTGGATTGAATGATCGACCGACCGCCCGGTGCGAGCCGGGTGGGTTCGCGGGCCAGACCCGGGCCCACCCGGGGCCGGACCGTGACAACTACGATCACTACAGTTCGTGGTAATCATTGCAGGAGAAGATTCATGAGAGTTGTCCTAACTATCATAGTTTATCATATTTGGCTAGTTAGGAACAGGAGTAAATTTGAGCAACTTCATATTGATACTGCTTTTCTTTTGAGGAGGATTAGGACACAAGTGTACATGACCATATTTTTTTGTACCATTGTGACCTAATATCACAGTTGGTAGTAGAGTAGTGGATTGGCAGGATGCCACTTTTGTATATTCCAGCTAAGCCGGCCGCCTGTATATTTTTTTGATCTATACTATTTTTACATTTAGATTAAGAAAAAAGAATCTTCTATGTGCATTAACAGATTACAGTAGAAATATCATATTCAATTAGAACTCAGTTCCATCATCTACAAGCTAACAACTCATTCGGACATTTTTACAAACAGATGGTATTTGTGTGCTGAGAAAACGTTGGAGCTTGTTCTTGTTTGCTGATACGGCGAGACCCGAATCACATTCCTCTTTCTGGGAGCGAGATTCTCTGTTCCGCTCTCCGTGTATCAATTTTGTCCCCAAGATAAAAAAGACGTCATTTTATTAGTAGAACGACGTCATTTTGATCTTGGAAACATTAAAACAATATCGTTTTGATATTGCGGGACATGATTGGTAGATGTCCTGCTCCCTCTTTCTGGGCCTACCAACAAATTACCTAAAGAATCATTATCCTAAACAAATGGAAAATACTAATCACATCCACAGCCTGAGGTGGCACCCTGCACGTCGGCCCCAGTTAGGCACCTTATCCTCCCAATCAGCCCACAGTTTTGAGTTTTTTCTCCCTCCCTCCTCGGCTTCTTCCGTCGGTACAAATTACAGAAATTGAAACCTTCTCCGCCAATTCATCTTCTTTTCTCTGATCTTTCTTCTTCGCGATTTTACAATGACACTGCTAGTGCTAGCTCTCTGAAATAAATTTTGCAACTCTTGGTCCAGTCGTTCATGCGTCGTTTTGTCCTGCTCTTAATAAGTTTTAGAAGAGTTTTTGTTGCCTTAAACCAGATCTGCTTTCATCTTTTCTTGATCCCATTCACCGCTTTGGTGTTTGGTCTGGCATTCCGAGAATTTTTTCACCATTGCAATTCGAATTCTTTGATTATAAAGTTAGAGTTTTTGTTTACACCAAAAGGAAAAAGAACGGATTTTGTCCCTCTCTTTGAGCTTCATTCCAATGGATTCCTCCCATTTGATAATTGACAGACTTCATATATTTTAAGTTTTGACTGTTTTGAATTTGTGGGTTTGGCTTAAAAATGGTATCCGTGAATCTGGGGATGCTCCATTATGTGCTGGACCATGTTTATGGTGCGTTTGTGCACAGAACGAGGATAAGCCCACCATTTTTTTCCAGAGGATGGGGCGGAAATAAGCTTGAGCTTTTGGAAAGAATGATTAAGCAATGGTTCCCGTATGTTGATGGAGAGAACTGGCCTCCTGTATTGGTTGAACCCGTTTGGAAAACAGTTTGGGAATCCAAGAGTGCTGTTTTGAAAGAAGGGATTTTTAGGACTCCTTGTGATGACGAACTTCTTAGTGCATTACCTTCTGAGAGTCACACTGCTAGGGTTGCTTTTCTTGCCCCCAAATTTGTGCCTTCCCAGAGTTTGGCTTGTGTAGTTCACTTAGCAGGTAATGTGGTTTTTAGGCTATTCCCTCATTGAGTTTTAGCGTTTGAAGTTGCTTCTTTGTTAGACGATGACCATTGTCTTGGTTTGCTCTATTTTCATGATCTGTTCAATTTTTCAGAAATTCTTTTGTTACAAAAGAAATTTTTTTCATAGCAAATTGATATTACAACTGTAATATGCCCAGATTTGCTTAAAACAAAATGAATTTTTTGTTATGTTAGCTAGGTGCTATTTTCTTTGACTTGCTTATATAGTTAGTAAATCAGGATTAGATTCACAATAAGTTTGCTTATTACTTGAGATGATTATTATCATTTAATTTTGTAATTCTCAAGCTTAGCCTTAGTGCTTGTCTTTCTGATCCGTTACTAAAGCTCCTTCTCAAAGGTGATGTTTTCAGCGTGCTCGGGACTATGTTAGACAAGATGTCACATTATGATTCTAAATAGTGAACAACGACTCATCTACCTGAAAACTGTTTAATCCTGGTTTGGATTCATTTGTAACAACAGTGCTTCATCAAGTTTTGCTTTAGTTGTGGAGCCTTCATTGTCTGTCCTATTCTGGTTATGGAGGCCTCCCTGTTGCATTGGGCACATAAGAGATGTGGAAAGCTGTGTGTTTTTTCGTGACCCAATCAACGCCCATGTATTTTCTTTGCCATAGAACCCTTTGTACTTTCCATGCATACCTGTTGCCACTTTACCTGCCATAGTGTAACATAAGCTATTAAGTTAGTTGACTCTGCAGCCCACCAGAAAGATGTAGTCTTTTTACCACATCAACTGCATTTCTTCTGTTATTTTTCATTTGCTATAAAGTGCTGCTTTGTAAGAGTAATCATACTGTCCGAAACAAGAAAAGGATATTATGCATTGCCTTTATTGTCAGTGACAAATGATACTATGAGGACTTCAGAAAACATTTATTATCATGATAATCGTTTGTTAAATGCTTTCAGGCAAAGCAAAACTGAGATAATGATAACGGGACATAGAAGACAATAACTGCACTAAGATGTCTGGTACTCGCGAGTCATAGTGAAGACGCTGAAAACAGTCTAGTCAAAATTCTACAAGTGTAACTTATTCAAAGTAAAATCCTTAGTGGAACAATAAAATGGTCTGTAATGCATCCGACCT
Source organism: Diospyros lotus (assembly GCF_014633365.1). Taxonomy (NCBI): domain Eukaryota; kingdom Viridiplantae; phylum Streptophyta; class Magnoliopsida; order Ericales; family Ebenaceae; genus Diospyros; species Diospyros lotus. The sequence goes on along the minus strand of NC_068350.1, from coordinate 40,719,803 downwards.
TTGCCTCAGTGAAAGAGAAAATGAAAATGACTATCTTGGAGTACCCATTTCACTTCCTGCTGAATGCTATGACAGTTGAAATATTGTGTGAATCTTTTACCTGGTTCTCATTTCTTTAATTACCTAGAGTTTTTGTTCTTGATAAAAAATTTGAAGAATCATGTTGATGTTTGCTTCAGGCACTGGGGACCATTCTTTTGAACGAAGACTGAGACTTGGTGGACCATTGCTGAAGGAGAATGTAGCAACTATGGTGCTTGAGAGGTAGAGTAAATGGTGCCCATCTATATATTTTTGAGAATGGTGATGGAAAAGGTTTCCTGAAGAAGCTTCTTATTTTTATTCTGTCTCATTGAAGATAAAAATTATCTTGCAGCCCATTTTACGGAAAGAGACGTCCTTTTCTGCAGCGTGGTGCGAAACTCTTGTGTGTGAGTGACTTGCTGTTATTGGGAAGAGTCACTATAGAAGAGGCGAGAAGTCTCTTGTATTGGTTAGATTGTGAAGCAGGGTTTGGAAAAATGGGTGTATGTGGACTTAGCATGGGTAAGATTAATAATATCCTGTATGACAGAATAACGGTTTGAGAAAAAACTGAGTTTCCTTAGAACTTCAGTTTCATACGTTTATTTTTCAAATTGTCATAGAATTATGGAAATTTTATAAAAGTGAAATGCAGGAGGCCAGGTCGAATGGACAACCATGCATGGTTTGTGGCCTCAGTATAGAAGCATAGAGGCATGAATTAAGTAATTTATTTGAGAACTAAGGACTATTGGATACTTTCCCCAAGTTGTACTGCAATAGATTAGGTGAGTTCCTTGGGGTAAAACTAGGTGAAGGATATTCAAGAAATTAGAAGAAAACTTTAACCCGAGAAATCGTCACCAAGTGATTACTGATTTGAAGATTCTTTTTTATACTTTGGATTTAGATTGGGCATGAGATTATCTATCTAGAGATCCTAGCTTTTCTAATCTTTGTTTAAAGTGCATGAATTTATCTTCAATATATTTTATTTGCATGAAAATTATGGTTAGCTAAATTTTGATGTGTGAAACTTATGTTTGATGATTGGGTAGTGTTGAATCTTGTTTATAATAGGATGCTGCATTTATAGTTGGTTGTTTTTTTAATTCTCAGCCAAATTTAAATTGTCCATGCAAAAATTAACAACTTCTTGCATGGGCACGACTTTTTTGTGGATTTCAAGTGTGCTTGAAGGCATAACTTGTGTCTAGACTCTATGGGTAATTGAGATTATGCATGATTTCCATGTTATCAAACAAAAATGTGTGAAACACCTTGAACGTGAATGAATTTGATGTTATGGATTATGTTTCTAGGCTTAATTCATAACTACCACTCTAATGAGTCTAAAAGGGGAGTTAGGGAAGAACAACTCAAAGTAGTTTAATACATATAGAGCAAGGTTTGAAATTCAATGCATAGTTGGTTCATAATTCTAATTACTAAATTGGATGCCTTAGTGGTTTGATAGAAATTGAAGCCTAATTAGGATTGACGACCCTAATTACCATCTTCTATGAACTAGCTAAGTTAGAAAAGATAAGGCCACAAGATGTACTAACTTAGCTTAGGAAATCCCTTATGAATTGAGAGTCAACACCCCATGATTTGAATACAAGTGACACATGCTTTTGTTATTTGTTTGTATTATTTTACTTAGTTTGAATTTAGTTGCTTTACTTACTTGCAGTTTACTCTATTTTTTACATCTCTTTTGAGAGATGTCCTATTTTTATGCTTGATATCTCTTGAATAAACACTTAAAAGACAAAATCCTTGAGTTTTAGATATGAATTTCCTCTGTACCTTGTGGGATCGACCCTTAAACTTGCTATAATAAGACTCATAAGCTAGATTAAGAATTTATACATTTTAAAATTGGTACGTATTTGAGACACCTCAGTCTACTCGCTCATAGTATGTGTTATGGATCACTCAATTTACTCAATTTTCACACTAACTTATTTCTATGATCAACTCAAAAATCAAGCAAATTCCATACTAGAATTCAAAGAACAAAAAAATTAAAGAAGTCTTAGGTACTAGGATGACGCTTCAAGACTAACAATGATTACGGATTGAAGTCCTACAATATATATCAAGTGTTATACATGTTTTTCTCAAGATATTATACAATGATAGATGTTAATCAAACTCTAAACAAGCGCAAAATATTTAATGAATTGAATCAAATACCTAGAATGGAATTTAAGAACATCATTTAGGAATTTTTAAAAACACCTTGCCTACAGCTCTTCAATCTCAAATTTTAATGATCAAATTGTTTTTCTAGGATCCCAAAAAAAACAAACAAGCTTTTATTGATTCAAACAAGAAGCTTCAAATACAATCCAACCATATACAGCAACATTAATCTGTAGACGAAAAATTAAACTTCCAAATTTTTTTTTAACAAAAATCACAACTAGTAGAATCAACTTCTGGATACTAGTATCCCAAAAATGTGTATTCCTCAAATCATACCTTAGACAGAAAACATCAAATTCAAGGAGGATTGGACATATATAGATAGGGTTCTAAGAATGAATATATGAAGAACACAAAGGATTAGAAGAACAAACAAGATAGAGATAGATTAAACTAAGATAAACAATAATAATAGGATACGATCAAATAAGCAAAGCTACTAGATGGCTGATTTGATACTAATTAATGTGAATCCTTACCCTTTAAAGGTTGAAGGTTATATGAACTTCTCACCTACAAAAGCACTTGATCACCTAACTGTAATAATTGGTGATCTGGATTCGTTCTAGTAGTGCTAACATGCTCTATATCCATAATAACCCTACTCTTGATTGATCTAACCCTAAAGATTCTGAACCCTAGCCCAAATAATTAAGATAGAATGGAGAAGGTGTATTTAGGAAAAAAATCAAAGACTCAACTAAATGGTGAATCAAACCATGTTAGTTTGCTTGTTTGAATTAATCTGATTCAACTTGGTTCACACATGAACCCATGGAAGCCGCAACTCTGAGAAAAGGGAGTTTTCCTAAGAAAAATATCCAAAACTATTTTATAAGTGATGAAATGGTATATATATATATCCAATATAACCGCGGGCTGATGACACATCACGCTGCGGTCTATTATTGTTCTAACCAACTATCTCTTGAATTCAACATGTAACATCCCCAAAAGTCATAAAAAATCATTAGAAGTTAATTTGGAAAATATTAAAATAAATAATAGGGATTAATTTTAAATCATAAATAAAGAATTGGGGTTGTTTTAAATTGAAAAATAAAAAGTTTGGGGTCAAATTTATATACTTGAAAATCAGACAAATATCTCATTTTCTTGTTTAAAAAAAGAAGAGAGGAATTTGGCATGGTAATTAATGCCTAACGATGACTTTGTGACTCACTACCATGAGTCATCACCATGAGGAGTAAAACAACAATACAAAAAGAGAGGAAAAAAGAGAAATTCAAGTGAAGTGAGAAAGAGAATGAGAGAAACTGGGAGAAAAGAAAATGAAAGAATGAAAGAGAAGAAAGAAGAGAATGAGAGGAAAAGGAAGGGGGAAGGAAAACCGGGAAGGAAAAAAGATAAAGAATAAAGGAAGAAAGAAGAGAAAGAGAGGAAAAGGAAGGAGAGAAGGAAACCAGGAAAGAAAGAAGAAAAGAAAGAAAAAAAAGAGAAGAGAAGTTTTGTTGATTTTATTGAGCAAGGATCAAAGAACCCAAAAATTTAGTAAGTGTGTAAATTGAGTTTTAAGTTTAGTTTTTAAGATTTTGTTATTTATAAGCTTTGATTGCAATTTAGTGTTTTAATTATATTTTAAATATGTTAATGCTATTAATGATATTAATTAAGTTAAAAATATATTTGGGATAGTTGGACTAATTTAATAAATTTTGATTATGTTTTAAATATGCTTGGAAGAATAGAATAATTCTTAGAATGAAGAAATGTAATTTTAGACCTTTATCTTTAAGAGAGTATCACTTTTAGTCCCACATATTTTTTTAAACACTTTTAGTCCTAAAAGTATCACTTTTAGTCCCAAAAATGTGAGTCAAGATTCAAACATATAGAACTAAAAGTGTTAAAAAAAAGATGTGGGACTAAAAGTGATTCTCGCTTCAAGATAAGGGACTAAAATTGCATTTCTTCCTAGTCAGAATAATAAAAAGATGATTGGCGAGGGTATAAGTGGGGGCATGTGTATATGTAGGAACTTAGGGAAGAAATCAAGTATTCAATTGATCTTGTTAAAATATGTTTGAAAATCTTATATTATGTTAAAGAATGTTAGAATTCTTAATTTGAAAATATATAAATTATTTTAACTCAATTTAGAATTAGTATTAATTATTGAGTTGGAGTTAAATTATAATTTTATGCTCTTAGCTTTAAAAATAATAGGGTTGGAGTTCTAGTTTTCAAACAATTGTTATTGAATACTAACTAATCAAGTTGAATAAATTAATAATTATGGTTCCTATAAGTTTAATATTTTAACTATAAAAAAAGGATTTTAGGATGTACTAAATTGTGATAAAGGATGTTAAATTTGGAAAATTGAGATATAAATATGTTTGAAGAGTTAAAATCATTTAAAAGGTTTTAAATATGTTAATTGTGTTATAAAACTGTTTGGGGAGAGTTAGAATAAAAGAAATGGAATTTTGGCTAGAATTGGAGAAAATAGTAGCGTCAGAGAGTTATCGGAATTAAAAAATAAATAAATAAAATTAGAATATAGTAAATTAGCGGAACGTGAAAGTATTCAATAACAATAACGTATATTTGGAATTGTTGGTCCAGAATCAGATTCCGCGATACCATCACATTACGAGTACCCTGTGAGTTCCTTACCAGCATTTTGGTTTTACAAAAATATCGTGGTATTGTGTATATTTATTTTTGAATTAATGTGATCCTTTTCAAAACTTTTGAGTTTATTTATCATGCTTTTCTTATGGAAATTACTTATTTGCTATCTATTATCTCTGACTTTATTGACTTAGTCTTGAATACTGAATCTCAAAATATATGCATGTGAATTTCTTATTTGCATACTTGTGTATAGATACTTATGGTTTAAATTATAAGTGATGGTAAATTATTTAAGTATATTATGTATAATTTATCAAAATTCTTTACCAAAGATACTTTGTTTAATATATAATCATTTTTCCTAAATCATGTTTGCTAAAATTCATATAGGAAAATGTAGTTAGATTTTATCCAGACTCTTTTACATAAATAGTTTTATTTGAAATATAATTATATTCGAAGAACAACCATGCATTTTGTACCATTCTGAAAAAATTAGTATTGTAAAGATATTTTATTATATTCAAACTAATTGATAGTTTATCAAATCGATTTTATTAAATAATTTTGGCCAAGGAATTTTAATGCAACTTATTGTTATAGTAAGTTTATAAATTATTTTTCCAAACCATTTTAAAAGACAATTTTATACAATATTTTCTCCAAATTAGTATCATTCTACTATGACCGCTTGAATATATGAAAGCAATGCGAATTATTATACTTGCACCATTCTACTTGACTTGAATCAAAATGACTCATTGTGCTTGAACTCGGTAGTGACCTACTTAGTCACTCCGAGCCTTGTGACAATGGCCTATTGCTTAGATCGAAATGTTTGGCCAACTTGTCATGTTGAACATACTTGTTACTTGTACTTGAATCGTAATGACTCGTTGTGCTTGAATCATGGGATTGAACTTTATCTCAATAGTGGCCTACATTGTCACTCCAAGCTACATGAATAATGAATGATTGAATTGGGTCGCACGTAACCAAAATATTGTGATACATGTGCTTGAATGTTAGGCCCCGTCTTGAGAGGGAAGATACGACGAGCTGGCATCGGGCCTAGCCGTACTGTCTGATCTTTTTGGCTAATGTTTTGGTATATCATGATATGACCAAATCCTTGATACCACAGTTGGTATTTTGGAGAAAGTGCATGGGGTGTTCCGAACGGAAGCACAAAGTGCTTGGACGCAGGACTAGTAGGCGTCAGAAACTAAAATAGACCTTCCGGTCAAGAATTTGCACTATACTTTACAGTATATTTGCTTACCTGTTGGCTTTCAGACATTTTACCATATCCTCCCTTGATTTTGATTACTGCACACTGTCTTTCTACTTGTCTATTTGTATATCATGATTGTAACTACTTGTTCTCGATGCCATGACCCCTGATTGTTAAACTGGTATGGTTCTCACTGGGCTTTTAAGCTCACTCTATTTTATGTGCAATGTGTTCATGAGACAGTACAGATTGATTATCGGACCAAGACCATTTGGGAACAACTTAAAGACTGGATAGAGAAAGAATGCATTAACTTCTGTAAGAAGTTTTAGGTTTGAATCTCGATTGTACAAACATTAAGTATTATAAATTATAGATAATATTTAATAACATTGCTCGATTTACATGGTACTGCATACTTAAATCCAGGCGCGAGCCAGACGGGAGACCCAACCACGGCCCTGCATGCAAGGTGATCGGGTTGGGGCCGTCACAAGTGGTATCAGAGCAATGGTTTAGGGACTATCACTAAATAGTGATGGAACTGGTTAGGATAAAAGGTTTAACACAAGTCTATGACACTTTGTGTATAACCTACCCTGTAGTTGTTACTAAACCTACATCCTCTCAACTGTTGACAAATAATTAGGGGAGAATGTACTATTGACCATATATAAATAAAAGCATGATAATTATAATAAGATGTACCTAGGAGTAGTCCTAAATTCAGGAATTAATTTTGAGGACGAAATTCTTTTAAAGATGAGAGAATGTAACATCTCCAAAATTCATAAAGAACCATTAGCTGTTAATTTGGAAAATTTTAAAATAAAGAATATGGATTAATTTGACATCATAAATAAATAATTGTGGTTGTTTTGAAATGGAAAATTAAAAGTTTGGCGATGTCCATGTGACTCGCACTACAAGAAAATCCCCACCCCCCCTTTATTTATGACAATGCTTATTGACAACAAATTTTGGTCAATAAAATAATTTTTTGGTCAATAAATGTCAAATTTACTGAAGATATTTTGCTCGTCAATAAATTGTAACAAATTTTAAAGATTTATTGAAGAAAAAAATATCGTCAAGCTTTCATCAATAAAAGTGTGGCGGCAAATTTTGGCGACATTTTTAACCACATTTTAATATGCACATAATCATGCAATTGCCAGTGATAGATCAAACTCTGTAATCAGATGTTCTATCCAAGAATTCCAACGGAAGACTCTAACAGTTCTAACGAATTTCATAATCAAATTTTCAAAAGAAAATTAGAATGAACATGAATCAAATGCTATAATTTTGTAGGGAATGGCTACTAAACTAACCTAGCAAGAATAACTAAACGAACCTCCTTTATGTTACTCAAAAGTTCATCCAAGTGAACCAAAATGAGAAACTCTCTCAATCACGTATTGTGTAAAAATCATCTATATAAATTTCGAAAATCAATACCCTTTTTATAGGGGTACAATTCAGCCATCCTAGTCTTTAAGAGATAGGATTTGGTCATTGACATCCTAATCTAAACACATGACTAACTAGAGTATTTAGAATCTAAGTAAACTACCATGAATTGAACCTATACAACATGTATGATCAAGTTCATGTATTCTAGTTCCTATATAATAGACAAATCCTAGATAGAAATTACTAAAGGAATTTTGGCTATACTAAGCTTTAAGGATCCAAAAATTCTATCCTAATCAAGTGATAGAATTTACTGAAATTCTATCAAAAAAATACTGAAAAATTCGTACCTAAAATAGGGCCTAAATTTTAAGGCCTTGGACTCAAACCAAATCACAAGTGGAACATCATTGTGATTGAGTTTTGGACTACTAAACTTTGGGCTTCATTAAATTTGAAATTCAGCCCCTAAAAATAACTAAATAATTCAACTAGCTAACCCATGACTTTAAGAGTCCAATAAACTTAATGTCAAGTCCAATGTGGGCTACAAGGTGGAATTTGTCTCACAAATAATTCAAATAGGCCCAAAACAGATTAAACATGATAAATTAATGGCCACATTGAATTTCGAATTTCATAGGTTTTGAAATAAATCTAGCTTAAAGACTCCTTGATTTTTAAGGCCTTATTGAGCATTGTTGGCCCAAAATCTTCTTCAAGTGGATTCTCAGCTCCATGAATTGGTCTCTTTTGATTCAAAATCACTTCTTGAATCTTGAACACAGCTTCAACTTTAAGTGATCTTGATCTTCCATGTGATGTGCTAGAAATGATCACATCAGTCCCTTCTTCTTTTAGCGAATTTGTCCTTGAATTAGCATCTTCATAACCTGAATTTGGCAAAGAAGGCAAGTTAGTGACTTCGAAATTAGCACATATCAGTTTCTTACCAAAAATCTCAAAAAACTCCATATGTTTGTGGCGTAGAATCCATCTCCAAACATGAGGCGCGACTTTGGCATTAATCCGTGTTACAAAATCCTTAAAGAAAAATGTAAGAAATTTTCGAACCAAAAATTGAAAAGTGGGGTCCGAACTCAGTGAATTCAACTTTTGTGATAAAAATGGTATAACTTATGCACTTTCAATATATTCAAGAAAATAAGTTTTGTTTTTGTAAAAAGGGCACGGAAAAACTTTAGCAAAAGTGAACACAAAAGTTTTTCCTTGAAGAAAATATACCAAAAATTCCGAAAAATCATTCAAAACAATTTGAAAATTATTTGTGGTAAATTTTCAAAAATTATACAAAAAACTTGGGTAAAATTTTGCAATTATGCCAATTTCTCCAATTTTGGGCAGCCAAGCTTGTTTTTCCTTAGGAAACGCCTTAGAAAAATTCTGCAAAGTAGAAGACATCTCAACCTTTTGGTTGGATAACAGATTAGCACAAGAAAAATATGAATCATGCATATTTAGCTCAAATAAGATATGATTATCATAAAGACACCTATCTAATTTTAAATTTTGCATAAATAGATTCAACTTTTTCTTTTCATGCTAAGTACAATTTTCTTCTTATTACAAATAAAACAATACCTATTAGTGCGTCCATGATGAGTTGCATCCTTGTCATAGATCCAAGGTCTCCCCAACAACATGTGACTTGCCTCAATAGATACAACATCGCAAAGAACTTCATCATTGTACTTACCAATTGAGAATGACACCAATGCTTGCTTAGTAATACACACATCTTTCTCATTGTTGATCCATTGCAGCTTGTATGGATGTGGATGTTTTTGTAATCCTAAGTTTGACTGTTTCACAAGCAATGTACTCACAATTTAGTGCAACTTCCATTATCAATAATAAGTAAGCATACCGTATTGTTGATTTGACATCTTGTATGAAAGATGTTTGTTCTTTGATGGTCATCCTCCTCAGAAGGTTGAATGCTTAATGCTTTCTTGACAACCATCAATGGTCTATCCATTGGTACAATTACCTCTTCTTCAAAATCAAAATGCTTAGTGGTAGTCTCACCTTCATCATCACTATCTCCTTCAAGTGGTGCATATCAGCATATTCATCCTCATTCTCATCATCAGAAACAATTTTACCATCACGTACAACCATTGTTCTAGTATTAGGACATTGATTCATATAATGCCCCTTACCTTGACACTTAAAACATGTGATCTCACGAGCAGGATTATTCTTTGATTCTAGATATTTTACAAACAAAGGATTAGAAATTTTAGAAGTACTAGAACTCAAATCTTTTGTTACCACTTTAGAAGCTTCTTTCTTTGGCGGCCAAGTGTTAGTATTTCACCAATTTGATGATGAATTAGAAGGAGTATTTCAGCCTCTAGAGGTTAATTGCCTCTCATATTTGCAAGATTTATCATAAATCTCCACTTGTGCATCATAATCATGTATCTCCACAATATTTGCAATTTCTCTTCTTAAACCTCCCAAGAAACGTGCCATGGTAGCTTCAGGTTCTTCAACAATTTGAATTCTAGTCATTGTAGTTTAAAACTCTTGGTAGTAGTCCTCCACATATTTATTACTAGAGATGTTAAACGGGCCACAGCCCGACGGGTCAGCCCGTTTAACCGAAAAAAAATAGGTTTAGGGCTTAAAATATGTAGCCCGTTTAAAATCGGGCCTTTTTGGCCCGGACCGTTTAGCCCGCGGGCTAAACGGGCTAGCCCGCGGGCTAAACGGGCTGGCCCGCGGGCCAGCAATTTTTTTTTTTAAAATTTCAATTTTAATTTTTATAGCTATTCTTTCACATTGAAAAATCTGCATTGGATCAGTATCTGGACGAGAATAAAAAGTATTTTCCAAATTTATTCTACATTTTTGATTTCATAATATAATTATATGAATTTGTTACTGACTATTTTTTTTTTGTATTTTTTAGATGAAGAGGAATTAGAAGATAATGCTTTATCCAAGGAATGATCAAATGTGGTTGAAGACATTGATGTTTGATTAGTGATTAATGATAGTAGTCGAGTAGTGTGATTTTTTTTTGAAATGTTGAACTTAAATATTTGAATATTTTGATTTTTTTACAATATTATGGAAATTATAAATTATGTATGACTTTTATTATTGTGAATATTTCAATTTGTGTGTTAAATTTGATCATTATATGTACTTTGATTTAAAATTTTAATTTTAAACATGCATTTTGACTTGTTTGACTTGGAGCCCGATAGTGGCCCGTTTAACCCGAAGCCCTGTAGGGTTAGGGTTAGGTTCGTATTTTTCTAGCCCGTTTAAATTTAACTGTTTAGCTCGAAGTCCGTTTAGCCCGAAGCCCGATAGGGCGGCCCGAAACCGCTAGGGCCAGCCCGTTTAACATCTCTATTTATTACCTTGCGTAATACGTTAAAAGTTATTATACATCTCACGGTAATAAAAATAAGGTACAAACCTACGACGTATCTTAGTTTTCATAGCCTACCAAGTGAGAATGTCGACTTCTCTGTTCCTTTTCCTCTTAAGCTGTATTTTACTCCACCAAGTTCTTGCATAACCTGTGAATTCAACAACAGCAAGTTTAATCTTTTTCTCCTCAGATAAATTCTCATGAGCAGAATAAATGCTATCCATTTTAGCAACCCAATCTAGATATGCTTCAGGATCATTTTTCCCAGAAAAAGGAGAAATTTTAAGTTTAATACCAAAAAGAGATGAGTCAAGTTTAGAAGAACTTTCCTTAAAATTTGTAGTCTCTGAACCTTCAGATTCTTCATCATCATGAGACTTATATTTAGCCCTCTTACCTTGGCTATTTTCGGCTATAGATAGTTCCACATTCTCCATGCGCTTTGTCAAGGACTCAAGCATGTTAGCAATGTGATCTAGTTTGTCCCCCATTGTATCACTACAAATAAAGGTTAGAAAAATAAAAAGACACAAGACAAGAAAAGGTTAGATAAAAATAACAGTTGTATATTCCTCACGTCCCTTTCCCAACACCCAAATCACTCACCAGTGTTTCACTCGGCTTATTTAGTGGAGGGTAAGATGCACTCACACTCAGATTCTCAAATTAGCACGAGGATGAGTAAGTAACAAGATGCAACCTTTAACTACTCAATACTGGAGATAAAATAAAATAAGAATACAAATATCAATGTATAAGAGTGAAGGCTAGTTTCAAAAATCAGCAAGCTAGATTCCAAAGAATTAATGCTGAATTTAGAAAAAAGGATAAGTAAAAATTAACTAGAAAACCTAAGAAAATTAAACTGAATTTTTTATACGAAACCCAAAATATTTTATGTGCATAAAGTGTGTGCAATTTTTGTGTATAAACTCGAACAAGTGTGCTTCAATGCTTTGAAAAATTAGCCTGAAAAGATAAGAAAATTTGGTTAGACTGTAACACCCCAATTCCAGGGAGCGTTAACGTAACGTAAGATTCTGGGGATAATTTTTTTTTTAAACAAAAATCCATCACAAAAACCATTCCCCGAAAATCCCGTTACACCTTCTCAGTATATCAACTATGAACCACTAATAAACCAAGACAGGTTCACCAACACAAATGCGGAAGCTAGATCGAAACCTCAACAGGTCATAACCGAAACCACTTTATTTATATATAAAGTTGCACCAACGTTTACATGACGTTTTCAAAAAATAAATAACATAACTGAAAAGACATAATGTAAACTATCCGCTAATCGCCGTCACTCCTCGACGATTCCTTTCCCTTTTGCACCGCTGCCTTCACCTGGAACGTTTGAATATTCCAGGGACAAAGTCTAAGTGAGAGTTCAAAACACATTTTTCATGAATAATGCAAGACATGAAATAAACCAATATACCCGGTAAGCCCTAGCTCAAGAGAATTCCCACGCGCTTAACCCTACCATGGGGAAAGAGCAATCTCTCTAAAAGCTATGCCACCACACCGACTCGACGACACGACGACGCGACGCGATTCTAGCTTAAATGGGGCTGCCAACGCATCTCACCAGAATACGTTCCCACCTTAAGCATCCAGGAACCACCATACAATCCCAACTCCAAAATTTCACATGGACCACCTAGTCGTCCTAGTGCAACTTCCCTGGCCAAACGGCCTGGCACGGAAATCAAGGCGGCTATCCTGACATGCACACCTAGCATCAGATACCCCTATTATTCCGTCACGCCCTTGGAGAATTACGGCTACACTATCCAGACAACATCCTAGGCTGACATCCCACATGAACAACACAGTATGGACCACCTAGTCGTCCTAGTGCAACTTCCCTGACCAAACGGTCTGGCACGGAAACCAAGGCGGCTATCCTGACATGCACACCAGCATCAGATACCCCTATTATTCCGTCACGCCCTTGGAGAATTATGGCTACACTATCCAGACAACATCCGAGGCTGACATTCCATACGTACACATAAAACTCAAGACAATGCCACAATTCACAATTCAATGCATCGTATAAACAACATTTATAAAATGCAATGCACAGTTCAAAACGTTTAGGGACAAACCTCCCTCATAAATCCAACCGTCACCGGTTACCATTTTAATGCACAAAACCATTTTGCATGAAATCACCATATGTTCAGATAGAACAAGCACAATAAATCAAGTTTTGGAGGAGAACCACTCATAAGAAAGCCAAATTTTGGTAGCGAACAACTCACCTTGAACGAAACTCAGAACACCTCGAATCTTGTGCCCAACCTCAATTTTCGTGCAACTCCTCAAGTCTTTTAACCAAACTACCTCCTTACAGGTCCTCACGCGCTGCCTAAGTGCTCTACGCGTGTGATGCCTCGCGTATGCTTTAAAAACCCTCTATCCACTACACCCGAAGCACTCTCGTCTAGCACAAATGTATCACAACTTCGAATGAGAGAATCCTTAGCCTTGAGCCCCTATTTATATGTTTAGGAAACTTAGCCACCAAGAAATATATATTCTGCAATCATTTCAAATCTTTCAAAATCTTTTTCAATCATTCCAAATCTTCTAATATTTTCTATAATCATTCCAAATCTTTTGATATCTTTTGCAATCATTCCAAAATCTTCTAAGATTCTCTGCAATCATTGTAAATCTTCTATAATCATTCAAAATCTTCTAATATCTTTTGTAATCATTCCAAAATCTTCTAAGATTCTCTGCAATCATTGTAAATCTTCTATAATCATTCCAAATCTTCTAATATCTTTTGTAATCATTCCAAAATCTTCTAAGATTCTCTGCAATCATTGTAAATCTTCTATAATCATTCCAAATCTTCTAATATCTTTTATATATTCATTCCAAAATCTTGTAAGATCTTCTGCAATCATTGCTATCCAAATCAAATCTTTTCTTATCCAATCAAATCTTATACAAATCTTATCCTTAAAGTCATCATGAGCCTTCATCTTATCTCTAACGTCATCATGAGACTTCATCCTTATCTCTAAAGTCATTTATGAAGCTTTTTTCCTGAATCTCCCAAATGCCCATAGTAAAAAGATTTCAAGAATTACACTTTGGCCCGAACTTTTGGATAATTGCACTTAGACCCTTTTCAACATGGTCCCCGGGCTAATTTTTAATTGCATTTTAGTCCCTGAAAAATGGACTAATTGCACTAATGCCCCTAATTTTTCGGTAAATTACACTTTTACCCCCAACCTCAAAAATTACAATTTTGCCCCCGGCTCAAAAACTGAACTTCTCTTTAAAGACCTTTATAACCCTTTGAAATATCCCAAAACACTCTCTTTAAAATTCTGAAAAAATATCGTTTCGATCTTCCTCCGTCAATTTCGAAAAAACTGCACTTAGGCCCGAATCTTCGTTTTAGCTACAAACCCTTTTGTTTCTTCCAAAAACTACTGAAGGGTTACTCTATATGCCAAATATGAACTTCCTTGGGGTTCCATTGACTTCCCGGATGCCCCGTACGATAATTCGGTATTTCAGCCTAAATCACAATTGCCTTTTTTTAGCTGTACCGGGAACCGTTCCCGATCCAACTTCTTTTGATGCCTAAAATCATAACTTGTATTACTTGTCGATACTATACCATTTTCCTTGGCTATCTAGGGTCCAGGGTACTCCCTCTGACTAATTCGATCGTCCAAAGTTGCGTTAGTGTACCCTATAGTCTTATTTTCCACAAAGTCCATTTATGCCCTTCATCAAATATTATTTATGACCTCAAATCATTCTCGGGTATTACATAGACAGACTAGTAGAATCCAAGTACAAGTAGGAAATTGAATCCCAGTAGGATTAGGATTAGGATTAGCAAGTACAATCCAAATAGGATTAGGATTAGGTGTTCAAGTCCAATTAGGATATGAAGTCAAGTTCTAGTAGGATTAGAATTGTAATCCTAGTAGGATTAGGACAAGAAAGACAAATCCAATCAGGTTTAGGATATGTAATGCAACAAAGATTAGGATTAGGGTTTCACAAGTACCAAATGGACATAGATTAGAGAAGAAATTCAAGGATAGTTATAGAGCAATAAAGCCACGAATTTCAGCACGATATAATAGCAAATTTTCGTCCAAAAACAGCCACAAAACCGTCCAAAATAGCAGCACAAGATCACGGACCCAAATAATAAAATTCCACCAATTAGCACAACTCAAGATCAAGCAAATTCAGCCTACAATTTTTGGACTTCTTCAATTCTTTTCTTCTTCCTTTTTTTAATAAGAGATCATCAATTCAAGATCAAGATTGCAGCCATATGATGATCAAAACAAGCAATAGTTTGGCCAGAAAGCAAGGCACCCGAACAACAATGTACTCAATTTTTTTTATAGTAATTTGACTCTTTTTTTTTCAACAAAATCCAACAATTTCCAGTAGCAAAATATAATCCAACAATAAGAGTAACAATTCTTCAATGTCTTGTAATCAAGTTCTCCAAAATATTTGTGACTTGTGGTGCAAGATTCAATTTTTCCAAGCAAATGTTGGTTCTTTTTGGTTTTTAATGGTTGGAAATCAACAAATTCAGCAAGGATATCAATGGGTAGGTAGAAGAAAGAAAGAGAACAGCAAGAAAAAAAGCAACACAATTAAAGGAAAAAAAATTTATGCAAAAAATCAAAAAATTAGAAAAATAAAAAGAGAGATATGAACAACTTAGAGAACCAATATGCTCTGATACCAGATAATATGCATGTAATCATGAAATTGCCCAGTGATGGATCAAACTCCGTAATCATATATTCTCTCTAAGAATTCCAGCGGAAGACTCTAACAGTTCTAATGAATTTCGTAATCAAATATTCAAAAGAAGATTATAATGAACAAGAATCGAATGCTGTAATTTAGTAGGGAATGACTACTAAACTAACATAGCAAGAATAACTAAAGGCACCTCCTTTATGTTACTCAAAAGTTCATCCAAGTGAACCAAAATGAGAAACTCTCTCAATCACGTATTGTGTAAAAATCATCTATATAAATTTCGAAAATCAATGCCATATTTATAGGGGTACAATTCAGACATCCTAGTTTTTAAGAGATAGGATTTGGTCATTGACATCCTAATCTAAACACATGACTAACTAGTGTATTTAGAATCTAAGTAAACTACCATGAATTGAACCTATAAAATATGTATAATCAATTTCTTGTATTCTAGTTCCTATCTAACAAACAAATCATAGATAGAAATTACTAAAGGAATTTCGGCTATACTAAGCTTGAAGGAGCCAAAAATTCTATCCTAATCTAGTGATAAAATTTGCTGAAATTCTATCCAAAAAATACTGAAAAATTCGTACCTAAAATTTGGCCTAAATTTTATGGCCTTAGACTCAACCCAAATCACAATTGGAACATCATTGTGATTGAGTTTTGGACTACTAAACTTTGGGCTTCATTATATTTGAAAATCAGACCCTAAAAATAACTAAATAATTCAACTAGCTAGCCTATGACTTTAAGAGTCCAATAAACTTAATGTCAAACCCAATGTGGGCAACAAGGGGGAATTTGGCTCACAAATAATTCAAATAGGCCCAAAGCAGATTAAATATGAAAAATTAATGGCCACACTGAATTTCGAATTTCATAGGGTTTGAAATAAATCCAACTTAAAGCCTCCTTGATGTTTAAGGTTTTATTGAGCATTGTTAGCCCAAAATCTTCTTCAAGTGGATTCACAGCTCCTTGAATTGGTCTCTTTAGCTTCAAAATCACTTCTTGAATCTCGAACACAGCTTCATCTTCAAGCAATCTTAATCTTCCATGTGATGTGCACATCACATTTAGTGATCATATCACATTTAGTTACAAAATTTTTGACGGCTTTTTATTTCGTCAATAATAGTGTACTGCTCTGATTTATTGATGACATTTTATTGTCAATAAATGCGCGACTTGTCTTGAAAACTTTTTGTTATCACCTAATTTCACACAATGACAAATTTTGTAAGTTCTTAATATTTATAAATTGATCCCAAATAAGTTATTTATATTATACTAGATCACCGTGAATATAATAATAACACTATAATGTAGAGGTTAGAGTATTGTTGCATGGATAGGAACACTGTTGTGAACAACAATATTCAAATGTTATTATCCAGTGTGATTTCATGGCCCTCGTTCGTTTAGTCACTCATTCAGTTCAGGGTCCTTAGAGGAATCGACTTCATTTGGAAATAATTCAGTTACTGCTTCGAGTCACAGGGTTTACAGTGGTACACGTGTATCGTGAAGCCAACATGGCTGCTGACTGGATGGCTAAGCAGGCTAGCACATCATGCACATCTCGATTGTTTAATCCCATGGCGCTTCCGCGACAATTTTTGGGGATTTTACGAATGGATCAGTTGCAAGTGGCCAATATTCGAGTTCGGCTTAAATAGTTCCACTTAGCTAGTGCTAGCTTTCTTTGCTTCTAATGTAATGTGTAATAGATTAATCTGTACTAGGCTCTGGGAGAGTTAGGTTTTTGCCCTGCTCACTATGTACCTCTTTTTTCTAATTAATAAAATTGGGGCTGGCATCCCCCCCCCCCCCCCCCCCCCCGTGTACGGGGTATTGCCAAAAAAAAACACCATGACACCCTAAAAATTACAATTTAGCCCTAAATAAATTTAAAAAATTCCACTAAAATCCTATATTTATAAAATTACCCCAAATAACTTCTATAAATTATACTATGAAACAACAATATTTTTAAATTTAGCCCAAATAAGTTTTTAAAATTATAATATAATACCATCTATTTATAATTTTATGACAAATAAGTTATTCAAATTATACTAGAACACTCTAAATATAATAATGCCACTATGAATTTTACGACGAATTTTTTTTCAAAAATTGCACTAACACCCTATATTTATAAATGGACTGAAAATTATTTTTATAAATTATACTATAACACGATAATATTTCTAAATTTAACCCAAATAAGTTATTTAAATTATAATATAATACCATATATTTATAATTTCATCCTAAATAAGTTAGTAAAATTATATTAGGACACCCTAAATATAATAATACCACTATAACACCATAATAATTTTAGTTTTGCCCATATAAGATTCTAAAATTACACTAAATAACCTATATTTCTTATTTTATACTAATAAATTATACAAATTATAATATAACACTATAATATTTCTAAATTTGTCCTAAATAAGTTCTTCAAATTATAGTATAAATATAACACCCTATATTTATAATTTAACCCCAAATAAATTATTTAAATTATACGGGAACACCCTAAATATAATAATACCACTATGAAATCATAATAATTACAATTTTAAACCAAATAAGTTTTTAAAATTGCACTAAACAGTCTATATTTATTATTTTATCCTAAATAAATTCTATAAATTATATTATAACATAATAATATTTGTAAATTTGGCCCAAATAAGTTTTTTAAACTATACTATAACACCATATTTATAATTTTACCTCAAATAACTTATTTAAATTTTTTTTATGAAGAGCCCTTAGGCCCACGGGATATTCCCTATTCCATTCACCACAAGAAACTGGAGATAAAACTACGTTACATAAGTGAACTCTGATATTACGAACATGTCTTTGATCTAGCACTAGCAGGCTCTTAGATTCAGACGGAAAAGAAGATAAAACAAAAGTCGAGGAGGAGTGAGTTAAACTCCAAATCTAGCCAAGCAATTTGCAACCCTATTAGCCTCTCTGAACACATGTTGTAAGATAAAGTCCCCCTGTGAAAGCAGCAGTGCCACAATCTCTATCTCTCTATAATAACGCCAAGGCCACTTAGCTTGACCGTGGATCATCTGAACCAAGAGTAGTGAATCCGTTTCGAATATAGCATGAGACAAACCCAAAGAGGAACATAAAGAGAGACCTCTGTGTAAAGCTATTATCTCTGCATATATATTAGTTCGGTAGCCAAGATAATGTGATGAAGCCGCAATAAAGCCACCAATGCTATCACGATTAACCACTTCAGCTGCTGAAGGACCGGGATTTCCACAGAACGACCCGTTTACATTTACCTTGAACTTTGTATGCGAAGGGAACATCCAACGAAGAATCTAAATTTGCCTTTTTTTGGTGGTGCCAATTTTGCAAGTACCCCACACTGCATCAAGAGGTTATCATTTGCACTATTCTGCACAAAGGAGTGGGCAAGAGATAATTACCAAAACAACCGCTTAGGATTATAGAATAAGGTTGCCAATGGTGGGATAGAATCCTCATACATAGCCTGACATCTTCCGTTCCAAAGCGTCCAAACTTCCACGGCAGGCAATAGCCTTAACACTACCTGAGAAAGTGAGGATTGCCTTAAAGTCCAGCAAAAAGAGAACAAATCCCATAATGTGCTGACCAATGGAAATGGGATGTCCAACAATAGGAAACAATTGTGCCACAGTTGTAAATCCATTTGACAAGAAAAGAAAGCATGCTCTATGGTGTCCACATTTGCACAGAACACACAGTTAGAAGGCATCTGGATGCCCAAACTCTTGAGAGTATCAACCGTTAGCAGCAAGCAGTTCAATAGTCTTCATAAAAGAAATGATACCTTAAGTGGAAGAAATTTATGCCATACAAACTGCATGGAGGAGCAGATGGCCGATTTGGGACGTAAAATCTCATATGCTGAAGAAATAGAAAATCTCCCATCTTGCTGATGCGACCCCACAATGGAATCTGCACCATTGGTGAACTCAAAAGAAAAAGTGCACAACCAGTCCAAATCTTTAACAGGTAAATATCCATGTAGAGCTTTTGTATTCCATGAACCATTCACAAGAAAATGGTTCAGAGGTGCAGCAACATCCGGATTCTCACCAGGTAGGCAGCGCTCAATCAAGGGTCCTGCACCAGACCAGTTAGATATCCAAAAGGATGAGTTACCACTACGAACTATCATACGGGTCCCTTCTTCCATCACATCCTTTATACATCATAAACAAGGACAAACACAGGAATCTAACATTCCATGCTCACATCAAGAAACATAGGTAGCCCCAATCGAATATTGTTTTTGAGGTTCCACCACAACTCACACAAAAAACTATCTATTATCATTTAAAATCAGCACAGACCTAAACCATTTTCAGAAATAGGTTCAACCAATCGATCCCAGTTGCGCCAAACCCACTTATATTCTACCTCAGTCTCCCCAGATGAATGACAGCATACATCTCTCTAATCTTTTAATAATGGCCTTAGGAACCCAAACTAAAAAGAAAATATATATTGGCAGCATAGATAATACATGTTTCACCAAGACCAATCTACCGCCATGAGAAAGAAACTTATTCTTCCAAAAGGAAATTTTAACTTCCACTCGATCAACCAAAAATTGAAAATTGCATATGCGAATGCGGACCTTAGAGATCAGAAAGCCCAGGTACTTGAAAGGCAAGTTGCCTTTACGAATGCCTGTGTGTGTAGTGATAAAATTTGCTTGCTGGGGTTTGAGCTATTTCGAGGCAAATAAAGCGCTTTGGGTTCTATTAATTTTCTCACCTGATGCCATTTCATAGTCTTGCATGAATGAGAATAAAGATCGTACTGTCTTACGCGATCCCCACGTGAAAACCACCAAATCGTCAGCAAATGATAAATGAGACACTTATAACCGAAACTTAGATTGAGCATATGAAATGCAAGCAGCCAAACTCCACAGACTATTCAGACCTCGACTCAGTGCTTCAAAAACCAAAATAAATAGGAAAAGGCTCAATGGATCTCCGTGCTTCAAACCGCACTGTGATTGGAAAAATCCAGCCGCATGTCCATTAAGAAGTATGAAAAACCAGCTACCTGATAGTATATTCTGCACTAAGCAAACAAAATCATTAGCAAAGCCAAATTTGAATAATAAATTGCTCAAAAATACCCAAGAAACCCTATCAAATGCTTTGAAAATAACATTAGACTCCCGAAAGGGCCTGTCCAGATATTTCACCAATTCCTGGGCGATGAGAACATTATCAAAGATATTACGAGATGCCACAAAGGCTGCTTGCTCCTCCAAAATAAGTTTGGGGAGGATGATAGATAATCTATTGCACAGAATTTTTTAGAACACTTTGCTGATAAAGGTACACATGCTTATAGGTCAATAGTCAGCAAATGTGCTTAGAGAATGATGCTTGATGAACATCAAATAGACCTAATATTAACCTATTATTTTGAGTAGTTTTGTAGAAATAAAGCCATAAGTACTAAGTTTTTAGTACACTTTTGTGGTGAAAGTTAAGATTCATGTACTGTTTATAATGATTATGCTTGTTTGTACATGATAGGCCAAATGGAGCGGACCACGGTGCATTTCATCAATTCAAGGAAGATTTGAACCAGAAAAAGATAAAGAAGCAATCCTTGTAGATGAAGAACTGAAGAAATCCTCAAAAGAGCAATTGACGCTTCTACGCCGCGATGCAGATCGCAACGCCGCGGCGTGGACCCTTTACGTCGCGACGTTGTGTAGCCACGTCGCGGTGTATCCGACATACATCACGACGTATACGAAAGAGGAGAGATAAGCTAGGAGTTCGAACGTCGTTCAATGTCGCAGCGTTTTGAGTAATACGTTGCGGCATTCATCACGTACGCCGCGACGTCCCCGAACTAAACCAGCATACGCCGAAACGTCAACACCCGACGTCGCGACGTCCTCAGCCCGGCCAACTTAACTTATGGCAGTTTTGTAATTTTTTGTGGGGGACTTTTTACCATTTTAACCCCTCAATTTTGGGGTCTATAAATACCCCATTTTTCAGACATTAAATGGGAGGAGGATTTGAGAGCTAGGGTTTAGAATAGTTTCCCTCCCTCCATTAATGTAGCTTTAATTTCTAGCATTTATTACTTGTATTTAATGCTTTATTTATGTTGTTGTAGTATGTTTATGGGCATTTAATGTAGATTCTAAATGTGGTAGCTTTTATTTAAGGACAATGCTACAGGTACGCCGTGGGCTACTCCCTCGGCTACCGAAATATTTTATATTAATTTTGTATTACTTTTCTTTTTTTTTTGCACTTTTAGTTTGGGACGCCCAATAAAAGTCTACCCGCCCAAACCTATCCCCTTCTCTCCTCTTTCTCTGTTTGCCCGCCCAAACCCCCTTCTCTCTCCCCCTCTCTCTGTTGCTCTGTATCCTGCTTCCGATCACTGTCGGTCGCTTCTCCGCCTCCGATCATCGTCGGCTGCCTCTCTCACGGCGTACGTCTCGCTGTCTCTCTATCTCTTTTTCTGTCGCCCAAAACAGCTTTCTCTCGCCCCCGCCTGCCTCCCCCTCTCCCCCCACCGTCGATCCCACTTGTCTCCCCCTCTCCCGACTCCTTTGACCCCACCCGTCTCCCCCTCTCCCCACTCCGTCGACCCCACTCGCTGGCCACCCCTTGCATGACCACCGTCTCTTTCTCGCTCTCGCTCTTACA
Source organism: Diospyros lotus (assembly GCF_014633365.1). NCBI lineage: Eukaryota > Viridiplantae > Streptophyta > Magnoliopsida > Ericales > Ebenaceae > Diospyros > Diospyros lotus. The sequence continues at coordinate 40,697,377 of NC_068350.1, read as the reverse complement.
GTCGTCGCCCCCACTCGCTGGTGGCCACCTATTTGCACCCAACCGCCGCCCACTATATCCCCCTACCTCTTCTGGTAGAGATAATCTTTCGGAGCAAAATGACTAGTTTTTCAGGTAATTTTCTAGATTTATATACTGCTTGATTTATGTTTTTGAGTATTTTTGAAATGTTTGATTTATGTTTGTTATTTTAACCTTGATGATGAGACAATAGATGATGAAAGTTTGGGAAATGATGAAGATTATAATTTAATGGAGAATGTGGATGGTTTGGATGATGAAATATTAGAAGAAGACAGTGAGATTATTGTGCCGCAAGTTGGAATGAAGTTTAAGGATGCCAATGAAATATTTGAATTTTACAAGAAATATGCATATAATGTAGGTTTTCCAGTTAGGAAAAGAACTTCTAGAAAAGGTGAGGATGGGGTTGTAAAATATGTGACATTTTCATGTTGTCGAGAAGGCCAAAGAAGTAGGTCTAAAAGTACTAATTCAATGCCACAACCAACCATTCAAATAGGGTGTAAAGCTAGATTGACTGCAAGTGTTGATGGTATTGGAACATGGCGAATTAACACAATCCATCTTGAACATAATCATAATACGAGTCCATCCAAATCTCGGTTGTTTCGATGCAACCGGCAATTGAGTGCACATGTAAAACGTCAGCTTGAAGTGAATGATATGGCTGGAATTCCATTACATAAAAGCTATAACTCAGCGGTTGTTGAAGCAGGTGGATATGAGAATATGACATGCATCGAGAGGGATTGTAGGAATTATGTTGAAAAGGTTAGACGATTACGACTAGGGGAAGGAGATGCGGCTGCAATACAATCTTATTTTTCAAAAATGCAAGCAATTTGCCCTGGTTTTTTCTTCAGTATTGATTTGGATGAAGAGTCTCGATTGAGAAATGTGTTTTGGGCTGATAATAGGTGCAGAGAAGCATATAAGGAGTTTGGCGATATTGTGACATTTGACACCACATATCTCACAAATAAGTATGATATGCCATTCGCCCCTTTTGTTGGGGTGAATCATCACGGGCAATCTACATTGCTCGGATGTGGGTTAATCTCGAGTGAGGATACAGAGACATTTGTTTGGCTATTTAGGACATGGCTTCAATGTATGCAAGGTCAGGCTCCTAATGGAATAATTACGGACCAAGATAGGGCTATGCAAAATGCAATTCAAATAGTATTGCCAAATACGAAGCATAGATGGTGTTTGTGGCATATATTAAAGAAGTTGCCTGAAAAATTTGGCAACCATGTTCAAAAGGGTGCCATATTTTCGGCTATACACGAACTAGTATATGATTCGCAAACTCCAGAAGAATTTGAAAAAGGTTGGATTAGGATGATTGAAGAACATGAATTGCATGACAATGATTGGTTGGACAGACTTTACATGGATAGAAGCCGTTGGGTTCCTTGTTTCTTGAAAACATCATTTTGGGCAGGTATGTCCACAACTCAACGCAGTGAGAGCACTACAACAAAATAGTTTTTTCGCTACGATTTTTTTTTTTACGTAATAATTTTCGTAGCAAAATGTTAACATTTTGCTACGAAAATTATTAAATTGTAGTTAATTCAAAGAAGTCTAAATTTTCCCACTAAATATAGTTTTAGCTACGAAAAATTTATCTACGCTATAAGTTTCGTAGTCAAAAGTTAATATTTTGTAACATAATTATTAAATCGTAGCTAATTTAAATTAGGCAAATATTTTGCCACAAAATATAATTTTTCAATAAGAAAATTTTATCTACGATTCTAAATTGCGTAGTAAAAAATAAAATTTCACTATGAAATTATTAAGTTGTAGGTAAAAGATAAATTTAATTTTTTTAAATAAAAATTAACAAATATAAAAAGTGAAGCGGGAAACATTCCTCCAAAAACATAGATTTAGAAAATTCAAATAAAACTTAAAAAATTACCCTCCAAACTCCCAAAAATATTGTTCGTGAAACCCACCAAATCCAAAAGATATATACCGTGCAATTTCATTCATCCTAGAACCAGCGCCAAATTGCTTCATCCCAAACCAATTCCAAATTAGCCTCTTGTAACCTACGATTTTTGCATTTACTGTGCAAATCGTGCAAACCCACTCCAAAGCCTTCAAATCCCAACAAAGAATCAAATCCAATCCAAATTTGCCTCCCAAAACCATTTTGAACGGAATCTGTTTCTTCCCCAAGACAAACCCACATCGCGATTCTATGCAAGCCACTCCCAGCATCGATTATGAACAAATCCGTTTCTTCCCACGATAAATCTTCTCAAACCCTCCCCTTTGCTGTGACCCGCTCTAAGACTCCTCTAGCATCTCCACAATCTCCAGATTCGACTCCGACAGCTTCCTCAACACGCAAAAGTGGTAGTTCGAACATCTCTTAATTTTTGTCAACGTACATCAATCTAGTTTCTGCTTTTCCTCCTTGTAATAATCTGTGTCCAGAATTGATTATTTTATTTTTTCCCTAAATTGGGTTTGCCCTTATTGATTGGATTCATTGTTTTTGTTTTAGTTGTACAAGAACACCACATGTTTGATAAAATGCGTATGTTTCACTTCTGCGTATACCCTCTGTTTGATTTTTTTCCTTGAATCAATTCATGTTTGATTTTTTTCCTTAATTTAGGTAGTTAGATTACGTTCCAAGATGTAAGGATTACGTGGTTTTAAATGTCTTAGTTTGTCTTGTTTTTGTTTTCAGTGTGTATTGGCTCTGTTCGATAACAGTGATCTGATCACTCTTGTAAGCAGCTTGTGACAGCATATCCAATATGGCTGCAAGACAAGTGTCAAATAGGTCGTGATATGCAAGACAAGTAAATAGGTTTGTGCATGTGAAGAAACATGTTACTTAATTTTAGATAGATGGTTTCTACATATCATGTATACGTAAGCAAACTAACTACTGGCTTTATTTCTTTGATATGCCATCATACTGTTTTTTATACTGTTCTTTAAAGATGCACAATCAAACTTTTTGAAATACGGTAATGCTGTTTGAACTTCATCCATAGCCCGACCCTCATTAGATGGGGGATTTTGGAAGAATTGTAATTCATATTTAATACTTCTGTTTTCTAGTATTGTTTTGCAGGTTTTTGAAGCTTTGTTTGATCCCCATAGCTTATATAATTTAGGAGCCACTTATTTGACTTTGCAGAAATAGGATCAAAATGTGATCTTTGCCAACTTTAGACCTCGTTCAAGTCTTCTTAGGTCCACTTTTGACTAGCTGTTGGGAAGGCCAGTCATGTACATTGTATTACAAGGAACATATAGAAAGAAATAACTTAATGACTAATGAGTGGTTGGAGATATCATTTACTATTTATATATTTATGTATTATTTTTAAGTATCACAAACCATATACATGTTAGAATGGTAACTGCCCTGAGGATGAGGTATAATTAGAAATGAACAAAAACAGTGAAGGAAACTCGTAGTTGCATCTGTTTGCAAAAGTGATTTAATTTATTGCTATGCTTTTCTTATAGGACAGATCAGGAATCAAGATGCTCATTTGCATCAGGTTTATTGAGTTTATAATTGAGTTTATTTTGTCTTACACTTTCAAAGGCCTATTATGCATAGCAGGTTTGACAATTTTTTCTACTCATTGCATGTGTCATCTGTTTGTTTAACTATTGTTGTTGCAAAATGTTTTAGAATCAGAGCTTGGTTGTCATTACAAACCAGTTGAATTATCCACAACATGAAACCCAACCTTCTGGAGAAATTACTTTGTGTAATAAAAACTATTTATGCCTGCATTTCTAATGGACAGCAATTAGAAATGAAAAATTATGTTAAAAAGAGCAATCATTTCTAATGGACAACAGTTATAATGTTAAAAATTATGCCTGTTTATTTTGGCCTATAACTCTGGGTATATGTTATGGGCTGTGATGGGATCTTCACTTGAAAGGGAAATGAAAATTATCTTAATTACTTTTGATATTCTACCCATGGATGGAGATAGTTGGCATGCAATTCCTAGGTACTTTGATACACAATTTTGAGGAAAAATATGACTAAAATGAGGAATTAGTAAGGATGAAGATATCCACCGGAGTTAGGCAGGGGTTGCAGTATGTCATCATCTTAATATGTGATGCACTAAGATCTCCAAATTAGTTGTTGCCACCCGGAATACCTCGTTGTATCCACTTCCCAATTCCACCAAAGTTGTGATCCAATCACTGTCTTTCTCTAACCCACCCAGTCCTGCATGTCATAATTACAAGTAAACTACTTATCATATTCTGTTCTTCATTTATCCTTCTTTTATATACTAGATTTGCTCAAGCTATAGAATAGGTTACTAATTTATTTTGTAATTTTTCTAGGAGTTAGTTGAGTCTTGATGTGGCTTAAAATAGACACTATGAAGGTTTGAAAAAACTTTTAAAATGGGAAAAAACAGTATCTGCCATTTAAGTGTTTTAGATCTGCACGCATTGCATTACCTGTAGCCAAAATGCTGAAATAGGGACATTGTAGGCCTGCAGTTTAATTACTCCAAACATCTCACACTAAATCCATGCCACCTGCATTCTGAGCACTGCACCTGATATAATCCACTCAGGAAGCTCCAGTGGTCTTCCAATGGCTTCAGTGAACCTTTCAATAAACTCCAATGGTGAATTCCCGTGTAATATGCTACCTTGAACAGAGTCTCCATGTACCTACATCCTTGACCAAATGGTTAGTTTATTATAGCTATTTTTAAACTACGAGTATGGTTAGTTTTCTTTATTTAAATTATTAAAAGTCTTTCGCATGAAAATAAATTATACTAATTTATCTAATCTTTTTTTTTACTTTTGTTTTCCAGGTTCTTGGCATGCATGAGTAGCAGAGGAAGAGAAGAAGAAAGATGCTCGAAGATAAATTTTCGTATTGTGTTAATTTTTAATTATTTTCATTTGGTATATTATGTACCAATCACATTCAAAATAGTTGTAGATTGTAATTGATATTAGTTTTATTTCATGTAATTAATTGAAAATTTTTGAAGTTATTTATTGTGTTTTAAATTTCATCTAAATTGTAAGGGTTAGTGTATTTTTTTTTTTTGCTACGAAATTGAATTTAGTGATCTCGTAGTGGTTTATTAGTTGTATGTAGAATTAATTATAAAAATTTAACTTTTGATTACAAATATATTAGTAGAGAAAATTAATTTGCTACAAAAATTGGTATGTGAATCAATTTGCTACGAAAATTAGTATGATTAGCTATGATATGATGTAGTTAAAAATAAATATTTTCTTTACAATTTGATATTCGTAGTAAAAGTTGTGTTATTTGCTACGAAAATTGGCATCATCAACTACAAAAATCAACATGATTATTTACGAAAATTGGCATAATTAGCTACAATATATGTCGTAGTAAAAAATTAATGATTTCTCTACGTTTTTTTGATTGTAGCGAAAAGTGTATTATTTTCTATGAAACCATAAATCGTAGCTAAATACTATTAGCTACGAGCTTTTGGCTACGATTCACACTACGAATAAAATTTCGTAGTTGATTAGTTTTTGCTACGAAAATTGAATTTTTAACTACGAAAAATTTCGTAGAGAAAACTAAAATTTGTTGTAGTGGAGTATGAATGCATTCTTTGATGGATTTGTCCATTCAAAGACATCGTTGAAGCAGTTTGTTGAACAATATGAGCGAGCACTGAAGAATAAGGTTGAGAAGGAGTTCCAAGCAGATTTTCAATCATTCTCGCAAATGGTTCCATGCATTACACCTTATGAATTTGAAAAGCAGTTCCAATCAGTTTATACCATATCAAAATTCAGGGAATTTCAAGAAGAAATCAACAAAAAGATGTATTGTGACCTTATATCTGCCGACGATGGGTGTTCAGGAACGACATATAAGCTACAGGAGGATGTCGTAGTTGGTGGGAGTGTGAAGAGAAAAAATTTTACCATTTTATTTCAAAGGGATAGCTGAGTTCATTTTTTAATTTTTTAAAATACCAAAAAAGATATGTTATAAAATTCGCATCCAATCAAGGAGTGCACTGTTTGAATAATAGCAAGGTAAAAGGGCTCACCAGTCACTAATTATTATCCATTGGGAGCAAGTCTTATGGGTGCTTTTTTTTTTTCTTTCCCCAACCTAATTCATATTCATTTTTTAACTGTTAAGAGTAGTCTAGTTAATGTTAAAAATAGGATTAAACATATGCCTAAATTTGTGACTACATGGTCGGCTACTAAGACTTTTTTTTCTTTTTCTTAGTACCTAATTGACAGAGATAGTCGATTCCACATAATAGGATTAAGGCTTGAAGCTTCATATGATGCCTAATTTGGCTGGCTTGTATCCCTATTCAATATAGAAGGCTCTAACTATCACAATATTAGAACTAAATGTCCATATTTTGATGAGCTTTATAGGAAACTAAGAAATGAATGCATGTGAAAGTTTGAGTTCTTCAAATGAGACGGTTATATCCAACTAAAGTTACCATTTTCAATAAGCAGCTATCCACTTTGCATAAAATTGTGACTGCAACTCATCACTGCTACATAATGGTGTCATCTCTTTCTTTTTTCATGGTGTCATCTAAAACATGAGAAAGTTTCAATTCCCAATCTTTATGATTAAGTTCTATTTTTCATTTCTTTTAATTTAAGTAATTGAAAGGACGTGAATTTTTATGTGAAGCCATGGGTTTGTGGTGCCTTTGATAGAGCTAGTTGGAAGAAGACTTGTAGGGCTTAAACCTGGATTAGTTGAGAACACTTTAAAAACAACAACGTATTTTGAACCTCTTTTGATTTAACGCAACACAGCCAAACATAATCTTTGGGTTTCATCGCATATGTTTATTAATGTCTTCATGTTACAGGAGGTCTTCTTTCAATGGTTCCTTTTACTGGATCTGTTTCAGGAACCATTGGACCATGGCACCAGCAGGTATGATATTATAATATTGGTGCTATTGTATTTATGTGTGAGTTCTGACTTAATTCATAATGTTTGGAAATGTTGTATCTGTAATGGTCAGTATGAGCATATGTCTGTAAATTTCCTTTTCTATCTTTATACAGCAAAGATAGAAAAGCTATGCAAGAATGATTAGCGTGAAGCTATGCAAGGATGATTAGAAAAGCTATGCGAGGATGATTAGCATGAAGCTATGCAAGGATGATTATAAAAGCTATGCAAGGATGATTATAAAAGTATTTAGCATGAAGCTCTTGAAGTGTCTATTCGTTTCTTATCTTATTTGTTCCTGATTGTAGAAAGATTTCTTGTACTCTGACAATGTAATATTACATTGCACTTCGTACTATTGCTTTTGGTTTTCATTGTATTTTTCTGTTGTCTGTTCATTGTGGAGAGAAATATATCTACTTTTGGTTCACTGATGAGTGTTTATTGTGGTGGTTCATTGGGTGAAAATGGTCCATAATGGTCATATAAATGTGTTTTATGTTATTAAGATTTTCACTCATTTGTAATGGCTTGATTCTACTAATTTAATCTATATAAATTTACTGCTTGTTATAACACATTTTAGTGCATGTGGCACTTGAAGCTTTTATTTATTGACTTATGTGATCTGAAGATGGCAAAATCTTTTATCCTAAGCTTATGAAGAGAGGAGAAAGGAAGAAGTTACTTCTTGTACTAATTGACCTGGGGACCAAGGGCCTGTTCAGTTGTAAAAAACATTTTTTAATTTTTTATTCCCATTTTACAAGTAAACATGCTTTAACATTTTGTGTTTCTACATGTTAGTCGTGGAATTTGGCTTAGATTATCTGTTGTAGATCAAACAATTTTATCTGTTATAAAATTGTTAACTATTTTGAGCATTTTACGTGTGTACTGTAGTATGAGAAGATAATGAAGCTCATCTCGACAGCTAAGAATGAAGGTGCAACTATCTTGTGTGGTAGGGTTCATCCTCAGGTGTGAATTTTTTTATCAAGGTCTATGCTGCTCTGTTTTTGTATTTGATAGGATAATTGACTTACCTCTAATTAATCACAGCACTTGAAGAAGGGTTATTTTGTTGAGCCAACCATCATAAGCGACGGAACAATCTCTATGCAAATTTGGAGAGAGGAAGTCTTTGGACCTGTTCTGTGTGTTAAAACATAACATTTAGCACTGAAGATGAAGCCATTGCACTCGCAAAGGCCATTTAAATAATTTTATATAATTATAAAATAATCATCAAATAAAGTTTAAAAACCATTTAAATATAAAAAAACAAATACCACTAACAAAAAAAAAAAAAAAATGCACTACAAACACATTCATACCTCTAGAAAAACTTGTTCTAATTTTACCACTACAAACACAAATCTAATAGTTCAAGTGTCAAAACACATATCTAATTTTACCACTACAAACACATCTAATTTTACCACAAAAAATACCCCACTACATACACATAATAAATACAATTCTCAAGTGTCAACCATAATCATGCTGGGCCATTTCCTTTACCATTGTCAAACACACTTTCTTTTCCCTTGCGCACTGTTATGTTCATTGAAATCTCCACGTCATTTTCTTCATATATTCGAGCTATATTCTGGAACATGCGAGATAACTCTTCTACGGAAAAATTGGTTGTAGACTTAGCTGAAGCACTGCTACTAGATTCACCTTTGTTGCAAAATCCACTTGATTTATCTTCTTCGGCCCACTTCCAAAATCCACACTTTATACTACAAATATTGAACAACCTCCCTTTGTTTACGGACTCTTTTTCCACCTCGAAACATTTTATAATGCCTCGTTTACACAATGGGCATGGACGTGTTGTTGGACATGCCGCAAAATAGTGCCTCCGCTGTCTACAGCTATGACATACTTCTGCATTTCGTCCAGTCATTGTAACTCTGTGAATTTGAAATTGTACTTCAATTAGCAAGAACACAAGGTTAAAGAAGATTCATAGTAATTGGAGATGAAGGAATTTAATTAGATTTAAGGTTCATGATTTTAAGGTTTTATAAATATATTATAGTATAAAATCAAATTAAACTTTTAAAGTCAGCTTCCTATTAATTAAGGGGTATGGCATTTCTATGTTATGGAGGATTAAACCATCTCACAAAAGAGGAAGTCAAAATACACAATGTTTGTATATTTATTACACATATCAATATTGTATGAATCTCTTCCATAGAATCTGCAGTCCAAAAACCCTTAATAGCCCCAATTGGCATTATAAAGTGCAATCTCATGCCCACAATACCTCAAATATGACTTCAAAGTTCATCGTAATGTTAGAAAACCATTTACAATCTGATACTTTCATGAATGATTCCTTATATAATTGTTAAGGATGTGGAAAACAAGGCATAAGGAGAGACTAAATCAATGAGATGAAAATGATGAAAATGTATTATATTTCTCGGGAATCACTAGGAACTCAGCAAGCAGTAGTATGGTCTAATTAATCCTAATTGAGAGCAAATAAAAAATTAAAATTATTTGATTAATTGGATTGATAAATGAATGTTTATAATTGTCAACCACACGTCAAAAGTTTTCTAAAAACAATAACAATGGCAAGCATTTTATTCAACTATATGAGCCATTGAGCAGCATTGCCTCTGTAGCATACTATTATACTTCTCTTAAGCATGTTTGGACATGGCCTTTCAACGCCTATTATTCAACTATAAGCATGATTTCATCTAGTATGATAGTAAAACAATTTTAAAAATCTATTTATATTAGGGGACCAAGATCAATAACGATTTTGATACAAAAGCAGTGCAACTTTTTGTGTGTTGTAAATGGACTCAAAACTAAGAAATATCACCTTACGATAAGGATAATGCTATTATGTGAAGACATGGGCAAATGTATAAAGTAAAAAAAATCACATACCAAGAGCGTTGGCTGGCGAGTGGGCGTGCCTGCAGGCGGTTGGGGGTGCAGTGGTTGGCCGGCGGCAAGTCGAGAGAGAGAGAGGCGGGTGGGGTCAACGGTATTGTCAGAGGGAAAAGAATGAGGGGCGACAATGCTGTTTTGGGCGAGAAAAAAGGGTTGGCTACTGGGTCAACAGGGTAAGGAAAAGGAGATGCGAGTGGGGTCGACGGAGTGGGGAGAGGGGGAGACGGGTGGGGTCGAAGGAGTCGGGAGAGGGGGAGACAAGTGGGATCGACGGTGGGGGGAGAGGGGGAGGCGGGCGGGGGCGAGAGAAAGCTGTTTTGGGCGACAGAAAAAGAGATAGAGAGACAGCAAGACGTACGCCGTGAGAGAGGCAGCCGACGATGATCGGAGGCGGAGAAGCAACCGACAGTGATCGGAAGCAGGATACAGAGCAACAGAGAGAGGGGGAGAGAGAAGGGGGTTTGGGCGGGCAAACAGAGAGAGAGGAGAGAAGGGGATAGGTTTGGGCGGGTAGACTTTTATTGGGCGTCCCAAAACTAAAAGTGCAAAAAAAAAAGAAAAGTAATACAAAATTAATATAAAATATTTCGGTAGCCGAGGGAGTAGCCCACGGCGTACCTGTAGCATTGTCCATGGATCAAACTCTCAACTAGAGTTCTTACCTTTAATTCCGTGGAAAGATTTCAAATTACCTAGTCTATTTTCATCCAAAATAAAATAAGAAATTTGAAATAATATGAGTCGAAAGCTGTGCTAAAATTCTAACCTAGCAAAGAATAACAAAGGAAACTCCTATGCTACTCAAAAGTTCATCCAAGTGAACCAATTTGAGAAACCTCTCAAGCACGTAATGTGATCTGAATAATGATGTATTATTTTTGAAAATATAAGGCCCTATTTATAGGGTTACATTGGCCAAAAATCCATCCTTGTAGGATAGGATTTGGTTTGTGTAATCCTACTCCAAATTCATGACAAGATAGTGAATTTGGATTACAACTAATATGACTAGTATTTAACCTATACAGCATGTATGGTTAAATACATTACTATGATTCTAGGGGGAATGAATCTAGAACTAACTAATTGGACTCAAAGTAAACTAACTATGATTCAATCCTTTTAATGGATGAGAATTGAATCATTTAACTAGACTAGGACTTGAAGAGTCGAAATCCTATCTAAAATAATAAGGGAAAATTCGGACCTCTTATACATGAGGGGAGGCCGAATTTTATGACCTAAAATTGGGCTAAAATCTGAGCAACCCACTTAATTAAAATAACTTCCTAAGCCCAAGACTTTAAGAGTCTAACAATTAAATCAATAGCCAAGCCCATAGTGATGTGACCATCCTGACCAAGTCACATTTATCACTAAGCTTGAGTGGTGCTCGAAATTCTCAAAGAAGATTTGATGATCATGAAGATGGATTTTGGAGCTTCAAGGATTTAATTAGGAGAAGACCAACTTTAAAGAGCTTTAATATCAAAGAAGCTTTAAGTTAGATCAAGAAGGCATAATTTAAGTCTTGTTATTTTCGAAATTCTAAAGGCCACTTGATTAATGATCTTTTATGTAGTTTGGGCTTAAGGAATTAATTTGAGGCCAAATTCAACTTTATAGCCCACATTGGATTTGGCCTCAAATTAATTGGACATTAAAGTCTCAGGCTTAGGGCATTATAGTCATTTGTTATTTATTTAATAATGATGGCTGAAATTATGGAGATTAAACCCTTAGGGTTTCGGCCACCTCATTAAGTTAGGGTTAAATGAGTCCAACCTCTTCACAAAGTTATTCAACTTGTGAATTGGAATTAAATGTGTTCACATTAGCATTAATTGTGTTCACACTAGAGTCATTAATGTGTTTACACTTACATTAATTGTGTTCACACCTAGATTAGACTAATTTACCCTTAGTTGATTAGACATGTTAAATGTATTTGGACATACATGTTGTATTGATCCAATACATGAGTCTTTTAGTTAGTTTCTAAATTCAACACATCTCTTGAATTTAGAATAGGAATCAATGAGTCATTAGAGAGTCATAGATCACGAAAATTCCACCTAGGAATTTTGAAATTCTTGTCTTTAAATAAGCCTTTTGGCTATTCAATAATATATCAGATATTTTTGCACATTATGTGCTTGAGAGTTTTCTCTTGATTTATTCACGTGGATGAATAATCATTGAGTGATTTTAGAGTTGCTAAAGTTACTCTTGCTAGGTTAGTTCTAGAATTTGTTCCTCTAGATCTACAGCTTTCGATCCATTTAATTGAATCCAATGTTCTTAGTTATTTAGAAAACTAGGGGTAGCGGAACTAACCACGGAACTCTCTTCAAAATTCAATCTATTGGGTTTTGATCCAGACCATTGTGAATTAGTAAGTTCTTGGTTGCATGGATAACCTCTGATACCAAATGATAAGGTGAACCCTAACTCAACTTGAAAATCATGGTTGCCAAGTGAGGTTTGACCCAACTTATATACTAACCCGGACCTCCTTACGAAACCATTATGGGATTCACATCATTCACCCACTCTTAAAGAGTCGACTGCCTCATTCGGCGATCTGACGTACTACTGGGACCTCACTGCCTCATATGGAAAATCTGTGCTGACTGTCTCATTTGACAATCTGACGAACCCCTGGGGCCTTAACTGCCTCATCCGGCGAATCTGTTGCCTCGACTGCCTCACTCGACGATCTGTCGGACCCAAGGAGCAGGGTGTGGTTTGCGTAAGTATGGCTCTGATACCAAATGATAAGGTGAACCCTAACTCAATCTGAAAACCATGGTTGCCAAGTGAGGTTTGACCCAACCTTATATACTAGCCCGGGCCTCCTTATGAAATCGATGTGGGATTCACATCACATAGTGGGCTACAAATTAGAATTTGGCTTTTCATAATTTAACAAGGCCCAATATCCTTAACTTGGATCAAAATAACACAGTGGGCTTTGTCTGTTAAGGTGGTCAATATATCTTACTCCTTTTAGGCTTCTTGGATCAGTCCACTTAAAGCTTCCTTCATCCTTTTAGCTCTAGCCTGAGTCATTGGCTAATCTAAACCTTAAAGTGGATCCCAAGGCCTTCTATAGCTTGAAATCCTCTTGTCTTTATTATCCAAGCTGGCCAAAAATTGTAAGCTATCCTTAGCATCATCTTTATCTCATTGCAAGCATGAATATCCATTTGATGTGCTAGATTGAGTCACATCAGTCCCTCATTCTGTAAGCGGATTCGTCCTCGAATCAATATATCCTTATCTGAAAATTCAAAAAGAGAAAGATCAGTCACATTAAAAGTAGTACTTACTCTATACTCACCAGGCAAGTCGAGCTTATAAGTATTGTCGTTGATCCTTGCAATAACTTGGAAAGGTCTATCTCAATATGGATGTAACTTAGTTTTCCTCTTTTCAGGAAACCTTTCCTTGCGCATGTGAACCCAAACCCAATCTCCAGGCTTAAAGATCACTTTCTTTCGGCCCTTATTAGCTTGCTTAGCATAAGCTTCATTCCTTTTCTCAATATGAGCTTTAACTTCGTCCTGAACTACATCCCGAAAGAAAATATAAAGGTTGTGAGGGGCTCAGGAGAAAGAGAATTCCTAAGCCAGGTTGAGAGCTTTATTGTGGTTTCATCTTTACTACTCAGCCAATTCCTAGAGAATGGCAATTGAGGTCGTCAAGCCCAACCGTTGTCCTACTTCTAATGAATTACCAAGGTATACAATTTAGTGGCTAGATTCATCAAACGATTACACAATTATTTTCCTCCCCTTATCTAGATGCATAGATTAATCTCAAGTGTTTTTCCCCTACTTTCCCCTAAAAAGGGTTCACTAGAGTGGTAGCTAAGAAAGTGGCATACGTTTCCCAATCTTAACATCAAGTTTAGTGGCATTCAAGATTAATTACACATATTAATTTAGTAACAAGCCAAAATATGCACAATCTCAATAACCCATAATGTCTAGATTATACAAATCCACAAGATTTTCATGCCATATGAACAATTTATTCATAGACAATCCTCAATGGGTGATGATAATCATATCTACATAAATTTAACATGTGTTTTGTTAGTATTTTGATAGGTTTTTAGGTTATTTTTAGGTTAAGTGGTAGATTTTGTTGCATAAAGCCTGTGATCATGCACTGTTTTGAATACTTTCATGAATCTTGTGCATGATAGGACATAATGAGCATATATGACTAATCTTCATCTTCTTGGCTTCATTTTAGGTCAAAAATGCAGGAAAATTGGAGAAGAAAACAAGACAAAAGTTTCAACCAAAAGTTGGTGCGCACCACGATGGACATTTGAGATTCCGGCGACTATAACTGTCTAGACAGATCTCCAAATTGGTTGATTCAAGATGCTATAGAAAGATAAGAGGAAGAGATATAACTTTTGTGAAGAAGCCAAGGTCAAAATCTGCATGAAAGACCCTCAAAACGCAACCGTGGGAGCAGAAGGCGATTATGGGCAAAACAAGCCCAGGGTCGCGACCGTGGGAGGCAGCAGGTTCCAGGGTCGCGACCCTCGACGGTGAAAACCCCAAAATTGTATTTTCAGCCTATTTTTTATGTCCTAGGCTCGGGAATTAACTTAACAACCTTCCTAAACTACCCTTGACCTATTCTAACCTAATTTGTAGTATAAATAGAACATTATAACTGATTTTTACGAGAGAGAGCGTGACACATAATTTTCAGATCAGAATATTCTCTCTCCTTGTATATACGTTCTTATTTTCTTTTCAATAACATCAATTTCTTTTCCTTCCATGCTTTAATTACTGATTTGATGGATGATCCTAAGACTTTGGATTCTCAATAGGCTTGGAAACCTCTTCCTAGAGATCCTAGCTTTAGCCATTTTGGGTCCAGGCTTATGGGTTTATCCTCAACTTCATTTATTTGCATTATATGATGCTTGGTAAAGAATTTATGGTGTATATTTTGTAATTATGATATGGGTTTTGCTTAATTTCATTTGTTTAGGGAAGTTGCATTTAGGGTTGACCTTTTTGTTCAATTCCCAGCTACATTGAGGATTGTCTATGAAGAAATTGTTCATATGGCATTAAAATCTTGTGGATTAGGAAATCTAGACATTATGGGTATTGTGATTGTTCATGTTTTGGCTTGTCACTAAATTAATATGCTTAGTTAATCTTGAATGCCACTAAATCCATAGGATCTAATGTTAGGATTTTGGAACGTACGCCACTTTCCTAGCTACCACTCTATTGAACCTTTTTAGGGAATGTAGGGGAGAAAAACTTGAGATTAATTTATGCATCTAGATAAGGGGAGGCAAAGAATTGTGCAATCGGTTAATGAATCTAGCCACTAAATTGTATGCCTGGGTAATTCATTAGAAGTGGGATAACGGTTGGGCTTGACGACTCCAATTGCCATTCTCTAGGAATTGGCTAAGTAGTAAGGATGAAATCACATTAAACCTCTCAACATAGCTTAGGAATTCCCTTGCAAGTGAAATAATGCTGCCTGTGCCATAATGCAAAATAATACACGCTTTAGTTAGTTAGGCTTTTATTTTATTTAGTTTTTAGTTTATTTTCATTGCTTTGAATTAATTGATATTATTTTGTAAATAGATGATTTATGTTATATGAACTTCAATGGCTTGTTTAGTTCTCATGCTTGACATGTCCTTAATAAGAAGATAGATGAGTGACACATCTATTGTAGGAGTTCATGGAAAGAAAAATGTCCATAATTGTTAATTTTAGATTATGCCATTCCCTGTGGGATCGACACCTTATGCTATACTGTGATAAGACTGGAATAGTTTAGCACTAGGTTAATATAAATATTGTTTGACTGAGGATGTAAAACTAGATGCTAGATTTTCGCTCATCAAAATGGCGCTGTTGCCGGGTAATGTGCCATAATTTGTTTTAGTACTTAAGGACCATAAAAAT
Organism: Diospyros lotus; assembly: GCF_014633365.1. Taxonomy (NCBI): domain Eukaryota; kingdom Viridiplantae; phylum Streptophyta; class Magnoliopsida; order Ericales; family Ebenaceae; genus Diospyros; species Diospyros lotus. The sequence goes on along the minus strand of NC_068350.1, from coordinate 40,681,477 downwards.
GTACTTTTCATGTATGTATATTTTGTTTACTTCGATTTTTCTGTGATGTTGATATTCAGTTTTAATTGTTTATTTTAAAATTTTTCATGTGTTCTAGTACATGTGAATATTTTGTATATCATGTATTATCAGTTTTAAGTTTCAACTAACTTGTAATTTTTGTTTTGTAGAAAGTACGTGCTACTAGTGTTTGTGAAGTGCATGCCTCATACCCGTTCTAAGGGTAAACCTGGGTTTGATTTGCAGCAAGAGATTGGAAGAGCAAAGAGAGGATTCCGGAAAGCTGAGACAGACCATAGTAAAGAAGAGAATATGGCCAACAATGATGATAATCAACCAAAGCCCCGACTTTTCGGGGATTGCTATGAGCTGCCATGGAGCAGCCGATTGTTTTGGAAGTTCTAACGGAGAACTATCAGATACATCCCTCGATGATTAGCCTGATTCAGAATGGTTCCATTTTTCAAGGGTTGGAGAATGAAGACCCTAATGACCATATAGCGATTTTTATGGAGCACTGCAACTTGATCAAATTCGCAGGTCTAACACCATCTCAAGTGAGGCGTATGCTGTTTCCATTCTCACTGAAGGGTCGTACGAAGGACTGGTACAGAGCACACGTAGCAACTATTGAGATTTTTGAAGACTTAGTTACAAAATTTGTGCAGAAATTCTTTCCTCAATCGAGGATGGACAAGCTCCGTAATGATGTCTTGCGATTTCGGCAAGTTGATGGTGAGAGTTTCGCTGAAGCATGGGATCGTTTTCAAGATTTAATGCAAAAATGCCCCAATCTCATGTTAGAGCCGCAGACTATGTCCAAAAAAAGGGAGGATGTACTAATGTTAATTACTAATGTTAGTAGTTAATACCGATATGAATTTCGAGGACGAAATTTTTTTAAGGAGAGGAGAATGTAACATTCCCAAAATTTAGAATGAGTTACTATAACTCAATTTGGGATTAAATTAAAATTATAACTAAGCAATTGGACCTAATTGAACTAGAAATAAATAAATTGGGGTTAAACTATAATTTGGATGAAATATCTTGGTTTTAAAAAAAAATAACAACAACAACAATCGGATAAGAGAGGAAAAAGGGGAGAAAAGAAAGAAAAGGAAGGAAAAAGAGAAGAGAAAAAGAGAGGAAAAAGGGAAAGAAAAAGAAAAGAAGAAAAGGAAGAGGAAAGGGAGGAGAAGTCGGCCAAGAGGAAGAGAAGGAAGAAAGGAGGAAGAAGAAAAGAAAGAAAGGAGAAGGAGGAAGAAGAAAGCTAAGGGTTTGATCAACAAATTTTTGGTAAGTTTGGTTTATTTCGTGAAATTTAAGTTATGATTTTCATGGAAATATGTTGATTATGTTGTTAGGAAATGGTATAATGAGTTTAGGCTTGAATCATGTTAGAATTCGGTAGGACAAAGTGTTGAAATAATGTGAAATGAATGAAATGGACTAAGGGTATATAAGTGTAGATCTAGGAATTTTAATGAGATTTTATGGTGTTGTAATAAGGGATTTATGGTTAAAATAGAGGGATTGAATGTTATGAATGATTTGGAACTGATTTGGGATGAAAATTGGTTGTTTTGGATGGATTGAAAACTGGAAACGTAATATTCAGTTCCAGTTTCTCGTTTCTGGGCAATAACGTCGCGGCGTTGTTCATGATCGTCGCGGCGTCATGCTTGAAGTTTCAAAGGACGTCGCTACATTCAACTGGAACGCCGCGACGTTGTTCTTGGAATTTCCAGAAATGTGTTGAACGTCGCGGCGTGATTCTTCAACGTCGCGGCGTGATTTATCAACGTCGCGGCGTTGTCTGGCAAATCGGAAAAAAAAAAAATAGAAACTGAGAATTTTCTTAGTCGCGACGATTATTGTATTGAATATGGGGACTGTAATAACGTAATAGCTATATTATTTGCAGGACAATATTTCTTGGAAACTGAATCAAAGAGCATGCACGGACTGTCAGTGAGTTTCCTCACCAACATTTTGTTTTAAACTTTGTCATGGTAGTTTCAACGATTCTTGAAAGGATTGTATGCTATTGAAAGATTGATTTATCGAATGTTTTAATATCAAAGGTGAATTTTTTTTAAAAATGAGTTTTATGTGAAAATGATATTTTATATACTAATATGTACAGCAATGATTTCGAAATGGAGTTGATTAAGTTTTAAATGATTTTTCACTTGTTGTTTACTTCAAGAATGAACGTTTTATAGCAAATGTTTTACTGAAAAATGTATTATCTAAATATTTAAGTAATTTACGTTTTTCATGATTTTGAAATGAAAAGATTTCTAAATTTGATTTTTTAAAAATTATGATTTTCTATTTAAAAGGATTTTTATAAAACAAATAAGGAAGGGTTTGGTTTTGAAAGTTCAACTATTATAGATAAGGTACTTTGTGCATTTTGGTAAGCTTGATTGAAGTAATTATAGTCCCTTGCTATTGAATGAAATTGATCATATGATGTTATGCATTGATAGACTGCAATGATGGGCTGCATGTATTAGTTGCTATTGAATGCTATTGATGATATGCATATTGAATGATATTATGTTTCGGTAGTGATCTACTTTGTCACTCCGAATTCTTGGTTGACTGAATGATTATTGACTGAGTGATTTCATGACTGAATGATCATTGATAGAACGATTACATGATTGAATGAATGATTGAATGAGATAATGTTCAAATGAAAGAATGTTGAATGATTCAACGTGAACGAATGAAATGGGTCGGACGCGACCAACATGTATTGCTTGATTTGGGGTCGACCTGGAATTGGAGCTAAGTGCTACATGCGGGAGCCACCTCTCGAGTTCCGGTGCACGGAGCGAAGTGCTACGCATGGGAGCCACCTCTAGAGATCCTTTTCTAAGGAAGACTCACCAGTGGACTTGATTTGGGAGCTAAGTGCTACGTGTGGGAGCCACCTCTCGAGTCCTGTGCACGGAGCGAAGTGCTACACACAGGAGCCACCTCTAGAGTCCCACGTCGAGAATGAAATTGGTTAAATGTGCTTGTGATTGAACACTGTTTGCTAGTTATCTATATTGATTGAGCTAATGTAATTGAATATTGTTTTGTAATGTGTTTATATGGATTCTAATGAAATATTTTCAATGCCATGACTACTAAATGTTAAAACTGGTTTGGAACTCACTGAGCTTCTAGCTCATTATGTGTTATGTGCAATGTGTTTATGGAACAGTGACAGGTTATTAGCAGAACCAGTCATTTGGGAGAGTTTCTTGTGGATTAAACAAAGAAAAGAATGTAATGGTGAAGTTAACTGAGGATATAGCTTGAAGACTCTTGAGGATAGAATGTAAAAGCTTCCGCAACAAAATAGGTTTGAACCTCGAATGTATGAATTTTCAAAAGTTGAAATTTTTAAATAAGATACAGTGGTATATTGCTCAATATATTGTACTGCTTGCTTGAGTCCCGGTGTAAGCCGGGCGGTGCGACCTGAAATCGAACTCACCTGAGAGGGGGTTCGAGACCGGGCCGTGACACTGTCAACCCTTTATCTCGAAAAAATTTATCTTCAAAGAAAAGAACATCTCGAAATTTTATAACCACATTGGTAGATAGATCCAAGAATCGATCAGCAGCACTATCTTCTGCACTACCTAGGTACACACAAGTATTTGTCCTAGGCCCCACTTTAGATCTCCTAGGGTTTGGTATGCGGACATAAGCAATACAACCCTACGTCTTAAGAATATCATATCTACAAGAATGTTTATGCCATATCTCATACGGAGTTGAAGACAACTTAGAGTGTGGCAACCTATTCAAGATCTGATTAGCAGTCAAAGCTACTTCTCTCCAATAACAAGAAAGCATGCCAGCTGTCAATAACATGGAGTTTAACATTTCTGTTAACGTCCTGTTCTTACGTTCAGCTATGCCATTGGATTGAGGTGAGTAAGGAGCAGTAGTTTCAAGGATGATGCCCTCTGAAGCACAAAATTCCTTGAACCCTGTCAAAGTATATTCTCTTCCTCTGTCACTCCTAAATCTTTTAATTTTCAAAGTAAATTAATTTTCAACACGATTCTTGAAAATTTTAAATTTATCAAATACTTCATCTTTTGATTTTAACAGATAAATATGACAATATCTAGAAAAATCGTCTATAAAAGTGACTAAATACTTCCAACCGCCTCTAGTCGTGAAACTTTTAAAGTCACAGAGATCAGAATGTATTAAGTCAAGAAGTTGTGTACTCCTAGAAACTGGATAAAATAGTTGTCGAGTAATTTTAGTTTGAGCACAAACTTCACATCTGTTAAATCGGATCGAAGTATCAAGAGGTATATTATGAGTTTTAGATAGTCTAACTATTTTCTTGTAGTTCACATGTCCTAACCTATTATGCAATGTTATAGGATCAATTAAATTTGAACTAACTTGGCTGACCATTTCATTTACAGTACTCAATACATACATACCACCAGTCAAGAATCCACAACTAAAATAATGAGAGTTAACAGATAAAGTTACTCTTATCATCAGAAATAAATATGCTCATGCCAGCATTGTCTAAGCAACTAACATCCTCAGTGGTATCAGAAAAATTACTCAAAACAGCTTTTAAAATATTTTCATACTTTAAGCCAAACTGAGTTTTTCACTTCCAGGAATTAAAATCAGATCCACTAAAGATTGAAGTTTAATCATCTCAATTGGCACATGCTTTTCCATTGTAAAAATAATAAAACTTGAAAAGAGTGCACTTGATTTCAGAAGCAGAAAAAGAATCTGAAAAGGTCAACGGTGAACAGTGCCGAAGTCAACTGGTGAACAGTAACCTGATTTCAATAATGCTTCAAGATTGTTATGAATGATTCAATTATATATTTTTGAACATTACATTATCTATATATTGAATTGTGCTATATGTAGAACATAGGAGGAGATTGTTGGGTATTTAATATAACCCAAATATATGTTATAATATAAGTCCAATTGATAATGAACCTTTGTAATGGGTCTGTATAGGTAAGAGTCCATTAACTAGTTTTAACCCTAGTGTATTCCTATTTATATGCTAGCTGGAGGCAGCATGTTGGGTATTCCAAACTAGATGCCTAGGGTGTAATGCTTCAAGATTGTTAGGGTTTGAAGTCAAGCAATTGAATATGCAATTGTTTGAAGCATTACACCCTAGGTATCTAGTTTGAAATACCTAGCATGCTGCCTCCAGCTAGCATATAAATATAAATACACTAGGGTTAAAACCAGTTAATGAACTCTTACATATACAGGCCCATTACAAAGATTCATTATCTATTGAGCTTATATTAGAACATATATTTGAATTATATTAAATATCTAACAAAATCAATGTTGAAGAGCCAAAGGACTTTGTTGAAGTCAAGACAAGTTTATAGATCGAAGAGTTTGACAAAGACCACAACGGGAATCCTAGTGGTGATTCAGGGATCTGAAGTTGTGTACAGTTTTTAGATGATTAAAATCATGTAAAGATGAATTAGTGGCAGTAGATTTTTTTTTTCTTTCAAACTTTGTCGTTGCCCTCTTCAGCATTTGAAGTTTATGTTTAGTTCTTAATCATGCTTCTTTGATTATTGGAAGGTTGATAAGGTACAGCATGAAGATCATCTATTAATGGTCATGGAGAAAAAAATGAAAAGGAAAACTTACATTTATAGTTATATGTATCATATCTTCAAGGACTTGAATGCAACAATATGTATACACAAATTAAAAAAAAGGGTCACTGTTACATATGTAGTACCCTCGGTCAATAATGTCAATTAAAAGCAGTGGATGTCCTAGAGAAATTAGTTAATAAGCACCCCCAGCAGAATTGAAGTTATAGAAAATAATTGATGATTGTCATTGATGCAATGGTGATCTCCAGTCTAAGTTCTCCTCTGGATAGTCTTTCTGTAGTTCTTTAGGAGAAATGAAGCAATCTACAGAAAGGCCAGGGACATTAAAAGCAAGATCATCAATGGTCCATATTTCTTCCATCCTCGTGAAGGCAGGGCCAATCTTCAAATTGTCTCCAAATCTTGTGATGACCACAGTTGATTGACCTGAATGTGCGATCTTCACTCCCTCTACGCTGCGATAATCTTCCATTTTTGTTGCCATTGTGGTTTCCCAATACGTTGGGAGTGAGCCTGGCGACTGTATTCTGGTCAAGTACGAGTCCTCCAAGTATATCAGCAATCCACTCCTTTGGCTAAAGTAGCCAAAAACTGCGTGCTTGATCATCTCTGCCGTGTTGTCGCTGCGTTCGGCTAAGTCTGCGTGATTGGCAGACAGTTTTAGGACAAAGCAATCAACTCCAAAGATTTCTTTTTCTCCCATGTATTCTGCCTGGGAGAAGATAGTTGCTATAGCCATTGGGTCCAGTCCCTGAACAGAATAATATATTGTTGGCAGGCCTTATTGCACAAAACGAGTAATGCTACACTACACCATCATATCAGGATAAAGGAATCAAGACATTTAAAACATAGCCACTTGTATTGAGGATTGGAAATGGTAGTGAAAAGATGATAAAGTGCACCTATTGAGGGATTCTTTCCCAACTACAGCTACTAAAAGGTTACACTAAGGGAAAGCAAAACTTCTTATTTGGCTCCAATATCTTGCAGCAAGATTAAGGGAATATTCCACATTAAAGTTAGTGCTTCGTAATATGGCCTATAAATACTATAAAGTAGAAGAAACTTGCGACAGGACAACATGGAAAGTACCCATAGCTACCAGTCAAATTGAAGAATCTCAATTAACCAATTTGTTCCCAAAACATTGAACGATCAAAAACAGGATTAATTAAGGGATACATAATTAATGGGATGATATTGAATTCTTGCCTGGAAAGAACGGCGAAGAGGGCGAGAGCCACCTTTAGCAGCATGAACGCCTAGCCAAGGGGTATGGCGCCAAGCCAAATCACCATCACTACCAGCCACAACTTTTTGACCTGCAACAGCTAGCTCAATAAGCCATTTGTTAGGTAGCATTTGCCACATAACAAAGCAACCCTTTTGCAGATTAGCATTATTGGACAATGCAGCAGCAGAGGCAGCCAAGGGTCCTCCTCCCACTCCCAATCCCACCTGATCGTGATCAACCACCGCCATTGCCACTTTTCCCGTGGCATAAATATTCTTTGCTGTCCCCTCTAGCTTTCGGCAACCCGTAGCTGCTGTAAAATGTTGTATAATGTATTGTGATGATGATGACACCTAAAGAAACAAAAAAAAAAAAATTACAAAGGCATTTAAGAATATTGGTGGCCGAGGAATAATGTCTGTCTACTGACTCTACTTGAGACTGTTAGCGGCATTGAATAATCGAGAAATTATCATCAAATGAACAAAATTCACAGCTTTGAAATGGAATCTTTCTGATTTCGTCATGTGCAATGTTTTCATACAAGCAAACTGGATCATACTCCTTTCGGAAAAAGAAAAAGAAATTAACTAGAGGTGGGGTTAGCACTTGGGATTCTTCACTGTAAAATGGCTGTTAACAAGAGTGGGGATGAATAGAAAGGTCAAACATTCCACATGGTGAGAAGAGCAGCATGTGATGTAAAGATAAAAATTCTTGATTAGTTTCTGAGACGGATTATAAGGAAGTAACTCCTTTAATTTAATTAAGAGAAAATAATTTGATTACTGTTTTTAGTCATTAATCAGCTTTTAAGTATGTAATGGGGGTAAGACAAAAAAAGAGAAAAAAAAAACACATTAATTTATGCAAAAACTTTGGACTATTCTGAACGATTAAAGAGAGAATGAAGGGTATACCATGGTTTGGTCGCATGAGTGATGGGCACATGACACACAATTAAAGTAAACCTCGTTCCCCAAAACACCCGCACCATATCCACACTGCCAAGGTAAAAGGACACATGAAGAAAATATGTTGTATAGACTCCGTCATATAGCCACATAACTGGCAATGTCGATCAATATACAAATACATAAGCCTGTCTCTGGTATGTAATCTCCCTCTGAGAGCCAGTCATAATACAAAAAAATAATTGGGAGGGGTATAAGGAGTCCAGATCACTCCCGTCCAAGATGTCTTAGGCGCTGATCGCCTAAAGAACTGGTACGCATCATACGCCATTCTCCCTTATTCTGCCATGACTGCATCCTCCTGATCGAATCATCCTCAGTGCGCTCCCTCAGTAGTATCTGATCTCTGATCTGTAGGATCCTCTTGAACAAGGGAGAGTGATCCTTGCTTAAAGGGGTGTCCCAGATAGTGCCCTGCCTGACATACTTGTGGTGAATCCACCGCACCCAAAGTGTGTCCTTCTTAGCATGGATATTCCAAAGATATCTAGCCAAAAGTGCAACATTCCATGCTCTCATATCTCTAAACCACAGTCCTCCCTCCATACGAGGTAGTGTAAGGTCCTGTCATACCACTAATGCCTTTCTACTACCTTATAAGAAAGATCTGCAAAGGCCAATAACCTCATCAATCACAGTCCCTGGCACTGGTAGTACAGATAACCAGAAACACTGTATCTCCTGAAGCATTGATGTAATAAGCTGCATCCTTCCTGCATAAAATAATGAGGGAGCAGTCCATAATCCAATCTGTTGTGTTATCCGGTCAATGAGAGGCCTGTAATGATAAACCAGTAATCTCCCTGCCAGAAGTGGAATACCAAGATATCTGAGTGGTAACTCCCTAACCTGTATCCCTGTGTATGTCAGTATCTCCTCCTTCTCCCTGTCTCCCACCCCTGCCATAAAAATACTGGATTTCTGAGGATTGACACTAAGGCCTGAGGTGTCCCTAAAAGTAGATAAGGCATCCCAAAGAATCCTGACTGATGGTGGATCCCCCCTAGAAAAAAGCATCATATCATCAGCATATGCTAGATGAGTGATTCCTAATGGTTCACATCCTGGGTGAAAATTAAATTCTGTCCCCGTTGTCTTCCTCATCAGTAATCTAGAAAAGTACTCAGCACATGCCACATACAAGTAAGGGGATATAGGGTCTCCTTGTCTCAAACCCTTCATACACTTAAAAAAATCATAAATGTCTCCATTAATACGAACTGAATAGGAAGCTGTCTGCACACATTCCATGACCCACTGTATGAATATTGGAGAAAATTCAAGACCTTGGAAGGTAATGCGGAGGAAAGACCAACTCACTGAGTCATAAGCATTCCTGATGTCCACCTTAATCAAGCATCTAGGGGACACTCTCTTCCTTGCATATTTACCAATAAGCTCCTGAGCCATGTGAATATTTTCCACCATACTTCTCTTCTCAACAAAGGCTGACTGGGCATCATTAATGATCTGTGAAAGAACCTTGGTCATTCTAGCCGAAAGAACTTGGAAATAGCCTTATATAGTACATTACAGCAAGATATAGGCCTATAATCTACCACTGAGGATGCGTGTGTAGATTTAGACACCAAAGCTATAATGGTGTGGTTCATCTGTTTGAGCAGTAGTCCCGAAAAAAAGAACTCCCTGATAGCTGTACAAACATCATCACCCACAATGTCCCAAGAATGTCTAAAAAACCAAAAGTGTATCCGTCCGGTCCCGGTGCTCTATCTGTACCAATATCACAAATGTGTTGTCTTATCTCATCATCTATAATTGCGTATGTCAAGGCCGACCAGGACTCTAATAGAACCGTAGGTCATACTGAAAAGACCTCCAGATCCACTGGCTGTGTGTGACTCTCTGTCCCAAGCAGACTCCTGAAATATTGAATAAACTCGTGGGCCACCTCCTCAAAACTTGTAGTCACAGACCCATCCTGCCTGGTAATCGATGTGATCTGATTCCTCCTGGCATTTCGCTTGACGACAGAGTGAAAAAGCTTAGTATTCCGGTCTGTATCCACAACATACCGGCATTTAGCTTTATGATAGTAGAAACTTCTCTCTGCCTCACACAGTCTCCATGCAACCATTCTCAAATCCCTCAACTGTGATTGCAATCCAACATCCTCTGTACTGTCATGCACGAACTGTTATAGTCTCTCCAACTCCTCCCTAGCAGTACGTGTTCTGGCAAATATGTGGCTAAAGTGCTCTCTATTTAGTGCTTTAAGTGGCATCTTCAGTCGCTTCATCCTCTTGCATATTCTATACTTTGCCGTGCCATATATTGATCCCTGCCAACTCTGTCTAATTGTGTCCAGAAAAACTTCATGTCCAGTCCACATATCATAAAATATGAAACTCTTCTTTCCCTTTTTTGAGTTTCCCAGTATAGTGGTTATACTAGGGCTATGATCCGAACATCCAGGGGTTAGAAAAACAGTTGAGGCTGGTAAGTCTCTCTGCACCCATATATCATTAACCAAAACCCTATCTAACTTGGACCAAACAGTGTTATTCGTCCATGTATAAAAGAATTCTGAGGAATTGGTATCACTTAATCCCAAGTTCATACAACACTGAACAAAATCCCTCACTTGATAAGAGGTTATCGGCTGCCCATTTTTTTTTTCATTATCTCTTAACACAAAATTAAAGTCACCCAATACCATCCAAGGTTCATGTTTTCCCAAATCAAAAGATAACAACTTCTCCCACATGCTTCTTCTATTCACTATGGTATGAAAGTCATAAACAAAAGTGACTAGAAAAGTATGTGAAGTTACCTTGCATGAGACACTCAAATGAATCAATTGAGAAATAATGCCCACGATAATAACATCAACCATCGTAGAGTTCCATATCACCAAGATTCTCCCCGCATCATGCAATCCAAAATTATTACATTGCTTCATTCCAACCAACTTGGATCTCATCAAAGAATCCAATCGAGTCTCATTGAGTTTACATTCAAGGACTCCCATTATATCAACATTATTATCCTTCATAAAAGTGACCTTGATACTTTGTTTTAGGGGGATATTGAGACCCCTCACATTCCATCCACTTATCTTCATGTAAAAACTAGTTGAATGGGCCAAGAACCCCACCCTTGTTGCCCATTTTCTTCTTATTTTTCCCTTTAGCCATCACTTTGACATCCTTCTCCATAGAATGCATAACTTCCACTTCGGTCAAGACACATTATTCTTCATAAATAACCATGGAATGCAACTCCTTTTTTCATCAAATAAACCTCCCAAAGTGTTGGCCGATGAAGAAAGAGAATCATCAATTATCTTTGGCCGTGACTTATTTGGAACGGTATTCATCACCGATTTTTGTAGCTCTCCCATTGAAGTGTGCATCACTAACTCCTTACCTTCTATGGACTTAGGCAAAGAAGTAGAATGGTCGGATCCCTCTTCTTGAGTAGCTTCGAGCATATTGTTAAAAGCCACCATTGAGGTCAAGTTCTCCATTCTTGTTGAGGTATATGCCCCCTTGTTCATCAGGGTTTCATGACCTCCTTGAGCTTCCACCCCATCTTCATCAACCTTTTCTTTCTCCCTCTCATCCGGCCTCATGACATTAGGATTTTTGCTCATTCCTCTTCTCCCTAATGATCGGCCCCTTGTAGGTATACTTAGTTGGCTCCTCTTGCACTTTTCCTCTACATGTCCAACGGCCTTACATTTACGACAAACCACCGGCCTAATTTCATATTCAACCGGTTGATCCCAAATCCTTCCATTTGGCATTGAGAGAGAAACCTTTTCCACAATTGGTTCGTTGAGATCCACTTCCACAAGGATCCTGGCACAATCATTGAACATCCTTGTTTCCGTCACCATATCCGTGGAGATAGGGTTCCTAAGTTGCGATCCAATCTTGCTCAACACTTTTTTTGACCAACATTTTTTGGGCAACTTTCTCAAATTAATCCAAATAGGGACACTTGAGAAGCAAGTATCCGAGAAAGTGAAGTATTCTGGCACTTTTCTGATGATCCAAGGATAACCGAAAGAGTTATATGGCCCCTTAGTTAAGACACTCTCCAAATCTTCTGCATTATTGAACTTGAAAACAATCCAACCATTTGGATGAAAAGAGAATGAACATTCAACTCCCCAACTCGTCACTAAATCATCCACTTTCTTCCTCCCCGGCCTTGGACCAACCATACATCCAACTAGTGCAAATCCAAAAGCCTCCTCATTCGTCAATAAATCATTCTCTTTTATCATCACAACATCCTCTTTAGGTAGCATTTCAAGGGTCTCACCTTTAGAGGGTAATCTATTTTGCTTGAAAAGTGAGGCAAATGAGTTAATAATGGGAATATCGGTTGGGTTTTGGGATGAAATAGGATGTAATTTTTGGGCCATGGGGTTAGGAGAAAAGGTTGAAGGTAGGTTGTCGTTAGTGTTAGTCTCGGCCCCAAGTTCAGCCACCATAGTGGGTTCGGTCATTGGATTTGAGGGAATAATATGTATGATAGGCTCAATGGGAGTAATATTAGGAGAGGGGAATGGCCCAAGGGTGAAGGTGTTTGAATTTTTAGATATTGGGTTGGCTTGTAAAAGGGTTGGGTATTGAGTATAGGAATTTATGGGCTGCATAGTGGTGATTTCAGGTATTGGGTTTATTTGTAGGGGGTCTTTTAAGGGGTCATTTAGGCTTATATTGTCCTCCATAATATGGCATAAGTGAAACAACTGTATGCAGTAATTTAAATTCAAATAGATCTAGCCACCAAATTCAACAATAATGCACCAAGAACATGTAAGAAAGTAGGGTGCCCCAATTAGAGGGCTCACCAACCTCCAAGCAAAATACAAGCCTCACCAGTCAATGATGGAAGAAATTAGAGTGCCACGAAGAATGAGAAGGGATCTAATTTTTGTCCCAAATTGAACAAACTTCAGTGCAGCACCCGTAGCTTGGGAATTTGTAGCAAACCCAATGCCAACCCCAATCTGACAGCCCAGTAGAGAAATAGCAAGAGAAATCACCGTGACCAAGTAGGAGAAGTTCTTCGTGGTCCTGCTTTCTGTTTCGGGTTTGAGGGTGGTATTGATAAAGGAATTAGTAGAGGTGGGAGATTTGTCGGTGGTGGTGGGGGGGTTTAGGGGTGGGGTTGGGGGAGGCAGTGGTGGAGGCACGGGCTGGTTCCAGAACTATTTTGGGGGTGGTATTGGTAAAAAAATTAGTGGAGATGGGGGATTTGGCGATGGTGGGAGAGGGTTTAGCGGTGGGGTTGGGGGAGGCAGTGGTGGAGGCACGGGCTGGTTCCAGCGCCAGAGAGAACGAAGAAGTTCAGTCAACTCTCTTGTCGTGGAATCTTAAAAAATCTATCCGTTTTTAGTTAAGGCAACCCTCGTGTATTACTATTCAATAAGGGTAAAATTGGAATGACAATCCTTTCTACCCTATCACCAGCGTCTACCATCTCTCCCGCTCCATCGTCTACTATCTCTCCCGCTCCATTCACCTTATTTATGAAAACCTAAAACTCTGTTAATCAAAAATGGAATTCCGTTTTTATCACACGATTGCTTCCAATTCACGACCATTCCTCCATCTCTAATTCAATTCCACCATCAAAAATTCATAAAACCCAAAACCAAAGTTTAAGAAGAAGATGATTGATAATCTTCAAACCTTAAAAATATGAAATTCTGGCAAATCATTGAAGTTGAGGTGGGCCTGATGATATTTCTTGGGATTTGAAAAATTAGAAATGGTAGGAGTGGATAAGTTGCTCCATATGCAACACCTCTTACTATATCTCCGTGGGAGTATCCCAAAAAAAAGAAAAATTTCAAAAAAAAAATTGGTTTGGTACTGAGTAAGCATGGTAGTGTGATGAAATGATTAATTGTGTATTACAACAATTAAGGTTCGGGTTGGCTTCCATCGAATGTTTTGTGTTTTTTTTGTTGTCTTCGATTGTTCTGCTACTACTGCTAATTTGCTTGAATTACTTGTTGGCTCTACTAATATTGCTATGATACACTTCTTGTTTTTCTGTAAAATAGATAGTGAGTTGGGCGGTTAGAGGTAGCAAGGGTTAGCCCGATGAGGAGGAACAAAATCTCCCCCAATATTATCAAGGTTATGAGAGTATCAATCTTTTCTTCTAATGTTTTGGGTTTTGGATTTTATGAATTTTTTGTTGTGGGGTTGAATTAAAGGAAGAGATGGTGTTGAATTGGAAACAGCCATGTTGGCGAAAAAAAATTCACTTTTGAGTAATTGAGTTTTGGATTTTAGTGAACCAGAGTGGAGAGATGGTGGGGGTGGTGAAAGACGAAAGAAAGAGACGGCAAACGGTGATTACCAAATGATAGAGGTTGTCATTCCAATTTTACCCTTATCGAAAAGGCCACATGTGGTTTGAATTGACGAAAAAAATGTTGACCTCAAAAAGAAAATGACAAAAACAATAAAAGTGGTCAAAAATATTATTTTTAAATTTATGAGAACTAAAAATTAACATTTTAAAAATAAAAAACGAAAAATAATTATTTCACAATATGAGATATTAAAAATTCTATTACTTCTTAAAATATTAAAAATTTTACTTTCTTAAAAAATTTTAAATTTGAGCTGTAATTAACAATATTCAATCTTATTATAATTTTCTTAAAAATTGTTTCCACTGCAATTTACCACTTTGTTCTTTTTTCTAAGTTAAAATAATCATAAAACTTGTTTCCATTACAATTGAACACTTTGTTCTTTTTTTTAAGACAAAATAATAATCAATAACGGTAAATAAATTCATTGTTTTGGATCAAGAGGAAAGAGGTAAATAAATCCATTGTTTAGGATCAAGAGGAAAGATAATTTTCAAAAAACATCATAAGTCCATAAAAACTGTAAAAAGACTTCTGTAAAAGTTAAGTGAGGAAACTAAGAAAAAAATTTAAAAATGACAAAATTTACCCAGATGAAGCGTTTTGTAAGCTCATTAGAAGAATAGCTTCTTTTCAGTATTTTACCGAATCTTTAATGGCACCTGATCCACTAGTGAGCAAGGTTCGGTTGGGTGGCAACAAAAAAAAAATCTCAATTGGCAAACAAACAAAACATAATTCACTTCCTTTTGGCAGGATGGTCGAAAATTATCCAAAAGATGCAGAAAAATAAATACAAGCATGCTAAACTAAAATAAGAAATAAGTTTGCAGTTAGTCATACGCATAGTTTTTCTTGCATTGCAATCATTGCCTAGCAAAAATAACAAGCAATCCTAAAAGAACAGTAGCTTTCTTAATGTATTGCTATTGAAAGGTCAGTATTGTCGGAAAGGGGGTGGGAGGTCATGACTGCGTTAGTGTTAGACTATTATAGACACGCTGGTTTAATAAAGACTAAGAGCTCCACAAAAGCCCAGAAGGACTCCTCCCTGCGTCCAACTCCAAGAATTAGTCATCAGCCAACGATGAAGCACTAACATTCATTTTCAGACCTTTGCCATAGGCGGCAATAAGCAAAGCCTCTGCTCGACCTGCCAAGAATTGTGACATGGACCAGAGTCAGCAGGGGGCTTCCACTGTTACAGGGAGATCATTTACAATATGCAAATGGTGATCACCAAAGTAATCTCAAGGAGAGACCAAGAAATATGATCATAACAGAATTTGGTTTGGGAGGGATAAAAATTGAAATACTGAAACTAATTGCCCAACAACAAATTAATATCTGTACAATAAAACGTATCCTCTTTTGCTTCCAATGCCTCCACTCACACTTTTAACAACAATTTGCGGCAATTAGCCTAGTACTTAACTGGAATTCTATCATTCAACTAATTTCATGACATTTCATTTCTAGAGGTGCACAACTGAGTTAAATCTTCATTTGAACTGAAGAGTGTATGTCTAGACGAAATTATGCACCTTAGTTTTATCATTTAGTATACAAATAAGAGGAAGATCAATGCAAATGCACCTTATATTGGCCACTCATCTTTTAAAGACGATTAACAGTTTAAAGCATAAGCGATGAGCAAAAAAATGGCTCTAACTCCACCATGGTCTTCTTTTTCTTTTTTTCTTTTTTTCCGCTCACCTGTTAACAAGAAGAGAAAAAGGCAAAAGCAAAAGAGGAACTAAACTGTGGTGTCAAATGAGGAGAACAATATATATTAGGAACATCCATATTCGAGCCCTGTCAAGCACCCAATAATATGGGCTACCTAGGATGTTTTATATCATGTTACTAGTAACTTCTTTTAGTTCTCACCACATACAAACACTTCTAAACATCATCATTTTCACTCCCACTTCATTCTCCAACATTTCTATTTCTTCTAAACTTTGCAAATAAAATATCAGAGAAAAATTGGCAAGAACAACCTTTAAGTTTTTACTGATAAGGATAAACACAAATTCTATGCAATTGTTTTCCTATGTTTCCCTGTAAAAAGAAACATTACTATGAAAAAATTGGGACAGGGAACTAATTTAAGACTGCTGCTAATGTTTGTTGATATGTCCATCCACAACTTTAAATGGAGAAAATGGAGATAAATGCCATGCACTTCAAAACAGTTTTATATCAACCATACAATAAACGCAACCCAGTGAATAGAAACACCCACGTGTCAAGGGTTCGGGGAAGGACGCTAATATATTCAGCCTTACCTTATTTTTCATAAGAGGCTGTTTCCATGGCAACAGCGTTTAGCGCTGCACCAAGGCTCCCCTTCTTATATTGACCATACAATACAACAACAACAACAACTAAGCCTTAATCCCACTATGTGGGGTCGGCTATATGGATCAATCTTTTCCATCGTGCTCGATCGAAACACATATTTTGATTTAAATTTAGATAGTTCATATCATTTTTAATAGTTTCTTTCCAGGTTTTTTTAGGTCTTCCTCTTCCTCTTTTTATTTGATTTGAAGTGTTTCTATATTCAACGCGCCTCACCGGTGCATCTACAGGACGCCTATACACATGTCCAAACCATCTTAAACGTGTTTCTCTCATTTTTTCATCTATTGGTGTCACTCCTACTTTATTTCTAATATATTCATTACGTATTTTATCTAATCTAGTGTGTCCACACATCCATCTCAGCATTCTCATTTCGGCTACTCTCATTTTTTGCTCATGTTCATATTTAACACCCCAACACTCTGAACCGTAAAGCATCGCTGGTCTTATAGCTGTTTTATAAAATTTTCCTTTTAATTTCAGCAGTACTTTACGATCACAAAGTATAGATGATGCATTCCTCCATTTATTCCAACCTACTTGAATTCTATGTGTAACA
This sequence comes from Diospyros lotus, assembly GCF_014633365.1. Taxonomy (NCBI): domain Eukaryota; kingdom Viridiplantae; phylum Streptophyta; class Magnoliopsida; order Ericales; family Ebenaceae; genus Diospyros; species Diospyros lotus. The sequence goes on along the minus strand of NC_068350.1, from coordinate 40,664,304 downwards.
TCTTTATCAATTCCTCCATTTTCTTGAATACTAGAGCCTAGATATTTAAAACTTTTGGATGTTTCTAAGTTATGTTCACCAATCTTTACATTTGTCGTATTATTCTTTCTTTTATTACTAAAGAGGCATTCCATATATTCAGTTTTATTTCTACTTATTTTAAAACCCTTTGATTCTAATGCTTCTCTCCATACTTCTAATTTAATATTTAGCCCTTCTTTTGTTTCATCAATTAAAACTATATCATCTGCGAATAACATGCATTCAGGTATTGGTTTATGAATATGTTTAGTGATTTCATCTATTATTAAAGTGAAAAGATATGGGCTTAAAGCGGATCCTTGATGTAAACCTATAGTGACCATACAATAATTGTTCAAAAATTTGTTTGGAGTATTTTCCCTTAGTTTTGTGGGATGTATATTAATTTAGTAATAAATTTTATTTTGTGAACCATATGCCTAGTGAGACTCAACTAACATCTTGTCCTGTTTTTTCAACCTTAAGTTAAGCCTTCTACAGCACCTCTCACACTCTACCCTGAATTAGCACATATCTCTATCTTACCTTCATGCACCTTGTTCCCCTCATCTTATGTTAATTTCAAGAATAGTGGTTAGACAAATTGTTTTGCTACTAATCTATTGTCTTATCTTCTCCGTTCATCAAGTGTGGATTTTTATTTAAGGCTTCCTCTCTTTTTTTGCAATTTTTCTTGATATTTTATTCACAATATTATGAAGGTTCAGAAAGTTAAGAAACTGTTGGATAATGACGATGATGTTTAGGATAAGAGTTTCTATGTGCTCAGACCTGAATAAAAATCTCAGATAACGTCATATTATTGGGTGCTTGACAAGGCCTTATCAGGAAGATCCTAACATATGTTATTCTTGTCAAATGAATCACTTGCAAGAAAGTATGGATAGTTCCTGCTGTAATCAGAATACTAAGAAACCTCATCTTTTATCAACTAGTCAATATTCAGGGTAAAAGATAAAGGTGAATGAATGCAAGCTTCATTTGAATAAGGTGTCAATTCAAGTGTCCTAGCCTCTTTTCTTGCCACTTACATAAAAGAAGATATATACCAAAAAAACAGATTTTAACTTTTTAACACCAGTGAAGAAAGGACAGTAGCTATAATAAAAGATGAGGGAAAATTGTGAGAAAATCGGTTAAGTGTAGGAGGGAATATGAAGAGTTTTGAAAATCGGCCTATTTTAAGCATAGAATTCGTCACGACGTCAAAAACATACAACACGACGTTGTCCCAAATTTTTGAAAAATTACTCTTCGACATCGTGACATCCAGAGTACTCTGGACAAGAACGCCGCGATGTAATTTCCTGATTTCCAAATAACCAATTTAAGTCACGACGTACAAAGTCCTCTGTGACAAGACGTTCTGATGTTGTTTGAAAAAAAAATTCAACAAGTCAATAACATCGCAATGTATAGACTACTATGTACAAGAATGTCGCGACGTTTGCTCATGAAATTTTGCAGAAAAAAGTTTCTTGCAATTTCACTCCTTTTCTTCAATTATTAACTACTTAACCTTAACTACACTACATGCAACTAATCACCCTAAAAAAATGTAAAATGCATGCAAATCAAATGAAATAAAATCAAAATTGAAATTAAACAAAAAATTAAAAAGATGTCCAAAAGGATACTTGGTGCACAAGGTTGCCTCCCATACAGCGCATTTGTTTAATGTCATTTGTCCAACTGTCCTGAGCTCAAGAGGATTTACTTGGTTTGGATTGAAGATGCATTTGGTCATTGCCTTTGTGGTTGGGAGTAGTATCACTTGGAAGTTCACCGTTCCTTTGAGCATGGAAATTCTGCGTAAATTGATTCATGGCTGCTTCTCTTGCCTTTTCTCTTTTCTGAGAATTCTTAAACTCCTTAGCCATGTCTTGCACAACTTTTGCAAGATCTTTCATTGTTTTGAAAAGTCCATTATGCTATTGAATAGGAGGATTTATCATTCCTTGATTTTGATTGAAATGAGGTTGTGCTTAAGGCACCATAGCTCCTTGATTTGCATTGAATTGTGGTGGTGTATGTGGCACAATGGCTCCCTGATTCGCATTCCAACCTTAAAATGGATTTGGCTTGTTGTATTGAGTGTTCCATTGGTTGTTGCCTTATTGCCTCCATCCTTGATTTCTTGGGCAATTGAAGTTTTGCATGTAATTTACCTCTTCACACACAAGAGGGCATTGATCATTAAAATGATCACCCTTGCAAACACCACAAACTGTCTTCACCTTGTTTGCTTCTTTTCATATTCAACCATCTCAAGACGCTTTGTAAGCCTTACAATTTGCATCTCTAATTCCATAGTTGGACTAACTTATAGGATTCCAGCTTGCTTTCGGGGATAGACATATCGTTCTTGTGATGGATTGCAGACATTCTCAGCTATCTTGTTAAAGAGTTCCCTCATCTCATCATAAGTTTTACCCTTTAGGGACCCTCCAGCACTTGTATTGATGTTTGCTCTTGCTTCCGGTAGCAATCCATTATAGAACACTTGAATTTTGTATCCCGGCTCTAGTATCAGATTTGGAAATTTTTTCACCATGTCTTGAAATCTATCCCAAGCCTCATGGAAGCTCTCGTCATCCGTTTGACGGAATCACAGCACATCATTTCTCATTTTACCCATTCGCAAAGATGGAAAAAATTCCTATACAAACTTCTTGATTAACACCTCGAATTACTCAATATTGGTGGCATGTGTTTGGTACTCATCCTTTGCATGGCTTAATAGACATGTCAGATATAGATTAGAAAATCAAGAAAGCAAAATAGTAAGCAAATGGGAAAATGGTCAAAAATTGAAAATGAGACTACTGAATGACAATAACTATAATTATGAACTACTAACAATCTAAACCAACTTAAGTAAAGCAAAAGTAAGTTAAAATCAATTAAAATGAAAAAAATAAGCAAAGTCACTATTTATATAAACAGTGAATGAAAATGACTAGAAATAGCACAAAATATTCAAAAATGAAAATTCACACACTAGTGCAAAAGTAGCACTTATGCAAGTTACTTTGATAGATTTGGAACTTATTAAAGCAAAGAAATCACTTAGAAACACAAAGAACAAGTCTAAGATGAAAATCCAAGTGTGCACATCAAGTCTTCTCATCTCAAAACCTTGCTTCATGAATTCATTTCCAAAAGTCAATCAAATCAACTTGAACACACTTAAAACAACTTAAACAATGACAATCAACAAATAAAACACAAAAGAACACCAAAATACTAAAAAATACACAAAATATGTATAATACATTCATTTTGTTCCTTAAGCTCTATACTAGTTTACGCAGTTGCTCCCCGACAACAGTGCCAAAAATTGGTGAGCACTAGAATGAGGAGTCTGATTACGTATGTCAATTTCAAAATTTATATTCCTTATCTAGCTCACAAGTCTTATCAATCATAGTAAGCTTAAGAGTCGATCCCACAAGGATCGGTCGGTATTCTAGTCGAGTACCTCAAGAAATTTTTCATTCTAGTGTTTATTCGAGAGATATCAAGCATGAAAACAAGACATCTCATCAAAGAAAATAAAAATAGAGTAGAGCGTTACAAATCTACTAAAACTACACAAAGCAATATAAAATAAAGTAAAATATAACTAAAAATAAAAGTGTATTACACTTGCATTCGAATCATGGGGTATTCAATCTCAATTCACATGTGAGTTCCTAAGCTAAGTTGGCATGCAATGTGATATGATCTCTACTTTGTAGCAAGATCATAGAGAATGGTAATTAGGGTCGTCAATCCCAATTAACTTCCATTTCTAAAAAACTTCCTAAGGCATCAAATTTGATAACTAAGAATCATGAACCAATTATGCAATGAATTACAACCATGTTCTAGATGCATGAAACTGAGTGGTTTTTCCCTAAATCCCCTAAAAGGCTCTTTAGAGTGGTAGTTGTGAGCTAAGCCTAAGGACCGCATCCATAACATTAAATTCAATTGCATTCAAAGTGTTTCACACATTTTAATTTGATAACATGGCAATCATGTATAATCTCAACAACCAATAATGCCTAGACTCATGTGTTGTTTTCAAGAACACTTAAAGTCCACAAAATAGTCATGTCCATGCAAGAAGTTGTCAATTTCTGCATAGGCAATCTCAAGTTGGATGGTAATTAAACAAAACAACCAACTATTGATGCAGCTCCACATTATGAACGAGATTAAACATTACCCATTCAACTAACACAAATTTCACACATCAAAATCCAGCCAAGCATCTCTTTTCATGCAAGTAAAATAAATGAAGACACATTCATGCAAATCAAATAAAGATTAGAAAAGTTAGGATCTCTAGATAGATAATCTCAAATCCAATCTAAATTTAAAATATCAAGAACAAACTCCAAATCAGTAATAAGTTATGGCCAAATTAAGACTTTATTGAATTACTACTAAAAAGAAAAAGCAAAAATAAAAGAGAGAGAGAGTACTCTTAGAATATCAAATTAAATCCACTCTTCTCTATTAATTATGATTCTAAGAGCTACTATTTATACTTATTTACACGTTAAAGGTAAAAGAGTAAAATCTCAACACTTAAAACCTAATTATAACCTAAGAAATTAACTTAAAAGTCTAAGTATATTGAGCTGGCCGCAAAATGACATCGCAACGTAGACTCTGGATGTTGCGACGTTCCCTTGAATTTATTCTTGGCTTTTTCTTCACGTTAAAGAACATCGTGACGTAGGCTCTATTTTGGAATAGACATCGCAGCGTCATTGATTTTTTGGAACTCTCTGGATTTGTCAATGTTGCAACAATGATTTTTTTTCTTGTTCTTTAATGTCGCGATGTTCTCTTCTTGAATGTTACGATGTTCTCCTATTTTTCATCCCTTGAAATTTTCTTTGGTTCTTCATCTTTAAGGCTTCGGATTCTTCATTTTTTTGCTCTAAATTTGCCACAATTTGATGAAGATCATTGTGGTATGCTCTATTTGGCCTAGAATGCACAAAAGATGAAATTTTATGAGAAACGGTGCATATTACTCAACTTATTCAACTAAAATATAATATAATTACTCAAAAATATTAAAAACTAACAAAGAAAACATATAAATTACTATCGAAATTTAGGTATATTTGATTCTCATCAAATATGCATACATATATATTAAAAAGGGTTAATACCAGTTTATTCCATTGTGGTTTGCGCGATTCTCACTTTTCGCCCTGTGTTTCTAAAACTCCCACTTTCCTTTCTCGTCCATTGGACTTAAGTGAAAAGTATCCAGAAATTGATTAGCCAGACGAAGCATATACTGTACCCGCTCTAATTCTGGTGAATTGTCTATTTTATCCCTCTTTTATTTGATACTGAAAAAGGAAACAAACTTTTAGTTTGTTAAAACTAATTCCAACTTTTAAAACATCGATCTTCCTAGTCTTCAATCTGTATAGATTGGCTAAGATCGATGCCTGTATAGATCGATGTTTGAAGAACCCTTCATCATTTTCTTGAAAAACCCTTCATCATCATCTTGTAATAGAAGATGCAATCTGCAAAAATCCCCATTTTAAAACATCGATCTTCAGAGATCGACTACGATCTTCATATAACCATAAATTTTAATGTATATGGTTTTCAGATATAAGAGAAGATGATCCCAATTTGGTTGCTCTTTTTATGCCTCAAATTGAATTGTGGGGTGCTATTTTTGTCTGAATTTCATGGATTTTTGGTTTTAGAAATTAAGGGACTTCTATTGTGCATATTGAAATTATAATAATTTGTTAATTTATTTTGGGTTCTTAATCTATTATATTTCTCTTGATATTTGAGAGGAAAATAAGGAAGAAGAGTCAAAGCTTCTTAAGGACAAGGTTGAAATCTGCAGCGAAAAGTGCTGGTTCTCTTAAAGAAAACAACTTTTGTTAATTTTTTTTAAGTTCTTGATCTACTCTATTTCTATTAATATTTGAGAGGAAAATAATTTTTGTAAAAAAAACTTTAATTTAATAAAAATATCATATATTAATTTTGCCAATAATTGAAAGGATAAAAATAAAGATTCTGGAACAACAAATTTTTTTAAAAAATAAAAAATAGTTTTGATTAAATCCCATAGTGAAAGAATGAATAAACTAAACATGAATAATCGTACTAATTTAAATGAATATACCCATTGAAATTCCACTCTACTATTATGGTAATTGACGTTCCAATTCCGTCCGGTGAACCAAGCACCCCCTTAGTAAATCTTATCTAGGATTTGTCAATTGGATAGGAACTAGAATGCATGAACTTGGCCATACATATAGTATAGATTCAATTCATGGTAGTTTACTTAGATTCTAAATACACTAGTTAGTCATGTGTTGAGATTAGAATGTCAAGGACCAATTCCTATCTCTTAAAGATAGCTATGGCCAAAACTTGTAATTAACCTATTTAAAGGAATCATATTTTTGAAAATAATAGTTAAATTTTACACACATTACGTGCTTGAGAGAGTTTCTCATTTTGGTTCATTTGGATGAATTTTTTAGTAACATAAAGGAGGTACCTTTAGTTATTCTTGCTAGGTTAGATTAGTAGCCATTCCCTACTAAACTACATAATTCGACTCATGTGTTCTTCATTCTATTGATTGTTTGATTACAAAAATCTCTAGAACTGTTAGAATTTTCTGCATGAATTCTTTGGTGAGAACAACGATTACGGAGTTCGATCCTTCGCTGGTGATTTGCATGATTACGTGCACATTAACATCATTAAGATCTGGAATTTCATATCGTGGTTGATCCATTGCAGCAATTTAACAATTCTGGCTTCAAGGCAGAAAATTAAAGTTTTAGAGAAACAAATTAGACAAAAAAATATAAACCCAAATAGATTTTGAGTAAAGACAAACCTCAATTTTTCCTTCCAACGACAGTTTTACTTAAAGGAGGATTTGGGATTTGGAAATAATTTGGGACAGAGAATTATAATGGGTGAAAATTTTAGCGGTATTCATTCTTAATTAAAATCATTTTTAAATTGAAGAAAATTGGGGGGGGATAGAGTATATTTTTCTTGATAAAAGGTGGGGAAATTTTTTGGAGGGAATATAAAGTCTCTAATTTATTGGTTTAATTTCAACCAGTGATTATTAGAGAGATGTAGGAGAGAGAAGATAATAGTGTTGGACATAGATGAAGAAGAAAGAAGAAAGAGGAAAGAGATGGGAACAAAATAAGTCTTAAGCTAAAAAGTTATAAAATTTTGCACCTAACTGTTTTTCTTGCCCTGTGTAAAACAGGTAATATGTACTGATAAAAAAGGACGGAGGAAGTATATCTTTTTACATTTTTAATACCACTTTTTATATTCTCAATACATCTTTTTACATTTTTAATCCAAACTCAAAACCAAACTACAATCCATAAGGTAATTGTAAAGAGTTAGGGGAATTTGTGCAAAATGCAATAATGAATGTAATGTATTGGAATTACTCTTTGTTAGAGTTTTAAAATTAATCACAACTCCAGGAAAATGTTTATAACAATTATAGTCTTATCTCAAATTACATAATCTTATCTCGAATTAGCCAACTATTAAAGCGATTTATTGATTTGTGGATTTGGAGATTGCCATTTTCTTACTTATGATACGAAAGATTAACAATAAACAAATTCAATAATGTGTCTTGATGATTGATCTAATAACAGTCTTGTTTTATTAAAAAGAAAATCAATGATGATGATATGCATGATGGCAATTGAATAATAAAATAAAATATTAGTGCTTAATATGCACAAGGGTACGTAATTATGAATTCCCAATTAACCATATTCACTTTGCACAAGGGATGTTAGTATGTTTGTATTCGATCTGAGGTCTTCCAAAAGAGTACTGTTTGATTTGATGATAATTATGTAAGGTATTTTTACGAATTTGCACCCTTATTTTACAAGATGAACCAAAGGTTCTCTCACAACAAAAAACAATGCTGATATTTTTTTCATCCTTGTCTTGCCACTCTCCTCTCCACGAGATTTTCTATTCCACTCCTAATATATTACGATTAAAACCACACCGTTAATTTGCAATTTACTAGAAATGATATTTTTAGTGATTTTTTTATAGTAACTGATGTGGCATATTTAAAAAGACAAAATTAATTTTTATTAAATTCTATTATTAATGGTGAAAAACGCGTAATTAAATTCTGTATTTTTTCAACTATCACATTAGTCACTATAATTTTTCATTATGAAAAATTACTAAGAGTATCATTACTCATACAGATAATACACTCAAAATAAAAATAAAAATAAAAATAAAAATTAAAAAATCTTAACTACCTCCCCCAAAGTAAAAATGTAAGGTCAAAAGTTATTGTTTTTCTTGCTATTTCAACACATACTATGTCGATCGAAGAAGAGGGAATTAATTAGAATAACCGGTTGATTGGGAATTAATTTTACAAACCTTAATGTTATTAAAATATTTAATGAAGGAATTATCCTAAATTCATTTGATTATTTCAATCATTATTGTATTTTTTTTAAATAAAAGATTGATTCATTATTAGAATAACTTCTACTCAACTTGACGTTAGTTAATTGTATATTTGCAATGAAGGTACGTGTTGTTATTCTTTATACGGTTTTTTCATCACCTATGTTTATGTTAAAATTAATTAATTAATTAATTAATCATTCTATTAACCATATTTATTTATTTATTTTGCCCATTAAAATCTTGGAGTGAATAATAAGAGCGAAATTAAGTTAGGATCTGCGGACGTCACTTCATATATAAGTAAGCTGATTTGAATTGTATTTTGAAACTTATTTTATATTTTACATGTATTTTGAAATAATTTTTAATACTATATTTTATATTTTTAATGTAAAATAAAAAATAAATGAATTTTGAAATACAATCCACACGCATAAATCTGTCAAAAAAATATTTTTTTTTTTTAAAAAAAATAATAATGGATTTTATCATTTATTATGAATTAATGAAGACAATGATTAAATTTATTATAAATTACTACGTACCTAACTATCTGTGGGAAACAAATGTTGTGGCAGACGCGCTAGCTCGGTTGGCGAATTCTCAACGAACCTCTCAAATCTTCAATGCAATCTCCCTTCCAGGGTTTATCCGCAGATTAATAGAATTAGATAGAGTTTCTTTTCCTTATGTTCGAAAAAGAAAGGTCTAGTGTTTTTTCAAATGCATCATAAATCTTGGAGAGGTTCGGCTTTATGTCCCCCTCTCTATGTACTTTTTTTGCCATCTGAGAATTAATAAAAGGGATAGCCATTCCCCCCACCAGGCGCAAGAGTAAGTCGCCTGTTAACTAAAAAAAAATTACTACCTAACTATCTTGTTAATCAATTAGTTATGTTGTTAATTTATTCTAATAGCATAATTATATTATTAATCAGTCACTGATTGAATGACATTAAATAAACTATATAATTAGCAAGTAAATTAATTGCATATAAGCAGAATATTACAATTAGTCATAATTAAAAAATCACTTACCAAATAATATCTGATAATAAAATTTTTTATAGCATAAATAATAAATAAATTTTCCATGTGAAATTCAAAGGATTCATAAATATATTAAAAATGGAATACTCAATATAGAAAAAGATTGAGATGATTATGTTGATTGTAAAATTTTATCCCCAATCAACCATAATTAATTTGATTATTTTAACATTGATTATGAAAATAGGAATATTTAAATAAAATTCATGTAGTTAAAGCTATTTTTCTATTTTTACGCAATATTATGGTCGTTAGCAAACAAAGAAAAAGATAAAATAGATTACAAGAATAATTGTTGGAATTCCAACCTATTTTATTTTTCCTAATAACCTATTTTGGGTATGTAAATCTCATGTAAATTAGATTTTATTGATTTATTGCACTGAAATCCAGCTTGCAATTGCTGTATTCTATTTTTTTGGGCAAAATAATACATGTGTTTAAGATGCTCATTAATCACTAATGACGGGATGAGATGGCATATTTAATATGCTCATTAATTAATTCATGTGTTTAAAAATTTAAGGAAATACGCATTAACAAGACTAAAACCCCGTAAAATTTATGGGCAGATTTTATTTATTAAAAAATAATAAAATTAATTAATAAAAAATAAAAATATAATAAAATTGAGATAATTTTATAAGATAATTATAGAATAAAAATAATAGTTGATATAATATAAGATAATGATTTGAGAAACAATAAAATTATATTTTAATTTATCCAAAATAATAGGATAATCTTATCAATAAAACAAACTAAAAAACCATATTTGTTGTTAGGATAATGCTGATGTGGCGTAACGAGCGTGATTATCTAACGTTGTCTACCCACAACAACGTTTATATATATATCATTTGTAGATTTTCGACCCATCAGTTTGTGCACATTTTTTAACAAGATTTTTACAAGGATCATTTGTGACAGACTCAATTTGCTATTACCTAATTTAATTTTCAAAGAACAGTCAGCATTTCTAGAAGGTCGTGACATAACATATAACATCTTGTTAGCCCAAGAGATGGCTCACCAATTACACCGTCGTGCTAGAGGACATAATGTGATATTAAAGCTCGGCATGATGAAGGCATTTGATCAAGTTTTCTGGCCTTTTTTGCAAGCACTTTTGCTTCAATTTGGATTCAGTCCCATTTTTGTCAATTTGATTATGCAAAATTTATCTTCTAGCTTCTTTTCAATTGTGATAAATAGGGTATTAACTAGATTTTTTAGGCTTTCAGGGGTTAAAATAAGGAGATCTGTTGTCCCCGCTGTAAGATATTTTGGTGACTTAATTATGTGGACTTCATGTCCACGTCAATTTCCTAAAATATTATCTCATTAATCAAGTGACGACAGATACCAATTATGTTTGTATAAAGAAATAACTTCTGGAGGAAGTAAAAGAAAACTTATGTTACGAGTAGAACTTGTGATGAGTGAATCTCTACGTCGTATATAAATATGTCTCCTGATCCCTCTCTCTACCCAAAGCTTATTGTGAAATACCCATCTATACACAATAATTATAATATGGAATCAGGAGAGAGAAGATCAAGGGATTAGATCACATGTTTGATCTATTGGGTTTGTTACGGCATAAACCAATGTTCCAGAACTCTAGGTATGTCTATTATTATTTTAAGGTATTTTAAATTTACAAATCATAACCAATGATCTTGCCCATGTTATTCTAACATGTGGTATCAGAGCATAGTTGAGGTTATTGATTTGTAAATTAGTAAGTGATTATGTCCCTTGATTATGATTATGATTGTGATCAGAGTTTTATAAATCTCAACTTAATTTTAATTGTTTATAAAAGTATTCTTTGGTTATGTGAATATTATGATTACAAATTCACTAAAAGCGTGAATGATTATGGAGCAATTGACCATGATTTTGTTCACCATGAATTATTAAATGGTATTATGTATGGGCCATGTAAGTTTCTTGGTTTTGATTAATGTTAATTTAATTTTAAGCCAATTAATGTTTAACTCCATATTTTGATTGTAATTTATATATGTCTGTTCACATCAATGAACATAAAGTGAACATTAAGATGCACATGTATAATTTATTTATTGAATATTTGAATTTTATTGTTGGAATAAATTAAGTTTTATTATTCCAATTATTCAAGTTTTATGTTTTAAAGTAATTATCCATGCACGCAAGTTTTAAGTTTATTTGGAATAAATTAAGTTTTATTATTCCAATGATTAAAGATTTATGTTTTGCAAGTTTGGTTTTATTAGCAATTATTTGATTATTGGAATAAATAAAGTTTGTTATTCTAATGATTTAAGAATTGATTTATTTGATGCAAAATAATTTTATTGTATAAATATGATGAATTATAATTATATATGGACAAAATTACGAATAACGCTTTATGAACCATAAAGTTTAGGCTTTAAGAAAGTTTCTTTATTTGTCCATAATATGTTTTGATCACATGAATTGTGATTTTGGTACAATGATTGTGTAACTAGCTATTATTGAATATTGTCTCAAAGTTATTGATTTATGAGTACTTATGATTTAGCCCTAAATCAAATACATTGGTTGAGACATTTTTGCTAATTTTTAATTTAGTACCATAATATTATGTATCAAATGCATGTTACTTTTCTCAATTTTAAGGTTGTTGACTATTTATTGAAATTCATTATTTTTTCGTTATGATGTAATTGTATCAATTGGGGGATTATAAATAAATACAATCCTCATATTTGATATGTATGGCTTATTTTAATCACATAAAGTTTAGTAGTTAAAATAAATAAATGAAAGAAAAGGAAAATTAATGAACACTAGTCAACGTGAATGCTAGTTGACATTAATTTGGATTAACCCATATAATTGTTAGTTGGGTGATTCAAATTTAATGACCTCTATGAACATAAAATTATGTGACATTAAGATTAAAATTAATTTGTTAGTCACCAAAGTGACCAAATTAATTTTTGAATGTACATATAATTACTGATCTCAGAGTATAGTGAATGATTGTTAATCACTTATTTTTGAGTGAACCACTAGCATGTCATTATTCTAACCCAAATATGGGAGGATATGATGACGCACTTGGTTGCTCACTTATTATTTAAATATTTCTACATAAAGTTTTAATCATGTGAATGTTTACTGATTAAAATGTAGAAAATATTAAAGAATTTTGTTAACATAAAAATTAGTTGACATATTAAATTTTTGTATGCAATTCCCTCTCTAAAGCATCTTTGATCACATAAAGTTTAGTGATTAAATAAATAAATAAAATAATGATGAAAAAAGGAAATTTAATCATGTTTGTCAATATTATGGTTTGGTTAACAAATAAAGATAAATTAGATTTCTTTAAAGTTTTAAATCATATATTTGACGGGAGCCAAAGCAACTTTAATATGTGATATTATCATTATTTGGTGATGAGGCTAAAGTCATAAATCAACATTAAGATCAGTTGATTTTAACAAATAATAGTCATCATATACTTAAGTTTAGCCAAAGTTTCTTAGATATATTGGCATATGATTATTTTCATCTCTTATTACATTATTGACAAGTGATATATCACTTTTGTTAATAACATCTTAATAATATTTGTAATTATAATCTCCAAAGAGAGGTAATTAATTACTTTAATGTGGTTTTGTAATTATCATCTCCAAAGAGAGGTAATTACTTAATGAGATTTTGTAATTATCATCCCCAAAGGGAGGTAATTATTTTTATGAAGTTATGTAATTATCATCCCCAAAGGGAGATAATTATTTTAATGAGGTTATGTGGTGAAATCAACATTGAGTTGGAAAGCCATCTTATACCCAAAGGTATGGATTACTCTCTTGAATTTCACAATATTAATATTTTATAAAGTTCAATGTTATAATTATTTCTTACAACAATTGGTTAAATTCTCTTATTATGTGATGTGCACATTTCTATAATCTTTGTTGACACTTAAAGTTTGAATAATGTGTGTGTGTGTTCTTGTTTAAAGTGTAATGAATAATCCCATGAATGTGAGATTTTTAATATTTCTCTAATATTAATTTTTACGACTCTCTATTAAAGAACAATTTAAATGTTTAAAATTTTATAATACACATTAAGTATTAAGGTTAATTATGACATTTTAACCATATGTGTTAAAAATAGTAAACGGTTAAAATTAGAGAGATTGAAATGTGAGACACTCTAAAGTTTATAGTGGCTCATTAAAGGAATGTACAAATAAGGCATATATGACTTCATAAAGTAAGATGACAATAAAAATAAATCTCATTAATATAAAGAAATCATTAAAGTATAATTTGCCTTATTAGTAGAAATATTTAAAAATCTCATTTATGATGTGTTATGATAACTATTAATGAATTGGTTGTGAATTGATTTTGATTTCACAGTTCATGTTGCCATTGTATATAAGATTTTACAAACTAAAGAAATTTATATGCAATAAGAATATATCTTTAAAGTAACTTGATGCATTCCCTTAAGTATGTTTTTGCTCAATTTTGAAGAAAACAAAAGGATAATTTAATGAAGTCGTGTACTTATGATTTGTTCTAAATTTGCAAAACTTTTGATCAAAATTATATTTATAATGATTTGCTATTGAATATGAATTTTTGCTTCTCATTATTCAATGGTATAAGTTTTGAAAATAAATTTTACTTAATTTTGTTATTCATTATGATATTTAGAATGACATGAGCAATTTTTAGTTAAAACTATATACATTTATGGATCTGGCATTTTATGATTTATTTTTAAGTGAAACCTTTTGGCTTTAAAAGAATTTCTTTTAAGGGAATGAAATAATTAGTTCTTTATTTGATTGCATAAAGCTTAGCAAATTATGAAGTCTTTATGAGTGTCAAAATGAGTTTCACAATATGATTACTTATGAATTATTTCTCTAATATTAATTTTTACAACTCTCTATTAAAGAACAATTTAAATGTTTAAAATTTTTCCTCTTTCTCTTTTTATTTGATTTGAAGTGTCTCTATATTCTACGCGTCTCACCAATGCATCTACAGGGTGCCTATACACATATTCAAACCATCTTAAATGTGTTTCTCTCATCTATTAGTGATATTCCTACTTTATTTCTAATATATTCATTACGTATTTTATCTAATCTATTATGTTCACAAATCCAATTGAGATATGGGATGAAAATGAAACTATATATTTCGTTCTAAACTTTATAAATAATTCATTTCTTTTTATTTTTCCTATACAATTCTTTGTTTTAAAAAAAAATAATGATACTCTAAGCCAAATTCTTAATAAATTATATTGATTATGGATAAAGAGAAGGGTGGTGGTTACTCAGAAGCTCCAATATTGATCATTGATAGAAATAACTTTTGTGTAAATCGATTATATAATTTAAATTTTGATGAATGAGTAATGTAATTTAATAATAAATATTTTTATTTATGTATAAAAAATACATAACAGACAGTGAATTTGTACATGAAGAAATAGGTAAAAATCCATGTTGATTAATTTTAAAAATTTTAAAAAAAAAAATCTTGAGGGAAGAAATCGAGATCTAACTAATTGTGTTTTTAAAGACAAAGTAAAGTCCAGTATTCGGTTTGTTTGTGTGGTGTCGCCAAAGAATATATCTTTTTTTTTCTGTGTAATTTATTTATTGTAATGTAAATCTATACTTTTAGTTTAATTTTGTTAAATTTTCATCCCAAACCAGTTAGATCTGGCGTTTTGGGGTTTGTTGTAGTAGCTTCATTTATCTCAGTGTCATAGGAGACTACTCTTCTTGGGGACCAGTCGATTTATTTATGTAAATTATTTTAGTTTTATCTGAATAAATAGCTATCGTTTCAAAAAAAAACAAGTCAAAATCTAAGATATATTGTAAGATTTTTATGCCTCATTGGGTATTCAATGTCATTGCTTTGCTACGATATTATAAAAATGCGGACATTCGAAATCTCCAAGACTATTTTCTTAAGATGTATTGTATTGCTATATGAAAATCTTTCGCTATGAGAATGTAAATTTAAAACATCCCAAAAAAGAGCGAGGCCAAGATCAATAATACTTGATTTCACCCATTGTTTCCAAAGTTTGTTTGAAGGAAGTATTTATTAATAAATTAAATAAATTTCGTTAATATATATATATTGAAAAATTTTACATTCTTTAAAGAAAAAATTTTAATAAAAGACGGTGAAAGTTTGATTATTAATAAATAGGATGTAAATTTTAACTAACTGTTAATAAAGGCATTGCTTTAGAAATTTTTTTTTATTAAGGGTAATAGTATTTCCAATCTTAATAAAAAGACATAATTATTATAATGTTAATAATTTATTTATTTAAAAAATAAAAGTAATTAATTTAGTTAAATATATATAAAAGTATCCAGCATTAATTGCAATGTAAACAACTCTATTAAATTTAAATATTTTTATTTTACACTTAATGATAAATACTAATATAAGTAGCTCTATCAAATTTAAATGTAAAAAATTAAATATTTTTATTTTATAATTATTATAGACACTAATTTTTTTTGTCTTCCATCTTATTTAAATTATAAAAATTTAGTGTTTATAATACGTATAAAATAAAAATATTTAAATTTTTACATTTAAATTTAATATAGCTTTTTATGTTCCAAATGTTGTATATTCATGTTCGCTTAACTAAATTAATTATTTTTATTTTTAGGAAAATAAATTAGTAACTTTATTAATAATTTGTTAAAACATATATCTTTTATTTTTATTAAGATTGAAAACACCATTATTCTTAATAAATTGTTTTTCATAAAATAATGCCTTATTAATAATTAGTTAAAAATTACATCTCTTTATTAATAGTGAAACTTCTATTCTTTAATCAAAATTTTCTCTTTTAAACGTGGCACTACCAGAAAAATTCATTTTTTCTGCGGATTTTTCTGCAGATTTTATTCAATTTTTCTGTGAATTTTAAATTTCCTTCAGAATTTCTTGTGGAAAAATTTCCGCAAGTATTTGACCCGTGGATACCCATTTCTTGCGAATTTTTTTGCGGATTTTCTTGCGGACAAAATTCCGCAAGAACAATATTCCGCAGGAAATAATTCGCAAAATATTTCGCAAGAAAATCCGCAAATAAAAATCCGCAAGAAATAATCTGCAAATACATCCGCAAGAAAATTCATAGAAAATAACAATACAGAAAAAATTAAAATATTTGCAGATTTTAATTAATTTATTTACGAATTTTCTTGCGGAAAAATTTTCGCAAGTAATTGACCAGTAGAGAGGCATTTCTTGTGGATTTTTTTGCGGATTTTGTTGCAGACAAAAATCCGCAAGGAAAAAATCCGTAAAAATATCCGCAAGAATCCGTAAAAATATCTGCAAATAAAAATTCGCTGTTATTTCCGCAAGTTAAATCTGTAATAAAAAAATTCTTAGTTTTCCTGCGGATTTATTTGAGGATTTATATCTGCAAATATATTCGCAAATAAAACCGCTAAGAATAAAATTTTAATAAAAAATACAAATTTTATAATCCTAAAAATAAATAAATAAATTTACAATTTAAAAATTCCTATAATATGCATTAAAAGATAATAATTTCATATATATATTTTTAAATATACAAATACCCAAAAGTTTATATAAATTTTAAGTACACAAACTAAAAAAAGAAAAAATAAATCCACCATTTTGATACAACGACAAAAGTAAACTTCTATGTATTCTTTGTGACAAAAAAATAACAAAACGGCTTCAACCAATGCCTTATCTACTTCTTATTTGAAGACTTCTTCCCAAAATCCTTGTTCTTTTTAGGAGATTTATCAGCTAATCCTTTAAGAGAAAACTTCAATGGACGGCCATGTTCATTCTTCAGTACTGCAGGTGCATTTCCTTCATCAGCAGAAAAAGGTGAGATGGAGAAAATCTCATCCTCAATAGGCAATCCAGCAGCTGTCCTCAAATTTGCAATTAAATCCCTGTCCTCCAAAGCTCCTGAACAGCCTCCTCCATATTCCTAACCTGAAAAATTACAAAGTTCACTCTCATGAAAAGTTGCTCCTTCCTTTCAAAAGAACCATGCTTTTCAGAGTTGGATAATACCTGGTAGCATTTTTCACGGCCTGTAGGACATACATACTGGAGATTTCCATCAACTTGGAATTGCAAATATTTTGCATAACTGAAAAGGAAAACTTCCAAGTTTTGCTAAAACTTGTTGATCCAAGGCCAGGAATGTTAAAACCAAATTCTTTACATGTATGTCCATTCCGACACAGAACAAACGAAGGTACAACAGCAGTATTGATAATTGTAAAAGCCATAACTAGTGCGGAAATTCAGATACATGACAATACAAGCCCAGAAAATACACTGAACTGAAGACAATTAATTTTGTTTCATGCTCGACTACCTGATCGACTACTTGCTCGACAAAAATATATATGGGGCTATAAACAACAAATTCTGATTTATTCTTGATTCTTTACCCGACTAATTGCTCGACGAAAAATATACACGGGGTTGAACTGAAGACAAAAAATTCTGTTTTATGCTCGACTATTTACCCGACTAGTTGTTCGACAAAAAATATAAAATGGGCTTAAGACAACACATTCTATTTAATGCTCGACCAGTTACCCGACTATGTGCTCGACAAAATTAATAATTAACAAGGTTTAATACTTTCTCAGAAAATACTCCATCATTTAAGCTAGCAGAATATATTACAAAAGTACTGTGTTAAAGAGAATGAAAAAGATGAAGCAGACTAAACCAAAAGGACAGCAAATTTTCGTGAAGCAGACTAAATCAAGATTATAACCAGGTTATGAGGCTATTAGTTTAAGTATATACATTTAAAATGTCAAACAGAATTGCCCAAATAAAACTCACCACGAAACATATGCCTGAACTTCCATTCATTCTCGTGAAGATCTTTTGCAATCAATTCTTGAGCTGGAGACTGCTGAGAATAATCCTGAAGGAACATAAATCAGTTACGAAATGAACATTCAAAGACAGCCAAAATTTTAGAAAAAAAATATATATAAAAGTGACACCCTAGAGGAGGAAAGACTTTTTCAGCTGCTCGCCGTGGGACAGAAAATCCACCATGTGTACTTGCGTCACTTGCAGTCAATGTTTTACAGAAATAATTAGTTGACTGTTTGCTTGGGGTACCAAGTTCTGCTGGTAGTAGACACACATCTTTTTTTGCTTTTGCTACAAACCCATGCCCAAACAAGAAATGCAAATAAGAAGCAGTAGCTTAAAAAGAATAAGAAGGCAAGTTAAAATGCAAAATGCTGCAAAAGAACCTACTGCACTTAATGGTTAAAAGGTCATCTGAGCATACACTTCATCCGTCTCCACATCTACCTGAAATTACAAAAATTTCAGCATTTGTGTATTTTGTAATTCAAAATTGACATTTACTATTACTAAAAGTGAAAATAGCACATTGAAAAATTAAGAAAAGAGAGCATACATGCATGGTCACGTTGTGAAGCTGACATATAAGCTGTGGTGGTAAGCCGGGATAGTTAGGGATATGAGCATCAACCTCCTTGTTGGTAGAGGCAGCAACCTATAGAGAAACAAAAGAATTAGAAACTGGAAAAAAAACATCTCACCACCATAAGAAAACTGGAAACAGAAAAACAAGAAATTCCTCCTTTTTCCGTATAAATCGCTGCCACCATTTGCGGTAAGCTGAGCCCGTAAATCAGCGGCCATTGAGTCCGCCACACTGTGCAACACCGGCAAAGGAGATAGTTTCCTCCATAGTTGGCTGCGAAACAACTAGAAGCCCCAAAGATTGATAAAATGCTATTGAATGACGCTTTTGTACTTTATCATGATATTGTTATGTCTTAAAATTATTGTTGATAGTGGCCTAATTGTCACTCTGAATTATTTGAATGATTGAATGAATAAATAATTGAATAACTGATTGATTGATTGAATGAATGAAATGGGTCGAATGCGACCAACCTAAATATGAATGTAATGTCAAGGCCCCCCATATGAGTGACTATCTTATGAGCCGGCATTGTGCTTGGTCGTATTGTCTGATCTCCCTGGCCAATAACTGACATATCGATATGACCTAATATTTTTGCGGAATGAGTAAAGGATAATGTTACTAGCCGCGGAGTGGGCGCGAGAGAAAAATAATGGGCATGTTGAGTAGTAGACACTATAAATTATGATAAACCAGTTAGACAATCAATTGCATTATACTTAACAATGCAACTTCTTATTGATTGTTTTGTCAGATATTTCATCGTATCCTCATTTGAATTATTTGTTGTATATTGAATTGATTGTAACTGAAAGTTTCTAATACCATGACTCATAATTGTTAAATTGGTTTGGTACTCAATAAGCTTTCTAGCTCATTATGTGTAATTTTAATTTTATCTAAGGAACAGAATCAAGAGCTTTGAGGATTAGGACCGACTTAGGGAAATCTCGATGAATGATGGCTTGTAATAATGACATTTTATATTAAAATTTTTGGATTATACTTACAGACAAGTACCACTGTAAATTATTGTACATATTAATGTTAATAATAGTACTTTGCTTTCGCATTTAATTGTTATCGCTTGATCGAAGAATCAAAACGCCCGGCGCGAGCTGGGAGGGTGACCTGGACTCAGACCCGTTTATGGCAGGGTCGGGCCGGGGTCGTCACGGAGCATGTCTGTCACAGCTCAGACTACATATACAATGTGATCGAGATAAATAAGGGCGAATATTTTGTTATCAATATCGGCACCATGCAATAGCTGCTATCGTAGGAAATTTTAAGAAGATGAACTACCCTGTTGGCACGCCGTCCCAATTATTCATCAGAGAGGGCTGAATATCCAAAATCATTGCTTATTGTACAATCAAAATGAAACTCTGAAAAAAAATGTATGAACCATTGGTTCATCCTATTTCTACAACCAATAATTTTGGGATACCGAAAAAATTGCAAATGAAGTCGTATCAATACCATAAAGGAAACCCAAAGCAAGGAAACCAAGAATAACAAGATACAAATCAAGACACAAGAAGCTAAAAGACATTAGGTGCGGTATGTGTGTAAGCAGCCAAAGAAGTAGTGAAAACATGCTTGTTGATGATGTATAGTTACTAAATATTGAATCTTTGTTATAGAATGAATGTTAGTTTGACAAAATTATATTATTAATTTCATGTTTAACTAAGGTTATACATTAAATTCTAATATTTTTTTGAATACATTAGTATCTGAATATCTTATTAGAATTTAACCCTAACATCATATTAGAAATTATAATTTTATACGCATCATCAATTGCTATCAAGACGTATCTCATATAAAGTGCACATAGACTTTAAACAATATACTGTTAGTTTGAACTGTACTACACAATTGTTCACAGAAGTTCACAATGGTTCCTGATTGAATATAAACTGCCATTTAAAGTAGAAAACATGGTCAGTGCTATATGATTAAATTCTTTAAAAAATTTACCAAAATTTTCAAATATGTTCACAAAGGTTCACACATATAGACGTCACATATATATTGATTTCATATATGTTCACCAAATGCCGGTGAAACTGACTTACATTCAATATGTGTGAACATTGTGAACCTTTGTGTCGACATAGTGCAGCCAGGTATATCACCCATGCTGGACATTATTCACACTGGTTCACAATTTTAATTCAAAGCACAAACACATGAGTTAAATTCGATATAACTAATATATATCCCCTTAAAAACATACGTTATAAATGACGTCTTTTTGACGTTTGAGACACGGTTGGTACACATTAAAGGGACAGAGGATCCGGACTCCTTTACCGGACACCAGAGAATCTTGAATGGGACACGATACCGAACTCTATGCTTAAATAATTGATGTGAAACAGGGAAAATTATTATTATTGAAAGACCCTGTATTTCTTAAATTACAAGACGTACGATATCACACAAGACCAAATGCATGTCTCCTAATTAATATGCCATTTTAATTGTTTACTAGATGTTATTAAGAATAAAAGAATTATACCAACTGTTAAGATGATGATCTCGTTCACAGCCCACATAAATGCCAGAAATTGTACAAAAAATACTCCAATAATTGAATCAACGTAACAGTCCTCCTGCTTAATTAGAAATGTCGGCAGAGCATCTAGTTTTGGACCCGCGTGTTGTTTCAATATTTATTTTATTGGTACCACTTCATATAAATATTTTTATTTTTAATGAGTAACAAATAACTGATATATATTGATATTTCCAAAATAATTACTCTATTTTTTATACTTTCTACATATATATATATATGAAAATATTATAAAATTTTTATATTATTTTCAACTTTACAATATTACTATCTATATATATATATATATATGCGCACCCATAATGCATGATGCCTTAAGATTTAGACATCCATACATGGAATAATACGTCAAATCCCACTAATTGAATTGCAGCTATTTTTCTTTTAAAAAAAATATCTATACGTTTTTAGGCCACATGTGTGATCGTTATTTGTTGATTTCTATGTGTTAATAATTTAGTTTGGAGAGAAAACACACAAAAAAACTCCACTAATAAATAAATAAAATTTTAATTGGATTTAAAAATTTAAATTAATAGGTTTTGAACCCAACTTATTTATTAACAGAATTAAATCTCTTGATTTGGACTCATTTACTCCGCATAATTAACTAACTTTAAAAAATGAATCAAAATTAAAAATTAAACGATTAAATAGAATTTTTCTAACATTAATAACTATAAAGTTGAATATGGATTACATTTTTAAATTACAATTTATTTTGTGGTTTTTAACGTATTTTAAAATATACATATTTTTTTTTATATTTTTTACATTTTATATACAAAATTAAATAAAAATAAATTTGATGAATTAGTTATAAAATTAATGATGGACCCACGATACAATAATGTACATTTTCCATATACCTTATGCCCTGCTTCCCCCTCACAACGCTACGTACCAAAATCTGTCTATATAAACAAACCAAAGGGCAACAAGTGTTATTGCATCCATTCGTTCGAAAACAACAGTACTCATGGCAATCCCAGTGGTCTTTCTTCTTCTTACCCTAGCAGCAACCTCCCATGCAACACGTTACATTAATAATCCAATTCGTCTCGTATCAGATGGAGCAGGTCAAATCGACTGCGTAATAAGCTGGCGTCTCGGGGTGGAAACCAACAACATTCGTGACTGGAGTGTGGTGCACGAAGCATGCAAGTACTATGTCGGTAGTTACATGCTGGGGAGGCAGCATGCCCGCGACTGTGAAGTTGTGGCTGATGTAGCTATTCAACACGCCAACACCCTCAACATTTCTGGAAATGGCAAGCAAGTTTGGATCTTCGACGTTGATGAGACCACACTTTCTAATCTGCCTTACTATGCTCAAGACACGGCCCAATTTGGGTACGGAATGAAAGTTAATAACATTTATCAAGCATTTTCCATTGCGCATATTTGATATTTATATATGTTGAGACTTGGCTTTAAATACTAAGATGGTTACTACACCTCGTTTTTCTTCATGTTTAATGTTCATTTGTACGAATGATTAATAATAGGAAAATGCTATTGGTACACCCATTTTGTACACCTTGGGCTATAAAATGAGGTATTATGACAAAAAACCCCTCATGAGGCGCATAGAGGCGCGTGAGGCTCATGGAGAGGCGCAGGGTATTTTGGTCATAATACCCCTTGTGTAGCCCAAGATGTACAAAAATAGTGTATATGTAGCATGATCCTAATAACACAAATAACAATAATAATATTATTACTATTACATATACATCCTTTGAAGAACAATCAAAGGAAACGAAGCAACTCCATATAATTACAACAACTAAACACACCAGCCCTTTGAAGAATCAAAGGAAAACGAAACAAACTCACGACATTACAGCAACAAGCTGTAAACACAAACACTAGTGCAATGGAATGGAACCAGCTCTGCAACATGACTTTGCAGACTAAACGCTCCTTTATTTAACTGAACTCTAAACAGCAAGCAAGCACCAACATATTCATCATCGTATGCATGGAGTGCGGCATCCGGCTGGCATACTCACCCAAACTTACACATACAAGCAGAAATAACCATAGCTAGAAATGAAAAGGAAGACACAGAAAAAAAAGTAAAATATAATTAGTTCACTAATTAGTTAACAAACACGAAAAGACTTCTTTAGTTATTCTCTTTCTTTTGATTAGTTATCAATCACAAAAGTACTAGTAATTACTACTAACTATTAGCATTTCATTTTTTAAAAAAATTAAGTGCATGGAGAAATTATAGAAATCTAGATTTTAAATAATAAGAGGCTGCCTTTGGGTTCGGCCCCACACTTACAAGTTCTCTCTGCAACCGCAGTTATGTCCCTCGACGATTGATGGGCAGTCGGCATCCGTTGTGCACGCTTGCGCAGTAGCAGTACAGAATGGATAATCGTTTCCAAGTGACCTTATGATGCCATCAAAAATGGCCATCCGACCATGAACTTCCATCATCATAACTGGAAAAACAAAATTAAATAAATAAATAAATAAAATTGCACTTTAACAAGCAAGGAATATTAATCAAGTTAAAACTACGGACGGATGTAACTAAAGAGAAAAAGAAATCGCGAAATCAAATATTTCTTCTATTCACCGACCTGAGGCAACCAGCAAGAACAGAACCAAGCTGCAGGTAGCTGACGACTTGGCCATGTGATAAAATACTTGACTTGAAGACACCACCAGTTGTAATGTAATTGTTTGCGCGTTACTGGTTGGGCAGGCAGATGGGCGTTTCAATTTATAGAAGTGAAGAGTGAGGAATATATATATGCCTTACCCTACACGGGGATTGTTTAGCTTATCTCAAGAGGCACGGCTTTAGTTTTTCTGAAGAGTCATTTTAATTAGCTTTTCCGAGGAAACACTGTGACGGCCCCGCTCGAAATGTGGGCCTCGATACAGATTTGCCAGCCTGGTTAGCGCCGGGCGTTCACTCGTTCATACTTTAGATCGTACAAACAACTGATCAAGTGATAACATTAAAGCGGAAACAAAGATGATAATAATACCATTATCATTATTTATCCTTCAAATACTATATAGTTTTGACTAAAACAATCTTGTTATATTTTATAGTCATTAAATCCTCGAGCTGATCTCCCTTTGCTCATCGCTTCACTCTGTTCCCTAAAACATTTAAAACACACATAATGAGCTTTTGAATGTATCTGTAGAATTTATAGCTGATATTTAATTTAAAATATTAGTTATAGGAGTATACTTTTTAAAAAAATTAAATACAAACCTAGATATTCTTAGTCTTGTAATTAAAAAATAAAGAGTCTTTAAATACTTTTGTTTCGCATCAATAATTCAAGGGTAGAGTCCGTACAACTCGCTGTACATGTGACACTCTCTGGGGTCCAGGAAAGGAAAATCCGTACGGTCTCTATCGCAATTAATGGAGAGCGTGACTTTTGCCCACTTGCCGTGGTCCCAATTGAAATAAAGCGACCTTTTTAAATTCGCATGTGCTATATAATTTTATTTTTTTAAAAAACCCAGATTTTTCATCCCTCATCATTCTTTTTTTAAAATTCTTTAGCACACTTTGCTAATCGTATTTCCGGCTACTAGTCGCATTTGTTCCTAAAAATTCAGGTTCTGTTTAGTTACAAATTTTAATTTTTATTTTGTATTAAAAATATAAAAAATGTGTTAAAAATATTAAAAATATTAAAAATTATCTCAAAATATATTATTTTAACTTTAACCAAATATAGCCTTAAATGGCCACTTTGCTAATCGTATTGCAAAAAATAATCCTGCAAAAGTCATAAATATAACGCCCAAACCATTTGGACAACCTCGTGGAGTGGGAAGAGACGTCTCTTGTCCCTCCTAATGTTAGTTTTAGTTAAAATTAGGGAATTACTAAACACCGTCCCCTTTTACTAGGTACCGTCCCCAAAAGACATTTTTGCCCTTGACATTTTTTTGAATATTAAAAATCCTCTAAACTTCCAAACACAAAAACTCACCGTACAGTGAAATCTAAAGCCCAAAAAAATAAACGGACGACGCCACGGAGCGGGAAAAGCGCCATTCTTATCGTGGGTAAGAATTTTTCTTTCGAATCTAATACAAAAAAAAAGGTTTCAAAAGGTTGGGCGGCGGCCGGCCCTTGGGTCGGCCGAGGACGGCCCGACCAATTTTTTTTAAAATTTTTATTTAATTTATATTTTATTAAATATATTTATTATATATGACTAATTTATTATTTTTATTAATTGTAGACGAACAAGAATTTTTTTATTTCAGACTAAACTCTCTGAAATCGAAAAACGAAAATCAATAATGGCGGACAATTTCAATAATTCAGATACAGAAGACATCGATGAAAGGGTAAGAAAATATGTATTTAGAATAATGGTTTGTCTTTTTAGTTTTTTTAAAATTTTTATAAAAATTTTAGTTTATTGTATTATTTAGAAAATATGCATTTAGAATTATTATAAATTATTAATTAGTGTTAGTATTGTTTAGGAAATTTAAATTTTATTAAATTAGGCGTTATGATTAGTTTTTGACTTATGGTATTAGCGACTTAGGTATTTTCTGTTTGATGTTATTTTATTTTATGTATTATTATTTTTATTTTATTACTTTTATTATGTAGTTTAATTTTATTTGCGAAAAATTTTTAGTTTTTATAAAGTTGATATAAAGTTGATATGTTAGAATTACTTAATCATTTGTTTGTAATTACATTTTTCAGATCACATTGGAAGATTTTGGAGGTGACGGCATTGATTACAGTGGATATTTTACGAGTGACAATTTTTTTGAGTCAGATTCGGACGCAATTGAGTGGGCGAAAAACGATTAAAAATTTGATTGGCTCAGCCGTGCACCCGACAGCTATTGTTACTGATCGTGAGTTGGGCCTGATGAGATCTATTGCAGAGTTATTCCCAAAGGGACAATGCTACAGGTACGCCGTGGGCTACTCCCTCGGCTATCGAAATATTTTATATTAATTTTGTATTACTTTTCTTTTTTTTTTGCACTTTTAGTTTTGGAACGCCCAATAAAAGTCTACCCGCCCAAACCTATCCCCTTCTCTCCTCTCTCTCTGTTTGCCCGCCCAAACACCCTTCTCTCTCCCCCTCTCTCTGTTGCTCTGTATCTTGCTTCCGATCACTGTCGGTCGCTTCTCCGCCTCCGATCATCGTCGGCTGCCTCTCTCACGGCGTACGTCTCGCTGTCTCTCTATCTCTTTTTCTGTCGCCCAAAACAGCTTTCTCTCGCCCCCGCCCGCCTCCCCCTCTCCCCCCACCGTCGATCCCACTTGTCTCCCCCTCTCCCGACTCCTTCGACCCCACCCGTCTCCCCCTCTCCCCACTCCGTCGACCCCACTCGCATCTCCTTTGTCCCCCACCACAAAAAAAAAAAAAAAAAAAAAACCTAAATGCACATTTATTACCCTCACATCGTCATGTGATGGTACACCGCCGATGATGATCTCCCAAAGGAGGAGGGGTCCCACAATGATCTGTCTTTTTGTGACATTCCACATTGGCGTTGCGTAGGCCGGGGGTCCCACGTCCCACTATTATTGGCTCCACTTCCACGTATTATTAAGGAAAAATTATTCTGAACGGTGGGCCCCCAGTGAAATCATCAAAACGACCCAGTTGTTGTACATGCGGGGCTCAGCTTTCAAGGTCACTATCTCCCCTGACCGTCACTCTCCGGGCAGCCATATTCCAGCCTCCCCTCCATTTTTTAAGTATATTTTGCCAAGTTGCCCGGTACACGTGCGGCCTCGTCACAACACCAGCGCAGCAGCCAATAAATGTCCCAAGGGGCGTACGCGGCGCTTGATGTTCCGTCCGTCTCCATGGGAGTGGGGGAGAGTTCCTCTAGGGTAGGCAATCAAATATATTTTCTTTTTAGGATTAATAGGATGGTTCACTTATACGTGAATAATTTTTTTAGTTCCTCACTTTTAAAATGCGTTTAGGGAAGTACCAAAACCAATTTAGGTAACTTCCAAAAATATGCAAATCAGTACCAATTCAAGTCCAAAAACAATCAAACAACACAGCAGTACCAATTTCAACTCGATCAATTCGAATTCTTCTCAAATTCAACAAGATTCTTCAAGAACAACCTCAAGAAAATTTGAATTTAATTATTCCAGAAAAATTCAGGTATACTCCTTATCTTATACCAAATATACCTAAAAATATTTAGCCAAAAATTCCAAGCCAATACAGAGATAGAATTCAAAGAATGTGCGAAAAAATGCACATCTCAACTTCAAATGGTCAAAACAGTGGCTTAGCGGGGAAATTAAGGAAAAATGTTGTCGATTTTACGTATTAATACAAAATACATGTATAGCTCTGAGAGAGCTTCTTAATGATATATTACGGGCCAAAATCGGAGTTAAAACGACAAAGTTATGGCCGCCGGAAGACAAACTGCCAGTTTCCAATAGAACTCACTTTTTTTTTCAACCGATTTTTTTTTAATCCAATGATCATCAATTCAATAACAATTTCCTGCAACCAATGATGATCAAAAACAGCACCACAAATGAAAATTAAATTTCAAAGACCCGAACTAACTTTCCAATTTCAATTTTTCTGATTTTTTTTTTCTTTTTCAATCCTTCAACACCAAAATTCAGCAACAATGGTAATATCAAAAATTCAGCAACAATGATCATCAATTCACTTTTTGTCCTTACCAAGAGAAAATTTCACCAAAACTTGTCTAGTCACTCTCACTTTTCCAATCTTGTATGGTTTTGGATGCTTGATTGTCTTTAAATTCAAATAACTAGCAATCCAAGTACTCAAGAAGTTAAGTACAACTAGTATCATCAATAACAAGCAAACAACACTTATCTTCATTAATGAAACTGTAGTATAGAAAAGTGGATATGTTGTGTCTTTCTTCTCATCAACTTCAATTTGAGGCTCCATAGGGAAAATTCCTGCAAAACAAATATTAGAAAAATCATACAAAGAAAATAAAGAAAAGTTAGAAAAAAAAGAAGTTATAATTCCTCACGTCCCTTCCTCACAACCCAATACACACACCAAGTGTATCTCTCGACTTATAGTGAGGGGTATGATGCACTCACACTCAATTCTCTTCAACAATCCACGAGGACAATTCAATAATAAGAAGAATAACTTCAATTATCCAAGTAGTGCAGAAAGAAATAGATTCAAAGATAGATGTACAAGAGGTAAGGCTAATTTTCAAAATTCAGCAGCAAGAATTCTAAGAAATATAGCAAAAAGAATTATAAGGATTAGTAAAAATAATTTTGAAAACTATACAAAAATAACCAACGGAGGGTTTTTACAAAAACTGAAATTTTTTATGCACAAGAAGTGTATAACTTGTGTAAAAATTCAGAACAAATGTATCACTTTGATGCTTCAAGATTTCGGTCAGAGAGGGATGATTTTAGGCATGAAATAAAGTAGAACAAAGGTTAGTTCAAGGCTAAAAACCAGGTTTAAATAGGTAGGTAAAAGGCTGAGAAATCAAGGTTGAAGAAAGAAACAAATCAAGGAAATTACAAAGGCAATTTAAGATTTGTATCTTGCAATAGATCAACAACTCAAATCATCACTTCATCCACAATAATAAGCTCAAAACTCGGCTGCTCCAAGATAAAACCAATTAGGAAACTTCCAAATTCAACAATATGTCAAATTAGAAAACTTCTAAATCCAACTTGATTCAATTTAGGAAAGTACCAAAAGCAATTTAGGTAACTTCCAAAAATATGCAAATCAGTACCAATTCAAGTCCAAAAACAATCAAACAACATGGCAGTACCAATTTCAACTTGATCAATTCGAATTCTTCTCAAATTCAACAAGATTCTTCAAGAACAAACTCAAGAAAATTTGAATTTTATTATTCCAGGAACTAAAAATTCCAGAAATATTCAGGAATAGTCCTTATCTTATACCAAATATACCTGAAAAATTTCAGCCAAAAATTCCAAGCAAATATAGAGATAGAATTTCTGTGTACTCGATGATGCACAGGTGTCTTCGAGTACACAGAAAGTCAAGAAAGTGCCTCAAAAGAATTTACAGGATGCTGCAGCCGCCATTCAGACTACGCAAGAATCACAATACCTTGTCATGACACCCTTCTCATATCCACGACGCTTGGTACGTAACTTTATAACAATTTCATTTGATCATTTTTTTCTATTTTGTTTTTAAAAAATTATTTTTTGGTGTAGGATCAGGATGAAACACAGGTAGTATCACATCCCAATTTTCAAGTCAATGAATTGGCAAGCATCCCACAACATATTCCTATTATTCAACAGTTGCCATTTCCCAGCTTGGGGCGTCCATCTCCACCAATTCATACATCTAATTTTCAAGGTGAGTTCATTGTTTAATTTTTTAAAATACCAAAAAAGATATGTTATAAAATTCGCATCCAATCAGGGAGTGCACTGTTTGAATAATAGCAAGGTAAAAGGGCTCACCAGTCACTAATTATTATCCATTGGGAGCAAGTCTTATGGGTGCTTTTTTTTTTTCTTTCCCCAACCTAATTCATATTCATTTTTTAACTGTTAAGAGTAGTCTAGTTAATGTTAAAAATAGGATTAAACATATGCCTAAATTTGTGACTACATGGTCGGCTACTAAGACTTTTTTTTCTTTTTCTTAGTACCTAATTGACAGAGATAGTCGATTCCACATAATAGGATTAAGGCTTGAAGCTTCATATGATGCCTAATTTGGCTGGCTTGTATCCCTATTCAATATAGAAGGCTCTAACTATCACAATATTAGAACTAAATGCCCATATTTTGATGAGCTTTATAGGAAACTAAGAAATGAATGCATGTGAAAGTTTGAGTTCTTCAAATGAGACGGTTATATCCAACTAAAGTTACCATTTTCAATAAGCAGCTATCCACTTTGCATAAAATTGTGACTGCAACTCATCACTGCTACATAATGGTGTCATCTCTTTCTTTTTTCATGGTGTCATCTAAAACATGAGAAAGTTTCAATTCCCAATCTTTATGATTAAGTTCTATTTTTCATTTCTTTTAATTTAAGTAATTGAAAGGACGTGAATTTTTATGTGAAGCCATGGGTTTGTGGTGCCTTTGATAGAGCTAGTTGGAAGAAGACTTGTAGGGCTTAAACCTGGATTAGTTGAGAACACTTTAAAAACAACAACGTATTTTGAACCTCTTTTGATTTAACGCAACACAGCCAAACATAATCTTTGGGTTTCATCGCATATGTTTATTAATGTCTTCATGTTACAGGAGGTCTTCTTTCAATGGTTCCTTTTAATGGATCTGTTTCAGGAACCATTGGACCATGGCACCAGCAGATATGATATTATAATATTGGTGCTATTGTATTTATGTGTGAGTTCTGACTTAATTCATAATGTTTGGAAATGTTGTATCTGTAATGGTCAGTATGAGCATATGTCTGTAAATTTCCTTTTCTATCTTTATACAGCAAAGATAGAAAAGCTATGCAAGAATGATTAGCGTGAAGCTATGCAAGGATGATTAGAAAAGCTATGCGAGGATGATTAGCATGAAGCTATGCAAGGATGATTATAAAAGTATTTAGCATGAAGCTCTTGAAGTGTCTATTCGTTTCTTATCTTATTTGTTCCTAATTGTAGAAAGATTTCTTGTACTCTGACAATGTAATATTACATTGCACTTCGTACTATTGCTTTTGGTTTTCATTGTATTTTTCTGTTGTCTGTTCATTGTGGAGAGAAATATATCTACTTTTGGTTCATTGATGAGTGTTCATTGTGGTGGTTCATTGGGTGAAAATGGTCCATAATGGTCATATAAATGTGTTTTATGTTATTAAGATTTTCACTCATTTGTAATGGCTTGATTCTACTAATTTAATCTATATAAATTTACTGCTTGTTATAACACATTTTAGTGCATGTGGCACTTGAAGCTTTTATTTATTGACTTATGTGATCTGAAGATGGCAAAATCTTTTATCCTAAGCTTATGAAGAGAGGAGAAAGGAAGAAGTTACTTCTTGTACTAATTGACCTGAGGACCAAGGGCCTGTTCAGTTGTAAAAAACATTTTTTAATTTTTTATTCCCATTTTACAAGTAAACATGCTTTAACATTTTGTGTTTCTACATGTTAGTCGTGGAATTTGGCTTAGATTATCTGTTGTAGATCAAACAATTTTATCTGTTATAAAATTGTTAACTATTTTGAGCATTTTACGTGTGTACTGTAGTATGAGAAGATAATGAAGCTCATCTCGACAGCTAAGAATGAAGGTGCAACTATCTTGTGTGGTAGGGTTCATCCTCAGGTGTGAATTTTTTTATCAAGGTCTATGCTGCTCTGTTTTTGTATTTGATAGGATAATTGACTTACCTCTAATTAATCACAGCACTTGAAGAAGGGTTATTTTGTTGAGCCAACCATCATAAGCGACGGAACAACCTCTATGCAAATTTGGAGAGAGGAAGTCTTTGGACCTGTTCTGTGTGTTAAAACATAACATGTAGCACTGAAGATGAAGCCATTGCACTGGCAAAGGCCATTTAAATAATTTTATATAATTATAAAATAATCATCAAATAAAGTTTAAAAACCATTTAAATATAAAAAAACAAATACCACTAACAAAAAAAAAAAAAAAATGCACTACAAACACATTCATACCTCTAGAAAAACTTGTTCTAATTTTACCACTACAAACACAAATCTAATAGTTCAAGTGTCAAAACACATATCTAATTTTACCACTACAAACACATCTAATTTTACCACAAAAAATACCCCACTACATACACATAATAAATACAATTCTCAAGTGTCAACCATAATCATGCTGGGCCCTTTCCTTTACCATTGTCAAACACACTTTCTTTTCCCTTGCGCACTGTTATGTTCATTGAAATCTCCACGTCATTTTCTTCATATATTCGAGCTATATTCTGGAACATGCGAGATAACTCTTCTACGGAAAAATTGGTTGTAGACTTAGCTGAAGCACTGCTACTAGATTCACCTTTGTTGCAAAATCCACTTGATTTATCTTCTTCGGCCCACTTCCAAAATCCACACTTTATACTACAAATATTGAACAACCTCCCTTTGTTTACGGACTCTTTTTCCACCTCGAAACATTTTATAATACCTCGTTTACACAATGGGCATGGACGTGTTGTTGGACATGCCGCAAAATAGTGCCCCCGCTGTCTACAGCTATGACATACTTCTACATTTCGTCCAGTCATTGTAACTCTGTGAATTTGAAATTGTACTTCAATTAGCAAGAACACAAGGTTAAAGAAGATTCATAGTAATTGGAGATGAAGGAATTTAATCAGATTTAAGGTTCATGATTTTAAGGTTTTATAAATATATTATAGTATAAAATCAAATTAAACTTTTAAAGTCAGCTTCCTATTAATTAAGGGGTATGGCATTTCTATATTATGGAGGATTAAACCATCTCACAAAAGAGGAAGTCAAAATACACAATGTTTGTATATTTATTACACATATCAATATTGTATGAATCTCTTCCATAGAATCTGCAGTCCAAAAACCCTTAATAGCCCCAATTGGCATTATAAAGTGCAATCTCATGCCCACAATACCTCAAATATGACTTCAAAGTTCATCGTAATGTTAGAAAACCATTTACAATCTGATACTTTCATGAATGATTCCTTATATAATTGTTAAGGATGTGGAAAACAAGGCATAAGGAGAGACTAAATCAATGAGATGAAAATGATGAAAATGTATTATATTTCTCGGGAATCACTAGGAACTCAGCAAGCAGTAGTATGGTCTAATTAATCCTAATTGAGAGCAAATAAAAAATTAAAATTATTTGATTAATTGGATTGATAAATGAATGTTTATAATTGTCAACCACACGTCAAAAGTTTTCTAAAAACAATAACAATGGCAAGCATTTTATTCAACTATATGAGCCATTGAGCAGCATTGCCTCTGTAGCATACTATTATACTTCTCTTAAGCATGTTTGGACATGGCCTTTCAACGCCTATTATTCAACTATAAGCATGATTTCATCTAGTATGATAGTAAAACAATTTTAAAAATCTATTTATATTAGGGGACCAAGATCAATAACGATTTTGATACAAAAGCAGTGCAACTTTTTGTGTGCTGTAAATGGACTCAAAACTAAGAAATATCACCTTACGATAAGGATAATGCTATTATGTGAAGACATGGGCAGATGTATAAAGTAAAAAAAATCACATACCAAGAGCGTTGGCTGGCGAGTGGGCGCGTCTGCAGGCGGTTGGGGGTGCAGTGGTTGGCCGGCGGCAAGTCGAGAGAGAGAGAGGCGGGTGGGGTCAACGGTATTGTCAGAGGGAAAAGAATGAGGGGCGACAATGCTATTTTGGGCGAGAAAAAAGGGCTGGCTACTGGGTCAACAGGGTAAGGAAAAGGAGATGCGAGTGGGGTCGACGGAGTGGGGAGAGGGGGAGACGGGTGGGGTCGAAGGAGTCGGGAGAGGGGGAGACAAGTGGGATCGACGGTGGGGGGAGAGGGGGAGGCGGGCGGGGGCGAGAGAAAGCTGTTTTGGGCGACAGAAAAAGAGATAGAGAGACAGCGAGACGTACGCCGTGAGAGAGGCAGCCGACGATGATCGGAGGCGGAGAAGCGACCGACAGTGATCGGAAGCAGGATACAGAGCAACAGAGAGAGGGGGAGAGAGAAGGGTGTTTGGGCGGGCAAACAGAGAGAGAGGAGAGAAGGGGATAGGTTTGGGCGGGTAGACTTTTATTGGGCGTCCCAAAACTAAAAGTGCAAAAAAAAAAGAAAAGTAATACAAAATTAATATAAAATATTTCGATAGCCGAGGGAGTAGCCCACGGCGTACCTATAGCATTGTCCTTATCCTTATCTCCTATTGGTTGTGGATTTATTACCTGTCCCACAGAAGATCCATCAGAAGATAGGGGTCTACCCTATCAGGCAGAGTCTCACACACTTCGGAAAGAGGTACTTGAGTATATTAGGTAACTACCACAATTGGTCTGAACTAGAAAAATTACCTTATTTCCGTGGGTGATGTAGTGGGGTAAATCAGACTTCCTCTAGAAATTTCTCTCTTGATTAACAAACTTATTTCCTTAGTTGTCTTTTATTTTCTGTAATTTATATTTTTAATCAACTACAACCAATCCATTTTATTTTATTGTCTTTACTTTGGATCTTAAATACCTATCAATCCATTGACCCTTCAATTAGTCCCTGAGAAAACGATCTGATAAGAGTTTGCCTAGGATCAAAAACCCAAGATGGATATTCGTACCTTTAAGTTCCGTGGAATCCGCAACCCCTAGTTAACAATGTAACTAAGAACCTTGGAATAAAACAATGGATGAATGCTGTAGATAACTAGGGAACAATCTAGATATCTAACCTAGCAAGAGTAACAAAAGCAACTCTAATGTTACTCAAAGATGTTCAACCAAGTGAACAAAGAACAAGAGAAACTCTCAAGTATGTAATGAATAATTGGATGATATTACTTATGGCCGAATGGCCTTGTACTTATAGGACATAAAATTAGCCAACCAACTATGACTTTTCTAGAATGGACAATTCTAGAATTTTACCAAACTCTTGTCTAAAAACAAAGAACATGAAATTGGCCAAACTTTGACTCTCTAGTCTAAGAACACCAACTATGACTTTTGAATTCACAATGTTTAGCACATGGTTGGATTCTCAAGCAATGAACAATTCTAGTCAAAATCGGCCAACTATGACTAGTGTGAATTAAAGACTCTAATTGTGAACACATTGAATAAATGTGTGACACAATTAACACATGTCCTATGACCAACATTCGGCCACCCTTAAAAAAAAATACAAACACAAAAGTTTTAAATGCCTCAAATTAAATCAAGCCAAATCCACTTTGGGCTATAATATTAATTTGGCTCCTAGAAATTATTAAGGCCCAAATAACACTTGAAGTACATTAATAAAATTGGGCTTAATAATTTTGCATGAAACTTCTTCACTTTGGGCTTGAATAATTAAACCATTTAAGGTTTCCTTCATTCTTCTAGCTCTTGCCCTTGTCATAGGCCCATCAATGCCTTGAAGTGGATCCCACGATCTAGATGAAGCTTGATTCTCTTC
The DNA here is from genome assembly GCF_014633365.1 of Diospyros lotus. Classification (NCBI taxonomy): domain Eukaryota; kingdom Viridiplantae; phylum Streptophyta; class Magnoliopsida; order Ericales; family Ebenaceae; genus Diospyros; species Diospyros lotus. The sequence continues at coordinate 40,628,405 of NC_068350.1, read as the reverse complement.
TTCCTTAGCTTCAAGTTTCGGTTGCTTCATTTCTCCATGATCAACTCCTTGCGAACTTGAAGTATCCAAAGTAGTGTCTCTAGAATTCATATCAGTCCCTCCTTCTTTAGGAGGATTCGTCCTCGAATCAATCTCGTTATAATCTGAAAATTCAAACAGAGATAGATCAGACACATTAAAAGTAGCACTAACACTATACTCACCAGGAAGGTCAATTTTATAGGCATTGTCGTTGATGCGCTCCACTACTTGGAAAGGTCCATCGCCGCGTGGATGTAGCTTTGTCTTTCTCTTCTCGGGAAACCTTTCTTTGCGCATATGAACCCAAACCCAATCTCCAGGTTCAAATATCACCTTTTTACGCCCTTTGTTTGCATTTCTTGCATAAGTGTCATTCCTCTTCTCTATATTCTTACGAACCTTCTCATGCAATTTCTGCACAAATTCAGCTTTGCTTTTCCCATCCAAATTAACTTGTTGTTTAATTGGTAATGGGGAAAGATCTAAAGGCGTCAAGGGGTTAAAACCATAAACAACCTCAAATGGAGAATGGTTAGTAGTAGTGTGAAGAGTACGATTGTAAGCAAATTCACATATTGGTAAACACTCTTCCCACCCCTTTAGGTTCTTTTGAATTACAGCCCTTAGCAATGTTCCAAGAGTACGATTAGTTACCTCAGTTTGGCCATCGGTCTGTGGATGCATTGTAGTAGAAAAGAGCAACTTTGTACCAAGTTTGCACCACAATGTCTTCCAAAAATAACTAAGGAACTTGACATCTCTATCACTTACAATACTCCTTGGAACTCCATGTAAACGCACCACTTCACGAAAGAAGAGGTTGGCTACGTGTTTAGCGTCATCGGTTTTCCTACAAGGTATAAAATGTGCCATTTTAGAAAAACGATCGACTACTACAAAAATTGAATCATTACCTCTTTGACTTCTCGGGAGTCCTAGGATGAAATCCATTGATATTTCAGTCCACGGAGAGGTCGGAACCGGTAATGGTGTGTATAATCCGTGCGGCTTCACAGTTGACTTAGCTTGCCTACATGTAACACAGTTAGCACATAATCTTTCAATATCAGTTTTCATTTTTGGCCAATAAAAATGCTCATGTAGAATGTCGTAAGTCTTTAAAACACCAAAGTGTCCCATTAATCCACCAGAATGAGCTTCACGGATTAAAAGTTCACGCAACGAACTTTTAGGAACACACAAGCAATTTTCTTTGAACAAGAATCCATTATGTCTGAAAAACTTGTTGAAAGCTGCATGTTCACAAGCAACATAGACACTAGAAAAATCTGGGTCAGTTTCATAAAGTTCTTTAATATACTCAAAACCCAAAATTTTAGTATCTAAAGTAGACAAAAGAGTGTATCTCCTAGACAATGCATCAGCAACAATATTCTCTTTTCCTTTCTTGTATTTTATAACATATGGAAAAGTGTCTATAAAAGATACCCACTTTGCATGTCTCTTACCCAATTTACCTTGTCCTCTCAAATGCTTGAGGGATTCGTGATCGGTGTGAATGATGAATTCCTTTGGATAGAGATAATGCTGCCACGTCTCTAATGCACGTACCACAGCATATAACTCCTTGTCATATGTCGGATAATTTAAGGCTGCACCATTCAACTTCTCGCTAAAATATGCAATTAGGCGTCCTTCTTGCTTAAGCACAGCTCCTATGCCAATACCTGATGCATCACACTCAATTTCAAACATCAAATCAAAATTTGGTAATGCTAAAACAGGCGCAGTAGATAATTCATGCTTAAGAAGATCAAAAGCCTTTTGTTGTCGTTCTCCCCACTCAAATTTCATATCCTTCTTGACCAATTCGTTCAAGGGGGCGGCTTTTGTTGAAAAATCTTTGACAAATCTCCGATAGAAACTTGCCAAACCATGGAAGCTTCGAACCTCAGAAGGTGAGGTAGGTTTTGGCCATGTCCGAATTGCTTCAACCTTTTGTTCGTCAACTTGGATTCCCTGTGCAGTAACAATATATCCAAGAAAAACAACTTTTTCTACACAGAAAGTGCACTTAGCAAGATTAGCAAAAAGTTTCTCACGTCGCAAAGTCATCAAAACAATTCGAAGATGTTCAACATGTCCATTAATGTCTTTGCTATATACCAAAATATCATCAAAATATACCACCACAAATTTATTAATGAATGAACGCAAAACATGATTCATTAGTCTAGTGAATGTACTAGGGGCATTAGTTAGTCCAAACGGCATAACCAACCATTCATACAAACCAAACTTTGTTTTAAATGCTGTTTTCCATTCATCACCCTCTCTAATTCTAATTTGGTGATATCCCGATTTAAGATCAATTTTGGTAAAAATCTGAGCACCGTGCAGTTCATCTAACATATCATCTAAACGTGGTATTGGGTGCCTATACTTAATCGTGATTTTATTTACAGCTCTACAATCAATGCACATACGCCAATCACCAGTTTTCTTAGGTACCAAAATCACAGGCACTGCACATGGGCTTAAAGATTCACGTACCTGGCCACGAGCTAACAAATTGTCTATAACTCTGCAGGTAGTACGATTTCCCATCGTAATGTGCCCAAAATCTCCTGCAGTGTAGGATGAGAAAAACTGCCTATGATGGGTAACATGAAACACAGCTCCAGAGTCAATGATCCAATCACTCTCATGACTCACAAAACTGCCAAAACCACCATCATAAATCACAAACAGATCATCCGAATCTGAAACTACAGCTGTAGTATCATCTGCATCTCTATGCTCATTTTTCTTGCCTTTACCTCTTTCCACTGATTTCTCTCTCTTGAGAAGTCTGCACTGATTCTTGTAGTGCCCTAACTTTTGACAATGGTAACACTTGATATTTTTTCTCGACTTAGACATGTCTCTATCATCCTCGTGCTGGGATTCTCTATTCTTGCTCCTCCATCTGTCTTCCTTTTCTAGGATCAAAGCCTGTGTCTCAGACTCAATACCTTTCTCCTTCCTCCTGAGCCCTTCATTCATCAAAGCCTCCTTAACCTGTGCCAACGTCAAGACACCATTAGGAGTAGAATTGCTAATAGACACCACCAAAGTCTCCCAACTATCTGGAAGTGAGCTGAACAACAACAGAGCCTGGACCTCATCATCCAAATTCAACTTTAGCTTGACTGCTTGGTTTAATAAGCCCTGAAAAGTACTCAAATGCTCAGACATATTATCACCATCTGTATACCGCAACCGAGTAATCTGTTTCAGCAAAATGGTGAAAGATACTTTCATCTATCCACTGTCTAATAGCACCAACAGTCTTCCTATGCATTCTATCCCATTGCTTATCAGTCACATTACTTGGTTTACTTTCATCCCCTAGAACAGGATCAATCAAATCTTTACAATATAACAAATCTTCCATTCTAGGCTTCCACAAAGAATAATTGGATGAAGTCAATTTAATCATAACACCAGAAGATGATGTCTCATCCATTTTATCAGTACAAGAATTTAACCAGAAGCTTTGATACCACTTGTTGGGGGGAAAAGGGATGACAACCGCAACAATGCAGTCCAATTAACCACACACCTGGATTAAATTCATCCTTTCCTACTACTGATAAAATGAGTTCCACAATTGACAACCAAGCAATACCAACATCAACAACAATAAAACTGATAAAAGCAATTGCACAGGGAACACCAAGATTTTTAACGTGGAAACCCAACTGGGAGAAAACCACGGGACCTAGTCCAGCCAAAATCTCCACTATATCAATAATGGGTACACACAATTCTCACCAAATAGGTGGATTCATCACAACAATATCACCAACAGGTGGATAAACATCAATACATCACACAAAGGTGGATACACTCAAATCAGCAATAATACTTCTTCCAAAAAACACAATAAATCATAAAGTGAGTTTGGAAGGATCTCACCAAACAGGGGCTAAACCGAAAATCCAAATCGGTAGAAATGTTGAGCTACTTGAGAGGAACCTATGACTGAAATTTCATCAAAATCGGAGTTAAAACAACCATCCGATCTTGGAGTCAAAGACTGGAGAAGTTTTTCTCCTTCTGCCTTCTCTGCACCCGAGCTCTCTGCTTCTCCCTATTTTTTCGTTTGCTGATTCCACAAAACACACACACGCATGCTCTTTTTATTTTCAACAAAGTTGGGTAATGGTGGGCCCCAATTGTGGGGACCCACACCCAACAGATACTACAGTCAGATTAGGCATAGTTGGTAAGGGAGTAAGGAGGAAAGCCCGCAGCCATGCATGCTACCGGCTGGCACATATTAATATCGATCTATTCCGTATCCACCGGGATAGGCGTAGTGAGGCAAAGGTTCCATGACATGGACTAGAATGACAAGGTTGGATTCGTCCACTCCCAGAGGAGGATGAGGGCTACTTTCCCCTGTGAGTGAAGTAGTACTGATAGTAGTGGTAGGGCTACCAGTACTGTGATTGAAAAGTTTATCCAGAGCCAACCTCAGCGCTTAAAAGCTCCCCTCGCTGTCATCCATGGCCACCATAGCTCTTACCTTCTTTCTTTCCAAAGGCGGCTGCTTTTGCTCCTCCTCTAATCCTGCTGAATCTCCTTTTAAATTGCCTTCTGCACCTGTTCTTGCACTAGTGGTCTCCATTCTTTTGTTCACAACGAGTGACGATACCAATGCAAAAAAGGACAAAAAAAAAACTAGTTTGAGAAAATATAATTAATGCGGGAGTTTTCTTCCAATTCGATTTCTAACGTATATAATCATCAGGGCCGGCCTTGGGCTAGGGCCACCAGGGCTACAGCCCAGGGCCCATAATTGAAAGGGGCCCAAATTCCTTTATAAATTTATGAATATATATGTATATTAAAAAAAAAAAAAAAACAGCAGAAATTGCTCTGCCAATGCCGCCCTCTCACGCAACCTAAAAGTTGAAACTCTGCCCAATGCTCATTTTTCCTCCCTCCTTCTTCTTCTTCTTCTTCTTCTTCATTTTGCTGGTTATTTCTCCTTCACTGTTCTTCATTTTGCTGGTTATTTCTCCTTCACTGCTGACACACACTCGGTTAAGTTGCTGCTTCATTTTAGTGAGTATTTTCATCTATATATATATTCTGTTCTTTATATATATTAGAAAAGCAATATGGTAGCAAGTTGATAAATGCATAAAAGAGGAAGCAAAGATGATGAAATCAGTGTCATGGCTTCCTGGGTTTGAACTTTGATTGGTTGTTAGGAGTATTTAAATCATATTAGTTAAACCCATTATTATTATTATTTGCTATAAGCTGATGATTAGAGCATTAATTAAGCTTGTGGCTTGTGGCCAGTCGTTGAAGTTGAAGTTGAACTGTTGAAGTTGGTGTCATTTAATATATATATATATATATATATTACTATTACACTGTATCTGTAGTATGTGTGTGTTCTCTACAACTATATATATATATTGTATGTGTGTGTATTCTGCAACTGTATATATTGTATGTGTGTGTGTTTTCCGTGAGCGTGACTGTGTATAATATTATATGTGTGTGCAGTGTGTGTTTTGTGACTATGTAAGTGTAATGTGTATCAGTGTATATAATATATAATTGTATATACATTGGAATTATATGTGTGTACATTGGAATATATTATTCATACTGTTTCCATTCCATTTGAACTATATATTCGATGTTGTTGTATAGTATGAAGCAAGTTTTTATTTTATTTTTGTTAAAATTAGTATGGTTTCTGTTTGGTTTTTATTTGGATTTGGTTTCTTTAAGTGTTATTAACCTCAAGCATATAAGGAAATAGTCTTTAAAATTTTCTTTTATTTACTCTATAAATATCAAAACTGGTGCTTACAAAATTATTTATATCAATAATATGGCATATTGCATTAAGGCATATGAATATCTTAAAGTTAATAGCTAATTTGAAATTTTGGCTTTGTTTTGAAAATTATAAATTATGAACACTCGTTATTGGCAATTTACTATTCTTTTATTTACTTACAGATTTATTAATTTAATTCATAGGTTTGTTTGAATGTATTGTGAAATTTATGTTTATATTTATTTGACTGTATTATTGAACTTATGTTTATTGTTTATATTTGAATTATTTTGAATGCATTTGACTTATTCTTCTTTATTATTTGATTCAACAGAAAACTTGATTGGGATTCTTGTTCTTTATAATTGGAAGTTTTAAGTGGAAGAAAATATGCTCAAAATCCAGGTTTTATTGTTCTTTGTTAATTAGTTTTATTTTTTTTTATTGTGTTGTGTTTATTATAAAAATTAAAAAATGTTTCCTAAGAAACAACTTTCCAGAAATCTCAAGAGACAAAGAAAGAAAAAAGAAGAAGAAATTGCTCAAAGTTTAAGAGGATCTTTGAATAAATATTTTGTTAAACAAATCAATACTTCACTTGAAAATTTAGAAAAAAATTTACCAAATGAATGTGAACAACCAATTCAATTGGAAGAATTAGTAGAAAATGAGAATGAAGGGAATGAAGAAATTTGTGATCAAGATGAAAATGAAAATATTGATGAATCTTGCCATGAAAATGAATGTCCTGAAACAAGATTTGATTTGAACATTTATGATCCACGAATTTGGGATAATCTTGATGCAAAAATGAGAGATTTACTTGTAGAAAAAGGTCCCATAAGAGAAACTAATTTCAAATTCCCCATGGACGAACACAATAGACATTTTTCTTCAAATTATTATATTCGTATGTTACCAAATGGGGAAACTAAAGATCGAAAATGGCTAGTGTACTCAAAGGAGTTGGATAGAGTGTTTTGTTTCTGTTGTAAGTTGTTTAAAACAATGAATTCTAGAAGTCAGTTAACTAGTGAAGGAACTAGAGATTGGAAACATCTTGGTGAGAAGCTTAAACAACATGAAAGCAGTATTGAACACCTCACTAACTTGAGGTCTTGTATTGAATTGCAAATCAGATTGAAAACAAATCAAACAATTGATACAGAATTACAAGAGTTAATCAAGAAAGATACACTACACTGGAAAAATGTTATTGTCAGAATCATTGCTGTTGTTAAATGTCTTGCTACACATAATTTAGCTTTTCGTGGAACAAATGAAAAAATTTATGAAAATGGTAATGGTAACTTTTTAGGCATACTTGAAATGATTGCAGAGTTTGATCCAGTAATGCAACACCATTTTCAACTCATTCAAGATAAAAAGATTCATTATCATTATCTTAGTCATAAAATTCAAAATGAGTTGATAGCTATTTTAGCATCAAATGTTAAACATGCAATCATTGAAAAAATAAAAACGGCTAAATATTTTTCAGTCATTCTTGATTGTACTCCTGATGCAAGTCACAAAGAACAAATGACTTTAATATTGAGGTGTGTCGATGTTTCAAGTACTCCAATAAATATAGAAGAGTACTTTCTAGAGTTTTTAAATGTGGAAGATACATCTGGATTAGGAATTTTTAATGAATTGCAAAATGTAATTGAGTCCCTTACACTTAATATTGATGATGTGAGGGGACAAGGTTATGACAATGGCTCTAATATGAAAGGAAAAAATTTAGGTGTACAAAAAAGATTACTTGATATAAATCCTAGAGCATTTTACATGCCATGTGGTTCTCATTGTCTCAACTTAATAGTTTGTAATATGGCAAATTCAAGTGTTAAAGCAAAATCTTTTTTTGGAGCATGTCAATGCATATATACGGTATTCTCTAATTCAACAAAGCGATGGAATGTGTTATTTGATTACATAGATGGTTTGACTTTGAAATCATTGTCAACTACACGTTGGGAAAGTCATATTGAAAGTGTCAAAGCAATAAAATCTCAAGTTTCCCAAATCAGAGAAGCTTTATTTAAATTAACAGAAATTAGTGAAGATGCCAAATTGAGTAGGGATGCTCAAAGTTTAGCATCAGGAGAGCTTTCAAGTTTTGAATTTATATTAAGTTTGGTTATTTGGCATGACATTTTACATAAGATTAACTTAGTTAGTAAAAAATTACAATCTGAAGACATGCGTCTTGATGCTGCTGTAAGGCAATTAGAAGGACTTGTTTTATTTTTTGAAAACTATAGAATAAATGGGTTTATTTCTGCTATGATTGATGCTAAAGAAATTTCCCTTGATATGGGAATTGAGCCTGTATTTCCCAAAAAACGTCAAGTTTGTAGAAAAAGGCATTTTGATGAGGTTTCCAATAGTGATAGGGAACAACAATCAGCTGAAGAATCATTTAGAATTGATTATTTTCTTGTTATAGTGGATATTGCTCTTGGTGAATTGAAGAGTAGGTTTGAACAATTGCATTGTTTTGAATCTATTTTTGGGTTCTTATTTGATGCTGTAAAGTTGACTTCGTTTCATGATGATGAATTGAAAAGCTTTTGTGTGAATCTTGAAAATGCTTTAAAACATGGTGATGTTTTTGATGTTGATGCAAGAGACTTATTTTCAGAATTACAGGTGTTGCAAGTGATGTTACCAAAAGAAGCATATGAAACAGATAAACCATGGACATCTATTAAAATTCTTGAGTTTGTAAAGAGTGTGGATATGTTTTGTAACACCCCAATTCTCGGGAGCGTTAACGTAACGTAAGATTCCGGGGATAAATTTTTTTTCAAACAAAAATCCAACACAAAAACCATTCCCCGAAGATCCCGTTACACCTTCTCAGTATATCAACTATGAACCATTAATAAACCAAGACAGGTTCACCAACACAAATGCGGAAGCTAGATCGAAACCTCAACAGGTCATAACCAAAACCACTTTATTTATATATAAAGTTGCACCAACGTTTACATGACGTTTTCAAAAGTAAATAACATAACAGTAAAGACATAATGTAAACTATCCGCTAGTCGCCGTCACTCCTCGACGATTCCTTTCCCTTTTGCACCGCTGCCTTCACCTGGAATGTTTGAATATTCCAGGGACAAAGTCCAAATTAGATGATGAATCATCTAAGTGAAAGTTCAAAACACATTTTTCATGAATAATGCAAGACATGAAATAAACCAATATACCCGATAAGCCCTAGCTCAAGAGAATTCCCACGCGCTTAACCCTACCATGGGGAAAGAGCAATCTCTCTAAAAGCTATGCCACCACACCGACTCGACGACACGACGACGCGACGCGATTCTAGCTTAAATGGGGCTGCCAACGCATCTCACCAGAATACGTTCCCACCTTAAGCATCCAGGAACCACCATACAATCTCAACTCCAAAATTTCACATGGACCACCTAATCGTCCTAGTGCAACTTCCCTGGCCAAACGGCCTGGCACGGAAATCAAGGCGGCTATCCTGACATGCACACCCAGCATCAGATACCCCTATTATTCCGTCACGCCCTTGGAGAATTACGGCTACACTATCCAGACAACATCCTAGGCTGACATCCCACATGAACAACACAGTATGGATCACCTAGTCGTCCTAGTGCAACTTCCCTGACCAAACGGTCTGGCACGGAAACCAAGGCGGCTATCCTGACATGCACACTAGCATCAGATACCCCTATTATTCCGTCACGCCCTTGGAGAATTATGGCTACACTATCCAGACAACATCCGAGGCTGACATTCCATACGTACACATAAAACTCAAGACAATGCCACAATTCACAATTCAATGCATCGTATAAACAACATTTATAAAATGCAATGCACAGTTCAAAACGTTTAGGGACAAACCTCCCTCATAAATCCAACCGTCACCGGTTACCATTTTAATGCACAAAACCATTTTGCATGAAATTACCATATGTTCAGATAGAACAAGCACAATAAATCAAGTTTTGGAGGAGAACCACTCATAAGAAAGCCAAATTTTGGTAGCGAACAACTCACCTTGAACGAAACTCAGAACACCTCGAATCTTGTGCCCAACCTCAATTTTCGTGCAACTCCTAAAGTCTTTTAACCAAACTACCTCCTTACAGGTCCTCATGCGCTGCCTAAGTGCTCTACGCGTGTGATGCCTCGCGTATGCTTTAAAAACCCTCTATCCACTACACCCGAAGCACTCTCGTCTAGCACAAATGTATCACAACTTCGAATGAGAGAATCCTTAGCCTTGAGCCCCTATTTATATGTTTAGGAAACTTAGCCACCAAGAAATATATATTCTGCAATCATTTCAAATCTTTCAAAATCTTTTCCAATCATTCCAAATCTTCTAATATTTTCTATAATCATTCCAAATCTTTTGATATCTTTTGCAATCATTCCAAAATCTTCTAAGATTCTCTGCAATCATTGTAAATCTTCTATAATCATTCCAAATCTTCTAATATCTTTTGTAATCATTCCAAAATCTTCTAAGATTCTCTGCAATCATTGTAAATCTTCTATAATCATTCCAAATCTTCTAATATCTTTTGTAATCATTCCAAAATCTTCTAAGATTCTCTACAATCATTGTAAATCTTCTATAATCATTCCAAATCTTCTAATATCTTTTGTAATCATTCCAAAATCTTCTAAAATCTTCTGCAATCATTGTTATCTAAATCAAATCTTTTCTTATCCAATCAAATCTTATACAAATCTTATCCTTAAAGTCATCATGAGCCTTCATCTTATCTCTAACGTCATCATGAGACTTCATCCTTATCTCTAAAGTCATTTATGAAGCTTTTTCCTGAATCTCCCAAATGCCCCTAGTAAAAAGATTTCAAGAATTACACTTTGGCCCGAACTTTTGGATAATTGCACTTAGACCCTTTTCAACATGGTCCCAGGGCTAATTTTTAATTGCATTTTAGTCCCTGAAAAATGGACTAATTGCGCTAATGCCCCTAATTTTTCGGTAAATTACACTTTTACCCCCAACCTCAAAAATTACGATTTTGCCCCCGGCTCAAAAACTGAACTTCTCTTTAAAGACCTTTATAACCCTTTGAAATATCCCAAAACACTCTCTTTAAAATTCTGAAAAAATATCGTTTCGATCTCCCTCCGTCAATTTCGAAAAAACTGCACTTAGGCCCGAATCTTCGTTTTAGCTACAAACCCTTTTGTTTCTTCCAAAAACTACTGAAGGGTTACTCTATATGCCAAATATGAACTTCCTTGGGGTTCCATTGACGTCCCGGATGCCCCGTACGATAATTCGGTATTTCAGCCTAAATCACAATTGCCTTTTTTTTAGCTGTACCGGGAACCGTTCCCGATCCAACTTCTTTTGATGCCTAAAATCATAACTCGTATTACTTGTCGATACTATACCATTTTCCTTGGCTATCTAGGGTCCAGGGTATTCCCTCTGACTAATTCGATCGTCCAAAGTTGCGTTAGTGTACCCTATAGTCTTATTTTCCACAAAGTCCATTTATGCCCTTCATCAAATATTATTTATGACCTCAAATCATTCTCGGGTATTACATTCTCCCCCCCTAAATAAATTTCGTCCTCGAAATTTGGTCCGTGATAATTGAATCACTGCTATTGTTAATGTCTCCCAATTGAAATGTCCTAATTACCATTCCTAATCCTTAGAATTTACTCATAACCTACATCTCTATATGATTCGAGCTTACCAAACATGTCTCTTATCTTCCAGAATATCTTGTTGTAGCTCAAAACAGGCGGTTACACATATCCAAAATAATTCATAATACTTAATATTATTTCTAATCGTGTCCTCAAAATACATTTCATTGACTCCCAGCCGACTTTATTGCTAATGCATATGACAAAATCACACAGAAATTGACAACATTGAACTTAACTCGACGTACCTTTCTCTTTTGTCCAGTAGATATCGTCGTCATCCTTTGACAGGTAGAAAACTCGTCCAGGGCGAGGTTTTTGAGCCTCGTTTGCTTTTCCCATTTGTTCCACCTTCTGCCTCTTTGGACATTCGCTCGAGTAGTGACCAGGTTGTTGACACGAAAAACATGTAATCCTCATTCGATTCCCGGTTGGTGGTGCCTCTTTATTCTTAGGACAATCATTTTTCTTGTGTCCTTCTTCACCACACGAAAAACATCGAATATGTCCTTGGAAACATTGTTTCCCGGAGTGTACCTTGCCACATCGAGAACATGGCTCATTGCTTTTGGAGTTCCTTCCATCTGATTTATGCTCCCCACCTTTCGGATCTTTCTTCTTCTCATCCGATCGAATCAAACTAACTCGTAGTAGATTAGTCTCAGTGGATAAAGCTCTATGCAATGCCTCATTGTAGGTGTCCAAAGTCCACGAGCTAAGAGCTTGCTGCAGTCCTACTTTCAATCCACCCACAAATTTCTGGGCTTTCTGCCACTCATCGGCTTCGTACATAGGTACATACCGGATCAATTGAGTAAACTTTACGTCATATTGGGTCACCGACATCTCGTCAGTCTGCTTTAATTTCATGAACTCCCAAGTCTTTTCTTCTCTCCAGCTTCGAGGAAAATATTTTGTGTCAAACGCTTCCTTGAATCTAGCCCAAGTCACAGGTTGAGCTTGCCTTGGCCTTGGATCTTGTTCCACTTGCCTAGGTGTCCTTTGCAAAGCTCGCTGGGCTGATTGCCACCATCGTGCAGCGTCTTCCTCAAGCATGAATGTAGCACAATTGACCTTATCTTCGTCACTGCACTGCAAATGTTGGAGCAGCTTCTCAGTTTGCTCCATCCAGTATTCTGTCATGCAGGGGTCGTCTTCTGCTTTTCCCCTGAACACCGGGGGTCTCTGTCGGCGATACTGATCCAACACATGAGTTGTATGCCTCGATGGCTCGTTCCTCGTTACATGTGTCAGCATGCCTTCTAAGATTCTTTCCATTCGATCAAATCTATTCTCACTAGAACCTGATCCCTCCTCTTGTCGTCCATCGTTTGTGACACGATTCGCAGAACGGCTATGATGACTGCTACTACTGTCACTTTCATCTCGCTCGCTAAGATCCATGACTCTCCGAGTTTTCACCATCTAAAAAGAAAAACACTTCCTTAATCAGTGCAAACCTCACGTAAAGATAATCTCTATCTTGCTAAAAGATCTTTCAGGTCCCACAACCATTAAGGATACCCTGTCCAAATCTCAAATCATGAATAGTGACAATTTCTAATCTCCAATCATCTTTACGGGACTCAATCCTACAACCCGACCACTTCATTTTCTAGATCAACATTTGAACTAAACACTCTTGACTCGTTCCTATGAGTTGTTTCCTTGAGGTACCTTACCTCGATCCTCACAACATTTATTTTGAGATCCCTATCATCAAAATCAATCCTCAAAATCCTTAAACTCGATTCTCCAAAACACTTATCAAATCATCCTGAGTTTAATATCCCTAGGATCCTTGATCCGAATCGAATTATTTCTAACTCGATCATTCCTAATAACTACCAGTTATCTCATTACTCCACATGAAATTTCAACTATTGCCCTCGAATCAATAGTTTCTAAATTTCCAACGAAATCTATAATCTTTAAATAACCATCGCTCTAATCAGAATCCCTTACATTTCAAACCCTAATCAGAGTCTCTTAAATTCCAAACCTTCGCTCTGATACCAATTGTAACACCCCAATTCTTGGGAGCGTTAACGTAACGTAAGATTCCGGGGATAAATTTTTTTTCAAACAAAAATCCAACACAAAAACCATTCCCCGAAGATCCCGTTACACCTTCTCAGTATATCAACTATGAACCATTAATAAACCAAGACAGGTTCACCAACACAAATGCGGAAGCTAGATCGAAACCTCAACAGGTCATAACCAAAACCACTTTATTTATATATAAAGTTGCACCAACGTTTACATGACGTTTTCAAAAGTAAATAACATAACAGTAAAGACATAATGTAAACTATCCGCTAGTCGCCGTCACTCCTCGACGATTCCTTTCCCTTTTGCACCGCTGCCTTCACCTGGAATGTTTGAATATTCCAGGGACAAAGTCCAAATTAGATGATGAATCATCTAAGTGAGAGTTCAAAACACATTTTTCATGAATAATGCAAGACATGAAATAAACCAATATACCCGATAAGCCCTAGCTCAAGAGAATTCCCACGCGCTTAACCCTACCATGGGGAAAGAGCAATCTCTCTAAAAGTTATGCCACCACACCGACTCGACGACACGACGACGCGACGCGATTCTAGCTTAAATGGGGCTGCCAACGCATCTCACCAGAATACGTTCCCACCTTAAGCATCCAAGAACCACCATACAATCCCAACTCCAAAATTTCACATGGACCACCTAATCGTCCTAGTGCAACTTCCCTGGCCAAACGGCCTGGCACGGAAATCAAGGCGGCTATCCTGACATGCACACCCAGCATCAGATACCCCTATTATTCCGTCACGCCCTTGGAGAATTACGGCTACACTATCCAGACAACATCCTAGGCTGACATCCCACATGAACAACACAGTATGGATCACCTAGTCGTCCTAGTGCAACTTCCCTGACCAAACGGTCTGGCACGGAAACCAAGGCGGCTATCCTGACATGCACACTAGCATCAGATACCCCTATTATTCCGTCACGCCCTTGGAGAATTATGGCTACACTATCCAGACAACATCCGAGGCTGACATTCCATACGTACACATAAAACTCAAGACAATGCCACAATTCACAATTCAATGCATCGTATAAACAACATTTATAAAATGCAATGCACAGTTCAAAACGTTTAGGGACAAACCTCCCTCATAAATCCAACCGTCACCGGTTACCATTTTAATGCACAAAACCATTTTGCATGAAATTACCATATGTTCAGATAGAACAAGCACAATAAATCAAGTTTTGGAGGAGAACCACTCATAAGAAAGCCAAATTTTGGTAGCGAACAACTCACCTTGAACGAAACTCAGAACACCTCGAATCTTGTGCCCAACCTCAATTTTCGTGCAACTCCTAAAGTCTTTTAACCAAACTACCTCCTTACAGGTCCTCATGCGCTGCCTAAGTGCTCTACGCGTGTGATGCCTCGCGTATGCTTTAAAAACCCTCTATCCACTACACCCGAAGCACTCTCGTCTAGCACAAATGTATCACAACTTCGAATGAGAGAATCCTTAGCCTTGAGCCCCTATTTATATGTTTAGGAAACTTAGCCACCAAGAAATATATATTCTGCAATCATTTCAAATCTTTCAAAATCTTTTCCAATCATTCCAAATCTTCTAATATTTTCTATAATCATTCCAAATCTTTTGATATCTTTTGCAATCATTCCAAAATCTTCTAAGATTCTCTGCAATCATTGTAAATCTTCTATAATCATTCCAAATCTTCTAATATCTTTTGTAATCATTCCAAAATCTTCTAAGATTCTCTGCAATCATTGTAAATCTTCTATAATCATTCCAAATCTTCTAATATCTTTTGTAATCATTCCAAAATCTTCTAAGATTCTCTGCAATCATTGTAAATCTTCTATAATCATTCCAAATCTTCTAATATCTTTTGTAATCATTCCAAAATCTTCTAAAATCTTCTGCAATCATTGTTATCTAAATCAAATCTTTTCTTATCCAATCAAATCTTATATAAATCTTATCCTTAAAGTCATCATGAGCCTTCATCTTATCTCTAACGTCATCATGAGACTTCATCCTTATCTCTAAAGTCATTTATGAAGCTTTTTCCTGAATCTCCCAAATGCCCCTAGTAAAAAGATTTCAAGAATTACACTTTGGCCCGAATTTTTGGATAATTGCACTTAGACCCTTTTCAACATGGTCCCCGGGCTAATTTTTAATTGCATTTTAGTCCCTGAAAAATGGACTAATTGCGCTAATGCCCCTAATTTTTCGATAAATTACACTTTTACCCCAAACCTCAAAAATTACGATTTTGCCCCCGGCTCAAAAACTGAACTTCTCTTTAAAGACCTTTATAACCCTTTGAAATATCCCAAAACACTCTCTTTAAAATTCTGAAAAAATATCGTTTCGATCTCCCTCCGTCAATTTCGAAAAAACTGCACTTAGGCCCGAATCTTCGTTTTAGCTACAAACCCTTTTGTTTCTTCCAAAAACTACTGAAGGGTTACTCTATATGCCAAATATGAACTTCCTTGGGGTTCCATTGACGTCCCGGATGCCCCGTACGATAATTCGGTATTTCAGCCTAAATCACAATTGCCTTTTTTTTAGCTGTACCGGGAACCGTTCCCGATCCAACTTCTTTTGATGCCTAAAATCATAACTCGTATTACTTGTCGATACTATACCATTTTCCTTGGCTATCTAGGGTCCAGGGTATTCCCTCTGACTAATTCGATCGTCCAAAGTTGCGTTAGTGTACCCTATAGTCTTATTTTCCACAAAGTCCATTTATGCCCTTCATCAAATATTATTTATGACCTCAAATCATTCTCGGGTATTACATGTTTCCTAATGTAATGGTTGCTTATAGGGTATTATTGACTATACCTGTGACTGTGGCATCTGCTGAAAGAAGTTTTTCTAAATTAAAATTATTAAAATCTTACTTGCGGACCACCATGACTCAAGATAGATTAAATGGATTAGCGATATTATGCATTGAAAAAGATATGTTAGAAAACATTAAATATGATAGTATAATTGATGATTTTGCATATAAAAGTGCAACAAGAAGACATTTTAAATGATGTTTTGTGGTTGAGATTTCATTGTTATTTTTATTTTGTAGGTATATTTGATGATTTTTTTTGCTTCGTTTAATTGTGGAGGATGAAAGGAAGATTGATCAAATCAAGAAATGTTTATGGAGATTCAGGAGGAAGTATGTAAACTCAAATATGTAATTTTTGTTTTTTAATGCAATGTTTACAATACGGGGTATTCTTTTTCCTTCATTTGAGGTTTTATCCGATTGAATTTTTTCCAAACAAGATTTTAATGAAGTCCCAAAGTATTATTTCTTATCTTTTGTAAATTTTTATAATTTTAATAAAATTAATTAATTAATAATTTTTATTTTTTTATTTAATTTATATAAAAGGGCACATTTGATAAAATTTGCCCTGGGCCTTAAAAATCCCAGACCGGCTCTGATAATCATAGAATGATCACATCCTCTGTACTACTTCAGATAGAGAGGAAAAAAACAAGGAAAAAAGAAAAGGATGGATAAAGAAACGTATAGCAAGTTGGGTGGAGTGTGTGTTTCGTGGCATTTGGCATGCATGCGCGTTGGTTCTTGCATGGAAGCCACCTGTCTTCCTCGACCTCTTATTTTGCCAGCACCCGTCAGCTATCTTTTAATTGTCTGCTTCTCAGATCCTGACATACTCCGCTGATTTTAGACAACTTTCCAACATTTTGAACTATTCTAGCATTATCAGAGAATTAATTAACCTTATAGGAAGGGATATTTGTCCGGGCGTCAAATTCCCATTGAAAATTTGCAAAGATTACTCCCAGGTAATTTATTAAGTTTTGAAATTAATAGCTCTAGAACAACCGCTCATAGTTATAAATAGGCAGGCCACGGTCCATGCAAAACCAAAACAAAGGAAACTTGGATTAAAATTTGGTGCTAGAAAGAGACAGGAAGGGACCGGAATGGAAAAAGCTGGAGTTGGAGCAGCAGATGAGAAGGTGGCAGTAGCGGACGAGCAGCCAGGGTTGGCAGGGCAGGAAAAGATGAGGAAAGTGATGGTAGGACTTCTTCTTCAACCTTCCTGTTGAGGCACCAAGAGCTGCTAAGGTGGAGGAGCCCGCCGGCAGCGAGAGTAGCATGATAATACTGGTGAATGTTCAGCAGCCATTTCAACCTTTCATCCATCCAGCCGGACCAGGTACGTACGTATGCATTGACTAAACTATCGTAGTAGTAACAGAAGTAATTAGTGGTATATATCTACTACTATCATTGGTCATAATTTTGTTTATCAACTTTGCTTAATTTACCTGGCCCTTCAAATTTAAGTTGTTTATCCAACGACGTCCATGATCGAGTCAGTGAAGAAAGCCCAGAAAGAAAACGCTACTGCTGTTCTGGCTCGTGCACTTGACTTGACATGTGCAAAGATAAGAGGGTACGTGAATTTCATCAATTAAAAGATTACTAATTTATCTTAGCCAAATATGACACATTCTGCTGCTACAGCCTACATGTACACGAATATCTCTACTCTATGCACGGATCAAATAATTAACGATGGATTCTGATTAATATGGTGATGGTGAAGGTAGAAACTTTGATTCTGGAAGGAGATCCAAAGGACAGCATATGTCGAGCACCTGAGGAACAGCGTGTGGATCTCGTGGTCCATTCCCTCAATCTATTCATTTTGTTTGGATCACAATGCGTTTCATTACTTGGCCTTTTTTTTTTTTGCCCCTTTGGTTGTATGACTCAATTAAAGCAATATATATTGACTTGCAGGGCTTTCCTGGGGAGCGTGAGTGATTACTGTGCACATCATGTAGATTGCCCGGTTCTTATTGTGAAGCCACCCGCACAGGCGCAGCACGTTCCCAGCAGCAAGTAGTTGCAATTTGCTTCTGTAAAAAATTACTATTATGTTGAGATGTTGGATTTACAAAAATAATGCTATCCTCCAGATTGGGTTGTACGGATAATTTCTTTTCCCTTACGCGGATTAATAAGACGATTGTATGCTGTAAATTGTAACAAAAACAAAACAAAACAAAACAATGTCTTCTAAAATACGTTTTGCTGCGCGCCGTGGAAGCTAGCAATACTCGCACTATTTGATTCAAAATCACTATCTTAACAATTTGTACAAAGTCGAGGAAAAAATCTCCGAGCCTTTTATACAGAGTCAATGTTAGATTGGCGGCACATATACAACACCAGGAAAAAAAAGTCGGATCCTTGACCTTCCAGAAATATGGATTTAAAAAACTACTTCCTAACGTGGAAGCCAATTCTTGGAGCTTCCAGAAACAGGGGTTTTATAAGGCTGTCGAAAATCCTCAATAAAAGTTGGTGCACTTCCTGACCGCAAAATAAGCATCATACCTGCACGGATGATCAGACATTGATACAAAACGTCAAGGACCAGCACACTGTTGTTCCTAACCGGTGTTTGGGATGAAGTGTAACAAACCTGCTGGCTCATGAGAATTTCCACAGCTACGTTCACATCCCCATCAGCAGCAGACAACGCCACTTCCACTTGCGTCTGCAAGATTTACAAAAACTGTAAATCCAAGATTCTTAACTCCTCGTATACATATCAAATCACATCCAATATCCCCTTAAAAAGATAGCATTTAGCAACTGCAGAAAAAGTAAAAAAATAAAAACCCAGAACGCAACAAGATAATTTTACCCTTTCAAAACCCATGGCGACAAGTTTCTGTATGTCTTCAGCAGAGCCCTACACGTGGAAAATAAATGCGTTAATTTAAGCCTGCAACATTCCTGGGGGAAGTCGGCATCAAGCTTCGAGATTTGCGTAGCATAGCTGAACCTGATGACTCGGCACTCTGGTGACCGGCACAGCTGCACTATCAACTGTCCGCTGTCTGAAAAATGAAGTCCTTTCAGTGAAAACCACACACCTTAATTTATGGGCATCTTAAATTAATCACACTAGAGAAACAGATTTTACATGCCACAGCGAAAGCTGTAAAGGACAGTGCATGCTTCAACTTGAGCAACAGGAATATATTTCAACAAAGAATTTCAGAAGGCAAAGCCAGATTTTTTATTGAAGCTAACCAAAGAATTCTTGCTGAATTGTTAAGTACATATTCTGAATCAAACTTCACCAAAGTATTCTTTGTACCTTCCATCTGTCAACTGTTGGCCAGTAGCACTTTCTCCTGTTGGCGATGGATGGTCTGTTGTGTTGTCATTGTCCAGGAGTCTAGCCTGTAAGCTTGAATCGGGATTGCCAGCAGATGCTGTTTGACTTGAAGCAGAACCAAGCGTTCTTCCTGCTCCAGGAAACCTACTATCGTTTTCAGCAGACTGCACCCAGAAGTGACATCACCACATTATTAGACTGAAAATGCTACAATACATTTTTGATGAGTGTCCCCGGAAGAGAGGAAAAAAAATGGAAGAAGAAATATAAATATATGTTGCACCGCTGTTGGTGTGCAATTTGAATGCACATTTACTGGCATTAGCTAGACATTTAAAACCACTTCCTAGATTGCCGAAAGTGGAGATTTAATAATCACCAAGTCACACTTCGTGGGTAGATGTAAGAAGACATCCAACATTAAACAAACAAACTCTCATCATTATTTAGGCGAGCATCATACTATCCATTTGACATGCAAATCTTTCGATAAACCTTATTCGGTAGCATCATTGATTTAATAAAATTCACAAAAAAAAAACATAAAAATTAAATATGAATAATTGTATGCAAAGCACCTGAGAAGAGGTCTCTCTTTGTGGCATCCATGATGAGAAGTTCCTCCAAACATTTCCTGAAAGCAACCCACTGCAGTTGGGAAGAATAACCATGTCAAGATACATATACCAAACTAGTGTAAAGAAAGCTTATATGTAACTGCCAATAAGCGGAAAATATCTACCTGGATGTTAGACTTTGACTTGTGTGAGTGGGAATGTAGCCTGAAGTATTCCCGCCTGTGCATGCTATAAATTTCGGTCTCCTAGCACATGATGACTGACCAAGAAAAGATCAATTCATGAGAATCTTACATTACCAATGTGCATCCGAAACAAACAAACAATAGAAATTCAAGGATAACCATGAATAGCAAACAAATAAATTATTAAAAGAAAAAAATTCTCTTCACGCCCAAATTTAATCTGACCATATTGACTAACTAAAAAATATTGTTACCTCAACTAACAAGCAGGGATACCACCTTATTCAAGGGAAAATAACTCATAAACTGATTTTTTACCATTTAAACAAACCTTCAACCAAATGTTTGAAACATTGAGATACACAAAGTGTCATCAATTGTAAATGCAAGCAAATGTGTTGAAAAAAACTAGGCTTTTCCTCTACGCCTTCTCATTTTTCATTCTTCTGGAGAACGCTAGAACGTTAATGCTTCTCTACCACATAATCCATATAGAATTACGGATAGACAATAAAAGTTCAATGCCAAAGTTGAACCATCTAACACACAGTTAGACTATAATATGGATGCCCAGAAACATGATCTGTCAATTGTCCGGAACAACATTTACTTCATAAACAACATTCAATTAGCAAACTATAGAACATGCATGCATGTGCACATACAAATCTCACACTTAATCTCTGGCATTGGAATTGTGATCTATGTGTACCTGAATATGTGAATGCATGATCACATATATGTCTCTGAAAATAGCCATTTGGTGAAATTGAAGTTTTGTTTAACTTATGAAAACAAAGGACCAAGATATGGCATATTAACAAAAGAACAACCTTGTTCAGGATATTAATAGAAAACAGGATAATCACAGTGTCAATGTGTTCAATCCCACCCAATGTAAAATAGGAAACTAATATTGTAAGGCGTTCGAGTAAGAGTCAATGCTACTTACAAGCCATGGGGATGATTCAATCCATGAAAAAAAGGATGACCCGGGAATTAACATGTTGAATAACCCATAAGTATCTGGCATCAGCAGAAATTTGCAAATGAGGACACAGAACTGGTAACACCCACATAGGATATAATGGAATGACTACAGAAATAATCAACATACATGCAAATCCAGACAAAATACCACAGAGATGTCCAAGTAGGGATACGTTTGTCACAAGAAGCTGGATAACCACCAATAAGATCCATGCATACCTGAACCAAACCGCACAATTGCAAGTAATAACAGGATATCATGAATAAATTGTGCTGCAAATGCAAAGTTTTTATCTACCATTGAGCAGGCACATTGAAAAGTCCAAACACACTGCACAAGGAAATACATAAACCATTAGCATGGGAAAAAAAACAAACGCGCCCTTCTGAACACCAAAAATTGATAAAGCAAGCAACAAAAGAGGCAAACCTTCTAGATTGAACTCCACTTAAACTTGTCTCTATCACAATCATAGAGAACAGGATCCCCGAGTAGCCTATAGCACACTCGTTCATGAGATAATTGGAAGAACGAAAAGGATTATGAGCTACCAAAAAAGCTATAAGAAGGTGAAATATGGCATTGCTTGTGGCCAGCAAAATTGTCACATAGCTCAAGCGGACAGATCCCATAATTCTCTCAAGCTCAGATCCCAAAGGAACCAAAGCTAACATATTGAACATCACATGAAGTAAAGAACCATGAAAAAGTATTGAGGTATAGATCCTGTACACTGCAAATAAGAAAAGGGGGGAGGACAAAAAAGAAAAAAACACAGTTAACGTCAATAGCATCATTCGCCTCACATGCGATGAGGATGAAATGTAGAAACATGAACAACAGTCCATTCTAGATGAGAATTTTTCAAGTTCATTTTGCCACTGAAAGAGAAAGAGAAAGAGAGAAGGGCTATCAGTAGCTGAATTCTTAAGATCAAGAACAAATAAATTCTTCCTTTTCTAGAGTCAAGATAAATAAATTTCTTAGAGGTTTATAAATTAAATATCACATTCAAAAGGAAACGATAAAAAATCTTTTAACTAAGTTGAAGAGGACAAAGCACCAGCAAGTTAACTACTAGCCTTGAAACCGTGAAACAACTGCAGATGGCCAGAAGCATACTTAGGCAAATGAGTCATATCCAACAAGTAGACAAACCAAGTAAATAACCCCGCAAACTACCACCACTGCAGAAGTGAGGAATGGAATTCCTTCCCACCATTGCCGCATCCTTGTGGAAAATCCAGCCTACATGAGAAAAATAAAACTTGTATTATTATTAAGAATGATGCCACTTCTGTCTCTTACAAGTACACTATTGAACTTCACAGAAAGACAGAAAAAGAGAAAGAATAAAATTAAGCAACAAAGTTGATCAAACACTTAATCACTGGGACCATGAAACTTCTTTCATTTCCAAAGTACTGCCTGCTCTTGAACTCAAACTCAAACTCTAAAGGAAAATAACCTCAATGTTCAATGCTCATGTAAATGAAAATGGAAACATGCATATCCTAATACTCAGAGAATTAACAAAAATAATATACCACAGCTATATAATGTTACATAAATCTGTTCTTTCTTTTTTCGCTTTCCCCTCCTCTTCGGGATGACGGGGCAAGCTGAGGTGCAGACAGCAATTTACATTCTCCAATAGCTAGGTTATTGCTACTGACCTTGTCAACTTTATACATAAAAATAAAGGGAAATCAACACCCAGATGAGTTCTTGAAATGTCAAACCAGGTCCCAGGAGAACGGGATGGGATTTCATTTCCATAGAATCAGATATTAAAATCTAAATCCCATCACTCACGAACAACAAAGTTGCATAACATTCTAACCTCAAGTAGTATCATATTCATCATTTCCATTTTAACTCTTGCCTTGTCTAAACGAGCCTCACTGACTCCAATAATACAATTAACAAAATTTCCACAACTCCCACAAGTACCTAGTTATGGTTTACAACTCTTAAACACTAACGAGATTTCCTAATTGAAAACCTCGCCAGAAGGTAATCAGCATCTTAACACGAATAGAAATGCAGGTACAGTTACAATCCAATAGAACAACAGCACAAAACACAGCTACAAAAGAAAAGAAAATCTAAGCACGCAAACACCATATACTCTCACTCTAAATACATCCGATAAAACACACACACGCACACTATTTCACTTCACAACACAGACATTAGCGATATCTTTCATTAAACTCCGAAAATGAGTCGGTATTACGCAAATACAACGGAACACGCATCTTAGAACCAAATTATTATTATCTAATTAGGGAAATTAAGTATAAACCAATTCAAAACAACACCCAAAAACTGAAGGAACGGAGCCGCAACTGAAAAGGAGAAAAAGGTGAATAAAGAAAGAGCAACCTCAGAAACGATGTTTGATCTCATATTGGGAAACCGATTCCTTCGTCGAGCTTCTTGCATTCAAAGTTTCTCTTCTCCACTTTGCTCACTTCACAAACCAATCCAACTGCTCTCAGCAGCACTTCGAATTTCGAAATCGGACCGGCTTGTTATTTTTGACCCTGATAGACTAGGATTGATTTCTGCGCTTGTTTTTTTTAAAAGGGTCGGAAAAATTATAACCCGCTGCCTGCCGACGGCCTCTCTACTTTTCGGTCTAAGGCCGTTAACACGCGGGCCCAATTTCACTCGCAGATAGACTTGGAGAAGTTGTATGACCCATTTTTTATTTTATTTATTTATCCAGGCGATGTATTCTAATAAACTCCCATCAATTTTTTTTTAAAGAAATACGATATTTATAGTTATACCCTTCTATTTTATTACCAATGTTCGAACGATATTTATAGTTATATCCTTCTACTTTATTAACAATGTTCGAACATGTAAATCAGGTGTTCAGCAATTCCATCAGGAAGAGGCATAAATTTCACAGATCTCCCCGCAAAACCGTGCACTTTGTAACAAATCTGCTCCTGATGTTACTGCTGAGGTAAAGCCCTGGGTTTTTTTTTTTTTTTTTTTTTTTTTTAAATCTGTGGATGTTAACCCATTTATACTTCAAATCTTCAAATAACAAACAACGGCATTGACAAATTAAACGGGGAATCAAATTCCGAAAAGGGAAAGGAAACATGAGAATGACAAAATAGTAAGATTTGAAGAGCAATGTCTGTTTTACATTACATGCATGCACCGGTTTTCCATTAAGACGAAGTACAAATCTCTTCAATGTCGTCTTCTTCTTTCAAACAGAAAAAAAGCTCTGAACCATCCATATTACCATAGCCGACCTGCACTCCGTCTCCGTTGACCCAACACTAAGCACTAAGCCACCTCCGGGGGTGGAGGCATACTCGCATATCCAAAGTTGCAGCAGTGAGCAGCCCGTCAAATGATTTAAGCGCCATGCTATCAACTGTTAACAGAAAATACATACAAATAAAGACAAGTAACCACATATTGTAAACAAACTGACAAAATTCCATGCAAGTTTAGCAACCAAATTCCCGAAGGTCAACCACATCAGGCAAAGATGTCAATTTTTTTGTGTTTCAATGAAGATAGAAGAAAGAGCCAAAATAACAAATCCACAGCAACTTACAATTGAAAAGACGTTCCCCAACAAAATTTATTGCACTTGCTCCCACCCGCCTAATCTTGTCCCAGGATTGTAATTGGTGAAGAGTCGAAACTCATTGCCAAGTTTGCTTGAGTGCTGAGGTCGAAAACCACACAGGCGTAAATCTAAAAGCTCTGCAGCTATATCCTTCTGCACCTCTCCTGAATATAGTTGAAGGAATGCAACAAGAAAGCATTTGAGCTCATTATGGTCATTGTTGTTTTTCTTTGAAGTAATATGATAAATTTGAAGTAAAGCTTATCCACAAAATTAGTCGTGTATAGTTTATGCTAGAAAACAAATGGTCAAAAGCTACAAAACATATGTTCTGAGAAGAAGAAAGAATCTGCCAAATGTAGGAGAAAGTTTTGAGTAAAAAGAAGTACCAGTGAGCAGAAGTAGGTAGCATTTTCCTGGTCTTGAGAGGAACGAAATTGTTTGGCTCACTTTCTCCAAGCATTCTTTGCTCTGCCATTATCAAAGTAGTTGACCTTTAGACATTGGAAATATTCAGACTTCCCATTCTCCTTCATAATCTCAAAAAGATCAACTGCATAAACTGTCTTCCTTTTGTACAGTTTATCATCAGGTAAACAAAATTGAATTCCCTTACATTCTAGAGCGGTTCTTCTGTATATTTAGAAGGAAATCTATCTAACTCAAACAAGTAACAAGTTCAATCATAAAAAAATAGAGAAATGCATTTGTACCCCAAAAAAAAAAAAAAAAAAAAAAAAAAAAAAAAACAACAACAACAACTAAGCCTTAATCCCACTATGTGGGGTCGCTATATGGATCAATCTTTTCCATCGTGCTCGATCGAAACACATATTTTGATTTAAATTTAGATAGTTCATATCATTTTTAATAGTTTCTTTCCAAGTTTTTTTAGGTCTTCCTCTTCCTCTTTTTATTTGATTTGAATTGTTTCTATATTCTACGCGCCTTACCGGTGCATCTGCAGGACGCCTATACACATGTCCAAACCATCTTAAACGTGTTTCTCTCATTTTCTCATCTATTGGTACCACTCCTACTTTATTTCTAATATATTCATTACGTATTTTATCTAATCTAGTGTGTCCACACATCCATCTCAGCATTTTCATTTCGGCTACTCTCATTTTTTGCTCATGTTCATATTTAACACCCAACACTCTGAACCGTAAAGCATCGCTGGTCTTATAGCTGTTTTATAAAATTTTCCTTTTAATTTCAGCGGTACTTTACGATCACAAAGTATAGATGAGCATCTTTTATATCTAACTCAAACAAGTAACAAGTTCAATCATAAAAAAATAGAGAAATGCATTTGTACCCAAAAAAAAAAAGAAAAAAATTATTGAAGAGCATATTATAAAAGATGCTCAAAGCATCAACAAGCCTGTTCAGAAAACTATTTTTCTGCAATCAAACAGCATGTCCCTCAAATGAGTTCAAACTTCAACTAGGGAGATAGTCCACATGCAAGGATTGCTACTGTAATTTAAATCCTACCAAATAAGGAGGATCAGCGACTATTATAGGGTATGAATGCTTCAATGATGTCGGAAGATCTTCTGGCCGGTTGTAGTCATAAAATGTAAATTCACTTCCATACTGCTGAAATCGGTTGTCAAACTCAAGAAGTTGAGCATTTACCTCAGCATCAAATTTCTGAAGCAATGAATCACAAATAAAATTAAGCAATAAGCAATTTCAAAAGTTCACAGGGAAGTGGAAACCATCAATGAAATATGTATATGCTTTTGCATCTCCAAGGATCCTCTCTATATCCGTAATCCGTACCTTGAGATAGGCATAAAGAGTAGGGCAGGCAACGCAGGCGACTGACGGGGAATCAAGGGAGTGGCAAAGAGTGAGAACTTCTTTTGCCACAGTCTCCGCAGTGTTTCTGTCATACCAGAACTGGCTGAGCCGCCAATCCTCTGCGACTAGTGCTACCTCTTCCTCCTCCACCTCTGCCAAAGATTCCCAAGTCCCCTGCTCAGATAGGTATTCTTTGAGTGCTTCGAGGGTCTGAGAACTCAACATGGGAGGATCATTGTCCTCAACAAAATTGCTTAGTGGGACTATAGTATCTGCTCTGTGGCTAGGCGAGTCTCCGGTTGTGGACTCCATTCTCAATGTGCACCACCTTGATCGAAGCCTCCGCTTTATGCAATTGTCACTGCTGAACTACCGAAAAAAATCAATAAATAGAATCAAATGAAGACTACAAACATGAAGTTCAATAAAAATTTCGTATATCGCACGCAGAAAAATATCTTAATCAAATCTAAGCCTCTGAGGGAATCATACCTTTCAAAGGATAGTTTACAGCAAATTAAATTGACGAGGCAAAACCGTTGTTCGTTATTGTTGAAGCTTATTTACTTCAAGCCAAGTTTGGTAGTAGGGAGGGAGTACCTTTTTTCGCTGAGCTATTTGGGAAGAAAGCCCTAATTTGAATGAGATTATTAACCTTTATCACCGAGAGCTGAGCTATTTGGGAAGAAAGCCCTAATTTGAATGAGATTATTAACCTTTATCACCGAGAGAGACGATGGCGGCTGGCGACGTACGGGAAGTTGGGAGAAATTTGAGACGCATTCTGATCCGGAATATCGTGACTGGAGTGGACTGTGGAAATACATTTTCTGGGAGGGAATGAATGAAGGCGTCAAATTTGTAGTGTTACTGATCTGCGCTTTCTCAAAATCAAACAAAGGCGTAATTTGTACTAGTGAGTTTGATCTTCTCACAAAGAATATAATTTTAGTCTTTTTATTTTTAAGCGAGTATCACTTTTAGTTTTACCGTCTTTTTTTTTTAACACTTTTAGTCATACATTTTTTAAGCTTGACTTGACTCACGTTTTTGTGACTAAAAGTTATATTTTTAAGAATAAAAATGTTAAAAAAATATAAGACTAAAAGTGATATTAGCTTAAAGATAAATACTAAAATTATATTTTTTTTAAAAAAAATAAGGCATAACAAAGGCGTAATTTGATTGGTTCATTTTTAATAGCGGCATGCTGCTCCTCAATTCTGGAGGGAAACTTTGGCGCCATTTTAGTACTTGAACGGCAAGAACCTCAAAAAAAAGATCGATTGAGAATGGTCACCGAACTTCGCCTTATTTTTTTCTTTTTGGCAAAAGGGTCGGTTCGAAATGCGCCTGTGCTTTTTGCCTGCTTGAGGATGAAGGACATGGGGAAGAGAGGCATTTATAGA
This sequence comes from Diospyros lotus, assembly GCF_014633365.1. Lineage (NCBI taxonomy): Eukaryota > Viridiplantae > Streptophyta > Magnoliopsida > Ericales > Ebenaceae > Diospyros > Diospyros lotus. The sequence continues at coordinate 40,600,057 of NC_068350.1, read as the reverse complement.
GGGTTTTTCCATGGTGGTTGTTTGGCCATTTCCTATTTTGGGAAAACTGGTTTCTGCATTTGCGGGCATTTCTGTTCGCAGAATAGGTTGGTTGTGTGGATGAGGACGAGAGATATGTTAGGTTGTTAATTGAATGAGTCTCTTCTTCATCATCCAGTTGGATGAAAATCATTTATGCCCCCTCATTTGATGCAACAACACTTGAGAAATATTTGACTCAAACAACCATTTTAGTTATATATATATATATATATATACACCATTCAATTGGATTGTAATCACGTTAGGAATCTGCTGGAAATATTAAAGTTCTAATTAATGATCAATTTTCATTAATTACAATAACATGATTATTTAAAACAATGTTATATTAAATTAATTTTAATTTATTATTTTTTTATACTTTGATCCATAATTTTATTTATAAAAGTTTTATTGTACCTATAATCACTACTTTAGCAATATATGGTATGTGTTTTCATAATCAAAATGCAGAAAGTAATTTTGAATCATTCTATTACTCTAAATTGATTGAAGATAAAATTTTATAATTTTATTATTAGGAAAATAATAATTTCTCACAATATTTTTGTTTATAGTAAAATATAATTTTCAACAAAAACACGGATAAAAGCTCTATTTAATCATATAATTTCATTTTGAAGTTTTACTAAATAACATATTGAATAATGAAATTTTACAATAATATATGTGTATATAATTTTGACCATAAATAAAATTGTGAGATTAGAATATCCCAAAATCAGAATTAATTCATTATGATATTTAACTATATAATTTCTTTTTTGTATATCATTTTCCTAACATATTTACATCCTCTTTACGAAAAAAAGATTTTGATTCTACAAAATGACGTTAAAATGAACATAATATTTAGACTATTATGAGGGTAGTCCGTGTGTGAGAAAGGAAAATCTTCATCACACCATATTTACCGCAATTGTAGCACAAAGTTTTGGAGAAATTAAGTATGAAAAGATATTAATATTAAAATATTTACTTAATGCCTAAATTACATTACCAAAAATTTAACAATCTAAGTGTGGTGAAAGAACTGGATCCGAAAGAGGAGGAATTCTAGTGGTAAAGAATATACTTGTAAATACAAATTTTGCAATGACAATATTTGTTCGTGTATAATTTTTTTTTAAGAAGGCAAACATCATATGAAATTTTATAATTAAATTGTACAATAATATATGTGGATGTAACTTTGATCACTTATGTCTGATATAAGTATGAAGTTAAGATTAATTCACTTTAACGTATTATTTTCCAATGAAATAATATAACGGTCAAGTTGCTAAAACCGTTGAAGTAATAATAAATTTCCTTAGTAAAAATGAATCATATAAAGTGCCTATTAATCATTTTCTCAAATTGGAATTCTTAAAAGAGAGATTTATGAGATCCTATGCATGTTTCATATAAATCAGTTGTATAAAAGGGCTTGAATAGAAAAAGTAAAGATAAAAGTAGAATGGAAATCAATCCGTAATGATATAAATATGGATTGAATGTTAGATTTGATTTTAATCTGCAATGGAGATATGTAGTAATACCAGAATGCAATCCAAAATGTCATCACCAAATTGGCGATGACTAACATCTAAGAAAAATCATAGGTTAAATCTGACTAAATGGTTGAAACTTGGAACAGTGTATAAACTACATCTTGGTAAAGACCAGAAAATATGAAAATAAACATCATCTTGGTAAAGACCAGAAAATATGAAAATTAACAGAAAATTTTCAAATAAATGCACGACGCCAAAAAAATCAAGAAAGGATAAAAGGAAAAAGATTAGGGACTAGGGAGAAAGTTCATTTTTATTCATATGCAATTACATGATCACATTTGCTACAGCTTTTGCAATGTGCATATTGTTCTGATTGCTTATAACAAACATCATTGGTTATTCAAATAGTATCATCTCCCCAATTCTACTGCCAATTTAACATACCCATAACTCTAGCTGTTTCTTGGAACAATTTTTTCCCATCAACAATCTAGCTGTAGTTCATCTTGCATTACTTAAAGCTTAGGTCCATGTCATCCATGCAAGTCAGCTTGGCATGCCATACTTCTGTAGGCCGGCACCGAGGATCGGATCGTTACAACTACCTTGAGCAATTTTTTCTGAGTTTGCACAATGAAGAGCAAAACAGGGTTTAAATGTGTTTGAGGCTTGTTGAATGTAACTTTGTTTCTACTTCGGAAAATTTAGATATGGTGGACAGATATCCAGGGAATATACCATGAAAAGGGCCTGTAAACTTAGACGTTTAATCAAGGGTGGAGCAAGAAAATTTGGGTTCCTGGGGCGACAGCGGGGGAGAGGGGGGAGGGGGCAGCGGCTGGGGAGCAGGGGGGAGGGGGGGCAGCGGAGGGGGAGAAGGGGGAAGGGAGGCAGCGGTGGGGAAGAGGGGGGAGGGGGGAACGGCGGGGGAGCAGGGGGAGTGGGGGGCAGCGGCGGGGGAGAGGCGGGAAGGGTGGCAGCGGCGGGGAGAAGGGGGGAGGGGAGAAGGGGGACTGGTTAAGCGGCGGGGAGAAGGTGAAAGGGAGGAGGGGAGAAGGCGTTTTTCTTTTTTTTAAAAAAAATTCTAAATAATAAAACGACGTCGTTTTATCCTTTAGAAAATTTGCTTTTTTTGTTTTACTAAGAACAAAATGACGTCGTTACACTTAAAGTGTAACGATGTCGTTTTGGTTTAGACAAATGAAAAAAATAAAATAAAAAACGGTCGTCGTCTTCGTCATCTTCTCCGTGGGCGTCGTCTTCTTCATCTTCGCCGCTGCGCACGGCCGGAAATAGGTGGGACGGCAATACATAAATTTTTTTGTAAATTACTCCTATTCCATTGAATATTTGATCTCTACTGGGGCGGCTGCCCCAGCTTGCCCCAGTTTGGCTCCGCCCCTGCGTTTAATGATTATACAACATTGACCATGCTCACGGGATGAATTGAGGTATGTTCTGATATCTGCTCCTCATCAGTACCAAAAGCATCAATATCAGGTACCAGGGACGGAGCCACGTTCCAGCCAAGGGGGCTCTGGCCCCCCCCTTTAAAATTTTTTTTTTTTTAAAATTAGTTATAAAATTAAAATTTTTAAAACTATAATATAAATTGGCCCCCCTTAAAAAATAAAAAAATAAAAATGGCCCCCCCTTTCCTTCACTTCTAGCTCCGTCCCTGTCAGGTACACATCCAGATAGACTCATAAGTTCAGTTAGATTTTTCAGTAGCAAATATATTTCCTTCTTCTCTGGATGCCTTTTATCTTTAACCATGAAAACATGCACAACACTCTGAATCTCAATCCAGCTATAACCAGGCTGTTTCACAACACCTTGCTGTCTCATAAGTTTTCTGATTCTTTTTACATCAGCCCATTGCTCAAGTTGAGTATGCATATTTGAAAGAACATAGGACCCAGAATTATTAGAATCAAGCCCAAGCAGCTTCTCAGCAACAAATTTCCCTAAGTCGATATTTCCATGAACTTTACATGCCCCAAGCAAAGCGCCCCATACAACAGCGTCAGGAGGCATAGGCATTATTTCAATCAAATTCATTGCTTCATCGAGGAGTGCAGCTCTACCAAGTAAATCAACAATACAACTATAGTGGTCTTTCAATGGTTCAATACCATATTCCTTCTTCATTGAATAAAAATAATGTTGCCCTTCCTGAACCAATCCTGCATGGGTACAAGCACAGAGGATTCCAATCATCGTGACATGATCTGGCTTCTCTCCAGCTTTCAACATCTCCCGGAAATATTGAAGGGCTTCAGTTCCAAGCCCATTTTGTGCATATCCAACTATCATGGCATTCCATGAAACATAATCTCTTTCAACCATATTTTTGAAAACTAATCTGCCCTCTACAACTGATCCACATTTCATGTACATATCAATAAGAGAGTTCCCAACAAAAACATCAGTCTCAGGGCCATAATGAAACCGAAATTCATGCTTAAGAACACGCGCATGAGACTGTCTCCCCAGCTTTAAGTCAGCTAGGTTTGCGCAAGCATTGAGGAGATTCCCAAAGGTGTAATGTGTTGGCCAAACAGATTTCCGTTTTAATTGAAGAAAGAGTCCTAACGCCTCTTCATTTTCTCCATTTTGAGTATAGCCTGCAATAAGTGCATTCCAAGATACTACATTCCTCTCAATCATCTTCCAAACAATGCTCTAGCAGATTTCCCACTTGCAACTCTTGCAAATCCACTAACCATGGCGGTATCTGACACCACAGTTCTCATTCGCATTCTGTCAAAAATACATCTTGCCTCAAATATTCTGCTACATTTTGCATACATATCCACCAATGCATTGCATATAACAACATCATCCATAAAACTATTGAACTTGACAACACGTGCATGAATTTCTTTACCTTCTTTAATTGTATTCAAGCTTGCGCAATCACTCACCACGCTAGCCAAACTCATCTCATCCGGTTCAATCCCAAATTTCATCATCTCCTTAAAGACCCTTAGTCCCTCAATTGCTGGCCCATTTTGTTCATAACAAGTAATCAAACTATTCCAAGATACCAAATTGCGCTGTCTCATACCATCAAAATCCCTCTGAGCACATCCCACACTGCCACATTTTGAGTACGTATCAACAAGTGCAGACTCATTGAAAACATTCGAGGAGTGCAAGGACTTAGAAACCGAAGCATGGATTTAAGTACCCATTTTGAAGTCCCTGAGCCCAGCGCAAGCTTTAAGTGCACTAGCATAAGAGTAATCATTGAATCTAAAATCCTCCAAATGCATTTCCACGAAATACTCAATGGACTCATTAAAACACTCGGGCAAACCCCGAAACCATTAAGTTCCACGAGCATTGGTCAGGTTCAGGCATCAAACGGAAATACTTTTCAGCCTCGTAAACAGATCCCAACATAATCAGCTGGTCAATAATTGAATTCCAAGTAAAGGTATTTCTCTCAGACATTTTATCAAACACTTTTTGAGCACTGCCCAAAACCCCACACTTCCCATAGGCGTGAATGAGTCTGTTATTGATGGACACTTCACGACCAAACTGGGATTTAAGGATTCCAGCATGAACCCGACCCACATCACCAGCGGAGTTAGAATTAATACATGAATCCAAAAGCTTAGCAAAGGGTGACGAGTTAAGTAAGGAGAGGTCTCCGGCGACCTATTCCTTGCCATCCCATAATCGTTGAATCAGAGGGCGTTGCGGGCATCATTTCTTTTATTTAGAGCATTCATTTTTGTGAGGGAACATGAGACGGCAGTTGCCTTGTAGAATGGTTTCTGGCCAGTGGCCAGCACCAGATGTGCTTAGTTGAAGAAGAGGGGTGTTACGACGAGTAGAGCAGTGAAAAAATTTATTAATATTTGTTTTGTGGCTGTTAAAGAACCGATCTTTCACAGATAGAACGATAGAACAAATTAATGCACGTATTTACCAACAAACATGCGTTTGTTGAGCGGGAGAGTGCCATGTCTTTGCCGTTTTCAAAAATTTTCAAAATAATTTCAAAAAATCTGTAACTAATCTCGAGTTTGATCTGTTACATCTCACATTTCGTGTTTCATTTCTCTGTTTTCGTCCAAAACATAGTACAGCTTTTCTGAAAATTCCTTGAAGGCTCCATTGATCTATTGGGTTCCAGGTGGGAAAAAAAAAAAAATTGCCAAATTTTCTTAAAAACGTTCATAGGGCTTTCTGCGGTATTAAATTCGAGTCTTAAATGGTTTCAGCATTTAATGTTAGGTTTTTTACAAATTAATTGTAAGTGGTGTCTAGGTTTAATTTTCTTACGAAGTCTTTAAAGGAAAAGCTCAAAATGGAAAAAAAAAGAGTTTTTTTCGGGTAAAATTTCTTGTTTAAAGGCTGACCAGTTTCTTTCAGGAATCTGATGTTGTTCTAAGTTTCTTTCTGATATATTATCACAGGATGGAGGATGAAGTATTAAAGAGGTTTTCGAAGTTCCGTCTAAAGGAGCAGGAAGAAGAAGGGATAGTGATTGGTAAGAAAGATGTTGCATTCTGTAAGGAAAATTGTGAAAAAAGTGTGTTAGTTCAGGTATGGGGGAGCAAAAGGGTGAACTTCACCGGGCTAAGGAATACAATGGGGAAAATATGGTGCCAAAAGAATGATCTAAAAGTGGTGGAAAGGGGGTACAATTTCTTCCAAATGTTTTTCAACAACAAAGAGGAAAAGGATAGAGTCATACAGAAAAAACCTTGGTTCTTTGATGGGCAGATGCTGATAGTGCTACCTTGGAGAGTTGGACTGAAGCAAGGAGACAATGCTTTCAAAAAGGCAGAGATGTGGGTGCAAATACGATGTTTGCCGGAACATTGGGCATCTAAAGAGGTTGGATGGAAGTTGGGTGCAATGTTCCCTCAATGTCTCAATGTGATTATTCCCGAAACTGGTAGTAAAGAAGGAATCCTAATGAAATTAAAGGTAGAGCTGGAGTTAGGAAAGGCGTTGCTGCGTGGCACCAACATCATGCTAGAAGGCGAGAAGGTATGAGTTGAATTTTGCTATGAACAACTCCCTAATTTTTGTTATTATTGCGGTTTGATTGGCCATACGGAAAAAGATTGTGAGATTAAAATGGTGGATGCTAGGAATTCTAATGTTAGGGATGATCAATATGGTGAGTGGATGAGAGCATCGTTGCCTAAGGGGGGGGAGGAATGTGGATGTAGGGTGGTATAATGGAGGGAAAGGGAGGGTTAATAAGAAGTTTGAAGCGGAACAGAGGGTAGAAGATGAAGGAATTTTGGCCAATGAACAAATAGGGAGGGTGGATGCGGGCATAGAAGGACTGAGTAATGACGTGGTGGTAGTGGAGAGTGGCCATAATAACAAGAAAAAAAAGAATGAGTCACAGGGATCTTGTTCAGGGGAACGAGGATGAGAAAAAGGGAGAATGTGACACGTTAGAAAACAAAAGTAAAGAGGGGATGGAAGTGGTGCTATACGAAGGTGCTGAACCAGTAGTGATGGAAATTGAATCGGAAACAATTTGCAATGAGTCCAGGCGGGCTCTTAAGGAGATAAGACAGAATAAACAAAATGCAGAAGAGGATGACAAGGATGAAAAAAAGAAAAATAGTAGAGAGGGTTGGAAGAGGCGAGCCAAAAATAAAGGGAAGGAGGATGAGGAAGTACGAAGTGATGATAAGGAAAACAAGATTAATGGGAGGAAGCGAGAATTACAGGTTGAAGAAAAGGAAGGTTTTGATCAGGAGGGAGATACAGTGGGGAGAATGTGGAAGAGTAGGAGAATGGAAGTTTTCCAATTGAGTCCAAAGGTGGGGGTAGCCAGCCACGAATGGCCCCAAACCGATAAATGAAGATCATATCCTGGAATTGTAGAGGACTAGGGGGTTCCGCTACAGTTTCTCAGCTGAAAGAGTCGGTTAGACTAAATTCCCCTGATTTGATATTTTTATGTGAAACAAAACAGGTTGATAAGGAAATAGAGAAGGTGTGTAAGAAACTTCAGTTCGGGAAAAATTGGGATACAATGGAACCAGTAAGAAGAAGAGGAGGATTGATGGTGGCCTGGAATGAAGGGATTGTTGTAAAAAATATAATGAAAACAGAATTTTTCATGGAGCTGGAGTTGATCCGGGAAAATCAGGAAGATGATAACAGGTTTTGGGTGGTGTTCATACATGCCAGTACGGATTATAAAGAAAGGAGAAACCAATGAGAATTTCTCAAAGGAAGAAGATCTAGATGGGGCACTAGTTGGGTTTTAGGTGGTGATTTCAATGATATAAGGAATGGGAATGAGAAGAAAGGTGGCAGGAAGAGAATGGAAAGTAGTTTTGGAGATTTCCAAAGTCTTATTGCTGATTTAGAGATGGGAGAAATCAAATTCAAAGGTGATGAATTCACTTGGGCCAATGATAGAGTGGGGGAGGGCTTTATCCAGGAAATACTTGACAGGTTTTTTGGGTCTACTGAATGGATGTTAAAGAATGATAAGGCGGAGGTCAACCATATTCTAAAACAAACATCTGATCACTCACTTCTATTGCTAGATACTAATCCGAAGAGGGAGAGGCTTCGATCGAGATTCATTTTTGAAGGCAGGTGGGTGACTGATAGTGAGTGTAGAGAAGTGGTTCAAGAAGCTTAGAAGGAAAATATTCAGGGATCGAGAATGTACACTGTTCATCAAAGAATCAAGCTATGTAAGCATACATTGATCAGGTGGAGGAAAAGGAAATCTGGGAACTCTAAAATGCTGATTGATCAAATCCAGAAAGAAATGGAAGTTTTGCAAAGACAAGAAGGTCACAGAGATTGGGTTGCTTGGAACAGTCTAAAAAGTAGGTTGACAGAAGAATATAAACGGGAAGAGGAATTTTGGAGACAGAAATCAAGAATTAATTGGCTGAAAGGTGGTGACAGAAATTCAAAATATTTCCATGCTTCCACAGCTGAAAGGAGGAAGAGGAATAGGATTGACATGATTAAAGATGAATCAGGGAATGAGAAGGGTGAAGAAGTGGAGATTGCCAAAGTGATTGCAAAGTATTTCGGAGACCTCTTTAACTCTTCTAACCCACAATGCTGTGATAATATACTGGAAGACATTCCAAAAACAATCTCAGACTTCATGAACAAAAAACTGACGGCACCAGTGGAAGATTTGGAAATTAAGAATGCTATTTTTTCTATGAATCCCAATACAGCTCCTGGACCGGATGGTATGTCTCCATTATTTTTTCAAAAATATTGGTCCATAGTAGGATATGATATCTGTAAAGCTATTAAAGCATTTTTCCATTCAGGAAATCTTTTGTCTTCTGTTAATCATACACTTATTTCCTTGATCCCAAAAATTAAAAATCCGTGTATGGTGTCAGATTTCAGGCCAATAAGCTTGTGTAATGTGCTTTATAAGATTATCTCCAAAATTTTGGCAAATCGGATTAAGCCTCTCCTCTCAAAATGCATTAGTGAGAATCAAACAGCATTCGTTCCTGGTAGGCAAATTTTGGACAATGTGATAGTGGCTCATGAGTGTTTACACCATCTAAATAAGTTGAGAAAGGGGAAACAAGGGTGGGTAGCATTAAAACTTGACATGGCAAAAGCATATGATAGGGTAGAGTGGGTGTTTATAGAGAAGATTTTAGATAAAATGGGTTTTGATAACAAGTTTATTTGTTGGATTATGAAATGTATATCTTCTGTGTCATTTTCTTTCCTAGTGAACGGATGTCCTTATGATTTTGTAAAGCCACAGAGGGGCATAAGACAAGGTGACCCCCTGTCACCTTACATTTTTTTGTTTGTGTCTGAGGGCTTCTCTAATCTTCTGAGGAAAGCTGTACAACAGGAGGAACTACAAGGGTTAAAGCTGAGTAAATCTTGTCCTCCCATTACTCACTTGATGTTCGCTGATGACTCACTATTGTTTTGCAAAGCTGATCAGGAGCAAGTTACAAAAATCAAGAGGATACTGGAAATTTACGAAGAAGGAACCAGGCAGAAAGTAAACTTGGAGAAATCATCCATGTTCTTCAGCAAGAATACAAAGGAGGAGAAAAAAGTAGCAATCTGTCAGGTATTGAGGGGAGTTGCAATCCAGCAGCGCACAAAGTATCTTGGTCTACCTTTAGTCCTAGGAAGATCAAAAAAAGAGGTCTTCCAGTATATAAAAGAGAGACTATCAAAAATATTTCTCAACTGGAAGAACAAGTTTCTTAATGCGACAGGGAAAGAAATATTGCTGAAAGCAGTGGTACAGGCTATCCCAGTCCATGCGATGTCAGTATATAAATTCCCCAAAGGCTTATGTCAAGAAATCTCAAAGATGGTGGCAAAGTTTTGGTGGAGTAACGGGGAGAGAGATAAGCCAATTCACTGGAGTTCGTGGGAGAATCTGATAAAGGATAAAGATAGAGGGGGACTGGGTTTCAAGGATATCCAAAAGTTCAACCAAGCTTTAATGGGAAAACAGATTTGGAGAATCATCACAAATCCAAATTTGCTAATGGCAAAAGTGCTTAAAGGAAAATACTTCCCCAGTGGAGATATTCTACAAGCTGTAAGCAAACCAGGAAATTCAAGTCTATGGAGGGGATGGATGGAGGCGAAAGAGCTAATAATTCAAGGGAGTTCTTGGCAGATTGGGAATGGGGGCAGAGTTAGGATTTGGGAGGACAAATGGATAGGTGGGGAGAAGGAAAAAGGAAGGAGAATCAAAACTAGGAAACCTGAAGGATGTAGGTTGTTCTTAGTAAAAGAACTGATGAGCTGGGATAGAGAAGGCTGGAACGAGGAACTCATTGGACAACTTTTCTGTGAAGAGGATGCTAAAGTGATCAAAGGTATTCCAATTAGCATAATGGGAAGAGGGGATAGATTGTGCTGGAACCATGCAATATCTGGACATTATTCTGTTAAATCTGGATGTAAATTTACGATGGAGTGGGAAAGAATAAGGAGGGGGAATGAGGGGACTAGTATAGAACAAGGAAATGAGAACAAGAAAATGTGGAGGACAGTTTGGAGTTTGAACATCAAAAGGAAAATCCAACACTTTATTTGACGTGCTTGTCACAACAAAATTCCAGTGTGTATTAATCTGCTGAAAAGAGGGATTGAGGTGGATGCAGTTTGTGAACAATGCGGGGATGAGATTGAAACAGTGGAACATGTCTTTTTCCATTGTAGTAAGGCGAAGTTGGCTTGGAAATTAGCCCCAGTTTGCTGGGATGAAAGGTTGCTGCAACCTGTGTCATTTAAAGAGTGGTGGCTGATTCTGAGCAACACAGACAATCTAGAAGTACTTAGAGAGCATATGGAGATATCTGCATATATTTTTTGGAATCTATGGAAGGCAAGAAATGCATGGTGTTTCAATAAGGAGAGATGGTTAGCACACGAGATTATTCAGAAATCTCTGGATGAATGGACAGAGTTTAAACTGGAGAATATAACTCAAACAAGTGAGCCTCAGCTGGACAAAATCCCAAGAAGAAACGTTGGAAGCAGACAGACAAATTGGCAGGAACCAGTAGAGGGGACAATCAAATTAAATGTATGTTCATCAAAGCTGTTGCCGAATGGAAGGGTTGGACTTGGAATTATTGCGAGGGATGAAAAGGGAGCAATGGTGCAAGCATGGAGTATTGCCAAATCTGGATGTTTCAACCCAGTGGTGGCAGAAGTGGAAGCAGTCAGAATAGCACAAATTGTGGCACAACAAAACGAGTGGAGATCAATAGAGGTACAAGTAGATATCAAGGCAATTTATGATTGTTTGCAAGCAAAATGTAGTCCGGTTTATGATGCTTGGATTATTGCCGAAGATATCTTTTTGTTATCTCTTATGTTTGAAAATTGTAATTTTTCATATTGCCACAAAAGAGTAAATAGAGCTGTATCTAGTTTGGCTAGATTAGCGGTTAATAGCAACTCTAGTTGCAGTTGGAAAGGTCAATTTCCTCAATGGTTGATGGAGGAAGCTGCTTGTGATATTGAGTCAGTTTGATTCATTGTAAATTTTTTTGAGTAATATAAGGTTCACAGTTGATTTCTGGGAAAAAAAAAACAAACAAACATGCGTTGCGTGTCATGTATCTTGCTCTCCTTAAGAAGTATTTTTTATCTTTTTCACTCTAATTTATTAAATGTAAATATGATCCATTAGTATGTGAGTTGTGTAATTGTATTTACGTTCCTATCATTTGATTCATAATAATTAACAAATATTCATGAATTTTTAATATTCTTGAATTAGTAGTGAACTATGTTTGGTTGAACAATATGTATGATTTTAATCGACTAAGACTGATTGAAAATTAATATAATGACAAACACTACAAAAAAACATCAAAATTCCGACGGAACTTTCTGGCGGAAAAAATTCCGTCGGAAAATTCCGACGGATTTCCGACGGAAATCCGTCGGAAAAAAATGACTCCCCGGGGCAACTCGGGCAGTCACTTTTCCGACGGATTTCCGTCGGAGATCCGTCGGAAAAATTTTGTTCCGGCGGAAATCCGTCGGAAATTATTTTCCAGCGGAAATGCCGACGGAAATTCCGACGGAAAAATTTGGTGCCATTCGGTGCCAATAAATTCCGACGGAAACTCCGTCAGAAAATTTAAAAAATAAAAAATTAAAAATAATTCCGACGGATTTTCCGTCGGAAAAAATTTTCCGACGGAAAATCCGTCGGAAATTGTAAAAATTAAAAAAAATAAAATATTAATAATATTTCCGACGGATTTCCGTCGGAATTTAAAAAATTAAAAAAAATTAATATTTCCGACGGATTTTCGATGGAAATCCGTCGGAAAAATAAAAAATATTAATAAAAATAAAAAAATAAATATTTTCCGACGGAAATTCTGTCGGAAAATTTAAAAATTAATAAAAAATAAAATATTAATATTATTTTCGACGGAAATCCGTCGGAATTAAAAATAGCCTTCTTGATCTTCCCATCTGTGATAGGCTTAACCAATTGTTCCACCTCTTCAGCCAAAACTCTAGGGCCTTGGCCAAAAACCTCCATATCCACGGGTTCCACCCTTATATCACTACCAAGAAGACTATGATAATAATTCACAAATTCCCTTGCAACCTCCTCCTTGCTCCTTGTAATGGACCCATCCTCCTTCACCACTGCTGGAATGTAATTGCTCTTGGCTTTCCTCTTCACAATGGCATAAAAGAGTTTGGTGTTCCGATCAGAATTAATTAAATATTTACACTTAGCCTTTTGGCAGATAAACTTCCTTTCAGCTTCACCCAACATACAAGCCTCCTTCCTTAACACCTTGACCCTTTCTTGCAATACTCCATTAGCAGGTGCTTCATGAAGAAGTTGTTGATGTTCCTCCAATTCCTTCCTTGCCCTTTCCGCCTTAGCTGAAATATGTTGATAGTGCTCCCGATTTAAAGCCTTTAAAGGGGACTTAAGGCCTTTTAGCCTCCTACTCAGTTTATATTGTTCCGCGCCATAAAGAGAAATACTCCAAGCCCGTTGCACTACATCTAGGTAGCTCTCACATGTCAAAGAACTTAAACATTCTCTTAGATTCTCCCTCATGTCCTCCAACCGACACCACATACGGGGAATGGTCCGATGCATGTCCGGAGGGGAGAAAATGAGCATGAACATATGAATCAGTTTGTAGCCAAGAATCATTCACCATCACCCTATCCAACTTAGACCACATTTTATTATTTGAAAAAGTAAGGCGGCATCCAATTGAAGGCACATCAACAAGCCCCAATTTTAATACACAACTAAGGAAATCCTTTGTTTCAGATGGTAAAATCAAGGACCCATTGATACGCTCATCATCAAACAAGACATTATTGAAGTCTCCTAGCAACAACCATGGACATGTCCTAGCCGAGACCATAGATAGTAACAAATTCCACAAAGTACGTCGTGCGGAAGTGGAATGAAGTCCATAAACATAAGTCACAAGAAAGGTTTTGGTAGTTACCTTGCAAGTGACAGCCAAATGGACTTTTTGAGAGTGCATCTCCAATATAGAAGTCTCCACAGTTGATGGATTCCACATCACAAGAATTCTACCAGGTTTATAGGTGGCAAAATTGTTACAATGTCTCCAACCAGGAAATCTTAATCTCATCAATGCCTCCACCTTATTCTCTTCCATTCTACACTCAATAACACCAAAAATATCCATACAATATTTACTCACAAGTTTCCTAACTTCTATTTGTTTAAGTGGGGTATTAAACCCTCTTATGTTCCAAGCACCTATCTTCATATTAATGAGTATAATTTCCTCCCCTACCCCCTTTTCCATTCTTCTTCTTCTTGTAGCATTGCCACGGCCTCTTAGTAGAATTTTTCTCCTCCCATTCATCTTGGTAATCCATCTCCTCACACCCTCGTTTTGAAGGTGCTTCCAAATACACTATGTGATGTGAATCCCACATCGGTTGCGTAAGAAGATCTGGGCTAGTATATAAGGTTGGGTCAAACCTCACTTGGCAACCATGGTTTTCAGGTTGAGTTAGGGTTCACCTTATCATTTGGTAACTCACCCTTTGAAGAGCCGACGTCCTCGTTGGCTCCAACCATGCACTTGACCCACGACGCTTGACTCACTTTTTTGTGAGCCCCACGTGTGGTATCACTTGAGGACCTGTTGCCAGCTACCAAGTTTTTAATACCAAACCCACTACGCTTGACCCACTTATGTGAGCCCCATACCAAACCCACTACGCTTGACCCACTTCTATGGGCCCCACGTGCGGTATCCAGCAAGAGGTCTATGGGCCCCACGTGCGGTATCCAGCAAGAGGTCTCTGTGAGCCCCACGTGTGGTATCCGACAAGAGGTGAGCTAAGCCGCGCACAGGTAGGCTCTGATACCAAATGATAAGGTGAACCCTAACTCAACCTGAAAACCATGGTTGCCAAGTGAGGTTTGACCCAACCTTATATACTAGCCCAGATCTTCTTACGCAACCGATGTGGGATTCACATCACTATGTTTCCATCCAGCCTCCTCTCATTCAGCTTTGAAATCACCAAGGGAATTTGGTCATTTAGCAAATCTGAGGCTTGTTTTGGTATCTCATTGTGCTCCTCTCCAAACTGCATAGGCCCCTTACCCTTATCGAGAGCCTTCAGGTGGGATAATTTTCCATGATCTACTGTCATTTTTCCTGCCCCTATCTGCTGCCTCTTTCCTTCAGGTACAGATTGGTGATTCCCCACCATTCTCTGTTTGTTCCCCTCCTCATGTGAGTTATTTTGGGCCTCCATCTCCCCCTCGGACACTTCAGCCTCACTCTTCTTATTCCTCATTCTCGATCGACCTCTACCCTTCTCTGCCGAGGCAGAATTGTCTCCTTCAGCCGTCATACATTGTTCCCTCTCCTCAGCCTGCATATTTGCCTCCTTTTGCCCCTCCACCACATCATCTTGAGACGGCTGTTGTGGTGACATATCCTCCTTGGCAACCCCTTGATCTGTCCTTGGAGCCCTTGACTTGGAGCGTGCTTTTGCCCTTTCTTTTCTCCCTTTACAATTCTTCTCCTCATGACCCACCATCTTGCATTTGGTGCAACGCTTTGGTTCACGTTCATATACTACCTCTTGGTGACATACCACTCCATTAGGTAATATAAACTCAACCTCCTTAACCAAAGGTTTGGTGACATCCACCTACACCAAGGCTCTAGCAAAAGAGGTTCTTGTCATAGTAGCCGTACACTCATCCACCGCTATTGGCTCCCCCACATCAGACAGGATTTTGCCAAGAGCAGCCTCACTCCAGCAATGCAAAGGCAGCCCAAGAAGTCTCACCCAAGTAGGGATGGATGTAAAGCAGTCCTCACCAAAAGTGAAGCATGTAGGCATAGTCTTTAATAGCCAAGGCACATCATAGGTTTCATAAGGACCATGCTCTAACACCTTGTCCCTATCTTGTTCATTTTCAAATTTAAATATCATCCAGCCACTCTCATGAATTGAAAAGGAATGAGACACTTTCCAAGAGGTACGTATCTCTTCAATTGCCTTAATGCCCGGGAAACGTCCAAGTACATATCCTACTAGACAAGCACCCATGTCTCTCAAATCTTGTGCAAGAATTCCCCTTTCATCCTCTCTCCACTTCTTCAATTTGAAAGACTTGCTTTGCTTCTTTTGTTCTTTAAACAAATCTGCCCAAGAAGCCTTTGGATAATTAGTAGTCGGGCCATTAGGAGGAGTATTACTTTGTGGAACTTGTGCTGAGGTGGCAGTGCCACGTGGCAGTGAGGTGGCAGTGCCACGTGGCGGTGACGTGGCATCCATGTCATCCGGTCCCACCGGTGTTACATGTGGCTCCTTGTTGGCAGCCATGTGTGCAGCCCCCACCTTATATCCCTTTTGTCCACTTAAATAGCCAAAGACAAATGACTCCAATTCAAATTTCAAATTTCAAACTTTCAAAAAGCACTTTTTGACCACTTTTCCTTCTCTGTCCAGAACACCAAAATTGACCACTTCT
Source organism: Diospyros lotus (assembly GCF_014633365.1). Taxonomy (NCBI): domain Eukaryota; kingdom Viridiplantae; phylum Streptophyta; class Magnoliopsida; order Ericales; family Ebenaceae; genus Diospyros; species Diospyros lotus. Next base: position 40,584,004 of record NC_068350.1, on the reverse strand, counting down.
CCTTCTCCAAAAGTGACTACATATCATCTTTTTTCATCTTATAAACCTCATGCTGGGAATCTCAAAGTTCAAATTGCAGATGGTTCAAATTGCATATCATCTTTTTTCATCTATTGGTGTTACCCCTACTTTATTTCTAATATATTTATTACGTATTTTATCTAATTTAGTGTGCCCACACATCCATCTCGGCATTCTCATTTCGGCTACTCTCATTTTTTGTTCATGTTCATAATTAACACCCCAACACTCTGAACCATAAAGCATCGTTGGTTTTATAGCTGTTTTACAAAATTTTTCCTTTAATTTCAACGGTACTTTACGATCACAAAGTATAAAAGATGCATTTCTCCATTTATTCTAACCTACTTGAATTCTATGTATAACATCTTTATCAATTCCTCCATTTTCGTGAATAATAGACCCTAAATATTTAAAACTTTTAGATGTTTCTAAATTATGTTCACCAATTTTTACATTTGTCGTATTATTCCTTCTTTTTTTACTAAAGTGGCATTTCATATATTCAGTTTTATTTCTACTTATTTTAAAACCTTTTAGTTCTAATGCTTCTCTCCATGCTTCTAATTTAGCATTTACTCCTTCTGTTTCATCCATTAAAACTATATCGTCTGCAAATAACATGCATTCAGGTATTGATTTATATATATGTTTAGTGAGTTCATCTATTATTAAAGTGAAAAGATATAAGTTTAAAGCGGATCCCTGATGTAAACCTATAGTGTTTGGAAAGTCGCCTGATATTCCTACAGGGGTTCTTACACATGTTGTTATGTCTTTATACATATCTTTTATAAGTTTAATATAGATTTCACTGACTCCTTTCTTTTCTAATACTTGCCACATTACATTTCGATTAACCCTATCATAAGCTTTTTCTAAATCAATAAAAACAATATGTAAATCTTGTTTTCTTTTTCTATAATGTTCACATAATCTTCTTATTAAATGTATTGCTTCCATAGTTGATCTTCCTGGCTTGATTTTCTGATATATTAGTTTCTAATCTTAGCCTTCTTTCTATTATTCTTTCCCATAATTTCATAGTGTGACTCATTAATTTGATGCCTCTATGATTTGAACAATTTTGTATATCTCTTTTATTCTTATATACAGGTATTAGTACACTCTTTCTCCATTGATTAGGCATTTTCTTATTATTCATTATTAAATTGAATAGATTTGTAAGCCATGTGATGCCCACTTTTCCGAGACATTTCTATGCCTCAATGGGAATATCATCAGGGCCCACTGCTTTATTATTTTTCATGAATTGTAATGTATTTTTTTGGAGCACTGACAAAATAACATAAACTGAACAAATCGCAGAACGAGTAAAAGATGTTCATAACATAATATATGCAGCAGGTGCCATAACCCTATGCACTTCACTGAATATCAACTTCACATTTTGAAGCCTTCAGCGGGTCCTGCCACCGTTTCAGGAAACTTAACGGTCAAAATGCTGATAAAAGCCAAGAGATCATGAAAGCATTTCCTCCTCCCCTGCCCTTTCACACCTACCTTATCATCACCTATGCAATTTATAATGTGACAACCAACAAAAATGATCTTTAACATAAGTGAAAACTTTGAGCTTTCTAGTAGAAATAAGCATGTTCTTATTGTATCTTCCGGATATTTTTGGATAGTTCACAATCTGAATTAGATGTAGTACTGTTGAGTTGCATTGAAAAAATCTTCACAAGACAGAGTCAAAAAGTAAGAGCAGCGAGTTTCCATTAGGTCAGACAAGAGAAATACATATCATATTAAAAGTCCTAAGTAGGCATATTGATAGTGGTTCATAATATTTTAAACAGTCCACTAGATAAAGGATAAAACAAGTACCTGTAGAAGGATTCTACAGCGTCCTGTTAGAATATGAAACTTTTCAACAAATTCAGAACTAGAGCAAGACTTTCCAGCATCCTCAGAAATAACAGAGTGAAGATTGATCATTGCAATTTTAATTATATCAGCAGCAGACCCCTAAAGAAAGAAAGTTAGCTTAATAGGAATGGTTCAAGGAACTACCTTTGATGAGCAAGAACAGATGTAAAAATGGGGGGAGGAGCCAAAGTACCTGACATATGGAATTCACTGCTTGTCTCTGAGCTTTCGATTTTTCTTTACTGTTTCCTAACTTTATTTTCGCTAAGAACCGCTTTCGCCCTTTGAGGGTCTTCACATATCTGAATAACACAAAGACAAAATGAGCCATGACCAAAAGTTTCTTGTTGAGACAATGGATAAAGGCAAAAAAGTGGGACTAAAGGCCTATTTATGAGAAGTATCAGAATACATAAATAATGCAATGAATTACCTCCAAAGGGAAGATACTAATCAAATTTGTTCAACCATTAATGGATTACGAGCACCATCTTAATCCCTGTTTCTATTACCAACAACCATGATCTATAATACAAGAATCAATTTGTCTAGTTTATTGACATTTTTTCTTTTCCATCATTGTTGCATGCAAAATATGACGTTATACAAATCAAAATTACAGTTATATGTTATCTCACCAGCTTGCTATAGAGTGATATGGCTTTCAAACCTAAATGTCTAAAGCTCCGATATCTCCAGAAGATAAATTAGGTCCTAAGATTAAGAAGAAACCACTCAAATCCTACTACAGAAGAGAAAAAGTGATTTAGTTAGTTGACTTGGGCATTAAAAATAAGTTTAGTTATACTACATCAAGTACAGAACTATAAAATCGGGGAAAACATATAAATAAACAATTAACAGAACTTACCCTTTCTGGCGACAAGATGCAACCACTTCCTGAAGCCATGAAGCAACACCTGGAAAATATATCTTAAAACTTCTAATCCTTTCTGCAGCTTCATCTGTACTGCAGTTCAACTGTTCTGCAAGAGTGCTAGCTCCCATACCATACAGCATTCCATATACTAGCCTCTTGGTTTGATCTCTCTCTTGTGAGCTCACACTCGACTCCATTTTCCTGGTCCATTTAGCGGCAATCATAGTAAAAACATCACCATCTGGTTTATTGAGAAGCTCAATCAGTGAAGGATCTCTAGAGAAATGAGCCATCAGTCTCAGTTCTATTTGAGAATAATCTGCTGTTAAAAGTAACCAGTTATCCTGCAGGAGAAATGAACCAAAAGGTAAAACAAAAGATAAAAATGTATGCATGCCAATCTTCAACCACTTAATAGATGGTGTAATTTGAGTTCAAACCCCAATCTTAATACCTTGGTAGCTACAAAGAAATCACGAGCGTTAATTTTGTGGTATTCAACTAAAGCATTGCCATCTTGTTCATCGGTATTTATCTTGAACTCAACAAGATGTTCAACACACTATAAAGTTTAAAATACAGAAAAACAGATCCATTCATGTTAGTGAAGAAGAAAACAAGACTATAATCAAGGTAAAGATGGAAAAGTAACATACACACAGAAAGTAATTAAACCTGGAGGTTGGGTTCCTCCATTGAAAGTCTCCCTGTTGCAGTTGAAGTCTGCAGCCAATGACCGTGGAGTGTATGCCTTTGAGTCCTCATGGAAAGTTTAGAAAGTGAACACATGGATCCCAATGTACAGTTTAAGAGCTTTGCCAAAGTCCGGTGCTCTCTAATCACAGGAATGATAGGGTGCTCATTCCTGAAAACAAACAAAATGTACCAACAATTAAGGCTTGGAACTTTTAAATATCAAAAAAGACTATATGCAAGTAAATTTTCAGAGCTGAAAGCATAGGAAGAATATAGAATCAAGTGTCAGTAGGAGAATTCATGACCAAGTATATATGCCCACAAACAAGCAACATAGAAAGGCTTGTGTTGAATTAAGAACTAACATTACAAGAAATAAATGGAGAAAATCTACACTTTAACAAGTGAATGTTCACATTATCCACAAACTAGCATATGGATTTGCTTGGAGGTCAAGGTTTACGCAAAAACAAAGTTGTAATCTTGACATGTACAAATAAAAGTGTAAAAATATGAATCAAATGCATCAAGAACTCAATTTGGGGGATAAATCGTGTGTGCCACACAAAGCCAAGAAAAGAAAGAGAAGAAGGAAGCCCTCTAATCCTCAAAGTGCTGTTGGTTGATCTTGAAAAGAAGAGGTCAAGTCGAGCCGGCGACGTTAAACTCCAAGCGCTCTTGGGAGGCAACCCAAGTTTTTATATCCTTTTAATATCCTTTACATTTCGAGCTTTCTTAGATTTTAAGCTTTTAGCACGTTTGCTTTGGTAGATTTCATATTTTTGTTGTGTTAGATTTTATGTTTTAAGTGTGTTCAAGTGAGTTTGAATGGTTTTGGAAGTTTGAGTCACAAAGTTATGAAAACAAGATTTTGACTTGAAAATACTTGAAGTGCACTGTTTCTAAGTGATTTCTTTACTTAAATAAGTTCCAAATCTATCAATCTAGCTTGCATAAGTGCAGATTTTGCACTAGTGTTGTGAATTTTCATTTTGAATAATTTTTGCAAAATTTCACTATTCTCGGTTACTATTTATGTGAATAGTGTTGAAGCTGAATTTTGCTCTATTTTCTCTCATTTTGTGTTTGTTCTTGTAGTTTTACCATTTGAATAAATTTATTTTAGTTATAGCTTCATTTTTAGCAAGGTACATAGTTATTTTCAGATTGAATTTGTATTTTAGTATCATTAGTTTTCTTTGCATTTTTAGTGAGTTTAGTTCAGTTTTTAGATAATTTTTTTTAGCATTTTGAGTGTTTGAATCCATGTTTTTAGTGTGTTTAATCTTTAAGTAAGTTGGAGTCAATGAATGAAGGAAGTGTGGAAGAAAATGTGAATTTTCGTGTGTAAAAAGATAGAAAAACAGGGGAAAACGAAGGTCTCGACCTTGGAAAAAAAGGCCCAAGGGAAAACGAAGGTCGCGACCTTCGACGTGAAATTTGTCCAGAAATGCTTTTTAATGCACTTTCTTAGTGTAGCAACTTTACAAATCTACCCTTAACGTTTCTTGTAGTATAAATACTCCCTTTCTTGTACATTTAAGGGGATTTTTTGTGGCTTTTGCTTCCTCTTAGGTTAGGGCTTTAGTTCTTCATTTTCTTGCAAGAAACTTTGACTAGATTTTGCATTTCTCTTCTTCCATTGAGGGAAAATGCTTCACCTTCCATTTTAGATTGGAATTCATCCTCAACCACTAAGGGGAGTATTCCTACTTGTTTTATTTGTGTAATTGGTTAAATATCCATGACATTTGAAGATAATCCCTTAATGGAAGGCTAGATTTTATTGTTTCTTGATTTTTATTGAATGGGCGATGTATTGATTGATTTATGTGGTTGAAATGTGTATGGGTATCATGTTTTATGGATGATTGTTGGTTAATGATGCATGAGCTTGTGTAAAATCTTATGATTTCTTTGTTAGTTCATTTGGACTAGGCTAATTTGTGATTAAGTAAGCTTAATTGTGAATGGGCTTGGTGTGAAGACCACCCAACTCTCATTATTTGCTTAATTCTAGTTGATGTTGGGTGCATTAGTGTAGTAATGATTCCTTTGAAGTGAAGTGCTATAGGATTGGTGTATGGACATTGGTTAGAACCAAGAGGACAACTCTAATCCATTAATGAAGGGAGAATTACACTAAGTTGGCATTGACTTGTTTTGAGTAAATGGACTTGCTATCTATTGATGCTAATTAGATTAATTTGATGCACCGTGAGGGCTAAGCCTTAGGTTACGGATTGTGATGAATGCATATAGCCCTTTGAATGTGCATTGATTGGAATTGAATGGATTAGTCCCATGAACGTGAACCCTAGCATATGTGACCCTAGCTTGAGTTGCATGCCCATGAGATAGAAACCAAGGAATTATTTCTTAGTAATTATTCGTAGTCTTTTCTAGTTTTCATAGTTTTATTGCTTTTGATTAATGCTAGTTTAGTTACATCCTATTGGGATTGTTTTTGTTGCTTAGTTTCACTCACACTTTACACACACTCACACACTAGTTGTACAACATTACATGTAACCTCTCTCTGTGGGATCGACCCTATCGCTTTGCTACCATAAGACTAGAGTGGCTTGGTGCTAGGTTTATAAATTATTTTTCCTGAGAAAAGCACTAGCTAAAAGGCTCTCATCAAATGACAAAAATTGATAAGCACTTAGGGTATATAAAATATGCGCACTATTCCGGCTCAACAATAATAAAAAACCCTAAGCTTCACTAGTCGGTTGTAGCTAGCTTGGGTGTCGAACCACAGGGAGTGGCAAGTGTTTTTATAGAATTTTTAACTAGCAGGAGATTGTATATACAAGTTTAATATTTTTGTGATCCGTTTTCTATTTTCCAACAAGTAAAATAAAACAAGAAACAATTAAACCTAGTGGTGAACCTTGTGGTGACTCATGGATGAGTTTAGCACACTCTTGTGGGGATTTTAAGTCAAGGCATATCATTAACGAGACAAACCATTCGCTCTTCCTCACATTCCGGTCTCGGAAGAATAGAAACCAACCTATTGCCTAATCCCAGCCTCTAGATTGATTTTACATAAGCAAACCTATGGATTCCACACAATTTACTTAAGCAATTAAATCCTAGTTTATTACCTACCCGACTTAACAAGCGAATTCAATTGTGGTCAAGTTATTAAACCCATTTTCTCTCATTTCGTTCCTAATCCCAGACACAAAATGAGTGTGAGATTAATGATTTACCTAATTCCGGTCTCACCATTAACCTTGCAAAGCCTAGCATATGGATTCCACACTACCAAGCCCTACAATTCAACTCAAAACTCAACAACCTTGCCCCACAACTCAAATTCACAAGCTAAGTCAAGTTCTCACTACTTCAAGGTCATTAAAACCGGATTTCTTCATTAACTAGTCACACATTCATGTCCACTAATTAATCAAGCACTAAATCCCAAGTAAATGAGACAAATAATGAAAGCCCATAACTCAATCACCCACAAAGAATATGTATCAACTCATTCCATTCATCATCCACAAAGATTCACCATTAAAATCTACTCACACGTGCTTATAAAATAAAAGAGAGAAAGGGAGAGAAGTAGAAAATGAACCATAGCAATAAATAAAAGGTACTACTTATAGAATCAACAATAAATACTCATAAACATCTGACAAGAACATAAAGAAAGCATTAAAGCATGTATTAAATGCTAAGAACTAAGGGAGGAAGGCACTAAGCTAAGCCCTAATTTTATTCTAAGTCCTCCTTCTTTGTTCTTGCAAGAAAATGGAGCATTTATACTCCCAATTTCTTGAGGGTAAATTAGTAAAAAAAACCCCACTCAAAAAACCCTACTAAAAATGAAAAATATAAATTTTTTCTGGAACCCGTGCTTTAGCCGCGGCTAAAGAAAGTTGCGCAAAAAGCACTTTAGCCGCGGCTAAGATTTTAGCCGCGGCTAAAGATGATTTCTCAGCATTTTGTCTTCATCTTCCGGCTCCATTTTGAGGGTCTTCCGTGCATACTTTTTCCTCGACTTCTTCACCAAAGTTGTAGCTCTTCCTTTAAGCTTTCCATAACATCTTGAATCAGAAAATTTGGAGTTTTGTACAGAGAGTTATGGGTGTTGGAAGCTAGGATGTCCATCATAATGCGGCCAGCTTTCGGTTGAAGCCTTTAACTCATTTTCTTCACCAATTTTCCTGCCTAATTGACCTCAAATCAAGCCAAAAAGATGAATATTAGTCATGAATACTCAAAATGCCCTATCATGCACAATATTCATAAAAGTATTCAAAACGGTGCATGATTATAAGCTTTATTCGCCACATTCTAACCTTAAACCTAAAAATCTACTGAAAACCTATGGAAATACTAACAAAACACATGCTAAATTTAGGTATATTTGACTCTCATCAAATACCCCCAAACTTGAACCATTGCTTGTCCCCAAGCAATATATTCACCAACACTCAAGAACTTTAAAATGTAAACAAAATAAATACTATGCTATTTAAACATCTTGAAAAACAACTAAAACATTTCATAACAATTTTATTCGAATCCTTTAAATGCTACCAAGCATTGGCTACAATGTGCATTTCATGTTGCCCCATTTTACTGAACTCGTGCAAATGTAGAATTGTAAAGACATGTTGGACATAAGCTAGCTTCCACGGCTGAAATTTCATCGTTTAATACTCCCCAACACACTTTTACACAATTTATAAACTCTATGTACTTATATTTCTTTATTAAATACTATGTGTAGTGTGTTTGAATATAGAGAAAATTATCTTTGAGCAGAGAAATACACAACTGGATGAGTAAATCCCCGTTTCATGCACTTAGAACATACTAAACTTCACATTTTTAAACTTATACAATACAAATCAATGTGAAATCATGAGGTCTTTAATTGTTCGCTCTTTCCCCTAGACTGTCAATCATCAACCCTTTTAGGGTACTCTAGCATCACAGCACTCTAGGGTACTCTCTCACATAAGGTTCATTTAATTCTTGCCTTTTTAACTTTTTTCTGTATTTTGCCCGAGTTTTTGGGCTTTTTATACTCTTGCCACTCATACAAGTTCTCTTTCGAGCAGTCTCATAGCAGAGTAGCAATTTCAATCACTCAAGACAAGAAAGTAAACAAGAACCTTTAATTCTTGGCCTCAATCATTTTTCAATATTAGACAAAAATAATTTTTTTGAAGTTTACCACACTCTAAGTACACTACTTTGCTTCAAAACTGGCCAACTCGTGCATATAAACTACAGTATTTAATAGAGAACATTCCTCTATATTTGTGCATATAAACTACAGTATTTAATAGAGAAAATTTTCCATCAAAGTGTATACATTGGGTAAAGTGTGTCTAGTTTCTCAGCCTTTAAAATATATCAACATGTAAACACCACTTATGTACCAAAATGTCTACATTCCACTTATGCATTTGGGCAGTAAAAAGTTTCTTAAAGTCATGCACATGTTCACATTTTCATGGTACTCATTTAAAGAAAGCAAAAGATGATGAAAAATATGTATTCTTAAAGTCAAAACCTTCTTTTTACTCAATTTAGTGCAATATTCTCAAAAAATGCTCTGAAAATTGTGAAAAATGTTAACACATTTTTAGACAAACGATATCCTTCCCCCCAAACTTAAGTGAAGCATTGTCCTCAATGCTTATAAATCATGAAGCACAAAGGAGAGAAGTCACATTTTTAGCATTTAAAATGTATGAACTTCCTACATTTATGAGAGAATATTTCACAAAAAGAAGGTCTAACTATAAGTAGAACAATTTCACCTTATTAGACTAAACTAAAACTCAAATTTTCATTTTTTTTTCGGTTTTTTTTTTTGTGGATCTTTTATGCATTTCGAATGTATTGTGTATTACCGTTTCACTATAGAGTACTAATCCCCTAAACTTAAATCACATTTTATGCTCATGAGGGAATTATGAATGATTGAAACATTCACACACAACTTGTGAAGCATTCTTAGAATTATCATGCATAAAAGACACCTATGGAATATAGTCTAGAATATGCACTTTGATGCAATGAAAGTGCACCCCACATTTGAGTTCCTAGTGTTCTACACTCCCCCCCCCCCAAACTTGAAGTATGCCATGGAAGAACAAGGAGTTAAAGCACACTATATTTTAGCATTACTAATCAAATTATAGAATCATGAAGCTTGGAAGCACAAAGTCTAAAAAATACTCATGATTCATAATTCCATGCTAAATTTCTCAAAATATCAATGGTGCATAGCAAAGTAATTTATCAAAGTACATATCCACAAGGACTATCAATTCCATAATTATTCATAAAAACACACAATGAACCTACTAAAACATGTAAAATACAAATCCAAAAATGAAAATAAAATAAAAACTGAACTTATTCAATCCATCATCGTTAAATATCACAATGTGCAATTCAAAATTATTCATAACCAAAAATAAACCTCCCTTCATTGATGACTAGCAAACTCGGATCATGCTTGGGCTCCATTTGCTTTCTTTTGGTGGCTTTCACTTCCTTTGCTCACCATGATATGTTATCCTACAATGAACTCAATTAGGACATTGTATGAGATGGGAAAAGTGGGAATGACATAGCACTTTGATCATGAATTAGCTTCCTACAACAACACTAGTCCTTGACCATTTAAACTCATGAAAATTGAGTAACATGCTTCAATACTCACCCAAGAATGCAATTATGCACTTAAACTCATAAAAATTGTTAAAGACTTACATTGGACAAGAAAAAGAAGCAAGTTACACTCCTTGAAAAACAATCCCGTTTTTAAGCCACTAGTGACTTTCAAGAAGCACAAATCATATATAAGGGTCATGTTTTTGCCAAATTAGGGTTCCTTCATACTTATATAATGTTGGGCTATGAATTTCAAGCAAAGATTAGCCCTAAATAAGCACAAAAGTTTATTGAAGAATTTTGTCAAACACTTGATGTGCATTTACAAACTCACGTATAGTCAATAAAATCTTAAGCACCCTAGCCCAAAAATTGTAAAATACATTCAAAGCAGCCCCAATATACAAGAATTCATCAATATAAACAAGTAAAATTCAGCATTTTTCAAAAATATGTTCATAGCATTCAAGGGAAAAATTGAATAAATTTTCGCACCTTTGCCTTGAGTCACAATTTTGATCCGTCGAATGCTATGGAATGATATTGAATGATGTTTGAAAAGCTTGTGGACCAATTGGATGATGAATTGAAGCAAAAAATTTGAAGAGAAATGAAGTTAAATGGAGGGAGAAACGTGTGTTTGTGTGTTGTTGCAAAACTGGAAATGAAGAGGATTGGAAATGGGTTATAAACCCGTTTGAAGGGTTTTAGCTGCTGCTAAAAGTTTAGCAGCGGCTAAATAAAACTTCACAGCCCAGTTTTTTTTTGCACTTAACAGCGGCTAAACATTTTTAGCCGCTACTAAGATGGTTTTTTTTTTTTTTTTTGAAGATAAAATTTTTTTCTAACTAAATTAATTATATGAATGTCCTAATATGCAATGCATGCTTGAAACTTAATACTTAAAACTTCATAAAAAGAAAAGGAAATCAACCTACATGAAATGCATGAATTTCTAAAAATGCAACTAAACCTACTACGACTAAATACCTATCCTAGCATGCACATAAACCATGAAGTTAAGTCTAAAAGTGTATCAATAAGGCATAAACTTCATACAAGTGCATGAACTAATCAAAACTCAAATAAACTAAAATTATTCAAAAAATTGTAAAAACTACTTAAAGGATATGAAAAAGGATATATAACTTGGGTTACCTCCCAAGAGCGCTTTTGTTTAAAGTCGTTGGCTCGACGTGGCCTTGCATGATTCATCCAATACACGGAGAGGGGTCCGGCTCCTTGAGTCAAATTTGCATGCCTTTGAATTTTTGCACTTTCTTCCTCCCGCTCATTAATGACTCAATTAGAGGATAAGGAATCTCTATGAATTTAGACTGCTTGACTTTCCAAACTTGTGTCATTTTGACTTCGGGGTTCCGGCCTTGCTTCTTGATCTCATTAGTGCTCAACCGGTTCTCTTTGCTTTCTTTTGGTGCAATTGGAGTCTTAACCATCCACATGACTTTGACTTCACCGCTCGCCACACTCAAAGCTTTCTTCTTTGCCTTTCTCCTATTTTTCCTCTTTTTCTTGGCTTTGAGTGCCTTGACCGGTTGATTGACTTGGTCCGTTGGTAGCTGTGCTTCTTCTTCTTGTTGGAGCACATTCTCACAAACCTCAACCTCTGAATTTTCATTGCATGGGGCCGTTGACGGCTGAGAAACGAATTCTATCACTTCGTCACTTTCGGCCCAGTGGACTTTCTTTTTCCCCTCGGCCTTGAAACTTTTCCACGTTTCCATGTACATTTTCCGTTCCTCGGTGGCTTGCTTTAGCTCAATGTCTTGTTCTTGGACCTTAGACTCCAATTCTTGCACTTTTTTCATTAGTTGAGCTATCATGCTTTCTTCATTCTCCAACGGTTGTGACACTTGGTGATTTTCCTGCAGCTTGCTATCCAGTCCAATTTCTTCAACGAAGATTTCCCCCAAACTTGAGCTTTACAACTCATCATTCTTTTCGCTATCAAGTGCAGCTCCATCATCCTCGGTGTCAATCTCCATCAGCTCAAATATCAACTCGTCCTTATACAAATTCTCTATCATCTCACAAAGTTGATTAATAATGGATTTTTCTTCTTGTTCACTCTCCAATGCAATGTTCACCCGGAAACAACCTGTGTTACCCTTAGGCGCCCATCCCATTTCTTCAACCTTGAAATTCACCATTTCACCTTGAATATTGAAGGTGATGAGGTTGTCCTTAACTTTGAGCGTAGCATCTCCAGTAGCTAAGAATGGTCTCCCTAAGATTAACGGCGTTTCCTTGTCTTCTTGCATGTCTAGAACGATGAAGTCCGTTGGCAAAAAGAATTTGTCCACTTGGACCATCACATCTTCAATTATTCCATCTGGCTTCACGATAGACTTATTCGTAAGTTGTAGTGCCACAGGCGTATACCTCAGTCTGTCACTCAAACCTAAACTCTTAGCAAGGGAGAGCGGCATTAGGCTGAATCCTGAACCCGGATCACACAATGCCTTGGGAAAGCATTTTTTCTGAATTTTCACAGTGATGTTGCAACTGCCTGGATCTTTCTCTTTCATCGGCACGTCAAGATCCTTCTTGATGATACAGCTGCAATTGGTGCTCAAAATTACCACATCATCCAGTTTTTGTTTCCCTTTGTTGTTCAACATGTCCTTCATAAACTTCCCATATTTTGGCACATTTCCCAGTAGATCATACAATGAAATGTTCAGCATTACCCCTTTCAATAACTTCATAAAGTTCTTGAATTGCGCATCATTCTTTGAAACTATTGGGAATGGTGCAGACGGTTTGTGATCCAAAAAGTTCCACTTGCTTTTCTCATTCTTGTCAAACCTCTCGTTCAGTTTTTCCTCGTAGGGCACGCTACCTTTTTCTTTGATCTTTTTCTTTTCAAGCTGCTCTCTTTCTTCATTTTCCACCCATGTCGGCTCAGATTTGTCCTCTTCATGTATCTCTCTTGGCTCTTGTTCATTTTCATCATTTTGATGTTGCCTCTTGATTTTCGTTGACTCTCCAACTCCGGGCAACTGTTTACCGCTCTACAAAGTCATAGCCGCACACATGGGGTCTTCACCCACCAAATTAGGCACTGCATCACTAGGAGGGCATACTTGAGATATAACATCAATTTTCCATTGAAGCTCTTCAATCACTTTTGCTCGCTCGTCAAGTTGGGCGTTCATCCTCTCAAAAACATTCTTATTTTCTTCACGAATTTCTAGGAGGATCCTCATCACTGCACTGGAATCTGAGTTATCAGCTGTTTGAATTGGTTCTTGACTATACCACCCGTTATCTTGCATGAATTGCTGCCCAAACTCAGGTTGATGTTAGCCACTAAATAACATTGGCCCCGCTCCTTGTTGCGTTGAATATTCCATTCGGCCAATTTTCAAAAGTTCTCTTGCAAACAAGCAAAGGATACAATCACCAAAAATTTAGAAAAGTAAATAAAGCAAAAGTCACACAGTTTATACAAATGGCTAATCTACAATATATAATTTTTAAATATATATAAGCTAAATAAAAATTCACTCAAAAACCGTTCTCACTCCCCGGCAACGGCGCCAAAAATTGATGAGAGCCTTTTAGCTAGTGCTTTTCTCAGCAAAAATAATTTATAAACCTAGCACCAAGCCATTCTAGTCTTATCGTAGCAAAGCGATAGGGTCGATCCCACAGAGAGAGGTTACATGTAATGTTGTACAACTAGTGTGTGAGTGTGTGTAAAGTGTGAGTGAAACTAAGCAACAAAAACAATCCCAATAGGATGTAACTAAACTAGCATTAATCAAAAGTAATAAAACTATGAAAACTAGAAAAGACTACGAATAATTACTAAGAAATCATTCCTTGGTTTCTATCTCATAGGCATGCAACTCAAGCTAGGGTCACATATGCTAGGGTTTATGTTCATGGGACTAATCCATCCAATTCCAATCAATGCACATTCAAAGGGATCTATGCATTCATCACAATCCGTAACCTAAGGCTTAGCCCTCACGGTGCATCAAATTAATCTAATTAGCATCAACGGATAGCAAGTCCATTTACTCAAAACAAGTCAATGCCAACTTAGTGTAATTCTCCCTTCATTAATGGATTAGAGTTGTCCTCTTGGTCCTAACCAATGTCCATACACCAATCCTATAGCACTTCACTTCAAAGGAATCATTACTACACTAATGCACCCAACATCAACTAGAATTAAGCAAATAATGAGAGTTGGGTGGTCTTCACACCAAGCCCATTCACAATTAAGCTTACTTAATCACAAATTAGCCTAGTCCAAATGAACTAACATAGAAATCATAAGATTTTACACAAGCTCATGCATCACTAACCAACAATCATCCATAAAACATGATACCCATACACATTTCAACCACATAAATCAATCAATACATCACCCATTCAATAAAAACCAAGGAACAATAAAATCTAGCCTTTCATTAAGGGATTATCTTCAAATGTCATGGATATTTAACCAATTATACAAATAAAACAAGTAGGAATACTCCCCTTAGTGGTTGAGGATGAATTCCACCAAGCCCATGTCCAAAATATCCAACCTAAAATGGAAGGTGAAAGCATTTTCCCTCAATGGAAGAAGAGAAATGCAAAATCTAGTCTAAGTTTCTTGCAAGAAAATGAAGAACTAAAGCCCTAACCTAAGAGAAAGCAAAAGCCACGAAAAATCCCCTTAAATGTACAAGAAAGGGAGTATTTATACTACAAGAAATGTTAAGGGTAGATTTGTAAAGTTGCTACACTAAGAAAGTGCATTAAAAATGCATTTCTGAACAAATTTCACGTCGAAGGTCGCGACCTTCGTGATGGTTTCCCCAAGGTCACGACCTTGGGGGTGTTCTGCCCTCGAAGGTCGCGACCTTGGTGCCCAAGGTCGCGACCTTGGGTACTAATTTCCCAAAAGTCGCTTTTTACTCCATTTCTTCATCTTCCGGCTTCATTTTGAGGGTCTTCCATGCAGAATTTGTCCTTAGCTTCTTCACAAAAGTTGTAGCTATTTCTCTAAGATTTCCATATCATCTTGAATCAGCAAATTTGGAGCTTTGTACAGAGAGTTATGGTTGCTGGAAGATCGGCTGTCCATCGTGGTGCGCGCCAGCTTTCGGTTGAAGCCTTTGTCTTGTTTTCTTCACCAATGTTTCTGCATTTTTGACCTAAAATAAAGCCAAACAGATAAAGATTAGTCATTTATGCTCAAAATGTCCTATCATGCACAAGATTTATGAACGAAATCAAAACGGTGCATGATTATAAAGTTAATTCAACAAATCTACCCTTTAACCTAAAAATGAACTAAAAATCTATAAAAATACTAACAAAACACATGTTAAATTTAGGTAGATTTGATTGTCATCAAGAAGCGACGATGGATCAAAGAAAAAATCCTTCAATTGGAGGCGGGCCAGCAGGAGCTTCTACGCAAGCGACAAGAGAACCATGACAAGTTTCAAAACTCCATCGATGAGCTGGTCCGATACCAAGTGGATTTCAATGAGCACATAGCGCGAGGCAATCCCAACGAACCTTACCCAAGGTATCCAGTGCCGCATCAACTGCCATGAAAAGAGTCGACGAATCCACGAAAAGGCTTCAATGGAGGGGAGTTTTTATGTTAATGTTGTACTTGATAGTGTGTTATTTGATGATGTTTGAATATTTCTTATTTTTATTTTATTTTTATTTTGGTCTGTAATTCTAATTATTTAAGTGTGTTTAATTGTTGTGAAAATAATGTGGAATTCAGTAGTGGTATGCATGAGTTGGATGAATTAGTTTGATATATCCATGATCTTTATATTTTGAGTGAATGTTGCATATATTCATGGATCCTATCTCATTTTGTGCTTTCAAGTTTATTGGATTTGTGATGCGATGAGTTGATCATTGGTGCACATTTATGACTCCATGTATTCTACAACATGTTTTAAGTTTGGGGGAGCATAGATTGCATATAACTCAATTGTAAGATACTTGAGATATTTGGTGCTTCTTATGGTTGAATTTCTGAAAATACATGTCCTTTGCTCAATTCCACTTTTGTCTTTTATTTTCTTTTATTTGAGTCTTTTATTTATTTCTTTATTGTCTTTTATTTAGTGCATTTTTAAATTTAGTACTTGATATCTGCACTTGGTTCATCGTCTTCTTGGTTGTTTTAAATGTTGTAATCTTGATGCCTTAATGATATTTTGAACCATTCACCATTGTTGTGTTCATCTTTTTGGGAAAATCTTATGATTTTTTGATCTATCCCACCCACCCACCCACCCCTAAACAGAACTTTTGTTTTTATCAGCATTGCGGGCAATGCTTCATTTAAGTTTGGGGGGAGTGAATAGTGAGTCATTCACTAAGGTTGGGGAAAACACAAAATGGTCTAATTTTTCAAAATTTTGAGAAGAAATGCAACTTTTTAATAATATGCCAAAGATTTTGACTAGAAGTTTGCTTGTGTCAACAAAGTAGTTGTTTTCTTTTTGTTTTTTGTAGGTGTATGCCTTGAAAATGCTAGGTCTTGCACAAATCTTGAATGAGCATATCACTGACCTATTGCATGAGCATTTTGTGGGATTTTTGGACATTAGTCAATGATATACTCGCTGGAAATCTTAAGACGCCATGAAACTTAGTGCATTTTCAACATTTTCATGCATTCTAAGGAAAGTTTTAGCCTTTAAATATTTTTGTTATGAAGCACAACGTTAGAGGGATGTTCTTTCGTGAAGATGTAATGCATGTTTTGGCCAGTTTGGGGGTAAGTAATGCTCTTAGGATATATCTAAATAGCACAACTTGTCAACTTAAAATGTGATTAAGGCTGGGAATTTAAATTCTTGTTTAATTGCTTATTTGAGTGAAAAGGTGCTACTCCGCTACAAGATTGCTTTACGGCGACTTGCATGAGTGGTAAGAGATTAAATATGCCCTTGGGTATCTATCTGACAAAAGCCAAAAAGGCAAGCAAACAATGAATGAAAGAGAGGAAGTACCCTAGAGTGCTGTGATGTTAGAGTACCCAAAATTGGTTGATGATTGACAGTCTAGGGGAAAGAGCGAATGTAAGTCCTTTTGATTTTAAGTTGACATGTATTTTAAAGCTAAATCTTGTGATTTTTATGTTGTTCTAAGTGCATGGAAAGCCAACTTGCTCATCTATATGTGTATTGCCTCATTCATAGATAATTCCCTCATGTCACACACACACACAATTGCATTTAGGGGTTAAAGATTAGTACAAAGAGTGTATAAATGTGTGGATAGATGCATGAGGAGTAATGGAGAATGAAACCCAGTTGTTGAGACAAATTTATGTCCGAATTATCCTACTTGAGTGCATATGCATGTGTCAGTTTTGTGGTGCAAAGTGAAATGTGCAAGCTTAGAAAATGCAAGGCAGCATTGACAAAAAGCTAATAAAGAGTTTTTAAGTGTTTGAATAAGGCTTTTTAAAGCTAAGTGTTTTTAAGTGTCCTTTATTGTTTTTGAGAGTTTTTTATGGTTTGTGTTATTTAATATTTTTAAGTGTTTGTGAATAATGTGGCTTGAGGACAAGCAACGGTTTAAGTTTGGGGGTATTTGATGATAATCAAATCTACCTAAATTTAACATGTATTTTGTTAGTATTTTGATTGATTTTTAGTTCACTTTTAGGTAAAAGGGTAGATTTTGTTGTATAAAGCCTATGATCATGCATTGTTTTGAATACTTTCACTAATCTTGTGCATGATATGACATGTTGAGTATATATGACTAATATTCATCTTTTTGGCTTCATTTTAGGTCAAAAGTGCAGAAAATTGGAGAAGGAAACAAGACAAAAGCTTCAACCAAAAGTTGGTACGCATCACAATGGACAGTCAAGCTTCCAACGACCATAACTCTCTGCACAAAGCTCCAAATTGACTGATTCAAGACGATATGGAAAGATAAGAGGAATAGCTAAAACTTTTGTGAAGAAGTCGATGTCAAAATCTGCATGGAAAACCGTCAAAACAAAGTCGGAAGATGAAGAACTGAAGTTGAAAGCAATTCTGGTGAAATCAAGCCCAGGATCGCGACCTTGGGCTTGAGGGTCGCGACCCTGGGAGGCAGTCAATTCCCAGGGTCGCGACCCTAGGTGACTCTCAACGGGAAAACCCCCATAATTGCAATTTCAGTTTATTTCTTTATGTCCTAGGCTAGGGTTTTAGTGTAGAAACATTACTAAACAACCTTTAACGATTTGTGAGTTATAAATAGAACATTATACCTACTTTTTACGAGAGAGAGAGCGTGAGGCATAATTTTCAGATCAAGAGTATTCTCTCTTCTTGTATTTTTACGTCCTTATTTTCTTTTCAATAAACATCAATTTCTTTTCCTTCTATGCTTTGATTACTGAATTGATGGGTGACCTTAAGACTTTGGATTCATAATGGGCTTGGAAATCTCGTTCTAGAGATTTCAGCTTTAACCATTTTGGGTCCAGGCTTATGGTTTTATTCTCAACTTCATTTGTTTGCATTATTTGATGCTTGGTTAAGAATTCATGGTGTTTATTTTGTAATTGTGATATGGGTTTTGTATGATTTCGTTTGTTTAGGGAAGTTACATTTATGGTTGATCTTTATGTTCAATTCCCAGCCCCATTGAGCATTGTCTATGAAGAAATTGTTCATATGGCATGAAAATCTTGTGGATTTGATAATCTAGACATTATGGGTTCTTGAGATTGTGCATGTTTTGGATTGTTATTAAATTCATATGCTTAGTTAATTTTGAATGCCACTAAATTTGATGTTAGGATTGAGGAACGTACGCCGATTTCCTAACTACCACTCTATTGAACCTTTTTAGGGAAAGTAGGGAAGAAACACTTGAGATCAATTTGTGCATCTATATAAAGAGAGGCAAAGAATTATTCAATTGGTTAATGAATCTAGCCACTAAATTTAATGCCTTGGTAATTCATTAGAAGTGGGATAACGGTTGGGCTTGACAACCCCAATTGCAATTCTCTAGGAATTGGCTGAGTAGTAAAGATGAAACCACAATTAAGCTCTCAACCTAGCTTAGGAATTTCCTTTGCAAGTGAAAGTATGCTGCCTGTATAGCAAAATCAAAATAATTCACGCCTTAGTTAGTTAGGTTTTTATTTTATTTAATTTTTAGTTTAGCTTTATTATTTTGATTTAATTGGTATTTTTCTGTAAATAGATATTTAATGTTATATGAACTTCAATGGATTGTTTAGTTTTCATGCTTGACATGTCCTTAATAAGAAGGTAGATGAGTAACACATCTATTGTAGGAGTTCATGTAAAGAAAAATTCCCTTAATTGCTAATTCTAGATTATGCCATTCCCTGTGGGATCGACACCTTATGCTATACTGTGATAAGACTGGAGTAGTTTAGCACTAGGTTAATATAAGTATTGTTTGATTGAGAATTATAAAACTAGATGCTAGATTTTTGCTCATCAAAATGGCATCGTTGCCGGGGAATGTGCCATAATTTGTTTTAGTATTTGAGGACCATAAAAATGTATTTATCATGTATGTATATTTGTATGTGTTGATTTCTCTTGTATGTTGTTATTTAAGTTTTATGCATTTGTTTAGATGCTTTTCATGTGTTCTAGTTGCTCATATAAGTGTAGATTTTGTATATTCATCTTCAAGTTGTTACTAACTTGCAGATTTCTATTTTATAGGTGATATTGCAGTTTTAGCATTTGTGTATTGCATGCCTCGTACCCGTTCCAAGGGTAAACCTGAGTTTGAGTTGCAGCAGAAGATTGGAAGAGTTAAGAAAGGAATCCGAAAAATAGAGAATGACTACAGAGAAGAGGGAGAAATGGCCAATAATGATGTCGATCAACCAAGGCCTCGCCTTTTTGACGATTGCTACGAGCCACGCATGGAGCAACCGGTTTTTTTGGAAGTTTTGGCGGAGAACTATCAGATACATCCTTCTATGACTAGCCTTATCCAAAATGGGTCCATTTTTCAAGGGTTGGAGAATGAAGACCCACATGACCACATAGCAATCTTTATGGAACATTGCAACTTGATCAAGTTCGCTGGTCTAACACCATCTCAAGTGAGGCGTATGCTATTTCCGTTCTCACTGAAGGGTCATGCAATAGATTGGTACAGGGCATATGCGGCCACTATTTAAACTTTGAAGACTTAGTGAAGAAATTTATGCAAAATTTCTTTCTTCCATCGAGGATGGACAAGCTTCGTAATGATATTTTGCAATTTCGGAAAGTTAATGGGGAGAGTTTCGCTTAGGCGTGGGATCGTTTCCAAGATTTGATGCAAAAATGCCCCAATCTTATGTTAGAACTGGGGTATGAGATTCAAGTATTTTACAATGGACTGATGCCTGAAGATCGGTCTAATATAAATGCAAGTGCAGGCGGGTCTCTCAAGGATAAGACATTTGACGAGGTTCGGGGGTTGATTAATAAGATTGCAGAAAACAGTTATGACCCGAAGCATAAGAGATCTGTATATCCACGGAAGCAGGCTGGTGTACTAGAGGTGAGTCCAACTATAGAGTTAGAGGTGCAAATATCGAGGCTGACCAAGAGACTGGAGGCGATAGATACTGGCAAGAAACAGGTGGAGGTGAAAGTTATTTGTGGCGTATGCAAGGGAGATCATTTTAATTATCAATGCCCTTGGTGTGTGAGGATGTGAATAATGTGAAAACTTATTCTAGGCCGAACAACCAAGGGTGGAGTCCACAAGGAAATAACCAATGGAATGTGTTGTATAACAAGCGTAGTTCATCCCAGGGATGAAGCGCAAACCAAGGGGCGATTGTGCCACATTCTCAACCTCAGCACAATCAGAATCAGGAAATAGTGCCTTCACAATTCCAAGAAGGTATCGCACTTGCCAAGTCCATGAAAGATCTAGCGAAAGTGGTGTAAGACATGGCTAAAGAATAGAAGAACTCTCAAGAGCGAGCGAAAGTTAGGGATGCAACTATGAACCAGTTTATACAATACTTCAAATCCCAAAAAAATGGTGGACTTCCGAGTGATACTGTTCCCAATCCCAAGGGGAAGGAGCCATTGTGTGCAGTCCAACTGAGGAGTGGAAGGGAAGTTCATGATGGTAAAGTCATAATTCGAGGAGAAAAAGAACTCGATAAGGGCATAAAACAAGATAGAATGAACCATGTCATTGAAAAAGATGAAAAGACTGATAAAGAAGAGTTGGTGTATTCGGGAAAAGAAGAGGAAGATAGCCAAAACAACAAAAGAAAAAGGCAACAGAAAGAGGCAATGGTTGAAAGTGATGATGAATTGAGCAAAAAGATGACCAGGAAAGAAGAGGAAAGATGGAATTTTAGGGATGTGGAAAGACCTAAGTTGCCATATCCTCAGAACAAAAAGGAGAGATTGAAAGGGGACAAGCTTATAGAGAGATTGGTAGAGTTAATGAAAAAGGTGAATTTGAATATTTCATTTCTGGATTTAATATGTAATGTTCCCAAGTATGCTAAGTGTCTTAAGGACATAGTGGTCAATAAAGAGAAGTTTCAAGGCGAGGGTATTATCCAGTTTAGCCAGAATTGTAGCTCAGTCTTTAAGAAAGACTTTGTGTTACCAAGGAAGATAAAAGATCCAGGCTGCTGCACTATTCCTTTGAACATTGGCGGGAACTTAGTGAAGAAGGCTTTGTGTGATCCAGGAGCAGCAGTAAATTTTATGCCACTTTCTATTGTTCAACGCATCGGGAAGGAGTGCTTGATGGGTAAAACTTAGGTGCTTATTCAGCTAGCCGATAAAATGGTTGCGACACCTTGCAGGGTTATTTAAGACATGCTCGTTCAGCTTAATAAATTCATTGTACCAGCGGATTTCATCATCCTTAATATGGAGGAAGATCCGGAGACTCCATTGATCCTAGGTAGACCATTTTTGGCCACTTGTGATGCCACGTTGTGCATGAGAGATAGCTCCATCGAGTTTTCTATCAATGGTGAACAAGTGAAGTCTAATATGGAGCATGTGGTAAAGAGTCCCAATGAGAGAGCTGAAATTCACATGGTTGATGTAGTGGATGAGTGTATTGAAGAGGAAATTAGCAATTGGCTTCATGAATACCTTGGATTAGATGCCAAATGGTTGTCTCAATCGTCACTGGAGGATGTGGAAGTGGATGAGTTCTTGACACTTAAGGAGAAGGAGTCCTCAATTCTTTCAATTTCTACCTAAGGAAAGCAGGTTACAAAGTTGAGCCAACGACTCTAAACAAGTGTGCTACTTGGGAGGCAACCCAAGAAATAAACATATCCTTTTAAGTTTCCTTTGATAATTTTTAGTTTTGATTTGAATGTGAATTTGATGTTCTTTAGGTTGTAGATTTCATAATTTTTGTGTTAAATTTGTTATTTTGAGCATGTTTTTAGTTTAGATTTGTGACTGTGGAATGAATGAAGTGTATTGTAGAAGAAAAGTGAAATTTTGTAGGCCAAAATATGAAAAAAACAGTGGGAAATGAAGGTCCCGACCCTGGGCAAAAATGGCCCATGGTCGTGACCCTCAAACTCCAGGGTCTCGACCTTGGAGTAAAATTTACGTCCAGCAGGTTTTGAGGGTCGCGACCCTCACTGCTGTGACTTGAGGGTCGCGACCTTCATTCACGAGGGTCGTGACTCTGGGGCTTATTTGTGCTAAGAAACCCTTTAAACTCATCCCACCTCATTTGCATTCCATTTTCAGCACAACCATTTCCTCACAACCGAAAATTTCCCCACTTTTTTCACACACCCACCTCATTTCATTCTCCAATCTAGTTGTTTCTTTTTTTTATTTTTCATTTCAACATCATCATTCACACTTTGGAGAACACATTCCACAACTTGAAATCTTCCATTAATTCCAAGATCAAGAGGTTAGTATTTCATTTCTTTTTCAAACTTGGTCAAATGAGTTCGAAAATTTTTGAACCCTTGTTGATTCTAATTGTTAGAATAGCTTTGATTATCATTGTTTGGGTTGAATTCATACTGATTTATGAATTCTTGGCTAGGGTGCTCCATATTTTTGTGAATTTCCATGAGATTATCATTGCATTGCAAGTGTTTGATAAAATGTTCCAATGAATTTTTGTGCTTATTTGGAGCTAATTCTTGTATGAAATTCATAGCCCATTATTGTATAAGTATGAGGGAACCAAAAATTGGCAAAAACATCACCATGAAACTTGATTTGTGCCACTTCCAAGTTACTAGTAGAATACATACGGGATTATTTTTCCAAGAGCATAGCTTGTTTCTTTTCTCACCCTATGTGATTCTTTAATAATGTTTGTGAGTTTAAATGCACAACTACATATTTGGGTGCATATTGAAGCATGTTATCTCAATTTCTTGAGCCTAAATGATCAAATGCTAGTGACTACTTTGTGAACCAAATCATGCTCTACATGGTGTAATGTTTTTTTTTATTCATTGCTCATTCAATGTTCTAATGAAGTTCATTGTAGGATTTCTAAATTGGGGAAAGGAAAATCCAAGGCCATATAGGTTGAACAAGGAGAGACATCAACACGTGACCTTGACAAGGCAAAAATTTGGGATGGCATGCAAGCAAGACAAATAATCAACGAGAGAGGGGTACTCATCGAACCACCTTTCGATGGCTACAACCACAAGCATCATTGGTCAAGATTTGCAACCATCCAATACTACATGAGATGAGGTAACAAGAGTCTTGTCCATGATTTCTATTTTGCCCTAGCCACAGAGGATACATCGTCGGACAAAGTTGACATTCATGGGCACACGGTGAAATTCTCCCCTAGAGCCATCAACAATTTCTTCTAAGTGCCGTATGACCTTCTTGACAGCTACTCTCATCTTGGCTATACATGCGATACATTGGAGCTCAAGGAGTTATTGATGGGAGAAGCTAAGCAATTAAAGGATAATTGGATATACATTGGGAAGAAGGATTTGACGCCAACGGCGAAGCTGCTTAACATCTTTGTAAGCACCCGCCTTATGCCAATTGTTGTCAACTCCAAAGTCATGAAGAAACGAGCCCTGCTTATCTACGTAATCCTCAAAGGTCTCAGCATCAATGTTAGAAGGCTTATCAATGCTGAGATGAAGGTCGCCCAGACATCAAGGACAAAAACTCAAAGGCTTGGTTTGCCATGCTTGATATCCACTTTTTGTGACCAAGCTGGATTAAGAATGCACCTTAATGCTGCTGATTGCCTACCTGTGTAAGCAGTTCTTAGAATGGATAATTTTAGAAGAATGCAAAGGCCACGGCAGCAGACAATCCAGAATGAGGCAAAGCACGCGTTGATGAGGAGGAAGATAATGAAAACAAGAATGATGAGGAGCGGCGATGGATCAAAGAAAAAATCCTTAAATTGGAGATGAGCCAGCAGGAGCTTCTACGCAAGCAACAATAGAACCATGACAAGTTGCAGGACTCCATCGATGAGCTGGTCCGATACCAAGTGTCTTTCAATGAGCACATGGCGTGAGCCGATCCCAACGAACCTTACCCAAGGTATCCAGTGTCATGTTAACTTCCATGAAAATAGTCGACCAATCCACGACAAGGCTTCAATGGAGGGGAGTTTTTATGTTAATGTTGTACTTGATAGTGCGTTATTTGATGATGTTTGAATATTTCTTATTTTTGTTTTGTTTTTATTTTGGTCTATAATTCTAATTATTTAAGTGTGTTTAATTGTTGTGAAAATAATGTGGAATTCAGTAGTGGTATGCATGAGTTGGATAAATTAGTTTGATATATCCATGATCATTATATTTTGAGTGAATGTTGCATTGATTCATGAATCCTATCTCATTTTGTGCTTTCAAGTTTATTGGATTTGTGATGCGATAAGTTGATCATTGGTGCACATCTATGACTCCATGTGTTCTATAACATGTTTTAAGTTTGGGGGAGCATAGATTGCATATAACTCAATTGTAAGATACTTGAGATATTTGGTGCTTCTTATGGTTGAATTTCTGAAAATAAATGTCCTTTGCTCAATTCCACTTTTGTATTTTATTTTCTTTTATTTGAGTATTTTATTTATTTCTTTATTGTCTTTTATTTAGTGCATTTTTAAATTTAGTAGTTGATATCTGCACTTGGTTCGTCGTCATCTTGGCTGTTTTAAATGTTGTAATCCTGATGCTTTAATGCTATTTTGAACCATTCACCATTGTTGTGTTCTTCTTTTTGGGAAAATCTTATGATTTTTTTTTCTATCCCACCCTCCCACCCCTAAACGGAACTTTTGTGTTTATTAGCATTGAGGGCAATGCTTCATTTAAGTTTGGGGGAGTGAATAGTGAGTCATTCACTAAGGTTGGGGACAACACAAAATGGTCTAATTTTTCAAAATTTTGAGAAGAAATGCAACTTTTTAATAATATGCCAAAGATTTTGACTAGAAGTTTGCTTATGTCAACAAAGTAGTTGTTTACTTTATACTTTTTGTAGATGTATGCCTTGAAAATGCTAGGTATTGCACAAATCTTGAATGAACATATCACTGACCTATTGCATGAGCATTTTGTAGGATTTTCAGACATTAGTCAATAATATCCCTTCCTGGAAATCTTAAGACGCCATGAAACTTAGTGCATCTTCCACATTTTCATGCAAGTAATGCTTTTAAGATATATCTAAATAGCACAACTTGTCAACTTAAAATGTGATTAAGGCCGGGAATTTAAATTCTTGTTTAATTGCTTATTTGAGTGAAAATGTGCTACTCCGCTACAAGATTGCTTTACGGCAACTTGCATGAGTGGTAAGAGATTAAATAAACTCTCGGGTATCTATCTGACAAAAGTCAAAAAGGCAAACAAACAATGAATGAAAGAGAAGAAGTACCCTAGAGTGCTGTGATGCTAGAGTGCCCAAAATGGGTTGATGATTGACAGTCTAGGGGAAAGAACGAATGTAAGTCCTTTTGATTTTAAGTTGACATGTATTTTAAAGCTGAATCTTGTGATTTTTAGGTTGTTCTAAGTGCATGAAATGCCAACTTGCTCATCCATGTGTGTATTGCTTCATTCATAGATAATTCCCTCGTGTCACACACACACAGAATTGCATTTAGGGGTTAAAGATTAGTACAAGGAGTGTATGAATGTGTGGATAGATGCATGAGGAGTAATAGAGAATGAAACCCAGTTGTTGAGATAAATTTATGTCTGAATTATTCTATTTGAGTGCATATGCATGTGTCAGTTTGGGGGTATTTGATGATAATCAAATCTACCTAAATTTAACATGTATTTTGTTAGTATTTTGATTGATTTTTAGTTCATTTTTAGGTAAAAGGGTAGATTTTGTTGTATAAAGCCTATGATCATGCATTGTTTTGAATACTTTCACAAATCTTGTGCATGATAGAACATGTTGAGCATATATGACTAATATTCATCTTTTTGGCTTCATTTTAGGTCAAAAGTGCAGAAAATTGGAGAAGAAAATAAGACAAAAGCTTCAACCAAAAGTTGGTGCGCATCACGATCGATAGTCGAGCTTCAAACAACCATAACTCTCTGCACAAAGCTCCAAATTGGCTTATTCAAGATGCACATTGAAAATAATATATAAACATTCAGAGAATAAAACGACGTCGTTTTTGTTTCTGAATGTTTAAAAAAAAATATGACCACAGAGACGGAGCCTTTTCTGTTTTTTCTCAAGATTTTTTTATTCAGTTCCCCATTCATCCTCATTTATTTTTGACCCCACTCCCCTGCCGCGCCTCCCTGCTCCTGCTCCTGCTCCTGCTCCAGCCCCGCTTCTCTCTTTCTCTTCATTTATCCCCTATTCTTGATCTCCTGCTCCAGTACCCAAGCCTCCCATGCTCCGCCCCAATAGCTTGTTTTTTCTGGCTCTGCCCCTGTTAGGGGCAATGGGTCTAGAACCAATAATTCTTCAAAAAATGGTGAGGGTAAGGTGAGTTTTAATTTTGGGTCAAATGCTTATTGATGAATATAATTCGTATTTGAATGTGAGATCTGATGAAGAGAATGAATACATGGACGGGTTTGCTGTAAAGAGAATTAACGATGGACTATCGAGACTATTGGGACTCTGGGAGCTCAAGCGTTTTGTTTGGTTCATCATTGGTGTGAATTACATAGATTAAATGCGGACATTTTTGTAGAATTTCGTTTGCAGAGTTTGGTCAGGGTGAGCTCTTTTAGTGGGTGATTAATGGCAATTCCTGTCCATTAGTTGATGTCACTCATGTTTTTGCTTGGTTGGTTGATCTGAATTATGGACTGAGTGTAGAGATTTTTGCAGAGTTTTTTTTCTGTGAGGTTTGGCCAAGGTGGGTTTTTTTTTGGATTAAGGATTGATGGTTGTTTTTTAAAATTTATCCTCGATTGATTAAGAATATGTGAAATTCGAGAAAGACTAAAAATAAATTTATTTAATTTATTATTAATATGTTGACAAATTTACAAATGAATTATTATTTCATAAAAATGTACAAGTGAACGAATGAATTAAAATATTTCATAATCAAATGTTAATTTGATATATGAACAAATGAATTCTAGATAAATTGCCAATGACCAAGAATAAGTGGAAATCACTTAACAAAAATCGGAAATAAGTTTATTTATGATAAGAGTTTGAAACTTTTTTTCCCCCAAAAAATTAAGATTGTATTCATATAATAATAATTATCTAAATCAAATTATAAATTGAAATGCATTAATGATATGATATAAGAAGATGTAATTTTTTTTTGTTTTATTTATCAATTTTTAAAAGTGTAATAATTTTGTTCCAAGGCTTTTCAAAAGGTTCGATACCCTAAAACTCGAAGAGGCTCGCGCTACTCCGCCCCTGAATTTACACGTGGGATGTAAATCGCGAGTACAGTTCAGTTGGCGTTCAGTCAACCGTTAAACGATTACATGGGTTGTCGCCTGGCCGGGCCAACAACTAACCTCAAACATAGCAAAAGAAATCGATACTAATGGAGAACAAACCAAGAACGTCGGACCATATTATGAAATTTTTTATAAAAATTTATTAATTAACTTAACAAATTTGAAAGAAAAATGTCTCCACATGATTAGAACCTGCGTTTGGGGGAGCAACCTGCTTTGGCGTTTGAAACTCCCAAACTTGTTTGGAGAGGCCTTAATTGTCGTGGTAGGTCCCATTGTAAGGCAGGTGTGATATATTGTTGGAGTATTAGTCTGTAGACGACAAGTGGGGTCTGTCGCTAGCCCCTACATGCTTATCTCTTCCACTTTTGGAAGACTATGCGTTATATCTCCTGATTAGATATCAATTTTTCATACATAAATATAACTAATATATTTCCTTAATAAAAGAGTTTCCCATAATAGCCATGAACAAATGTTCCTGCAGTTGCCAAATAAGCGGAGGATTAGTCCCTCCTGATGTGGGCGACAAGTGGGGTTTGTCGCTTGTTTATAGATCAGTATCTAACTCGAGTATATATATTTATGTGGTGTCATATTTAAATTTACATGTTCAACTTTTGAAAGATTATGCGATATATCACCGGATCAGATGTCGATTTTTTATATAGAAATATAACTAATATATCTATTTTGTAAAAGATTTCCCAATGGCCATGAAAAGTTACTCCTACAATTGCCAAATAACTATACACACATTTGCACAAATAAATTATCCAATACTTATTATGTGTGTATATGTGGTGGCGTCTAGACTTAATTGTCCCAGGTGATGTGAGTACATATGTCCGTATGATAGCGTGTCCAAATTTGTCTGTCTCAGGTAATGCTATTGCATTGCGAGTGGGATCGAACAATATGCGGCGAGACACATTAATAGTGTGGGAATATCTCAAGCGTTGAAAAAAAAAGTGTAATAATTTTGCTTTTTAATGCAAACTATATTAGTTACCCAGCTACTCTAGAATTTCACTGGTCCTGGTGGAGAAAACATTTTGTGGGCTTGGCCTGGTATAATCAGCCTATTGTGTGGCAGGCCCAAAAAAAGATTACATTGTAGACCTAAGAGAGCCTAAATAGCTGCAGCAAAAC
The DNA here is from genome assembly GCF_014633365.1 of Diospyros lotus. NCBI lineage: Eukaryota > Viridiplantae > Streptophyta > Magnoliopsida > Ericales > Ebenaceae > Diospyros > Diospyros lotus. Next base: position 40,554,770 of record NC_068350.1, on the reverse strand, counting down.
ATCAAGCCCATTAACCACAGCTAGTGGACAAACTATAGACTCTTAAGCCCATAGTTTGATTCATTTTCCAAGCCAGGCAGTACTCAGTAGCTAAGCCCATACTCAATCTTCTTTTTCGTGGACGGGAATTTTTCCAAATGGCTTCATTAAAGAACCGTTAATGGAGAAACTGTCAGCTAAAACCAAAAATGCTTTCGGCTCCAAGTATCCAACCCAACCCACCAATTGCAGACTCAATCCATGGCGACACTCTCCGCTATCCCCAACCCCACAACTTCTCAGTACACCCTTCTCCTCCATTCAGCAAATTTAACCAACAAAGCAGGGTTTAACTCTTTCCCCACACCTCTCTTTCAACTACCCAACCGGCAGCTAAGGCAACTCACCAAGAGGCAACATTTCTTGGCTCCTTGCTCCACTCATGACGTCGGTGGAGGTTTCCGTTTGCCAATTGATGAATTTGATGCCCAAACAACTACTACTAGCAGTAACGATGCGAAGCAAGAAGACCAGAAATGGCACCCATCCCAGTATGATGCCCTGCTTAAAGGTGGCGAACAGGTTACCTCTGTTCTTCAAGAGATGATCAAGCTCGTAAGTTCTGCTCATTCTCATTTTTCGTAACTCTAACGGCCATTATAATCTTGTGGCGCTGTACTCGACTGTTTGTGTGGGTTTTTTTAATTTCGGGTGAAGTTCTTGATTTTGCCTTGTTTTACTGTTGTAGAGCGTTGAAGAGATCATGTCGATGATTAATTTGTCAGCTTTTAATTCTATTGGAGCGTTTATTTTGTTACTTATTCTGATTTTCAAACAAACTGACTAAAACCCCTTAAACCCTATACCCGAAACCTTGAACCTCTAAAACCCCAGGTCGCAAATCTTTAGTTCTTAGAGGGTTAAGAAGTTGAACTTAAGGTTTATTTTGTGAGAAGTTGAACTGATTGCGAGTCTGTGCATTCTGAGAAGTTGAGTAATCGGTTTTCAAGCTGCTTTTGAGTGATCACTAACCCGTGCAGTTGTTAACATTACCTTATAATTTAGAGCCAACGCGGTTGTTGCTCATGTTGGCTATTTTCGAGTTCACATACCACTTGCTATGTTTTTGTCTTGAGTATTTTTTTCTCTGCAGTGTTGTTATACTACTCTGCTTATCTTTTGTATAGCTTATTTTGATCGAGGGTTTTTCTTTTTATTTACGTTTCTACACATACTCAACATTTTGAACTTACCAGGAAAATAATGGGTTCTTATAGCTACTAAAATAATGGGTTCTTTATTTGAGTTTCTTATAGCTACTGATTTCCTTAAATAACCTCTCTGTGTGCTATTTAGAAACTCAGACTTGGAATTCAATGTCGTCTTTCTCAGTAAAGTATCTTTTTGATGTGTGCATGTTAACAACAGTTAGATAATATGAATATGGATGAGGCTTCTGAGGAGGTGGCAGTGCAGTTGGCTGCGCAAGGAGTTATTGGGAAGAGAGTGGATGAAATGGAGACAGGCTTTATGATGGCTCTTGATTACATGATCCAGATTGCTGAAAAGGACAAGGATGATAAAGTAATGATTCTAGTTTTTCATCTTTTCTGTTCTATTGGGACCTCGTTGTTTTATCACTTCACTATCTTATGTACGTTATTGCTTCTGTTAATTACGGTTTATGCACTTCTGCTAACCATGGCTCTGCTTTTCTAGGATAACTTATCTGTTGTTCTTTCTAGTATTTGAGAAATTGCAATAACTCAAACGAGCAATCCTTAGTCACACTTCATCTTAACATTTTCATTATCATATATTTTGCTCGATGCTGTGCAATTTATTGACATATCTTTTAACTTTTCATTTATTTCTTCTCAGCGTAAGTCACTTCTGGAGGGGATCAAGGAAACTATATTATCTCATCTCACCAAGAAATGCCCCCCACATGTGAGCATATTACTTGCCTTCATTCCTTGTCTTACTCGCTATGACTAGTTATCAACTGAGTCTTAATGTATAATCATGTCTATTGGATAGGTCCAAGTGGTAGGCTTGCTTTGCCAAACTCATGGAAAAGAAAGCAGACAAGAACTGCTCAGACGAGTTGCAGCAGGGGGTGGTGTATTTCAAAGTGACAATGGCCGCACAAAAGTTCACCTTCCAGCAGCGAACCTGAATGATATAGCTAACCAGGCTGATGACCTTCTGGAGGTTGCTAAAGCTTTTATTTAAAGTTTCACAACTGTTTGTCACAATAAGATTTTCTTTTTTTATATATATATTTCTTCTGTCATTTCTTCATTAAACTTATAAATTACATCAATGAAAGAAAAGGAGGTAAAGTATTGTGACCTGTTTTTAAGATTAGGGTATTGTATTTTTAAAAACAGTAAACTAAGAATGGGGAGAAAACATGTCTGATCAAAGTCGAGAACAATTTTGTGAAAGTAATAAATAAGCATCAGCTAACGGGCAATACTTGTTTGCTGATCTGCATTATGCAGTCAATGGAAACCCATCCTACTATTCCTGATCGCAAATTACTTGCAAGACTTGTTTTGATACGAGAAGAAGCTAGGAGTATGATGGGAGGAGGTATACTAGATGAAAGAAATGGCCGTGGTTTTAGTACGCTTCCTGAATCAGAGGTCGGTTTTGCTCTGGATTCATTCTTGCTGTCCTAGTTAGTTATCCCTCAAAATTCTTTCTACACTGAACAAATACTTGCATGCAATTGTTGGTGTAATGCCTGGTGTGGAATCAAAACTGTTTATATTATTAGCTGCATCTCTTCGTACAAGAATTATTTAAGTGTGGCTCATTGTGATGATGCAGGTCAACTTTTTAACCAAGCTTGTTTCTCTAAGACCAGGAAAAACGGTTCGTGAGATGATAAAAAATGTTATGCAAGGAAAAGATGAGGGCGCCGATGATTTCAGTGGTAAAAATGCCACGGGGAGTAGTACCTCAACTGGAATTGCAGGAAAGGTGAGATTTTTCTCACAGGTTAACTTGTTTGGAAAACATCTTGAAATATTACACGCCATTAAGATTTATAATCTTTAAATCTTCTTATCTTGGTGTTCAGGGTAGTGTTTCTGGTGTCAAACCATTGCCAGTTCGCCCTGGCATGTTTCTTGAGACTGTTACAAAGGTATGAAGTTTACATGGATGATTATGGCTTTGAAGATGAAAAGTCTGGAGTCACTATACTTGTAGTTGCTTCTTTGAATTTGAGATCCAATGTATGTTGGAGTTGTTAATGAGGCTGGAAGAGTGAGAATCAACCAAATTTTTATTGCATGTTTTATCACTCTAACAGTTTCTGTTATGAAAGCGTCCAACATCGAGGAAAATTAGACTTATTAACCCATAATTACTTTTTAAATGAAAGACGAATCATAGAAGCTTGATTTGTATCTGATCCATAGGTGTTAGGTGGCATATATTCGGGGAATGTCTCTGGCATCACTGCTCAGCAACTAGAGTGGGTAAGTAATTTTCTTCATATTGAAAAGATGCAAGGTTTTCTTTCAGGGACTTTTCCCTCTTGAGATCTTGATTAGTTGCTGCATGCTAATTTATGTAGTAAAAGAAATCCTCGATAAGGGGATAGTCCAGGTAAGTCTTCAAGAAACACATCAGGGAAGTCTCTTACTATGGCCACTTCCCCAAGCTCAATTTCCCGATAAGGGGGTAGTCCAGGTAAGTCTTCAGGAAACACATCAGGGAAGTCTCTTACTATGGCCACTTCCCCAAGCTCAACCTTTTTGTTATCCTCCTGTACACAAGCTAGGTAGCCATATGCTCCTTTCCCTAACATCCTAATAGCTTTAAGGGCTGTTATCCATTTGATTCTCCCACTCCCATTTTGCCCTCGAAACTTCTCCCAAGTTCCATTATCTGTTTGTAACTCAACTGTCTTTGCTTGACAGTTAATTTTTGCATTATATTTAGTCAAGAAATCCATCCCCAAGATTATGTCAAAATCCTGAATATCTAGCGACGTAAGTTCGACTGGAAACTCATTATTCCCCAATACGATCCATCCATCCCCATAGCCTGTATGTGTTTCTACTTGTCTTCCAAAAGGGGTAGATACTATCATGGGACACCCTAGTTCTCCCAATTCCAATTTTAAACAACGTGCCAATGCATGCGATACAAATGAATGAGTAGACCCTGGGTCTATCAATACTTGCACCGGCGTATCAAGAAAGATCATTGTACCTTGTATTATTGACGGGTTGGCACTGGCATCTTCTCTCGTCAAATTGAACACGCGTCCACGCTGCGGCTCCATGCTTTCTTTATTCGCCCCGAATTGAACAATACCTTTCTTTTGAGGGCAATCACGAGAGATATGACCAGGCTTCTGGCAAGTGAAACACACGATCCCCTTTGGGCAATCCCGAGCTACGTGGCCAGTTCCTCCACAAGAATAGCACCCCTGGGCTCTTGTCCTACAGGGCTTCCCTGGATGATATTTCTGACATTTCGGGCACGTACCTTTGGTCTTGAACTTCCTCCCTCGAGTCCCCAAGTCATGCTTTCTTCCCAACCTTCCATCCTCGGGCCCACAAAACTCCGTTCCCAGAGTCTCCATTCGCCGAAAGTTGCTTTCTACCGTCAAGGCTTGCAGCACCACTTCTGCATAGGTGCGTGTCCCTAAGGAGCTTAAGGCTAGTTGAATCTTCCACTTCAGTCCTCCAAGGAACTTCTGCGCTTTGGCTTCCTCGTCCAGGTTGTATATAGGCATATACTTGATCAACCTTGTGAAGTGATCCTCGTATTGGGCGACGGACATGTCCCCAGTTTGTTTTAGATTCATGAACTCCCGGCCTTTCTCCATTTTCTTACACAAAGGAAAGTATTTCGTATTAAAAAGTTCCTTAAACTGCACCCACGTAGTAACTGGCGTACCTCGTCCTTCAGGACCTCGCAGGGTTCTCTGCATCGTTTTCCACCACTGGTCAGCTTCATCACGAAGCATAAATGTTGCACAACCAACTTTATCCTCCTCCTCACAGCCAATAAAGTCAAAGATCTTTTCAACCTGCTCCAGCCAAAACTCACTCTCACAAGGGTCAGTCCCTGCCTTTCCTCGAAAAACAGGCGGGTTCAATCGCTGGAACCTGTCGCTAACATTAAGATTTCGGGGGATAACCTGACCCGCTGGTTGTGTTCCTCGCATAAGGGTGACCATACTTTCCAAGACCCGTTCCATTTGATTCATACGAGTTCCTCCTCCTTGGTTCCCTTCTGGCAGTGGGTTACCTTGGGGCATCTCTGTCCCTTCCTCGTGGTGGTCCTGTATCTCCTCATCTCGAACGTTGTCTCCACGCCTACGGTTCCTGGTTCGGCGAGTGTTTACCATCTGAAACCATTTACAATAAATTTCAAGGACAATTTATAAACATATTCTCCCAAAGATGTACACCCAGTTAATAGAATAAAGCATGCAACCACACGTCCTATCTTTCTATATGACAATCACCCACCTATCCATACCCATATGAGGGGATAAAGCCATTATCAAGCATGCAAATCCCTAAGTCCTAAATTCCATATTGTAACAACCTCTTAGGGTTCTTGCTACATACTCGGGGCCCTTATATTTACAATACATTCCCGAAATTCCTACAACATCAACAATTTACCAAGTCTGTTTGTCCAAAATCCTCAAGGCTCCTAATCCTTCACCTGCAATCACTTGTTCACTTCACAAACCATTACTCAAGGCATCATAATTCAGTTGGTCCTAGTTCATCAATCAACAAATCTCCAAATGATAATGACCATCACATAACCATCACCTCTTCTTCTCCTTTTTTTTTTGGAAAGTAACAATCATCAACTTCTAGGTACAATAACCACCAATTTTCAGGAAATAATAACCATCAAGTTCCACGAAGCAATAATTAGAACTTTATATGTTAAACCAAAATTACCTCCCAAAATCCAATATGCTTCTTAGTTATGGCAATAGAGTGGTTTAACCTACCGAACGACCAACTTACTCTTTCCTTCCTTAATCCATTTACTCATCGGGTTTAGGTGTCATTCCTTCGGGTTCCTTCTTCCTTACGTTTTACATAACCTGTCACCACAAACCATCAAGATTAGTACGACTATAACATCTTGTATATTACATCACCGCCTTTTATTTATACATACATAGCGGTTCATTCCCTTACCACGACCTGCCTACCTTGCTATTCTAAGTATACATACTTATGAGCCATATCCGCCACTATCGCTATTCTATGTATACATATGTATAAGCCATATCCGCCACTATTCTACTTCCCTTATGTACATATCCAAAATTTACGTGAACCAAAAATTATCTTCCTACACCTCCAACCGTCATCACTCCTCGTCCTAGGACCCAGGTGGGGGTGTCAGGGCACGTTCCTCGGGCTCTTGCACGGGCACCTCCACAAGTGCGGGCATAACCTGATCAGCCATGAGAACCTCGACCTCACGTAAGCGGTCCATGAAAGCTATGAAATCGGGGTGAACCTCGTGGATAATGAGATGATTTCCTGCATCCTTCCACTCGGGGGTGAGTAGGGAAACTAAGTAGGCTACTTGGAGTCCTGCCAGATGCGGCACCACTACGTCCGGTGGAAGCTCCATGATGATAGGTGACACAGCATCAAGAAAATCTCCTAAGGCATCTCCAGGGATCATATACACTCCCCCTAACTGCATGGTCCACCACCCCATGATAATGCGCTGGTTTTGATGTTCAACTACGTTGGGGTCCATTTCCCGTATTTAACCAAAAACATCCTCAAAGTCAATCATGTAAGAAAACTAAATCGAGTTATGTAAATCCGGCTCTGATACCAACTGTAACGCCCCACTTTTCTTTTTCCAAGGTATACATACAAAGATGCATGATGACGCTAGCAACCACATGGAAATCAAAGGGCGTTTATGGAAGCCTTTGCCAACGGAAGCAAATGATCGAACCTGAAAGCTTTATAAAACCATAAGCTAGATATTTAAGGCTTCCACTATATGCTTTTAACACAAAAACCTCCTGAAAAGCCATAATACAACTTGAAAATCTAGGGATTATTTAGGCTCCCTTTTACAACAAGTAAAACTCACACTAAAGCCACAGTACAACGCTTTTACAATTAAAACGTAGAATAACTAGCTATCCGAGAACCACTTCCTTTCATTTCCTCTGACTTGATTCCGGGGCACCTGTCACGACTAACCCACCTGGAACGTTGAATGTTCCAGGGGTATGAGACACCCAAGTTAGATAGTTATATCTAAGTGAGTGCAACAAGAAGAGATAGCATGCATGTAAATGAGATATGCAAAATGATATGAAGCCGCCTGTGTGGTAGTGACGCCGAGGTGTTGCAATCACCCCCGCTGATCAATCATGTTCTCACATCTCCAAGACTTTTCACCAGTCTAACATGAGATCCTGACTTCAGCTAGCCACACACACCAAGTGATGCATGACAAAGAAAGAGAAAATGCTTGGTTTAAAGGAAAGTCATGCTTATGCAAGTAATCACCCTTACCCATGTGAAGACGAAATGTTCGTTATGTAATATAAAGATGCAAGAAGCACTCACCTTGCTGGTTCGGAAGCTCTAAGGTACTGTTCACAGGGTTCGGGAAAGCTTTTCTGCAAAAATAACATAACTTCGAAACTCAAACCTAAATTATTTTTATATGGGGTCCTAGGGAAAAATTTAAGGACCAAGTGTACAAAATTTGGGCCCAAGAGGGGGTTCCACGCGCCCTCACGCGCTGGGGGAAGGATCCCCACGCGCTCCACTCGCGGCAGTCAGGTGGCGCGTGAACTGCACGCGCCGCCCCTCCAGCTTTGACGTCTTGAGGTTTTTCGGCCCGTTCTCCCTCATCCGGACTTCGATTTGACTTCCGTTTGAACCCACACGACCCTTATTCAATTATCTATCGAACTACGGAAAGAAATTAGAATTACCTTGCTGTTTTGTCGCTGTTCAACTCCTTTTACGGTGGCGGTCCAACTTTTCCGACGAAGTGTTTTACCACTCTATTTTTGGGCAAAGCTTCTCCTCTCAACTCACCTCCCCTTTTCCTCTTGATTAATGGTGAGAATTTACCTTCTAAGGCCTTGGTATTTATAGGCATTTATGGCCAATCCAAGAGTGCCATGTGTCACTTGCCATGTGTCACTTAGATAAGGTTGTAATCATCACTTTCGTAGGATTGCGCCAAGTGTCCCTTGAGATTTGAGCCATTTCTCCCCCTTGCGACATGTGTCCTTTTAAGCATGTGCCACCACATGTTAATTTGATTTTTCAAGATTCCTCATGATTATGTCTCCTAACTAAGTTAGCTTACTTGGTTCCTTTAACTAACTAGTCACAAGATATTTTAACTTCTTACAAATAACTCTTTAACCCAAATACTTCTTTGCACTTATATCCCTTGAGCCTCTATAACTCCTTAAACTTCTCCAAAATACCTTAGATGATGTCCCCTTGCGATAGTTTCCATGATTTTTCGAAAAACCCTTCATTCGTTCCTCGGCGATTACCTCAGAACTTCACATGTATCCTTCGATTTCCAAGGAAATGTTTTATTTCTTAAACAACAATGCCTAGGAAAACTTCGGGTATTACACTTGGTACTTAAGTGTGTCCATTGTGACCCACCTCTCTTTCCTGGGAACTTACCTGGTGTACTATTCATGTACAAAACACTAAATGGCTATTGTTCCGTGTGAATAGTAGAAAATCTAACTGCTTTTCAATGGCAACATGGAAAACGATTATCTCGAGCAGTTCTGGGTGACCCACTGGATCAGCCGATGGGTAGATAATGAGCCAATTATGGTGGATGTCTTCGGTCGCCTCAACCTCCTCGAAGGAATTCTAAGAGATGTGCCACCAAGCAGTTTCGTGCGGCCAAGCCTAATGAATGCCCAAGTTGATTTTCTAATAGATCATATGGAAGGAGTATGGAGAGACCTAGCCGAAGGGATTCGCCTCCAAGGCAACTATGCATCCTTGTTCTTCTATTGCCAGTAGTTCCGCGACCATGCCCTCAACATGTACGAGGGAATTGGACTAGAGGAAGAAGAAATGTCCGACTCCGATGGAGATTGGGAAGACATGGTGGCAGCCGATGCCAATATGATGGGCGCCGGTGCCAATATGATGGGCGCCGGTTACCTTAGCTCAGACGATGAAGAGGAAGGAGTAATGGTGCACGACGATCTCGAAGGACCTGAGGTCGAGTCTGAGGACGACACGATAAGCGATGATGCTTGGGTCTGGAAGTCTGCCAGCCCATAGAAAAGAATCGCGGACTATCTTATTTCGCTTACTAGTGTTTTAGATGTGTGCCTTATGTTTCTCGTAATCGATGTTATATGTAATGTTATGAAATGAAATTTTCTTTTTGAAGAAATTCTCGTGGAATGAGATTTTGTCTTGTCTTTTAGATGGTAACCACAAGACAGCAAAGGAATATGACTCCTGTCATCCCCAATCGGGGAATAGAGGATGTAAGAAGCAGTGGGAATCACCGCTACAGTAGTAGCATCCAAACGGGAGAACCAAAGACGGAGTCATCAGTTCCTGAAGGACGCTTGGATCACATCGAGAGGGTTATAGAGAATCTTTTGACCCACACAACCAGAGAAGGACCAACCAGGCACACTGAAAACGTGCTGGAATAGTACCGACAGTAGCGACCACCAACGTTTAAGGGGAACCCCCATGATGACCCCAACATGGCCGAGAACTGGTTAGAGCAGTTAGAGAAGTTGCTTCAACATCTCCAGTACAACGGTGAGGACAAATTAAATTGTGCCACTTTCATGTTGGAGGAAGAAGCTGGGAAGTGGTGGCAGACTGCAGAGCGAGCTTTGCAAAGATCCCGCTCGAGGCAAGGATCTGATATTGATGAGACCCCAGTATCAGTTTGGGAGGCGTTCAAGAAGGCCTTCAATGACAAGTATTTCCCCCTTAGCTGGAGGCAAGAGAAGAGCTAGGAGTTTGCGAACCTGAAGCAAATCGGAGAAATGTCGGTGCCTCAATATGACACCAAATTCAACTAACTCATTAAGTACGTGCCAATGTATAATGCCGATGAATGGCAGAAGGTACAAAAATTTATGTCAAGACTTCAAGTGGATCTACTCCAGGCCTTGAGCACATGGTCGATCGAATCATATGAAGAAGATTTAAGCAAAGCCTTAACAACATAGAGGAACCTTCGGCAAGTGAAGTAGATTAGGTCTGGGGAAACAAAAGGAGACTCGGAGCAGAAATCGGGACATAAGAATCCCCAGGGCACCAAGCAATGCTTCCAATGCAAAAAAGAGCCATCCGGTGAGGAAATGCTTAGCAGGAACGTCTATCTGTTACTCTTGCGGAAAGCAAGGGCATATAAGTAGAAATTGTCGCAAGAGAAAGGAAACACCTCCAGTAAAAGACCTGTCGAAAGTGGTGTGTTTCCAGTTGTTGTGCCAAAGAAATCGGGGGAAGAAATTAAGCAAAATAGTTGTGCAAAGCCCGCGACAGTGTGCGGTAATTCACGGCACACTGCCGCAAGCCCCTCAATCGCCCGCGTAGGGTCGCGGCATTCGCATTGAATGCCGCGAGCTTGCGGTAGTGTGCCGCAAGCTCGCAGCACATTGCCCCGAGTCCCCTCGATCGACCGCTTGGCTCGCGGCAAATGCCGCTAGCTCGCGGCACAATCAGCATGGGCTCGCGGCACAATCCAAGTGTGCTGCAAGCCCAATCCCTTAACCTCGCGGCACAATTCGAGTGTGTCACAAGCCCGACTGCTCGGGCTCATGGCACAATGCCGCAAGCCCCCAAGCTTTCGGCACGCCCAATTGCCTATGGCAGTGTGCATCTCACAAAAAAGCCAAGAGCCCTACTCGGCGAGTGCCACGTGTCGACACCAGCCACCCTTGAAAATCGCACCCTATAAATATCCAACTAGAAGACAGTGAACAAGACTTCCAACTTTGGTAAAATCTGGACTCTTTGAATACACTTTTACTATTTTTTCGTGAATAGTCATTGGGATTCGGGACTGACTTTGGCATCAGAGGGTCTTCGCGGGGGAAGATTCCCGCGAGTCTTCTAACCCATTTTTTGAGTAGCGACAGGGCCAAAACCTTGCGGTGAGAGCTTGTGGCGAAAGCTAGTGACAAGAGCTAGTGGCAAGACCTAGTAGCAAGAGCTTGTGGCGAAAGCTTGCGGCGAGACCTTGTGGCGAAAACTAGTGGCAAGAGCTAGTGGCAAGAGCTTGTGGCGAAAACTTAGTGGCAAAACCTTGCGACTAGACCTTGTGGCCAAAGCTAGTGGCAAGAGCTAGTGGCAAGAGCTTGTGGCGAAAGCTTAGTGGCAAAACCTTGCGGCGAGATCTTGTGACGAAAGCTTGTGGCGAAAGCTATTGGCAAGAGCTTGTGGCAGGAGCTAGTGGCCAGAGCTTGTGGCGAGCATCCTAACGGCAACCTCCCTTGAGTCGACATCTCTTACGGTAACCCAACTTCACCCGACACCAAGCTCGAGTGGACCCCACCTCACAAATTTTAATTGTTGTATTTTGGCAACAATAATTTGGCGCCGTCTGTGGGAAATCGCAACAAAAAGCCAATCTTAACATGAGATGCCGAGAGGGACAACAACTGGTTTGGCAAACCAGCCTAACCCTACCCGGAGGAGCGCTCGCACAAGGACAGAAGACCCCAGCTAAGTACACCCTATGGTACCTAGACCTTTGGAAGATCATTTAGACAATGAGGTGGGCTCGAGAAACATTCCAATGCTCGAAGGCAATCAAGCTACCGGATTTGGGGGTTTGGAGCACTCGGAACAAAGGGAGATACATGATCGGTGCTGTCGAACACCGATAGATTAGATGAATAATGATTCGGATTTGCAATAAGGGTGCAACCCAAAGTCGTCTCCCAACGAACCTCAAACGGATCTGTCAAAACAAGATTAAACGAGGGGGGTTGTGATGAAAACCGAAATATAAACGTTCAAGAATGAAACAACGATGAAGTAAAACGTAACCCGCTACAAACCCTACCTCCTTACCACGGTAATCCTTGTCTCATTTATGAAAACAATCTGTTTTGGTTTGATTTTCTTTTGATTTGAAAAACTCTTCTACAACCGTAAAAGATTAAATCCAATCGAGCAATCGCTCATACAAATATACCGTTTCTTTCTAATCAAAGCCTCAATCGAGTACGTCAATTAAAACCATCCAAAGATCATGCATGCATTCACACAATCACATAAAAGAAACATACATAAACTTAGAGAAGGAAAAGAAACAGAATCATCAATTAAAACATGAAAATCGAGTTCCAAATCGGATTCAACAATATGACCGAGACTCAAACCGGGCAAGAGGTACGAGAATGTAGCGAATCACAAGCGAATTAGCCTTCCATCTTCTTGGTTGAAATCGTGAGAATTCTCCCAAAATCGGCCACTTAATGTGCTTAAATAGAGCTTAGGGAGGAAACCCTAGGTTATGGCCACTTCACAACCGATTTCGAATAGGATAACGTGAGTTCTGGGCTTCGGGCCCTTCATAAAAATTGTATATCAGGAAGAGTAGATGAATTTGGGCTTTTAAATCACTTGATTTGGATATAGGACGCCCAAGTTATGGCCTTTTAAAGATTCCATGTTTGTGCAGAATTCTAATCCAATTAGGATTTGGCCCAGCTTTTCGGCCCTAACTTGAAGCAATATTTGGAGGCCCAAACGAACTCGGATTTGGACAAATCATACCATTCTGGAAATCCCAAGAAGTCCTATACAATATCTCTGAAGACATCATTCACGTTCTGGGATTATAACTTGGCCAAAAATTTGAAAGAAGCACAGAAGGTCAAATTTGTCAGCACACTTTTGCTTCTTTGTCTCCAATCTCCTTGTTTCCCTTCCTGCCATCAAAATTCCTCTTGACCCAGGAAGCCCAAATCTGTCCAAAATAAAATAAAATAGTGTGAACCTCAATTCCTATAAAATAAAATAAAACAAAATCAAGATGAATAAAATGACACAACTAACGTGCAAAAAGACTAAATATGAGGGCTAAATAATATGAAAATATGCGCTCTATCAAATTCCCCCACACTTAGACTTTTGCACTCCTGGGCAAAACACTAGACACTAACACTCAATAACAAAAGGGATGCGAAGAATGCAAAATGAGAGGCACGGCAAGTTTCATAGGAATTCAACACTCAAAGATCATCTTTCTTACGCTTCCCAGACAAACAAGTAGCATGGCAATTTTACTTGGCAAGACGAGTCAAAATAAGCAGACCCTCATAGAATAAGAATGTGCTCTCAAGTTCCTCAAATGCTATGCCTTACTCCACTCAATCACAATTCCACTACCAGATATGCTCATCTTCTAAATCTCCACTCTCAATGCTTTTTGCATGCAAATCAAAAGGACTTTTATTCATGGCTCTGAAAAGGATAGGAAGATAACAATGAAAAGTAAAGTAAACCTTAGGAAGAAAACATTCAAGACAATCCAAGATCAATGAAGAACTATTAGGCAAGCAGAAAATAGACACATTTTTTTTTTTTTTGAATGGTGGGTGCGTTTTACGCTCCATCCCAACCTTTGTGAGTGCGTTTTACGCTCCATCTCACCTTGGCGAGTGCGTTTTACTCTCCATCTCACCTTGGCCTTTCTATCTATTTTTCTTTTGATTCCAAAGGACTTGCTTAATATGTTGCCATAATCAAGGGATGTAATGAATGTTCTTCAACCTAAAGAAGGGGAAAGTTTTTTTTTTTTTTTTTTGAAAATTGCGAGCAAAATAAAGGAATGCCTTAATCATCTTTTCACATGCATGAGCACTGATAGCTTCAATAAAGATTCAAAACAAGCTCTGGAGTGATACCCATAATTAGTGAATGCACGCATATCATAAGACAGAACATGCATGAGCACAAATATCCTCACAAAGACTACCTCAATCAACCCACCAAGCCAAACTCATTTCCAATTTATTTGAAAGCCCAAAAAGATAAGATCGACTTGCTAAACATGCCAAATTCTTTCAAACTCAATTTGCCTCATTTTGCAAAAAAAAAATTTATTTTATTTTTTTATTTTTATTTTTATTTTTTTCTATTCTAAAACTCCCCCCCACACTCAAACATTACATTGTCCTCAATGTAAGCATGCAGCAAGAATCAGGTATAGGACAAGTAGGAAAAGTAAAGAGAGAGAAACAGCCTGGTGGTATCAAGTCGGAGGAAGGTCCAAGAGAGATAGCTCCTCCACTGTGTGTTCTGTAAAGCCCTCGTAGAAATGTTTAAGCCTCTGCCCATTAACTGTGAATTTCTTCGTAGTCGACCCGTCCATGATCTCAACTGCATTATAGGGAAAAACATGAGTAACCACAAAAGGACCAACCCATCTAGAACGCAACTTACCAGGGCATTCCGAGATAGTCGTCGACGGTGAACAGTGCTGGTTATGGCAAAAACAGAAAACAAGAAAACCGAGAACAGAAAAGAAGAGAAGAACAAAGAAAACCAAAAAGGATGAACAAAGAAATAAGAGAACATATAAACAAAAGAAGAAAAAAAAAACAAAGAACAGAAAAGAAATCGACAAGAAAAAAAAAAAAGAAAAAAGAACACAGAAAACAGAAAACGAGAAAACAGAAAACAGAAAAGAAGAAAATCGAAAAGAAAAATAGGAAGAATCAACAAAGAAACAAAAGGAAAGAGAAACCAACGAGCAAGACACAAAGAAGCAATAAAAGAAAGCAACAAAGAATGAAAGAGAATTAAAAAGAAAAAGAAAGACAGAAAACAAATCTTGTTATGGCAGAAAAGATTGACGGTTCCCTGGCAACGACGCCAAAATCTGATCGGTGCTGTCGAACACCGATAGATTAGATGAATAATGATTCGGATTTGCAATAAGGGTGCAACCCAAAGTCGTCTCCCAACGAACCTTAAACGGATCTGTCAAAACAAGATTAAACGAGGGGGGTTGTGATGAAAACCAAAATATAAACGTTCAAGAATGAAACAACGATGAAGTAAAACGTAACCCGCTACAAACCCTACCTCCTTACCACGGTAATCCTTGTCTCATTTATGAAAACAATCTGTTTTGGTTTGATTTTCTTTTGATTTGAAAAACTCTTCTACAACCGTAAAAGATTAAATCCAATCGAGCAATCGCTCATACAAATATACCGTTTCTTTCTAATCAAAGCCTCAACCGAGTACGTCAATTAAAACCATCCAAAGATCATGCATGCATTCACACAATCGCATAAAAGAAACATACATAAACTTAGAGAAGGAAAAGAAACAGAATCATCAATTAAAACATGAAAATCGAGTTCCAAATCGGATTCAACAATATGACCGAGACTCAAACCGGGCAAGAGGTACGAGAATGTAGCGAATCACAAGCGAATTAGCCTTCCATCTTCTTGGTTGAAATCGTGAGAATTCTCCCAAAATCGGCCACTTAATGTGCTTAAATAGAGCTTAGGGAGGAAACCCTAGGTTACGGCCACTTCACAGCCGATTTCGAATAGGATAACGTGCGTTCTGGGCTTCGGTCCCTTCATAAAAATTGTATATAAGGAAGATTAGATGAATTTGGGCTTTTAAATCACTTGATTTGGATATCGGACGCCCAAGTTATGGCCTTTTAAAGATTCCATGTTTGTGCAGAATTCTAATCCAATTAGGATTTGGCCCAGCTTTTCGGCCCTAACTTGAAGCAATATTTGGAGGCCCAAACGAACTCGGATTTGGACAAATCATACCATTATGGAAATCCCAAGAAGTCCTCTACAATATCTCTGAAGACATCATTCACGTTCTGGGATTATAACTTGGCCAAAAATTTGAAAGAAGCACAGAAGGTCAAATTTGTCAGCACACTTTTGCTTATTTGTCTCCAATCTCCTTGTTTCCCTTCCTGCCATCAAAATTCCTCTTAACCCAGGAAGCCAAAATCTGTCCAAAATAAAATAAAATATTGTGAAACTCAATTCCTATAAAATAAAATAAAACAAAATCAAGATGAATAAAATGACACAACTAACGTGCAAAAAGACTAAATATGAGGGCTAAATAATATGAAAATATGCGCTCTATCAATACACACCATCAGATGGGGGAGACAAGCGATCAGACAAGGGAGGCAAGTCCTGCCACCAATACCAGCAAATCAAGAACAACACTCCCTGGGACAGTCCTCAATTCCTCGAAGGAACCCAGCGGCAACTTCGGTGCCCTTAGAACCATCTGGGATGCCCCCCCACGGTCCCACTATATGATTATGAGCTGTTACGGAAGAATTTCGAAGAACTGAAGCACCAGAACAATGAGTTAAGAGCAAACAACGAGGAGAGCATGAAAAGACTACAAGGGATTATTGCCCTTTTGCATGAATTGATGCCGGACATCCACATTCCCCGCATGGGACAAACAGGGGCAGGGGGAGAACACTGGAGATCTCAAAACAACCCCCCGAGTACCCCAAGACAAGGGATAAGAATTGGGACTCCTAAGCCTAATGACCCAGTCCTAGAAACAACAAACCCAAGGGAGAATCATGACAGGAGACCAGGGAAAGCTCCCATGTAAGAAGAAATGGCAGAAAGCACCCACTCAAGAGCTCTTTGCGTCCCGTCTCCGCGTAGGAACGAAACAGAAAAAGAAACGCTCAGAGCATCTGACATCAAACGCCTCATAGAGGAAGTGCTAGAGCAGAAGCAAGTTGTGATGACGCCAAGGGAAATCCCCACAAAGGGTTTTCCTCTATCCGAGGAACTCTAGAAGAACCGGTACAGCCAAGGTTCAAGTTGCCGCAACTTTCAGTGTACTTGGGAAAGGAGGATCCTGTGAAGCATGTACAACACTTCGTGGCAATGGCTGTGTTACACGGGTGGGACGAAGTCACTAGGTGCCGAGCCTTCCCACTCTCCCTGGTAAGGCAGGCTCAGCAATGGTTCACAGACTTAACGGTTGGATATATCAAGTCATTCGAACAACTAAAAAAAGAATTCCTAGAAGCATTCTCTGCCTATGTCCCAAAGAAGAAAAGTGTCATGTATTTAATGAGCTTGCAACAAAGACCCAATGAGTCCCTAAAACAATACACTGAGCGGTTTAGAGCTGCCACACAGGAAGTAAGGGACCTCCCGGTCGATTTGGCAGCCTCGGCTTTGCTTATTGGAACCACGTATGCCCCGCTCAGAAGATCCCTAGCATTTTCTGAGCCAGATTCAATGACCAAACTATTCGCCCGGGCAGAGCAATTTGTCGTCCAAATGGAAATTCTTGAAACATGGGAAGGAAAAAGGGGAGGCAAAATGACGTTGGGCCAAACCGAGCTATGAAGGTGCAGAGAGAGGAGCCCCCAAAGATGCAATTTCGGAGTTTCACCCCCCTCACTGAGCCAAGGGCTGCAATCCTCTCATCCATTGCCCATACAGGACTCATTAACTTTCCCCCACATTCTAGCCAGCCTCTATGCAAGAACATGGACGCTTTTTGCAAGTTTCATGAGTCCACGGGGCACACTACAGAGCAGTGCAGGGAGTTACGCAACCAGATTGAACAGCTTATCAGGGAAGGAAAGCTTGACCGGTTTATATTGGATAAGCCAAAAAATCAACAGAATAGGGGGGATGGGTCCAGGAGGGTTAATCAGAGGAGGCCCCCCCGTCCTAAGTATGATGCCGTAAACAAAAGGGAAAACCAACAACCCCGACAGAAAGAAGAGGGGAGAAACAATCAGAGGGGGGAAGAGACCGGACCAAGCGCCGGAGAAAATGACAATGAGCCCATTATGGATAAGATACATGTGATCTCAGGAGGAGAAAATTTAGCATGTGACTCCTCTTCTGCCAGAAAGGCGTATGCGCGACAGGCGTTGCACGTAAACTCGGTGGCCAAGATTCAAGAAGACGAAGACCCCATTATTTTCACACCTGAAGACCAGGGGGATGTGCTGCTACCTCACGATGATCCCTTGGTTATCTTTGCCGTCATTGCTAAGCACCCCATTGAAAGGATACTAGTAGACAGCGGAAGATTTATTAATCTGTTGTACTGGAACTGCTTCAAAAATATGCATATTGTCCATGACCGATTAAAGACGATCACTTCGCCTCTGTACAGCTTCACAAGAGAGGCGGTACCAGTGGTCGGATCGGTGCAGTTGCCCATTACACTAGGGGACTACCCTCAAGTGATCACTTGGCAGATTAATTTCATGGTAGTCAAGACCTTTTCTCCTGCCTACAACGTGATCCTGGGATGTTCCCTCATTAATGCTATGAGAGCCGCCATTTCTCCGGGATATTTGCTAATGAAATTCCCTACGCCCCAGGGGGTAGGCCAGGTAAGAGGTAATTAGAAACAAGCCAAAGTGTGCTACGTGAGCTCTACAAGAGGCACCAAGGGAAAAGAGAAAACAACGACCGAAGAGACTTTGATGATCAGTGAACAAACTCTTAAAGCTAACAAGCCACATCCAGTCGAAACACTTGAAGCCATCCCTCTAAGCCCCGGTGATAGCGAAAGACAAGTGCGGGTGGGGAGCCAACTAGAAGATCCGGAGAAAGAGGAGGACATTAGATTCCTACGTTCCTATGCAGACATATTTGCTTGGACACCCGCCGACATGCCTGGAATTAATCCAGAGATCATATTTCACAGACTGAATGTCTGTTCGGGGGCTCGACTAGTTAAACAGAAGAAAAGGCACCTCACCCCCAGAGAGATTAAGGCACCTGGAAGAAGAAGTAGACAAACTCCTCGATGCGGGATTTATTAAGGAGGTCTAATACCCTGAATGGCTAGCCAATGTTGTGATGGTACCCAAGGCCAATGGGAAATGGAAGGTATGCATCGATTTTACCAATCTGAATAAGGCTTGCCCAAAGGACTTATACCCGCTCCCTCGGATAGACAGGCTAGTTGATGATACCTTCGGATATGCTGTGTTGAGCTTCCTGGATGCCTTCTCGAGTTACCACCAGATCAGTATGTATCCACCCGATGTTGAGAAAACAACATTCATCACAAAAAATGGGACGTACTGCTATCAAGTGATGCCTTTCGGATTAAAGAACGCAGGAGCCACGTATCAAAGGATGGTTAACAAGGTATTCAAAGACCTACTGGGGGAAGTAATGGAGGCTTACGTGGACGACATGATAGTTAAAAGCAAGCAGGGCGAATCACATGCCAGACAACTTGAGAAAGTTTTTGCCGTGTTTAGGAAAAATAATATGCGCTTGAATCCCAACAAATGTGCGTTTGGGGTGAAGTCCAAAAAATTCCTAGGGTACATGATTACCCACAGAGGAATAGAGGCTAACCCAGAAAAGGTGCAAGCAGTAATCGACATGAAGTCCCCCACCTCAATGAAAGAGGTTCAGAGTCTGACAGGTCGTCTAACGGCTTTGGGCAGATTTCTCTCTAAGTATGCTGAACGCAGCCTTCCCTTCTTCAAGGCCTTAAAAGGAGGCAAGAACTTTCAATGGACCCCTGAGTGTGAGAAAGCCTTTCAAGAATTGAAAGAGTACTTAAAAGAAATTCCCCTGTTGACCCAACCAGAAATCGGGGAAAAGCTATACTTGTATTTGGGAGTCAGCCCGGTCTATTATGTGAGCAAGGTATTACAAGGGGCAGAGATGCGATACCCTTACACTGAGAAAATAGCCTTGGCATTGGTGGCGGCAGCTAGGAAGTTAAGACCCTACTTTCAGGCCCACGCCGTGGCAGTATTAACAGATCAACCATTAAGACAGATTCTACAAAAACCCGAATGTTCGGGAAGACTAACCAAATGTGTAACACCCCGCCTTACTGGGCGTGCCACTATAAGGCGGTTTTCAGGATTTTTTTTTTTTCCTCTAAGTCTGTCACACGCGGCGCCATGAGAACAATCTTCACATGCAAATAAAACACCCGTTGCATAAAATGGCCAACGCCCACGGTGATTTCAAGAGCAATCTTCACATGCAGGTAAAAATCCTGAGAACCTCAGTCTTGCTCGTTTAGCTAACAAGATCCATAGTCTCAACTAAACGAGTCATAACATACGCAGCGGAACATATTATCGTAACATAAATACCGTGGCCTACCACGAGGTTCATACATTGCGAGATACGTATTACAACATAATAAAATGAAAATAACGCTATCATGCGCTTGTTCGTACATATATCGAAATAAATTCCAACAACCGAAACGATACATCAGCTAACACCCCCAACACTAATGGCCCTCAACCGGCCACGTCTTTGTCCTTGCAGCAATCCCTGACTGGAACATTGAACGTTCCAGGGGCATAACCCAAATTAGATGATAAAATCATCTAAGTGATGGCATGATACAGTTTACCGAATGCATGAATAACACATGTATATGACGTATAAGACAAAAATCACATGCAACATGTCTAACATGAGAAATCTCCCTGGCATACTCAACCTCCCGTGAAAAATTCCATTATACACACTATTGGGGTTGACCTTGCCGCGACATACTTAATCCCTGAGTGCTCTACCGTGTCACCCGATCACCGGGATTAACCTTGCCCCATTCTCAAGAAGACCCCACCCCGATAACAATAACACAAAATTAAGACCTCGGTGATATGAAAAGAAAAACGTACCATGCACCAAATTTTCAAGAAATTAAACAATCGATGCATTATTCCAATCGAACGGTATATAAGTACATAAGTAAACACCTATACGATGTATCTCAAATTCCGGAGGCGTAACTACTTACCTGAAGTCACAACCAACACCTCAAGATACTTTCAAACAATAGTAAGACTGGATTCGAACCTCTCACCTTAATTCGGAAAAAGCTGATTTTTGCCTCGAAAAGCGTGTTGCACCTCGAAAATCGTGTAATTCCTTTCTTCTAATAGTCAAGTTGTCCCCTGATTGCCATTATGACTATAGAAATTAATATTTCTATTTTTCCCATACTTATCTTAATTTTCCTTATTTTTTTCCCATTTTTTTCAAACCTTTCTTCTGAAATCCATAATAAATACCAAACACCTAGTTTCTCCAAATATTTTTGCATGAATATCCTTAAAATAATTTTACAAAAATATTAAAACTAATTTCAGAAAAATACCGTGCCCCACGCGCCCTCACGCGCCGAGCGAGTGGGCTGCGACTGAAGTCCGCGCATGCTGGTCACGCGCCTTGTCTTCTCCGGCTTCCTTCTCCGGCGACGGCGGTCTGCAACAACTTCAAACGGCACTACAAAAAAAATGACTTTTAACGAGAAAAAATTAACAAGAGGACATATATCCCGTCGTTAAAAACGTAATTTTCATAATTATAGCGAGGGATTATTTATACTCTCGTTAAATGTGATATAAAATTAGTTTTGTAACGGCGGGTATTTAAAGTTCTCACTATTAATTAAAAATCCCGTCGTTATTGAATCTTAAAAATTAACTTGAATATTTCCTGCCAAATATATACTCATAATCTTAATTAGGCAATATACCTATAATCTTAATTAGGCAATTTTTTTTTAATTAATTTCTCTTTTAACACTTCAACTTTATTTTTTTAAAATCTTTATTAATTTCTCTGTTCTAAATTTTCCAAACCCTTCTTCTAATTAACGCACAGCACTTCCATATCTTCTCCCTCCATATATTCTCCTTCCCGCGCGTCCAACTCTGCCTCTCTTCCCGTCGAATCCAAATCCCGCCAATCCAAATCGCACTACCCTCTGCATAAATCGCCTTCATCCCGTCAATCCATATCTGTCAATCGGCGATCGAAGCTCCTGCATATCGCTGTTGCCTGCAGTGTCGTTGTTGATCTTGGTTTCGTGTAAGTTTCTCTATCTCTCTTCCAAGTTTTCTTTTGGTTCATTGTTCAGGTCTCAATCAGTTCGGATATGGGTTTCTTCCCTTTTGTTCAGTTTCAATATTCAGGTACTTAGTTATTAGAATCGTTCATCCCTTTTGTATGTGTAGCGAAACCCTAGCTAACTGTTACTTTGTGATTTATACAATTGTGGTTGATTTTGAGGGTTTATGTTTTAATTTATGCTACATGTTAGGGCTTATGTGAATTTTCTTATTTTTGCTTCCTGATTGATACCTTATTTTGTCTTTTTTTTTTTTTCTGTATCCCTAATCTTATATATATATATATATATAGACACACTGTGTGTAAAGATAAGTCTTAAGTTGTAGGCTTGGATTGTATTAACAAAAGCACAATTATGTCAAATGTTATCTTTATTGGTAAAGTGTGATTCTGGGGCATGTTGTCGTCATTAATGATAGTTGGTTTGTGATTATGCAAGTTATGTTATATTTGATGCCCAATGTGTCGCATTCCGCCTTGATGTGCTACCATCAATGAGACACCTAACGGTTAAAATAAAGAAATCATAAATAATCATAAAAGGCAATTTAAAATGGCTAAAACACGATAACAATAGCAGCAAAGCTGCTAGTTCAATCCGGCTCGTCGAGCTACCCCAAAAGCATATATTATGGGCTGAAAACGGACACCGTATGCGAATTTTATGCCCATAAGACCGAACACCGATCACTATGGCCATATCTCCACCCCTATTTTCCAGATACGCTAATGCATCACGATCCCGTATCTCCACTCCTATTTTCCTGTTGAGAATGTGATGTGCTTGTAGTTGGGAAGAGCAAGGGTGGACTTTTATTGGTGACCTGGATGATTTGAGACTTTGGCATGGTTTTTTAAAGGTTTATATAGGTAGACTACAAATTTAATGTCCTTAAAACCCTGTGCAAGGCATCTTTTGTACCTTTGTTTTCATGTATTACAGAGAGTGGTTATGTCTACAACAGTGCCCTGTTATTTCCTGTTGATGGTAATGCCTTTAATGTATTTCTTGTCCTTGTTATTTATACAATGTAGGAGCACATTTCAACAAACATTCTGATTTGAAGTTTCATCACTAACTCAATATTTAAATAATGCACAATTTTGACATGCAGTTACCCAACCTTGTAAGAATTGGTGGTCAAAACGTGAATTAAAATCCAGTTACCCAATCTTTTTGACAAATTTTCTTCTTTTAAATTAACATTTGGCAGTGTCTTGTTGGATAGAGGGGTGAAATGGCATTGAGTAATCATCTTTTCTAATTAGTGAGTGTGTCACACATTTATGGCATTAGAGACCTGAATCATCTTTTTTGATCAGTGAGTGTCTACTTTAGCTTTGCTTTCAACAAACATTCTGTTTCACACGTTTATGTTGAATTTTGTGTCTACAACTATCTGTTGACTTGATGATTCCATCAATTTCTGCTGCTTTGCAACAAGTTGATTTATTTGGATCTTACAAGGCAGGGGCTGTAGGAAAAGGTTGTTTTTTTTTTTTTTATAAGAATCTTTCACATTTTTTTATATGAATTTGAATTCCTACAGTAAAACACTTGTGATGGGTTTTTGGTATAGTAGTGATAGTCCCTAAACAGCTTGAATTCCCACACAGTTCCTATAGTAAAACACTTTGCCCTTTTTTTGTCCATATGCTAATCCTTGGGGAAATAAGTTGGGTTATCTCATTGAGATGCAAGCTATCAGTATTTTAGAGCCATTATTTATATTGTAACTCTATGCATGAGATGGAACACTCTAGTCAGTTCCCAAGCTGTTCTGGGTCACTCATTTTTTATATCCATATACATATATATAAATAGTTAAATAGGCATGGACAAAAGAATAAGAAACTTGCAGTTTACTAATGGTATTTATGAACATATTTATGCAATGTATTCGTGTTATTATCATTTCATTTTATTTTGTCTTCTCAAAGAAAGAAAAAGAAGTTTGTGTGCATCATTTTCTTTCGGTACAGTATGATATAAAAAAAAAAAAAAAAAGTGCAATCTCTCCTCTCCACAGGTTCATTATCTGGAGGGTGGTGCACCTTTAGAATTGAGATTGAGGAACAAATAGAGGTTTTGTTAACTGTTATTTAATGGTGGGGATCTTATCTTGAAATCTGCAGAGCACTTTAGGAAACGAGGGAAACTGAAATGCAAAGGGGATCTTATCTTCTAACTGTTATTCATGCACATCCTGCACTTGTTGTTATCCTCCCTACAGAACTTAAGGAGCCTGATTAGGTAGTCTTGGATTGGTGTTACACATGTAGGAATAGCAGTTAGCTGATTGAATAGAAATTAATGGTAAAAGCTTGACCCATTTGTTTTGCTAAAACAAATGTTCCACCAGATAGCACAACTACACATACTGAAAAAGCAGAAAAAAAAGTATAATAAAACTAATAGGTACTATATGTTCTATTTTGTCTATCCTTTGATCGCTTTGGACACTTTGTATGACACTTGGGCGCAAGAGAGAAAAGGTGCCCTTCAATTAAACCTAGAGACCTTCAACCATAACATATTCATAACAAAGATATAACAACAGCAACAATCATAAAACTTAATTCCACTAGGTGAGGATGAGGATGTCCATAACACAGATAATAAAATAAATTACACACAGCAGTGAGAAGTGAGAGCTTTAGCAGCTTACTGTGATAGAGGACGAACTATATTGAAAGCTTCAGTTGCTTGTAAAGCAGTTATAGCCATCCCATGTGATTTCTTCATGTTTCCCTCATCAAGGATCAAACCATGGTAATAATATGAGGCAGCCTGGGAGAAAAAAAAATAGAGAATGTATGCATTACATTGAACAGGAACAGGAAAAACTACCAAGGTATTAATTGTGAATTCTAAGAAACAAAAACCAAACAACACCACATCAAAACTATGGGCTTGTTGGAAAGGTTTTTTTAACAAATAGAGGTTTTGTTAACTGTCTATAATATTTGTTAACTGCCCATAATGGTGGGGATCTTAGCTTAACATAGTGTGCATATAATATTTGTTAACTGTTTTTAATTACTATTTGTTTCTGTTGATAGCAATGTTGTTCAATGTCTTTCTTGTCCTTTTTTCCTTTATACTAGGTCTAAGTATATTTCTTCCTTTGAACCCATCACATAACAGCAGAAATTCGTATCAAACTTGGAGATGTCCTATATGTAATATTTAGGTTGATTTTGATTTATTTATACAAATTGGTGATCATCATATCTGTGTTCCATCTTTTAAATTGAACCATTGGGTAATTTCTCAAATTCAAAATTCAAAATTCAAAATTCAAAATTAGATAGGAATTAAATCTTTTACTATTCCTCGTGCATCCTTTCATATCCTTAAATGCATTTGAATTAGGCATACTTATTTACTTATTTTGATTTTTATTGATAGATCGAAACTCATTATATTTTTGTTTGATGTTGGAACTCTCAGATTAGTGTCATTCTTTATATTAGTAATGGCACCCGATATGATATTCTTAAATAGGTATGCATGCAATACCCTTCTTATTAAATAGGTATGATATTCTTAAACCTCCTATACATGAGATTAATGGTGAACTTAATTAATCACAAACAATATTGATTATTGAGTAGAGGTAGTATTAATCATGGGATTAATGTATTCATGTTTTTATGGAGCTCATTGATGTGTTCATAATGATATGTTGTGTATGCTGTCACATATGAGAATAGGTATGCATGCAATACCCTTCTTGCTTTTGCTATGTAGGCAAGGGGTTGATAAAGATATGATAGGAGTATAGGATGAGAATAAATAACCTCTGTTGACTTTAGCATTTACATTGAATCAAGAACATGCAAAAATGTTGTTCCTTGTTATTGTTCTTTTCATTTTTTCCTATAATTTTTTGGTCTTGTTTTTGTTTGTTTTCTTTCTTTTGTTATTGTTCTGTTCATTTATTCTATCATTTTTCAGACTTGTTTTTGATTTTTTTTCTTTCTTTATGTATAAAAGTAGATTTGCTTTGGCATGCTTCTACTTGGTAACATAGTAGGGTCACTTTGTCTTCAACATATAAGCTTGCTAGTCTTTATGTGTGCTCATGTTTGTTTATTTCTATATTTTTAGAAACGGGGGTCCTATCTTGTGGGTAAAGGCTTTCTGCTTGTTGCTGTTGATTTGGAATGTATCTTCTTATATGTCCTTGATACTATGGCTTTTTCCTGTAGTCATTTATTTCCTTGTACCATTTATATGTTGAAATTTGAAATCTTTCAAGGAACATGGGAATGCACTTATTATAGTTAATTCTAATCTCTTTATGACACTTCTAGCTATTTTTGGTACATCACACACCTCTTGTAAAAGTAGAACTCAATGATGCATTTTTTTTTTCCAAAAAAATAAAAATAGTAAAACAAAAATCACATTCAGGCTTACCATGGCCAGTTAGTGAGATGCGGAAATGAAGAGCGGTGGTAGCTTTAGCTTTAGTAGTTTTAGTTTGAAAATATTTGGCAGGAGGAAACGCCACAACGTGTGGATGAAAAAATAGTACTCTTGAAGAATTGCACCACATCAATTAGTCATCCATGGAGAATCACTCATCTATCTGGTGATACAACTTATGCACAATCTGGATGCTTATTTATTGTTTCAGTTTGGAGAATGTGCTTCACAGAATTTTTATATACAAAATTGCAATTCATCTTAAGGGTTACATCATCATTGGTCCCGTGAGATGCAGAGTTCCTTTTGTCCAAACTGGAATTCAGGACCTATACCATGTACAGAAAAAACATATAATTGAGGGCCTAGAACATGAATATAATAGCTTATTATGTTTCATTTATGGTTCTTTGAACGTCTTACTTGCATGGTTCCCCTTTTATCTTTTTTTCTTTTCTTTCTTTTGCTTTTAACCTTTCTTTTATGGTTCTGGATTATAAACTTTTACCAGAAATAAGCATATGAAGAAAATTTCATTATTAATCACTGTTTGCCCCTTGGTTTGTAACCTCTTAATACATGGATATAACAATGTTGAGTACAAGGTAGCCTAATAAAGGGATGCATTATGCAGCCGATGGCCTGAGTAAAAATCATGAGATCTTTTGTCATGAATTCTAGACAAATGGTTGGAGAAGTAGCATTTATGTAGCCGATCCACCTAGTGGGGTTGGGGTTGTGATTGTTGTTGTAAATCACTACTAGTCCTTTGCTCTTTCTGCCTACTTTTGGCTTCATTGAATGAGGAACCACTTTGAAGTTAGAAGATTGAGATAAGAAGCCTATATTCTTACAGTTGTCATATCTAAACTAGTATTTTCTGTCATAATTCTTGTCAGATGAATCTGATAACATCAAGGGAAGAAATGACGGAAATAATCCTTTTTATATTAACTACTGAACCCTGATGTAATTTGTTGTAAGAGAATTTGCTGCAAGAAGGTAAATTATCAAATTCAGAACTACTCTTGGTCATCAAACAAGAATGGTGCCTGACAGGATAGTGATTTGTTGTAAAATATACAAGGTTTCTCACTGTTTCTCAGGACAGAATAAATAAATAGAATGATAAGGTCTTCCTTGTTTGTTCTGCTAGATCAATGTGAGAGGAGTTTGTTATGAGGATGGAAAATGATCTGTAGTGTGTGATGAAAAAAATGAGCATGTATTTAGCTGAGCACAGTAGCCAGACATTAACTTTGACATTGAATCTGGCTTGGCACATATAAACTAATAGTCAGCTTTTGTATTTTGATTTTAGACTTGCTCAATGATTGAAAAATACCAAATTTGCGTCTTACTGTGTAATTTTTATCACAAGACAGTTTGTAGATAGGTTTATCTATTGGGATTATTCATTCTCATCGTGAATTGTTGTTGAGCTACCCTTCATTTACAGTTAGCTTGGGCATATGCTTCATTTGTCTACTCTTCTGGATTACCTCCTGCATGTTTTTCTATTTACGTAAGCGTGTTATATTTCTTTTATCACTCTATTGCACTTCCATTTATATTTTGGAGATCATGTTTGATATTTCCCTTCATTATATTATGAAGGATGATGAATAATATGATTTTTTCTTTGTAATTTGTAGGTACTTGAAGATACAAGTCTAGCAGGGAACACTTGATATTGATTGTGACTATAATACATGGATTCTAATGACACTTGTAACAATTTTTTGATTTTGATTATAGGGAGTGATTAGGATAATATGAAATCCATATTTTTTTTTTCTCGTTTCTATGATTGTGGACGGATGGAAGTTCTTAAGATGATTGTAATTAGTACATAATCAATGTCGATGATAATATTTTACATATATCTTGTTTTTATTAAATTCATTGAGAATCACATTTCTATTATTAGTATTTCTCTTGCAAAAATTAATAGGGTACAAAATAAATTTTTATATAATAGTAAAAATAGTCATTAGAATTGTAATAATAGTAATAATGACAAATAAATATAGATATAACGACAGAAATATTTATCATTGATATTATGTTTAATGACCAGTAAATATATATATAGTTATAATAACAAGATTATTTGTCGTTTAGATTATGTTTAGTGATCGGTAAATATTGCAATAACAACGGGAATATTCATCGTTAATATTATATTTAGTGATTGATAAATATTCCAATAACGACGGAAATATCCATCGTTAATAATATTTTCAATGACCATATACATTGTTATAGCGACGGAAATATTCGTCGTTGATATTATTTTTAACGACGGGACTTTTGCCTCTCACTACTTATATTAACGACGGTATTTATTTCCCGTCGTTAATAGTATTAACGACGGAAGTTTTAACGACGGGCGACGACGGGATTTTTTTTGTCGTTAAAACTCTTTAACGACGGGAAATCAACTTTTAATGACTAGTTTTCCCCTCGTTAAAGACCTTTTTTTTTTGTAGTGCGGCCAAACAACTTATATGGCCTTGAAGCTCTTGAAGAGGCGATCCTAGGGGTACCCTCTATCGTCCGAAAAAGCCACCAGAAAGGCCTCAAACAGCCGTTTACAGGGTCGGCTCCGGCGAAGCCCAATTTTTCGGCCAAGCTTCTGAAACCCCTTAAAACCTACACCAAAACCTCTCAAATTCTCCAGAAAAACTCCCTAGCACTCAAGGAACAAAAGCCCCTTATTCCCAAGGCTCAATTCTTGCTGAAACACGGCCAACCAACTTCGATTTTGTTTTGAAACCCTCGGCCATTCGAACCCTATTTATACCTGATTTCGACCGGTTCTTCGACCAATAGGAAGCTTTCCTATCTCCTAAGCTTCGAATATGATCATTAGAAGCCCCAAAATCAAACCAAATCGCGATGAAATTGCTTCGAAATTTTTGACCAGATTCAGTTTTTCTTTAAAAATTAATTCCAACCGATTTGCCATAGATCTTGGCCAATAGCTAGGTTCAATCGAACCATCATGGCCTGGAGATCATTTTGATGCCCTTCGCAAGTTCCGACGACGGCCGCCGCAAAGTTGGCCGGTGATTTGCAGGTTTCACACCCAACTTTTTATAATTGCACTTCCACCCCCTAAACTTTGATATTTCACGATTCTGCCTCTTTCACTCAAACCCTAGACTTCTCACCTATTCCATTAAACCCCTCAAGTTTAGAATGTGTCAATAAACCCTTAAAAGTCTAGAAAAATCCTCGTTTTGACCACCCTCCACCAATTTCTAAATTCCATACTTTGGCCCGAATGCCCCTAATTGCAAAATTTTAACCCAAAACCTTTGCAAATCTCTTGATTTTGACATCCCATAACTCTTTGAAGATTTTTACCCTCCAAGTTTCGTCTTGGTTTGGTCTCTTGCCTTTTCATTCAAGTTTTGTATATTACACATTGGCCCGAAACTTTGATAAATTTCATTTTGACCCAACAACTTCCAAAAATACCCTTAATATTAATTACTGGATATTACAAAATGGGCCATTGAACTCAGTGAGTATGATATTAGCTTCGAGCCTAGAAAGGCGATAAAAGGACAAGCATTGGCAGATTTCATAGTCGAATGCACTCACCCGCCCACGACGGAAGAAACTCGCAATAACGAATGGATGTTGTTCGTCGATGGGGCCTCAAATGCCAAAGGGAGTGGGGCAGGGGTAGTGTTGATTTCTCCAGAATAGGAAATCTTGGAATACTCGCTTCGCTTCACCTTCCCCAGTACAAATAACGTAGCAGAATACGAAGCTTTGTTTGCCGGAATGACATTGGTAGAAAGACTAGAATTAAAAAACTTGACAGCCCACAGCGACTCTCAGCTGGTGGTACAATAGTTTCAAGGTACCTACGAAGCAAGGGAGCCGGTGCTGGCCCGCTACCTGCAGAAGGTGAAAGAACTCGCCCATAGGTTTGGGCATTTCGAGCTGATTCAGATTAACAGGTCCCTTAACCAGCACACGAACGCACTGTCAAAATTAGCCTCTGCCCGAGACACCCTCGGACGCCTAATCCACGTGGAAGTCCTCCAACAGCCTAGTGTAGGAGAGGAAGACATCGCGGTGCATTGCATTACGGAGATCGAAGACTGGAGAAGCCTGATACTGAATTATTTGCTTCGTCAAGAACTGCCAGTAACCCCCGCAGAAGCAAGGAGATTAAAAACCAGCGCAGCCCGTTTCACAATAATTGGCCAGAAATTATACAAAAGAGGCTACTCCATACCGTTGTTAAAATGCCTTGGACCAAGGGAAGCACAGCAGGCACTGGAAGAAGTGCATGAGAGGGACTGTGGTAAACACCTCGGAGGAAGGGCATTAGCTGGGAAAATCCTGCGAGCCGGTTTCTTTTGGCCCACGATACGGCAAGACGCCGCCACGAAAGTTCGAACCTGTGACAAGTGCCAAAAACATGCTCCCCTAACAGTAAAGCCTCCGGCCCCCATCCAGCCGATATTCCAACCTCTGTCGTTCGCGCAATGGGGTCTAGACATATTGGGGCCATTCCCAATGGCATCTGCTCAACGAAAATTCTTGCTGGTAGCTACAGATTACTTCACAAAGTGGGTAGAAGCTGAACCTTTAGCACCCATCACGGAAAAGAAAGTGGAAGGGATGGTATGGAAAGACATTATTTGTCATTTCGGCATGCCACGTATTCTCAATACAGATCATGGAACACAATTCGACTCGGATGCGTTCAGAGCTTTTTGTCATCGATGGGGAATCAGTCTAAGAATGGCATCCGTAGCATACCCCCAAGCAAACGGACAGGCTGAAGCAAGCAACAAGACCATACTACACGGCTTAAAGACCCGATTAGAGAAGGCAAAAGGTGGATGGGTCGATGAGCTCCCTAGTATCTTGTGGGCATATCGCACAACTAATCGGGTACCCACCGGGGAAACACCTTTCAACTTGGCATATGGAACTGACGCACTCATCCCTGTAGAAGTAGACCTTGGCTCACCCCGAGTCATGGCCTTCAGGGAAGAAGGTAATTCAGACCGTCTACGGGAGAACTTGGACCTGTTAGACGAATTGAGGGGAAAGGCAGCGGTACAGTTGGCAGCTTATCAGAGAAGAGTCTCCAACTACTACAATGAGAGGGTTCGCCCTCACAAACTTAAAGAAGGAGATCTGGTACTCAGGAAGACAGCCATCGCCAATGCTCTTAGAGAGGAAGGGAAACTCAGACCTAATTGGGAAGGACCTTACAGAATTCGAAAAATGTTGGGACCTAACACGTGCATACTGCAGACGCTACAAAGCGAGACAATGGGTAAAACTTGGAACACCATGCACCTCAAAAGGTACTTCCCGAAAAAGATGGCTGCTAAATCTTAGAGAGAATTGCGTGCTGATATTTTCCACCCTTTTGTAGGAGCTCGGAGTATGGATTTTGCCACGGTAGTTCGTTCAGCAAGCATATGCTATCAAGAGAGATGTTTGAGAATTGTGAGATCGAGGTACATGATAAGAAGCTATTTGGAGACTTAGAAATTCTTGATGTTAAGAATTTTGATTTGATCCTTGGCATGGATTGATTGTCACGGCATTTGCAAGAGTTGATTGCCGACAGAAGATTATTGACTTTGATCTACCTCGACAGCTAGGTTCAGATATATAAAGGAGTCAAGCCTATGGCTACGATTCTTATGATCTCAGTAATGAAAGTAGACAAGCTGATGCATGATGGATGTAAAGTTTACCTAGCTTTTGTTACCTTAGATGAGGGAAGAAAGAGGAAGTTGTTTGAGGTGCTAGTAGTATGAGATGTCCCAGATGTTTCCCCTAATGAGCTACCAGGATTACCTCCTTGGAAAGGAGTAGAGTTTTATATTGAGTTAAAGGAGTTGAAAGCCTATTTCTAAGGCTCCGTATCGAATGGCACCTAATGAGCTAAAGGAGTTGAAGGACCAGTTAGAAGAATTAATAGAAAAGGGTTTCATCTGACCCAGTTCATTCCCGTAAGGCGTACCAGTACTGTTTTTGAGGAAAAAAGATGGATCTTTGAGATTATGTATTGATTATTGCCAAGTTGAATCAGGTGACAGTAAAGAACAAGTATCCATTACCTCAAGTGGATGATTTATTAGACCAGTTGTGAGAAGCTAAAGTGTTATCAAAGATAGACTTAAGATCAAGATACCAGTAAGTGCGAGTTAGAGATGATGATATTCAAAAGACTGCTTTCAGGACTCGCTATGGACACTATGAGTTGGTGGTGATGACATTTGGGTTAACGAATGCTCCAGCTGTTTTCATGGATTGAATGAATCGAGTTCTAATTACTCACCTAATGTAGAGGAGCTTACAGAGCATCTTATTTCAGTACTATAGAGGGTTAGTGAAGAACAATTATACGCCAAAGTTCAGCAAGTGTGAGTTTTGACTCACTCAGATTGGATTTCTAGGCCATGTAGTGTCTGGAGACGGTATTTCAGTAGATCCAAGTAAGACTAAAGCAGTTATGAATTGGCCAAGGCTGACGATAGTGATAGAGATACATAGTTTTCTAGGTCTTGCAAGCTATTATAGGCAATTCATTGAGAGATTTGTTCGTTTATCTTCCCCTATAACTAGGATAACAAGGAAATGAGAGAAGTTGGAATGGAATTACGCGTGTGAACGTGCTTTCCAAGAATTAAAGCAGAAGTTGACTACCACACCAGTCTTAGCTATACCAAGAAGTAGAAAGAAATATTCCATCTACAGTGATATCTCCCATTCAGGATTAGGATGCGTATTGATGCAAGAGGGTCAAGTTAATGCTTATGCTTCCAGATAATTGAAGAAACATGAGGTGAACTACCCTACTCATGATTTAGAGTTGACAGCGATAATATTTGCATTAAAGATATGGAGACACTATTTACATGATGAGAAGGTTGAGATTTATACAGATCATAAGAGTTTACATTATCTTCTATCACGGAAAGAATTGAACATGAGGCAAAGATGTTGGGTCGAGTTATTTAAAGACTTTGACTGTGAGATTCTATATCATCCAAGAAGGGTTTATGTAGTAGCCGATGCCTTAAGTAGGCGAGGAGTTTCTATGGCTACAATGATGGTTCAAGAATGGAAGTTATTGGAGACATTGAGTGCTTTATCTATTTCAGCCCCAGAAGATAAATCAGTTGTGAGTTGTGCTTATATGAGAGTATAGCCCGAGTTATTTGAATTACTCAAGACACAGCAATCGAAATATGCGAAGTTGGCACAGATCTTAGCAGATATCAAGAAATTTTCTCCTTTGGGATATACTCTATGGAGTGATGGTATACTCCTATTTCAGGGACGTATTCGTCTACCCGATGATGAGAATCTTAAGCAAGAGATTTTGAATGAAGCACACAAAAGTCGTTACGTTATTCATCCAGGTCTTGCGAAGATGTACCACAACCTAAAGCCACAGTATTGATGGAGTGGTATGAAGGAAGATGTAGCTAAATATGTTTCACAGTGTTCAGTATGTCAGCAAGTTAAAGCGGAACATCAGAAACCGTAGGTTTATTAGTTACATTACATATTCCGGAGTGAAAGTGGGATAATGTTCCTATGGATTTTGTGATGGGTATGCCTAGGACGGCAAGAGGTTATGATGCTATATGGGTGATTGTCGATCGTTTGACTAAATAAGCCTATTTTCTGCCTATTAAGAAGACTTATCCATTGAATAGATTTGTCAGAATTTATATTAAGGAGATCGTGAAGTTACACAGTGTTCCATCCAACATTGTATTAGATCAAGATCCTCATTTTTCTTCTCATTTTTGGGGAGCGTTGCATGATGCATTAGGATCTCAGTTAAAGTTTAGTATAACATTTTATCATTAGACAGATGGTCAATCGGAAAGGAATATTAGGACTCTTGAGAATATGTTGAGAGCTTATGTTTTAGATTTCCAAGGTAGTTGGGATAAGCATCTACCTTTGGTAGAATTTGCCTACAATAATAGTTTCCATTCAAGTATTGGAATGTCCGTATGAGGCTTTGTATGGGCGACCATGTCGATCGCCGATATGTTGGGAAGAGATTGGTGATAGGGCTTTATTAGGTCCTGAAATTGTTAGTAGACGTCAAAAAAAGATTCGAGTGATCAAAGCTAGAATGAAAATAGCCCAAGTCAAATAGAAGAGCTATGCAGATAAGAGACGACGAGACCACAAGTTTGAGGTAGGCGACCATGTTTGGTCGAGGGTCATGCCTATTAAAGGAGATTTGGCGTAACAGGGAAGCTTAGTCCCCGTTACATCGGGTCATTTGAAATGTTGAGATGATAGGGACTTTGGCATATGAGTTAGCTTTGCCACCTTAGTTGTCCTATGTTCATAACATGTTTCATGTTTCGATGTTGAGAAAGTATGTGTCAGATCCTCAGCAAGTAATTGATTTTTAGGCTCTTGAAGTTAGAGAAGATGTGTCTTATGAAGAGATGCATATCAGTATTCTAGAGTGAAAAGAAAGGATTTTGAGGAATCAATCAATTCCTCTTGTAAAAGTGCAATGGCAACGTCACTTGTCGAAAGAGGTGACGTGAGAATTAGAAGAAGAGATAAGGAGCTTTGCCCCTCATTGTTTGAGTAACCAGGTACGAATTTGGAGGACCAAATTCTTTTAAGCAGGGGAGAAATTGTAACGACCCATTAGATGGCCCAATATTTATTCAGGAATTATTTAATTAATTATTGAAGTATTGATTAAGAGATTTTGCCAATTAATTATTTAATGTGGCAATTTAGAGATTTTGAAGGAAAAGAATAGCATTTATTTCTTTTTAATGTTGGAGTTAAAGGAATTTGCCAAGGTGGCAATTTAGATTTTTAATTGAGAGAATAGTATTTAAATGGCATTTATTTTGTGGATTAAATGCAAGGGCATAAAGGTAATTTTGGAGTTTTATTATTATTTGAGAGTTTTAATAATAATTTTTGTATTATTATTAATTAAGTGGGACTATGTACTTAAAGAAGAATGAGAATCCATGTATGAGATGGATTTGGATTAAGAGTCTCCTAGTCCCAATAGGAGAAGGTTTTGAGAGTCTCCAAGTTCAATTGGGAGAGGGATTCCAAGTTATAAAAGGAAAGAAATCTAAGACTTTATGTCTATATATAGAGCCCATTAGCTTAGCTTTTTTTCACGCCATGTGAAGAACAGAAAGGCCAAGAGATAGCAGAGGCTTGCTAGAGTCTTTAGGATCGTTTCAGGGTTCGATCAAAGAGTTCTATCAGGCAAGTATTCTTCCTGTAATCCCTTCCATTACAGGTTCATATCATTTTTTCAGATTATTCCAATTCTTCATTGAGTTCTCAGATTTTATATCAGTAAGCAGAGACGTATATATATATATGCGTATAACAGTGAAGTTATGAGCAAGTTTTATTAATCCTTATCCATTTTGGATTGCAAGTTCTATTACTCCTTATCCATTTTGGATTGCAAGTTCTATAAATCCTTATCCATTTTAGATTACAAGTTCTATTAATCCTCATCCATTTTGGATTACAAGTTCCATTAATCCTCATCCATTTTGGATTGCAAGTTCCATAAATCCTCATCCATTTTGGATTGCAAGTTCCATTAATCCTCATCTATTTTGGATTGCAAGTTCCATTAATCCTGATCCATTTTGGATTGCAAGTTCAATTAATCCTCATCCATTTTGGATTGCAAGTTCTATTACTCTAAGTTCTAATATCCGGATACCTTGTATCGTATCCGGATGTATCTAAAGTTCTTCGAGTATGTTATCCGAATGGTTTGCTTATACATCCGGAAAGGTCAAGATAATATCCGGATGTCTCACCTGATATCCGGATGCCTCCCTCAAAAGTTGAATTTTTCATTCGAATAGTCCCCAGTTATATCTGAATGCATC
Source organism: Diospyros lotus (assembly GCF_014633365.1). Classification (NCBI taxonomy): domain Eukaryota; kingdom Viridiplantae; phylum Streptophyta; class Magnoliopsida; order Ericales; family Ebenaceae; genus Diospyros; species Diospyros lotus. The sequence goes on along the minus strand of NC_068350.1, from coordinate 40,518,499 downwards.
AGTGAGATATCCGGATGACCAGAATCATATCTGGATGTCCTAGTTCATATCCGAATACATCCCAGCATATCCGAATAGCTTTTTCTTTGAATGTCAGTGTATCCGGATGAGCCTTCTTCATATCTGGATGTCTTTCATCATATCCGGATATCCTTCCTAATATCCAGATGACCATTCCAGAATCCAATTTAGCTTCCAGTGAGTTCTAATTCAAGTTTAATTCAATTAATGTATTCAATACCTTCCAACATTGAATTCATAAGCCAGAACATGACAAGTTAATCATACTCATACCCTAAATCATAGTTCATTGAATCTTTGTATTCTAATATATAGATGAAGATCATATCATGTTCAGCATTATTATAACATGATCAGCATTATTTTGTGAGATTATGTGCATACATTTTGGTATGAGTATTGAGCATGACTTTATATGGAGCACTACATATCGTGTGCTAGCATTTATGTGAGCATTGCATTGCATTATGCGCGCCAGGCGGCTTGTCCACGGGGATCCCATCAGTTTCAGTTTCAGCTCGGTTTATGAGTTGCTCGCCTGGTGGCAACCAGGGGGCTAGGGGCTTATTGCCCACAGTATGTGCTTACAGTTTTTATGTATGCAGGTTTCAGATCAGACAGGTATGTATTATCAGTTTATGTGGGCCTATGAGCCAAAGTTGCATACCTGCATTTAGTTTACAATTTATGTGCATTATATTTTTATGAATGCAATCAGACAGTGATTATTCAGTACAAGTTCAGTCAGTTATTTATCAGTATCGATATTCTTCGATTCAGCTTCAGTATTCTTTCCAGCTTATTACTTGCTGAGCTTTTGTAGCTCACCTTGTACTCTTCACCCCTTCAGGTTCTAGCAGGGGAGTATCAGATGTGGGGCCTAGCTGCAGTGGTTTATAGTGTGTGTACGTGGAGCCGCTCAAGATAAAAGATGTCTGGGAGTCTGTTGAGTTTATAGTGTTTTCTCAGTTTAGATCTATTTTATATTTCAGTTGAGGGATTGTCCCTTAGACATAGTTTGTGCTTTACAGTCTGTATTGACTCAGAGTTTTTATTCCAGTTGATTGAGATGTTCAGTCATGGTATCAGATTTCAGATTATCAGTTAGTTTATTTTATTTTCCCAGTAGCACCCCTTCTCGAGCAGTTCTAGGAGAGGGGGTGTTACAAGAATAGTCAAAGATAAATTTAAAATGCCATGACAAGCAGATAGGTGCAAAAGATACTGGAAGGAAATATATATATTTGTATATAATAAACGATAACAGCCCATGTGTAAACATGACAAACAAGCACACCTAAGCTTTCGTACATAAGAATAGTGGCCCAAAAGCTCGACATCCATAAAAAATGGGGCCACCATTTTACATAACCGAAATAGGAATTCAACAAAATAAAAGCGCATGGCCTAATCATCTCTGCGAGAATGGAGGTGCTCCAACTCCAGAGGAAGCGGACTCAGGGGGGTGCCATCAGGTTCATCCAACCCATGCCTAATAGTTTGCAAAGCCTCTATAATCCCGGAAGTATCCTCGAAATCAGGTACATAAGGACTCCACGGACCAGACAGGTTGGCCAGGTCGTCTGTCAAGGTTGCCCTTATATATTCGTCGGGGTCACATGAGTTGGGTTCATACTTCCGCCAGTCAGGAGGATCAAGCGAAGCTGTTTTCGAAAATACCATTTTAGGAAATGACTCCCTAGGACGCCGGGACTCCAGGAGGCTACGGCCAAGGTAAAAGCCTAGCTTGGAGAAGCAGCTGGCGTAGGCTTCCTTTCATTGAAATCAATCATTAGAAAGTCGATACTCTTTCACCGCCTCTCGTGCGGCCTCATTGATCTCTCGATGCCTACTTTCACCAAGACTGGATATCTCCTGTCGAGCCTGCGCCACCTGATCCTTGGAGTTGGCAAGAGACCTTCGAAGTTGAACAATCTCCTCCCGAGCATTAGAAAATGAAGACGCAATCTTTTCGTACGCTTGGCCTTGCTTCACGGATTTCTCCTTCCATTTTTTGGCCTCTGATTCAGCTGATTGGCACCTTGTAGTGAGACCTTGAAGCTGGGTTTGGAGGCCTTCGACTTGCGTATGAAGGCTCGAACTGTCAGACTCCAAGTGCCGGATATTTATGTTCAGTACTTGCTTTTCCTCACTCCATTGCCAAGACTTGTTCATCCACTAAGCGATCTCTGCCTCAGCATTTGCAATGCGCGCCCGATTCATCGTGTTTGCCACCACAGCTCCTTGAGCACCCTGCCATAAGGAAATTTAAACGGGCAACCCTCAAAAAAAAAAAAAAGAGAGGGGGGCTTACAATGGCCAAGTGGCGTTCAAAATCATCCATGTCATCAGGGGGGTTTCGAAAATAGCGGTCCTCATCTCGAGGAAGAATGGTGGAATATAAAAAGTATGCCCCAACCCCGCTCATGTTTATGGAATCCGTATCCAAAAGCCCTGGGCGCGCCATAAATTCCTCGCCTCGCGCCCATCGACCCTCTTTAAGATCTAAGGCGTGTTCTGCTGGTGGAGGGAGCTCAACGAATCTGGGCTCTGAACCTTGGAGACGTAACCTCTCCTCATTGTGTAGAACCCGACGCTCAGTACGCTGTGGGTTAACTACCCCTCTGCGAAATTACCCACGACCAGCAACATGAGCTGCGTTGATGGCCTCTTGGTCAAGGCGAGAGGTAACCTCGATCTCTTGTCCACCATGGACCACCGGAGTTGCATCGAAATGGCCAGCGTACCTCGCACCATCAGGAGCCCCGCTCATGGCAATCGAGTTGTGCCCTTCGTAGGGAAGTTCACCAGGTTCAAGGGGATATGCAGCTGGAGGAGGAACCAATGGGATGCCCTCCAGAGGTTCCATAAGAATAGGGACAGCGATCGGCTGGGAAGTGGATGGACCTGCCTCCCTCTACTGACGCCTACTCCTTTTGTGACGACGCCGCACCTCACCAATTTCCCCTGTCCCCTCAACAGCATGAGCCTCTGGGATGGCAGCGACACCTTTAGGGGGGAGGACGTAGGTTGAGGAAGCCCGTCACGCGTCACTCCCTCGTTCGCCCTCCGACTAGAAGCTTGCATTGCTCGCCTCATACCTACCAAGAAGTAGAAAGATTTGTGAATTAAGATAAAAAAAAAAAAAAATAGGGGCAATCGGAAGGATCCAAACCCTCAAGAGGAGACCGCTCCTGGAGAGTGACGGCCCCTCCTTCTCCTTGGACATCGATTGCCGGAGGAGCTGGGGGTCTCAAGGGAAGCGTCGAAGGGACTGCACGCCTCAATGATTCTCCCGCGTGGAGTACCCAGCCATCCCTCCTCAACCGGTCCTCAGAGAGAAGGTCCAGGAGGCTCACTGGACCTCCACACAAGAGTTGACGACGTTCATCGTTGTATTGCTCCTGAAGTTCGAGGAAGGACAAAGAAAGAATCGGCTTAGCCACTCGATCATCAGAACGCCAACCTCAGGGGGCATACCATGTACCCAGTGGAGGATCTACTACGAACCAACGAGTGTCAAAGTAGTGAGCCTTAGGCAGAATGCCCTCGAACAAGCGATCCTCAACACGCTCCCTATAAAGCGTATACAAATGAAAACGAGACTGCCCTAGCTGAAAATGATAGAAGGAAAGAAGAAGATCGACAGTGGGAGACACCCCCTCTCGTGACATAAGACAAAAAAAACTGTTAATTGGGCCAGCCATTGGGATCTAGCTGAGCTGGAGCTAAAAAGCTCCGACGAAGGAGCTCTACACTGAAGGGATGGAGCAGAAGGTGAAATCCCAAATGAAAGCTTATTTCATGAACTGCCATACATCCCTCTATAACGGTGGCAGCACAAGATTCGCCTGGCTCAGGCAACCTAGCACGATAAGAGGCGGGAACGCGATAGTTGCTTACTAGTTGGGCAAGATCGTCGGCTGTTAAAGAGGAACGTTTGCCCATAAGAAATCGACAGGGGTGTCCCTCAAGATCTTGGGTACGAAGGTATACACTCCTAGGTGCCATGATCTTTGAAGGACAAATACTTGAAAAAGGAAAGACCCTAAAGGACTTCAGAAAAGAAAACAGGAAGTGAAGAGGCTAGTGGCAACATGGCTCACGTGAAAGACTTACAAAAAGAAAAGCTCGCGGTAAAGCCAACAGAAGGCTAGTAGCGAAGGCTAACGGCAAAAGCTAGCGGCGGGCTTGAGGAAGGCTTGCGGCAAGTAAAGAGCTTAGGAGCACTTGAGAATTTAAAGTCTCGCGGCAACAAGTGAAGGCTCGTGGCAATAGCAAAGAAAGCTCGCGGCAACAACCTGAAGGCTCGCGCAAAGAGGTAAGAAGGCTCTCGGCAAGGCAAGGAAGGCTCACGGCAAGAGGAAAGAACCTCGCGGCAAGGCAAGGAAGGCTCGCGGCAACTCCTTGGAACCTCGCGGCAAGGCAAGGAAGGCTCGCGGCAACTCCTTGGAAGCTCGCGGCAAGAAGAAGAAGGCTCGCGGCAAGCGCTGCAAACTCGCAGCAAAGCAAGGAAGGCCCGCGGCAAGGCAAGGAAGGCTCGCGGAAAGAGCAACGCAGGCTCGCGACAAGAGCAAGGCAGGCTGGCGGCAACTCCTTGGAAGCTCGTGGCAACGAAAAACTCACGGCAGAAGGAGCCAATAGTCGGAGCAAAGACACAGTAAAACCCCTGCGGTAACTGGTATTTATAGGGGTGCCGGAAGAACCAGTGGGCGGGAAGGAAAATTACCCCGCGGGTAAAGACCAGCCTAGCGGCGGTGTGCCCCTCTTATGTAAAATTTCTTACTCTTTTCATTTTTGTCCATAGACAAAATAAAAAGAGTGGAGGCAATTATTGTGCCAAAGAAATCGGGGGAAGAAATTAAGCAAAATAGTTATGCAAAGCCCGCGGCAGTGTGCCGTAAGTTCGCGGCACACTACCGCAAGCCCCTCAATCGCCCGCTGATGAGGGGTTAATATTTCCTAAATCTTAATGAATTATATCCCCATTTTGACTTTATAATTATGCTTAAAATAAATAATTATTTGCATTACATATTATTGCAGGATGAAGCAAGGAAGCTGACTTCTACAATTAATTAGGGGCATAAATCGAAGACGTTGGATTACCCATTATTGTTGCTCAAAATCATGGGCCAACTATGGAGTCTAGAGGATGTTTCAAGTGCACTTGGCCCAACTATCAAATAGAATCCAACATAAGAAAGGCCAAAGACCAATTAAAGGCCCAAGACCAATCAAAGGCCCAACAAGGCCCAATTTGTAGAAGACTTTTCTTTGTTTTGTATTTTTTTTATAAGTGATTTACCACCTAAAGTCTTTTGTATTCTTATGAGAAGTCCACCACCTAAAGTCTTTTGTATTCTTATGAGAAGTCCACCACACAAAGTCTTTTGTATTTTTTGTCTTTTACCTAATTTTCTTCCACTAGTTAGGTGAATGTTTTGTTGAATAATTGTGTGGCTTGTATTGCATCTTGTGAGCTATAAATAGCTCACTTTGGTGCATTTGTGAAAGGTGGTTATTACTTGAATCAAAGTTTAGTTTTGTTCTTAGAGTTTCTCTTAGAGAATTGCTCTTATTCTCTCTCTTGTTTTCTCTCATAATCTTACTTCCTTCCTTTCTTCTTTTAAATTCTTATGTCATTTATTATTCCTTTATTATCCACCGCCTAAATGGCCGGTTAATTTCTGCCTTTAAATTTCTGCAATTTTAATTCTTGTCTTTTAATTATCCACCGCCTAAATGGCCGGTTAGTTTATACTATCTTAATTCTTGTCATTTAAATTCTATTATTTAAATTACGCCATTTAAATTCTTGTTAATTAACTTCTAAATGGAAATGAGTAGCTAAATCTAATCTTGGGTTAAGGCGAGGATAGTGTCCAATGTTCTTGAATCTCAAGATAAGCCAAACCTCGATGAATGCAAGATTTATCTGAGTTAAACTCGAGTTGAGTGTGTAAATGGTTTTCTGAGTTTGGATTGGGTCATCATCCTAACTTAGAACTCTCATGCCATGTATGAGAGTTGCTAGAATTGGAGATGAGATATACCCAAGCTCAGACGATCAAATCATAGTCTGTAGTATAATACAATTTACAGTGACATCTTAACCTAGAACCCTCATATCATGTATGAGGGTTGCTTAGCTGAGAATCATTCGTATCTTGAATTATAACTACCAAACGATCCTCTGTTTATTTCAGATTAATGTTGCTGTTTAAATTGCTATAAGAGATTTATTAGGCATTGGTTCTGAACTCGCCTCAACCCAAGACCTTTTTAATATTCCAAAAAACCTTTTCACAATCAAGAAAACTTAGCTCTCTTTGGATAAATCAACCCGAATGAACAATTCTTTTGTTAAATAAACCTCCCAGTGAATCGACCCGGACTTGTCCGGAATTTATATTTGTGCTACAACTACACTCACACACTGGTGAGTTTAAACCTCCTCACCATTTCAACACTGAACATCCAAACTGATTAAGGCTATCTAAATTGTAGGGTGAGGAGTGCAGCCACCCGCGTAGGGTCGCGGCATTCGCATTGAATGCCGCGAGCTCGCGGCAGTGTGCTGCGAGCTCGCGGCACATTGCCGCGAGCTCCCTTGACCGACCGCTTGGCTCGCGGCACAATGAGCATGGGCTCGCGGCACAATCCAAGTGTGCCGCGAGCCTAATCCCTTAACCTCGCGACACAATTCGAGTGTGCCGCGAGCCCGACCGCTCGGGCTCATGGCACAGTGTCGCAAGCCCCCAAGCTTACTGCACTCCCAATTGCTTGGGGCAGTGTACGTCTCACAAAAAATCTAAGAGCCCCACTCAACGAGTGCCACGTGTCGACACCAGCCACCCTTGAAAATCACGCCCTATAAATATCCAACTAGAAGACAATGAACAGGACTTCCAACTTTGGTAAAATCTAGACACTTTGAATACACTTTTACTATTTTTTCGTGAATAGTCATTGGGATTCGGGACTGACTTTGGCATCGAAGGGTCTTCGCAGGGGAAGATTCCCGCGAGCCTTCTAACCCATTTTTTGAGTAGCGACAGGGCCAAAACCTTGCGGCGAGAGCTTGTGGCGAAAGCTAGTGGCAAGAGCTTGTGACGAAAGCTTGTGGCAAGACCTAGTGGTAAGAGCTAGTGGCAAGAGCTTGTGGCAAAAGCTTAGTGGAAAAACCTTGCCGCGAGACCTTGTCGCGAGAGCTAGTGGCAAGAGCTTGTGGCGAAAGCTTAGTGGCAAAACCTTGCGGCGAGACCTTGTGGCGAAAGCTTGTGGTGAGAGCTAGTGGGAAGAGCTTGTGGCAAGAGCTTCTGGCAAAACCTTGCGGCGAGCATCCTAACGGCAACCTCCCTTGAGTCAACATCTCTTACAGCAACCCAACTTCACCCGACACCAAGCCCAAGTGGACCCCACCTCACAAATTTTAATTGTTGTATTTTGGCAACAACACCAGTGCAATCAACTAGGGCACTATTCAAGTAACTGCCCGAAGAGGCTAAGACTCGGACAAGCAGATAGGCCAGCTGAAAATGCAGGAGAGGCTCATAGGACTCGTCAGGGACGTGTCTACAACCTCACCAAGGAAGATGTGGGGACAGATCCAGTAGTCGTGCAAGGTACGCTCTTCATATCGGATATCCCTGTGCATGCATTGATAGACCCTGGGTCAACGCATTCATTTATGTCATATGCTTTGGCTACAAGTTTAGGGGTAGAGACTAAACCTATGGAATCTCCGATAATAATTTCGACGCCCATGGGTAAAAGTACAAGGTCCTCAAAGGTGATAGAAAAATGCGAAATTGGTTTAAGTGAAGCTCAATTTCAAGTTGATCTAATTTTACTAGAAGTGTATGACTTCGACATAATCTTAGGAATGAATTTCTTGTCCAGATACAACGCTAGTATAGATTGTCGAAGGTAATGACCATAAAGAAACCCGAGGGGGAATGGGTCAAATTTTGGGGACAGGGTGACCCTAGGAATGGAAATATGATTTCGGCCAGGAAGGCAGAAAAGTTGATAAGCCAGGGATCTCATGGATGTATAGCCTATGCTCGTTTGGAAGAGAAAGAAGTGCCAAAGCTCAATGAGGTGTGGATAGTACGAGAGTATGAGGATGTATTTCCTGAAGATCTACCAGGACTACCGCCACCTCGAGAGATCGAGTTCTCAGTCGAGCTAGTACCAGGAACTAAACCGATATCTATTCCTCCCTATCGAATGACCCTGGCAGAAATGAGGGAATTATGGAGCCAGCTATAGGAATTGACCGATAAGGTATTCATTAGGCCGAGCAAATTGCCGTGGGGGGCGCCAGTGCTATTTGTAAAGAAGAAGGATGGAAGCTTAAGGATGTGTATTGACTACCGTCAGTTGAATAAAGCTACGGTAAAGAATAAGTATTCACTTCCGAGAATCGATGAGCTGTTCGATCAATTTCAAAGAGCAAAGATATTTTCAAAGATTGACTTAAGGTCGGGATACAACCAATTAAGGATTAAGCCTGAAGATATTCTAAAACAGCTTTTCGGTCAAGGTACGGCCATTTTGAGTATTTCGTGATGCCATTTGGGTTAACGAATGCTCTAGCGGCATTTATGGATCTCATGAATAAAGTGTTCAGACCTTATCTAGATCAGTTCGTGATCGTGTTTATAGATGATATATTGATATATTCCTCAAATGAGAATGATCATGAAGAGCACTTAAGGGTGGTGCTAGGAACTCTCAGGAAACACCAGTTGTACGCCAAGTTCTCGAAGTGCGAGTTCTGGCTTCCCCAAGTCGCGTTTCTCAGACACGTAATCTCTGCCGAAGGAATCTTGGTAGATCCGGAAAAAATTAAGGTTGTCAAGGGATGGAAGCAGCCAACGAATGTGACAGAGGTGCGAAGCTTTTTAGGATTAGCAGACTACTATCAAAGATTCGTGAAGGGATTTTCAAAAATAGCCTCGTCAATAACGAAGCTCATTTGCAAAGATGTCAAGTTTGAATGGACTACCAAGTGTAAGGAGAGTTTCCAAGAGTTTAAGGACAGATTGACCTCAGCACCTGTTTTGGCAATGCCAGATGGGCGCAGGGGATTCATTGTGTATACGGATGCCTCTAAGATAGGTCTAGGTTGCGTGTTAATGCAACACGACCAAGTGATTGCATATGGGTCGCGACAGTTAAAAAGGCATGAAGTAAACTACCCGACGCATGATCTGGAATTGGCGGCCGTAATATATGCTCTGAAGCTATGGAGACATTACCTGTATGGTGAAACCTTTGAGGTGTTCACAGACCACAAGAGCCTGAAGTACGTGTTCTCGCAAAAGGAGCTAAACCTTAGGCAGCGACGGCGGATGGAATTTCTAAAGGACTATGATTGCACTATACGATATCACTCAGGGCATGCCAATGTGGTGGCTGACGCACTGAGTAGGAATGTGCCTATCTCTATGGCCGGAATGATGGCCTGTGAGTGGCAAATGTTGGACGTTTTTAGCCATCTGACGGTGAGTGTAGTGCCGAAGGAATCGTCCGTCCTTATCGCTGGCATAGTAGTTCAGCTAGATTTGGTGAACGAAATGCAAAAGGCATATGTGGATGATAAACGGATACATCTATGGGTGGACGAGCATGGCCAGCCTAAGAGATCTGATTTTGAAATTCATGATGGCATACTGAGGTTTCGGGGAAGAATTTATGTGCCAAACTTAAAAGATTTGAGACAAAGAGTTTTGAATGAAGCTCACAGAACTCGTTATACAGTACACCCGGGAGCCACAAAAATGTATAGAGATCTCCGAGAGGTCTATTGGTGGTCGGGAATGAAGACAAGCGTGGCAAGGAAGGTAGCGCAATGCGATACATGCCAGAGGGTAAAAATCGAGCACCAGAGACCAGCTGGATTCATGAGACCCTTAGATATCCCAGAGTGGAAATGGGAGCATGTCATGATGGATTTTGTGACAGGGTTTCCAAGGGGTCAGAAAGGCAACAATGCAATTTGGGTCATCGTAAATAAGCTAACGAAGTCAGCACACTTTTTGCCTACACGGATGGATAAGCCATTACGAAAATTTGCGAAGCAGTATATTGGAGAGGTAATTAGACTTCATGGCACACCGGTAATATAACACCCCATATTTTCGTGAAATTGCCACGTATTTTAAGTGAGCTTAAAATACCGAAAAATATGTTTGAAATGGCAATAAGTGACCAAATCAGTCGCAGGGAGTGCCCTAGAGCTTAGATACCTGAGGACAAAGGTATATTTTTTACGAGCGTCTCGAGGCGAGATTTATGACGTTGAAAGAAATTAAATCAGAGACGGTTTTTCGGTTAAGCTAAGTTATAGCCTAAAATAGCCGAATGATGGTAAGGGGCTTCGGGAAATCGTACATATCAAGTAATTTTGAGTTATTAATTTTGAGATTTTAAGTATCTCGATAAATTTGATGTTTGAGGGTGTAATTGTAATTAGAGAATTGTCCAAACGAAATAAGGATAAAATTAAGAGCTTATGTGGTAAAATATTAAAGTTGAGGACTTGAAATAAGGGCCAAAGTGTCATTTGGAAGAAGTTGGGGAATTAGCTTGGATTTCAAAAATTGAATTCATTATAGTTTTGGATTTGAAAAGCCATTCAAATATATCTTTGAGTCTTTGGAGTCCATGGCTAAGATTGTGACAAGTGACATAATATCATTGGTTCAAGTAATCTATAAATAGGCACCATGGGTTGTTCTCAAACCATTCAAGAGAGCTTTTAGGAGTGAAGCACTCTAAGAGGAGGAGCTTGCTCAAGAGAGAGAGAAGGGAGTTCGGCAAGAAGGCGGGAAGAAAGCGGCGAAGAAGCGGTGGAGAAGCGGCGGACAACGAGCCTCATCAGAGTGGCGAGCCTTCGCCGGAGTTGGCCAAAATCAGTCATCAAAAAAGCGAGGTAAGTCCGGTTTTTTATAATCCCGTAGAGGGGGAAGAGAGGGTCGCGTAGGTTCAAACGGGGGTCGAATCGGAGTTAAAACGAGGAAGTTATGGCCGAAATACGAAAACGGGACGAAGTTGTCCGAATTCTGCTAGGCAGCGCGTGAGTTACACGCGCCGAAAAATAGCTGCGCGTGAGGGCGCGTGAGGGGTCTATTTTTCTCCAAATTTTCCAATTATACCCCTAATTTAATACCCTTCAACTCTATGTAAAAATATTTGAGTTTAGGTTTACCAAAACGTGTGTTTTTTGCAGTGAAACCGTACCGTTTAAGAGATAAACCAACAAGGTGAGACTCCTATACTCCAAATCCGATTTTTTATTCTCTTATGAGAGACTTCTATTGCATCAGACGTGTTTTGTGAAGTTCTTATACATAAACTCTTGTTATTCTCTTACGTGAAATCATGTTGCATATATGAAATGTATTTTTCTGGAAATTATATGCTATTGGCTTTTTAACTGTTGCATTTATAAAATTCGTGTGGCCATACTGTTGTACCTATTTGTTGTTGGCCGAGGGAAAAAGTCGGATATCCCTCGAGAGGCGCTATGCGTGCGCCATCGAGAAAACTCTCGTGGGGAAGACCGTGAGCCTAAGGAACAACGGATGTGGTGCTTGCATGAGTGCTATGAGGTCGGGCCGAAGTGACATGGTTAGGGACCTCCCGAGAGGCGCTATGCGTGCCCCATTGAGAAAGCTCTCGTTGGAGGAGGCTAATGTGTTCACGAGGCACTTCGGAGTAGTTCTCCTTGTCTTCTCATACATTTTATACCTAATCATGCATCGATATAAACTGTTTTTTTTTTAGTTTCTCACTAGAAGATTCATCTTCTAATTGGACTATGTCCCTGGAATATTCAAACGTTACAGGTTCGACGAGCGGCTCTAAGGGAAAGGAGGTAGCTGAAGAATTAGCTTAAATTACTGTCGGTAGCATGATTAGGATATTTTTGTTTATGTGCGAACCTATGTAATTTTGGATATGTTTAAGATGTTCGGTTATCACTTGATGATGTCCATGTAATATATTTTGTAGACGTCTTGAACAATTTTATGATAAATAAAGTATTATGGTTGTGAACCATATCAGGTTCGATCTAGCTTCCGCATTTGAGATTTTAACGCCTGTCTTAGCTATTCGATTATTAGGTTTGTTAAGCTGAGAAGGTGTAAATTAGGGTTTTTGGGATATTGTGTGATGTATGACAGCTATTGTGATATGAAAAATTTTTATATTCTCGAAATCCTAAGTTATAACATGCTCAAGAAATTTGGGGTGTTACAAGTAAGCATAGTCTCCGATCGAGATCCGAGATTTACCTCAAGATTTTGGGGAAGCTTGCAAGAGTGCATGGGGACGCAATTGAACCTTAGCATGGCTTATCACCCACAGACTGATGGACAGTCTGAAAGGACCATTCAAACATTAGAGGATATGCTAAGGTCATGTGCTTTGGATTTTGAGGGTAATTGGGAAGAGCATCTGCCCTTAGTAGAGTTCGCTCATAACAACAGTTACCATAGCAATATAGGAATGGCACCCTATGAGGCTCTATATGGAACAAAATGTTGATCGCCTATCTGTTGGACTGAGGTAGGAGAGAGACAAATATGGGGACCTGAGTTGGTTCAGCAAACTACAGAAAAGATTCGGAAGATCCAAGAGAGAATCCGAACCGCACAAAGTCGTCAAAAGTCTTATGCGGACAAAAGAATGCGAGATTTGGAATTGGAGGTAGGAGATCATGTATACCTAAAGGTATCGCCTCAGCATTTGCCAACGCGGGGAAAGAAGAAAGGTAAGCTAAGACCCCGATTTATTGGACCGTTGGCTTATCGCCTAGAACTTCCTATTAGTCTGTCCAACATCCATGATGTCTTCCATGTGTCTCAGCTTCGAAGGCATATACAGGATCCAACCCAGGAAATTCGAGTGGAAGTAATCGAGCTAAGAGATTATCTGACTTATCCAGAGTCGCCCGAGGGAATCTTAGATCGGCACGACCAAGCCCTGAGGAATAAAGTCATCCCACTAGTAAAGATTTAGTGGAGAAATCATACTGAGGAAGAAGCTACGTGGGAGCTCGAGGACACGATTAGGGAAAAATATCCCCTGTTGTTCGAGGAAGTAGGATGAAAGTAGTAAATTTTGGGATTTTCTATGTAATGTTATCAAAGACGTTGTGAAATAAAGGGATGTTTATAAATAGTACATTTATATTGGTGATGCTATCAACTATTTTTTATGTATGTGGCCGACGGTAGAGAGTTACAACGGGATATTTTGTACAAAAACCCAATATACCTGATAGGCATTATTTGTGTAAGTAATGCAATTGATGTGTTTACAAAATGATCAATGATAATGCTCAACTAAGAGATAAAAGTTGTTGCCTTTATGAGTTGTTAGCCTAATATTGATGTCTTAGAAGGTAAGAATACGAAAATTTCAAGGACGAAATTTCTTTAAGGGGGAGAGAATGTAATACCCAAGAACTTTGGATTATTATTTTCAAGGAAAAATAGAGATTCGGGAAAATTAGGTATCTAAAAAGCCCAAAAAATTTACCGAATTGGCCGAAGGGAGTACCCTAAAGCTTAAATGTCTAAGGAAATAGGAACGCCTCTAGCGAGCATCTCGAGGCATGATTTTTAGGACCGAAAGAAATGTAATCGGGAACAATTTTCGGTACAGCAAAAATGCAATTGCCATTTAAGCTGCAAAACCGAATTCTCGCAAGAGACTCCCGAAATGATGACGGAAGCTATGGGAAGCTTCGGTTTATCGAGTAGAACAACCCTTCAGAGGTTTCAGGAAGAAACGACTAGGTTTAAAGCTAACACGGAGAAACGGGCCTAAGTGCACTTTTCCAAAGTTGCCCAATGAGGGTCAAAATAACATTTTTTTGCAAAAGTTTCAAAGAGGAAATGGAAAGATTGGAACTTAAGGGGCTCAATTGCAATTAAGGAAAGAGTAGGGGTTGTGAGGAAATGAGCCAAAATGGGAAAAATCAAAACTGAAGGGCTAAAGTGCAAAAAAAAAAAGAAGAAAAATTCGGCCATGGCTTCTGACAGTGGCAAACGATCTCTGACCGTCCGTTTCAGGCAATAGGCTAGCACGATGGATGGTCGAGGATCTCGTAGGAGTCATCATGAGCCGCCATCGGGCACCGGGGTGGCCAGATTTTTGAAAAATTCCGATCATATTGCAGGCGGCCATGTCACGACCTGCAACCCAACATTTTGGTCAGGTGAGGTCGATCCGGGGAAGGGGGAGACGCCTAAGGTGTTGGGCAAGCCGGCCAAGGTCTTCTGGAAGCTCGATAATCGCCTATAAATAGAGCTCAAAGAAGCCAAAATTTTCAGAACTTTAAACTTGAAATCGAAGGTTTTCTAGGTCGAATCAAAGGGTAAGGATAGAGGGATTTTGATCCTTGAGAGTAGTAGAAGCATTCTGGAGCATTTGGTGAGCAAAGGAGCCCGATCAAGCGAGATCTGAAGCCTCGCCGGAGCCCTAGGCGGACAGCCTGGCCGAGACTTTAAGCTCTTCGTTGACCGGCTTTCCGACCTCCTTTCGAGGCCATTCAGGTACCCCTATGATCGATTAAGCATGCGCTTTCTCGAGGTACAATTTTTCCATTTTTTCGGCAAGCCGTGGCCGGAGAAGATGACCGGCGCGTGGGCCCCATGCGCCAGTCGCACTCGCCCTAGCACGCGCCAACGAGTGTGGGCGCGTGCGGGCTTGGTTTTTTGTGCAATTTTTTTTAAATAGTCTATAAAAATATTTTAGAATTTCCTATGTAAAAATATTTGGAGAAAAATAGGTGTAGGTATTTATTTTGGAATATTAATAAGAAAACATTGAGGAAAAATAGAGAAAAAGGCAAGAAAATTGAAGAAAAATAGGTTTTATTGATTATTTAAACAAATATCTTGCCTAGGGTGCTTTGGGAAATGAGGTGAAACATTTGGTGCGAATTTCAAGGTTGGCACGCAAATTGAGGCAGTTTGCACACTTTTCGAGGTATCCCGATAACTGTGAAAGGTGAGTGGTTTTGTCCCTATAACCCATATATGATATGATTTCTTTTCTATACATGATATTTTCACATGTTGTAATCATTTTCGTCCATATACTGTTGCATTGGAAAACGTGATATATGCACGACACGATATTTTTGTCATATTGAAACTCATGCATGGGGTTGGAATGTTACCCTAAGAGTATAGCCGCAATTCCCCTAGGGCAATTAAAGGAACAACTTTAAGCTTATCCTGCAGAGGTTCGGGATTCTGCTTAGGGTTCCGTGCCGGGCCAATGGGCCTGGGAAGTTACATTATGGGTATATGTTTATAAATGTCCATGCATCATGCATCATTTATTCACGCTTATCTAACCCTCACTTAGAAGATTTCATCTTCTAATATTGGATTATGTCCCTGGAATATTCCACGTTCCAGGCGAGGCAAGCAGCCGGAAGGGCAAAGAAGTGATCGAGGCATGATCGTGATGGACATTTTGTGGGTCCCTTATGGAACTAGGACTATCTATTTTATCCGGATGTATTGCTTAGATTTTAATATTATTGGTGATGTTATGTTGGGTGAACGATTCGTATGTACCCACGTGTGTTGTGTTTTCAAAGTTTCTTACAGGTTCTGATCTTGCTTCTGCTTATGTTTAAAGTGTGTCATTCCTTTATTATGTTTGGGAGTGTCATTAAATAAAAGTTATGTTGAGGATTTATTGCCGGTTTATGTTTGATGTATAAAAAATAAAAATAAAAAATCCTAGCATATATTAATGCCCTGGAAGGCAGGGTGTTACACTCCTGATGTTGGAATTCTCCAGGTGGTAGGTGGCGTTCCAGGGGCACTCCTTCTCCTTCATGGAGGCATATGAGTTGTTGTAGTACTTGAGGTTCACCGAGCATGTGACAGGGAATACGAATTCCGCCTGCTTGGTGTCTTCTCCGGTGACCCGATTGTTGTGGACGATGATGTGCATCATCCCCAAAACGTTGTGCGGGCACTAGGGCCTGTATTGTATGGTGCAGGCGTCGATGAGCAACGACAACTTGTGCAGTTTCTTAAACATTTGACCCGCCATGGAGGGGAATACCAGTTTGATCGGGCTTGGCGTAGACAAGGTTAGGGGTTAGATCATCGCTGAGGAGTGCTCGTCGTCAATGTGGTCATCGATCAGTATCTCCATCATGTCACACAACACTCCTAGTTAAGGCTAGGAGTGGCTTTTATCTTGAGCGGGGACGGCTCGGTGCCCGGCGCAAGTGGCAAAATGGTAAATAATGGGGGTGACACCCGTTGGGAGCCCCTGGCAAAAGTCCCTAGAATGGGGGTAACTGGTGTCACTTATATACCCCCCAGTAGAGGCCCTTTAATATTACAAGGGCCTTTACGTCCATTTTTGTTCACCACGGGGCGAGCCGTGGTTGGGCCACTTGTCGCCCATTGGTTGGGCAACATAAAGCCGCGTTTGGAGTACATCCCATGTGGACTTTGCGCACCCGCCACAGTGGCCACCACATAGCCCGGGGGAGAAAGGTAATTGGTTGGGAAGCTCATGCGAGTCCCACGCTTACTGGAGAAAGAGGGTGGGCTGGTACTGAGGGGGCCCCACCCATGAGCTAAAAATCTACAAAGTATGATGCACAGTAATTAATTCATTTTCAAATTTTAAATGACCTGATGGTGACGCTTCAAAGGGGAAGTACGCATACTTGATATGAGTTAACACTAAAAGACAAGGGAGTACCACCAGCCCACCTACCATGCTTAATGGGCTTAGGTGGGCATTAAGTGGGTGGGCTTTAATACGGGCCCTGCGTGTGGGCCGCCTGGTACGCATTGTGCCGGAAGAGGAGGAAGAAGAGGAATATGCATCCGACAACAGGCCGGAGTGGAGGTTCGGGTAGCCGTGTCGGCCCGAGGACCCCGACCTTTGGAATTGGAAAGAGATCCTACCCCGTTAGGAGAAAGGGTCTGCTCTCAAGGAGGTTTGTCGCGGTGAATGCACCGTGGGTGTCGTTCTACCGGTGTCATTGATGCACCGGGGGGCTCTACGATGAAAGGATCTTCCCCACCAACCTGGTCACGATGGGGACCCCACACTCGGATTATTTGAACTATCCCTCACTGGCACCCGGTGTAAACGAGCGTGCGGGGATGAACGCTGTGGCTCTTAGTACCCCCGGCCAATGGGGATGAACTATCCGTCTACGGTCGCTCAACATCAATAGGTTCGTGACCCTAGAAGGTCATCCTGCTAGGATGAACGCTGTGGCTCTTAGTGCCCCCGGCCAATGGGGGATGCCGTGATGGATCTAGCCCTTGAGGACCACTCTGCGTGCAAGTCTGGGATCGGGTGCCTATACATCGTGCTGGACCGGGAGCCTAATCTCGTGTCAGCACCCGGCCCGTCCGACGTGTTTGATGTTGGGACCGGGGTCATCCAGTCCTAAGTGGGGTGCCACGTCTGCATGGACATGATCGGTAAGTTCTGCGTGGTGTGCCGTTAGACCTTTAACTTCGTTGACCGGCCCATTGGGTCCCGCATCCTATTGAAAAGGTACATCCGACTTGGTGTAGCTCGATCGTGCCCGATCGTTAGGTTTAGGGACTAGGACGACGAAGTGTCCAATCGGTACAGTAACCTGCTGGACAATGTGCTCATGGTGTACCTGGTGTGGGACAGCCGCGATGAGGGGGGGATTAGTGCTGTAATTAACAGTCGTTTAACGTTTTATGATCAATAAAACGATGGAATTTGTTACACCGTGCTTCGCATTTTTATTTTTTTCCTAAACCCAACCCCAAATCCAAACTCTAAATGCGAACCTTAGTATGTTTTCGGTCAAGTTTAAGACGCTCAATTATTGCTTCGAGAGATAATGTCCATGTAATATATCTTGTAGACGTGTTTAACAGTTTCCTATGTGATCAATAAAGCATTATGGTTGTGAACCATATCAAGTTTGATTTAGCTTTCGCATTTGAAGTTTTAACACCTGTCTTAACTATTCGATTATTGGGTTTGTTAAGCTGAGAAGGTGAAATTAGGGTTTCTGGGAATTTGTGTGATGTATGTCAGTGATTGTGGTATGAAAAAAAAAATCCTGAAATCCTAAGTTATAACACGCCCGAAAAATTTGGTGTGTTACAAAAGACTCGGGAGAAAAGAAAAAAGAAAACTTAAAAAATACGCTAAAAGTGTAACCTCAATATCTCTGACCTAATCAACCCAAAACAAAATCTAATCACTCCATCAGAAATAAGTGATCTCAACAATCAGTCTCAAAACACGGATCATAAGCAAAGTGATAATCAGGATCCAGATCAGTTTCCCTTAGAAACAACCCTGAAACCCATATCGAATTAAGCTAAGGAAGAGAATCTCCCATTAGTACCCAAATTATAACAATCCGTTAGTGGGTCCGGCTGATTTATATATTGGAATGAGATTTATATTTTATTATAGTAATGTTTCGGAGAATTATATGTGATATTTTTAGTTGATGTGCAACGGAAGTGAAAAAGTCAAATGTTTGACTTAAACGGTAATGGGACCCGCAATGGCTTAAGGTATGTGTGGAAATGTTGTGTGGTGTCAATTTAATGCTTAAGCTATTATTTAAACATATGGAATTCTCATTTAAGTGTTTTTGCACCAAGGGTATCTAAGTAATTGTGTGTGTGGGTGTGTATATATATATAAGGGGAAGGGTCCATTCTTGCATGAGAAGAAGAAGTTAGAAGGCAAAGGAAGGGGAGAAAAAGGGTGGCCGATCGGGAGAAGGGGAGGACCAAGGTAGGGTTTCTTCTCCTTCCTTCCTTGTGTGTATTTGTTTTCCAAAGGGATTAAGAGGTTGATGATTGTAACACCCCACTTTCAATTACACAATGAAGCAATAAGATATTCATTATATGCTAATAATAACCTCGGACGTTATTGGAAATCCTTTATCAACGGAAGCAAGGATCGAACCTGAGTATGCTAAATAGCTAGGATTTCCACAAGTTTAAATAAAAGTCCGTCATGTACCCACATATCAGAAAGTTATACCAGCTTCATAACTACATAAATTTTACGATACAGTCGCAGAACCGCACACAAACACCATACATCCTTAAGTATCTTAACTGCTATTTAAATTACAACATTGGGATTACATGGGTACACAAAAAAATCGAACTCTAAATCAGCCAAGCACCACCTCTGAATCCTTGCTCGTGCTGGAACCTGGAGTACCTAATAAGCTTAACATACCTGGAACGTTGAATGTTCCAGGGGTATGAAACACCCGAGTTAGATTATTACATCTAAGTGAGTGGTACAAGGAAAGAAACTATGCATGCAAAAGCAATATGCAGCTTTGCCAGGAGACATGCAGAAATAAGAACGAAATCTCCCCAAGATCACAGCTCACCACAAGAGCACGAGGTCTAGGCTCACCGCAAGAGCACGAGGTCCCCTGTGTTGTCCCAACAACTAGCCACAAGTACAAATACCGAGATATATGTAAAATAGGCAAGATTTGCTCAAAAGCAATAAAACATGAGATGTAACCTCTCTTCCCCCTTACACAGGCACAAGATATCCTCCTTACTTGCCATGTATGAACCCCTCAGCCCCCTTACAGAAGCTCCAGGTAGCCCCCTTACACAGGCCCACGTGGTCAGCCCCCTTACACAGGCCCCCGTGGTAGTTCACACACGACAAGCCACCAACTAGCCACAGCCACCAAATGACAATATGTATGACAAAGCAAAAGGAATATGATCACAAGCCACGCATGAAAGATGTTATGGTCAAACTCGATGCAACAAAATAGAAAGGATATGCTCGAAACAAAGGGAATATAAGATGTAAGCAACAAACCATCCACAAGTGAAAACCAAGAGTGATCAATAGGAATCAAGGAACATGCATAAGAACCACTCACAAATGAAACCAAGAATGATCAAGAGGAAGCATGCACAAGAACCACTCACCTTGATCGTTTTCCCTTCGATAGCACTATTTACAACCCGGTTTCAAGCTCTAGGGGTTGTTTCTGTAGAAATCACGAATTTAAGCGAACCAAAACTTAAATATTTTTACATGGGGTTGTAGGTAATTAAATAGGAGAACAACGGTGAAAATTTCAGGCCAAACGGAGGCCGCACGCACCCTCACGCGCCCCCGAAAGAGTGGCCACGCACCTCTCCTTCCTTGTTACGAATTTTGCAACCCAAAATTAAAAATGCTATAACTTGCTCATTTTTACCCCGATTTGCTCTCCGTTTAAACCTACGGACTCCTCTTTTCGTGCTCTACGATCTATGGAAAGAAAATCAACTTACCTCTTCGATTGCCTCCCGATTTTTGCTGCTTTCCGACAAGGTATCTCTATCTTCCCTTCTTTGTTTTTTCTTTGGATTTCTTGTTCTTGTTTTCTTTCTTACACTTTTAGCTTCACGTGGCCTTTCCTCCTCCCTTTTATAGCCTCTCAAATCCCAAATCTTCAAGATATCTCTTAGCCCCTAAGTTTCCTCATTTTCTACCATAGCAATCATTACCATCTTTGATTTTTCCTTATCTTCCAAAGCAAGTCTCTATTTCTTCCAATCTTAAACCTCCAAATACTCCTTCACGTGGCTTTAGGATAAGCACTATTATCTTTTTCTTTTGTAAACCAATCCTAGTCTTCCAAGTTATGTCATCTTATACTTTTAGGGTAAAATCAATCATTACCATCATTCTTCCTATTCAAGCTTCTCCTTTCTTCCAATCCCAAACCTCCAAATCTTATCTTCACATGGCTTCTAGGGTAAAAACCCATCATGGCCCTTATCTCTTCCTTTCCAAGCTAACCTTATTCTTCCAAGCTAAGCCACCTTAAGACTTTTGGGTAACATTCATTATTACAACTTCCAAGCTAAGCCACCTTAAGACTTTTGGTGTAAGATTAATCATTCATTATTACAACTTCCAAGCTAAGCCACCTTAAAACTTTAAGGTGAAGTTCCAAATCCAATCCTATCTCTCCAAGTCATGTCTTCTAGGGTAAGGAATCATCATTGCAATCATTTCCTTTATTACGTTAATGCCCTGAATCAAAATACCATTCATTTTGCTACTATAATTTCTATTACAACATCCAAGTTTTATATCAAGTTCTGGGGTATTACATCCTCCCCCCTTAAAAGAATTTCGTCCTCAAAATTTTTCTTCATAACTCACTTAGTATCTACTTTCCCAAGAAAATTCCTCAAAATCATGGTGTCTCCAGAGTACCCTCCGCCAAGAAATATTATTTCTCTCCTCAAAACTCACTTTAAGGTCAATGATTTATTTAACCTGGCATTCCCCGACCAATATGGTTTGCCTTAACTCTTGGCCTAAGGCACATATTTTTAACTCAGAAATCGAAATGTTTCGTCCAAAAATCGGTTTCAATATTTTTGACCCTTTCCCAATTGTCAACTCATGACTATACCTTCGAGTCTTCTAGAATAGCTTGCCAGGTCTATTCATCGGATGAGAGTGAATTGCCAGGCTAGCAACGTAAATAGATGTTCCATCAGGAATCACATCCAATGCCACAGGCTAAAAAGCCTCCACCAGTCCCTATTCTCGGGTCAATAGAATAGGCTCATTCCTGCATTAGCCACCACGTTCACCTAGAACAGGCTATTAGAGTAGGCCTGTTAGCCACCACGTTCATCTTCCTGGGGTGGTATTGGATCACACAACCACAACCCTTCAAAAACTCTATCCATCGTCGTACCCCGCATTCGAATCCCTCTAAAAGAACATGCACCTCAAGCAATCATGAAGACCTCAAACTTTTCACATAGCGCTGCCATAGCACGCTCACTATTACATCAATATCCTCATCAACAAGGGCAGAGTTTAGGATAATCAAATCAGAGCCAATTGCTCACAATTCCTGGGGTGTACAATAATTTGCATACTAAACCAAAGGCTAGGTCTGTAACTAGAATAAAATTTCCCTTCCCCAAATGCCAAGTATGGGAACAGCAATCCCATTGCTTGCTATTACGGGAAAACACAATTCCTAAGCAAGTTCTCAACACATCACATGCCTACATCGGGGAAAACATACCACCCATAGTTACGACCTACCCCGACCCACGTATGCAATTACCATTCCTTCACCCCTCTTTCCAAACCTCTGATTCCCCAAGCCCACTTAGCATACTATGCAGTAGTCACACTCCTAGTACAGACACTTTCTCATACTCGAATTCTCTCGAGGAGAACATGTTAAATATCGGTCCCTAAATACAATCACAAGCTCATATAAGTATGATTTAAACACCTCTATCATCAACTCACAAGGGTTACATGTAAGCTTGCTAACACCAAATACCATTACTAGCTTCTCATAAAAATCATAACAAGGTTAGAGTAGTCTTGCCACACCTTCCTCCTTAATCCTTAATTACATTCCTTAAAACCACAAATCATACTTCAAAGTTACAATTAAAACTCATTAACTCACAACTTACTACTTGGCATCCCTTCTTTTTCCAAATTATAGGTTGATACAATTACCATCACTCCTTAGGTGAATGGGCTGACTAGGGACTGACTAACACCTGCACAACTGCATTAAGGAGGATTCAAGGTACCTTGTACGATCGTCGAGTTGTCGCTGGCACCTTTTCCCGCCAACTGGAACACACAACCTCGCTGTAGCTCTTGGCCTCTTTGACTCGTCCCGGATTGATTGACTTCCCTCCTTTGCGGGCAGTCCTTAGAGAAATGGCCAATTCGTTGGCACCTGAAGCACCTGGGTCCTTTTGGACAATCTCGTGCAACGTGGTCCCTCATCCCACAGGTGTAACATCCTTGGGTTCTTTCTTCACATGGTTTCCCAGGGTGAAATTTCTGACATTTGGGGCAGCTTCTTTTGTGTTTGAAATTTTCTCTTCGAACCCCAAGACCATGTCTTTTCCCAAGTTTTTTATCCTCGGGTTCCCGAAATTCCATCCTCAAGGCATTCATTTGATGGAGGTTACTCTCCATAGTCAGGGCTTGTGACACCACCTCTGCGTAAGTACGTGCCCCTAGAGAGCTTAGTGCTAATTGGATCTCCAATTTCAATCCCCCAAGGAACTTTTGTGCCTTGGCTTCCTCGTCCAGGTTGTAGACTGGCATGTACTTGATTAGTGGAGTAAAACTATCCTCATACTGGGCCACAGTCATGTTCCCAATCTGTTTTAGGTTCATAAACTCTCGGCCTTTTTCCAATTTCTTACATAAGGGAAAATATTTGGTGTTAAAGAGTTCTTTAAATTGTGCCCATGAAATATTTGGCGTACCTTGCCCCTCTGAATCTGGCAAAGTCCTTTGCATAGTTCTCCACCAATGATCTGCCTCATCCCGAAGCATAAAAGTGGCACATGTAATCTTTTCCTCCTCTCTACACCCAATAAAATTAAATATCTTTTCGATCTGCTCCAACCAATACTCACTTTCACTTGGGTCGGCTCCCACTTTTCCTCGAAAGATAGGCGGATTCAACCGCTGGAACCTGTCAACCGCATCAGGAACTCGAGGGGTAACTCAATCTGTTAACTGCACCCCTTGCATATAAGTTACCATATTTTCCATGACTCGCTCCATTCGATCCATGCGAGTTCCACAATCCTGGTTTCCTCTTTGGAATGGGTTTTCTTGGCGGGGTCTCAGATGCCTCCTCGTGGGTGTGTTGTATTCCTTCCTCTTGGGTATCACTCCCATGATGGTTTGAAGTAGCTGGTTCAAATCTTCGGGATTACCTGGTATTCACCATCTGAAATATCCAGACTTGAGCCATGAGGTCAATAATTAGATGTTAGAAATAAATAATCCAGGGCATTCATAGTCAACCAAAACTTATAAATTACTCAACTTCCTCGATTTTTGCAAGCCCGACCAATTGTTATTTCAATAAATCCCTAAATACCTATATCCCAGAGCTGGAAATTTTGTGAACTAATTGCCTACGAAATCTTCCAAATTCCAACATTCTCGTAAGATACAATAGTTTTCCAATTTTTTGTAGAACAATTAGACAGTAAAATAGTTTCCCAAGTACTTATTGTCCTCTAACATCCTTGAAACACCTGCAAAACATTTGTTAATCCTTAACAAACCATATATCGTTATATCCCCAAAGATCTAGTCAGTCTCCAAAATCTCATCTATAGGTTTCCTTTTCTTGGACACTTACAAATCACGCTTCTCCCAAACGATTGCTACCTACGGTCCACCAAATTTCAAAATTCATCAAACTCCTACAACATATTTGTTAACGACCCACGTATCACAAAATTCATGTACTCAAGATTTTGGCTAAGGGTTTAATCTCACCAAATAATTTCTTGCACCTAATCTCATTCTACTTACTTTTCGAGCATTATGGATAGTCCTTTAGAGTCTATAATTATTCATACACCTATCTTGAAATCCAAAAGTCTGTAAAAGTTAGTAACATCAAGTTTATCTCTTGAATCCCAAAATTTCCATAGGAAATAATTTTTGAAAGAATTCCCTAAGATCCTCATAGGGTCTCAATGACCTTAATTCCCTACATTCCTCAAGTTTCAAGAATTCTCATAAATAATTTGACTTACAAAATAACCCCTCGAAATCCTCGAGACCTAGGTCCACCAAGTTTCTGCAAAATATTGGTTAATAAAAATTTCTTATCTCTCAAAATGATCAAACGATCTCAATAGACCTCAAATAAACTCCCACATAAAGGGTTATATCTTCCTTCAATAATTTAATCAGTCTTTCCCAAGATTTACCAAATAATCAAATACTTACTCGTATCTTGTCCAACTTTCGTACTCACTAGATCTTGTTGTCCTTAGCAACCTTTCCTGTCATCAAAACTCAAAGATTAGCATACAATGCTATTTACATTTACACGCATTTATACACGTATATAGACTCCTCATTTCACTATTTTGTCCATCCGAGTACATCTACATACAATCCTTTGTCTCGCAAAACCAAAAATAATTCTTCCTTGGTTTCAGATCTATACCTGCTATAGATCAAAACATCCTCAAATTTAATCAATCACATTTAAATAAGAACCATATATTCTAGCTCTGATACCAACTGTAACGCCCCACTTTCAATTACACAATGAAGCAATAAGATATTCATTATATGCTAATAATGACCTCGGACGTTATTGGAAATCCTTTATCAAACGGAAGCAAGGACCGAACCTGAGTATGCTAAATAGCTAGGATTTCCACAAGTTTAAATAAAAGTCCGTCACGTACCCACATATCAGAAAGTTATAGCAGCTTCACAACTACATAAATTTTATGGTACAGTTGCAGAACCGCACACAAACACCATACATCCTTAAGTATCTTAACTGCTATTTAAATTACAACATTGGGATTACACGGGTACATAAATAAATCCAACTCTAAATCAGCCAAGCACCACCTCTGAATCCTTGCTCGTGCTGGAACCTGGAGTACCTGATAAGCTTAACATACCTGGAACGTTGAATGTTTCAGGGGTATGAAACATCCGAATTAGATTATTACATCTAAGTGAGTGGTACAAGGAAAGAAATTATGCATGCAAGAGCAATATGCAGCTTTTCCAGGAGACATGCAGAAATAAGAACGAAATCTCCCCAAGATCACGGCTCACCACAAGAGCACGAGGTCTAGGCTCACCGCAAGAGCACGAGGTCCCCTGTATTGTCCTAACAACTAGCCACAAGTACAAATACAAAGATGCATGTAAAATAGGCAAGATTTGCTCAAAAGCAATAAAACATGAGATGTAACCTCTCTTCTCCCTTACACAGGCACAAGATATCCTCCTTACTTGCCATGTATGAACCCTTCGGCCCCCTTACACAACCTCGAGGTAACCCCCTTACATAGGCCCACGTGGTCAGCCCCCTTACACAGGCCCCCGTGGTAGTTCACACACGACAAGCCACCAACTAGCCACAGCCACCAAATGACAATATGTATGACAAAGCAAAAGGAATATGATCACAAGCCACGCACGAAAAATGTTATGGTCAAACTCGATGCAACAAAGTAGAAAGGATATGCTCGAAACAAAGGGAATATAAGATGTAAGCAACAAACCATCCACAAGTGAAAACCAAGAGTGATCAATAGGAATCAAGGAACATGCATAAGAACCACTCACAAATGAAACCAAGAATGATCAAGAGGACGCATGCACAAGAACCACTCACCTTGATCGTTTTCCCTTCGATAGCACTATTTACAGCCCAATTTCAAGCTCTAGGGGTTGTTTCTGCAGAAATCACGGATTTAAACGAACCAAACCTTAAATATTTTTACATAGGGTTGTAGGTAATTAAAATAGGAGAACAACGGTGAAAATTTCAGGCCAAACGGAGGTCGCACACGCCCTCACGCGTCCCCAGAAGAGTGGCCACGCACTTCTCCTTCCTTGTTACGAATTTTGCAACCCAAAATTAAAAATGCTATAACTTGCTCATTTTTGCTCCGATTCACTCTCTGTTTGAATCTACGGACTCCTCTTTTTGTGTTCTACGACTCTATGGAAAGAAAATCAACTTACCTCTTCGATTTCCTTGCGGTTTTTTCTGCTTTCCGACGAGGTATCTCTATCTTCCCTTCTTTGTTTTTTCTTTAGATTTCTTGTACTTGTTTTCTTTCTTACACTTTTAGCTTCACGTGGCATTTCCTCCTCCCTTTATATAGCATCTCAAATCTCAAATCTTCAAGATATCTCTTAGCCCCTAAGTTTCCTCATTTTCTACCCTAGCAATCATTACCATATTTGATTTTTCCTTATCTTCCAAAGCAAGTCTCCATTTCTTCCAATCTTAAACCTCCAAATACTCCTTCACGTGGCTTTAGGATAAGCACTATTATCTTCTTTCTTTGTAAGCCAATCCTAGTCTTCCAAGTTATGTCATCTTAGACTTTTAGGGTAAAATCAATCATTACCATCATTCTTCCTGTTCAAGCTTCTCATTTCTTCCAATCCCAAACCTCCAAATCTTATCTTCACATGGCTTCAAGGGTGAGAACCCATCATGGCCCTTATCTCTTCCTTTCCAAGCTAACCTTATTCTTCCAAGCTAAGCCACCTTAAGACTTTCGGGTAACATTCATTATTACAACTTCCAAGCTAAGCCACCTTAAGACTTTAAGGTGAAGTTCCAAATCCAATCATATCTCTCCAAGTCATGTCTTCTAGGGTAAGGAATCATCATTGCAATCATTTCCTTTATTACGTTAATGCCCTGAATCAAAATACCATTCATTTTACTACTATAATTTCCATTACAACATCCAAGCTTTATATCAAGTTCCGGGGTATTACAATGATCACCTCATCTTCTTCCCCTTTCTTTCTTTATTGCTAGTTTGCTTGTCCAAAGTGTGAAGTAAAGGGTTGTGGAAGAGCATCTTCTCAAGAAGGATCATCGAGAGAGGTTTCTAAGGCAAGTTCTAGTTCCTTTTATCTCTCTTGTAAGCTTTAGCTTTGATGTTTGGGGATCTAAGCATGAAAATTCTACGTTTTCCTAAAGTATGGTTGTGTTGGAGGGTTATGTAGAAACCTTTATAAATCTCTCTTGTGGTTGGTTTAATCTTGTCGGTCTTCTTTGGGCCTCAAAGTAGGGTTAGTTTCACCCTACAATCCTAAAAGGAATAATGCTTTTGGGTTAAGGGATGACTTGTGTGTGTTTTTCCCCCATTTTTGTTGCATTTGGGTATGTTTCGAGGGTCTTTCCTTGCTGTCGGTCGATCGTTTTTCCATAATTAGTCGACAGTTGGGTGTAAAGGGTTCAACCAGTCGACCGTTGCCTTAATCGGTCGACAGTTTCCTTCCCATCGGTCGACCATTTTTCGCGTTTACAACCTGCGCATGCTCCGTTGTTTCGAGCATAACATTTTGTAAAAATATCGAATTTGTAAACCATTTAAAGCATTGTAAACTAGACTCAATAGGATTTGTTTTGATATAGTATTTGGGTTATTTTCATAAGTATGGAGCCTATATATGTCCTATGAAGTACAACCTTGAAATCTATTATTTCTGTTTCAATCCGATAGCGCTCCGGTTTTTGGGGCATAACTTCCTGTGGTATTATCCAAATTGGAATCCGTTTTTTGTACCATAAACTAGACTTCTTAAGATTTATTTTGGTATATGTCTTGGATAATTTGATTATGTTTTGAAGTCATGGCAACCCTGTCAATCTTAGCCTAGAATATGGAGTTCTTCCATTTTGAGCGATCTGCCTTGATCTAATTTTTGGGAGATAAATAACTTGTTTTGGTGTATGATTGGAGTATGATGAGATACATTTATAGAATAAATGATAATGTTTCTAGATGTAATTTCTTGAGAGGTTAGAAGGGTTTTCTTGAGCATTATCGATGCATTTTGTATTCACTGGCCAAGTAGGATTGGGTCGTATAGCGTTACGAGTTGGGACATAACACTTGTGGTATGTACTGGTAATGTAGGAATACTTGTTGGTAGTTGCTCATGAATGTGAGTGTGGGTGTGAAGGTGGAGTATGCACCATGAGTCAAGTTGTAGTTTCAGGAAGAGATATGGAGTGTGGTATAAGTCCATGCGTATGCGACGACTATGGGGGTTGTACATATGGGTTGACCTCCATTCTTGGCTAGAGCACCGCGACTATGAGGCCACTGCATACTTAGCGTGTGGTATCATTGGCGGGTGTCAACTTCTTGGGAGTGAGTTGAGAGCGAACCGAGAGTGCGCTGCTATGATGAGGCCACTGCATACCTGGCGTGTGGTATCATAGGTGCGTGCCGATGCCGCAGAGCTAAGCTAGTTGTGTAATACCCCATATTACATGGTATTGAAAAATAAATAATTTTCGATTATTTTGAAAGGACCTCGAGTGGTCTGAAAAGCCCAATGGTCGATTTCGAGTAATTAATTAATAAAAATTACCGAATTCGCGGCAGGGAGTGCCCTGGGACTTGGATGTCCAAGGAAGATGGCAAGAGATTGGTGAGCATCTCGAGATGAGGATAATGACGCTAGAAGCGGTCCGACCGGGAATAATTTTCGGAATAAATTCTATATAAGCCCGAGTGGATGCCAATATTGAATGGTCATAGGGGAGCTTCCGGGAAGCTGAGGGGATCCTAGGGGTGGTCCGATTTTGTGAGTAAGGCAACCCTGAAGAGTTTTCAGGTTGAATAAAGGTCTCGTGCAGGCGCAGGGACGAAATCGGCTTTATCGAGTAAAGTCGATTATTAAATTTTTGAAGAAATCAAGTCTTGGTGTGGTTTAAGGATAATTAAATTAGGCTTGGAGGGCCCAAATGATATTATTAAAATTCCTAAGTGGAATTAAGGGTTCTTGCTGCATCACTCACCCTGCATTTATCACTTTTTGTATTTTTCTTTCACTAATTCAGATGATTTAGCAACTAATTATGTTCACAGATAGGATGAGGCGTTTAGACTCGCCAGTGCACGAGTGTGATTGTAGCAGAAAATTTATAATTTTTCCGGGCAAAACCGGGTCGACTCACAGGGAGATTACTCATGGAAGGAGATAACCACACCAGTTCTTTTGATTAACGGAGTAATAGAATGAGATCAATATTAAATACAATATAACTGTAATCTGGAAATGGAGAGTTCTTGGGTTAAGACAAATCTGGTGCCAAACCCAACTGACTCACCATATAGCTTTCTGTGATGTAACTAGCAGCTTAAATAGCTCGGGTTTTTAACCATTAAATGTACTACTGAGATGATGATAACTCTTTGTTCAAGCAACCTCCATACATGGCATGGAGATTCTATGGTAAGCAGCTATCATAAATCAGTGTACAAATAATGTTTTGACAAAATGATTGCTCGGGGCTTGGGTATGAGAACGTTTCCAGGTTAAGCAGCCCCCATACATGGCATAGGGACTCTAAGTTAGGCGTACGAGCCAATCCAAGCCTGAGGTTTTCGTTAATAACATTTCCCAAGCTACTTTTGCATTGGTTACTTTGACATATGGAGTGCTGCTATATTGATTCATCAGTGGTTTTGGGCACCGTCTTTGACTTAACCCAAGAATCGAATTAGCCACACATCTTCATAGGAAGTGTATGACTAAAACTAATCTCAACGGATGAATACAAGATTTGCAAAGAAAATAAATTGAGACAAACGATAAGAATTGAATAAACTACTGCTGTATTAATTACTGAAACGAACTACAACTTGAAACAGAAATTAAGATTGACTTGTAATACAAAGCTCAGAACTAGGAAGAACAACTAGAGTAACTGAAGTGCTAAAGAAAATAAATACAGACAAGAACAAAAATGAGAGAAACAGACAGAAAAAGAACTTCAACTTTTCCACTGATCTTCGTCTTTTTGTTTTGTTTTTCTTAGTATCCTCTGCTCCCACCATCTTCTGATTCCAAAGGATGTTGGTTCCTTTTTAAGCTTACGGCGCATGGAAGTGGGGACCACTTGTTGAAAAGTTGTTCAGAATGTTGGTTGAATTTACCTCAGAGCCACCGCGTTCATTTACGCATAACAGATGTTGTCCGGATGCTCATTCGAATGTGTTAGCAGAGATATTCGAATGAGCGTTGAGTTTCCTTTGGCTGCTCAGCTTATTCGAATGAATTTCAAATCTATTCGAATGAATTTCACGCTTTACTGTTCCTTACACGGTGATTTTCTCAGTCATTCGAATGCAACAGTACTTTCATTCGAATGAATTTCTAATTTTTCTCTTGACTTCTTCTTTGCATTCGAATGACTTGGGAAGTATTCGAATCTGGGTTTACTTGAGTTGCTTCATATTCGAATCTCTCAGCCTTCATTCGAATGGATTTCCTTTCTTCTTCAATTACATTCGAATGACTTGGATTTTATTCGGATATATCTTCATTGCATTCGAATCGATGTGCTTATCCGAATTTCTTCTCATACTCGGCTCATTCGAATTACTTGGATTTCATTCGAATATGCACAGCCTTAACTGGAGATCTTGATTTCTGTTACTTCTTATTCGAATTAGGCTAAGCTTATTCGAATACATACCCGATATCATGCATATTCGAATCTCTCAGCCTTCATTCGAATGGTTGAGCAGCTTTCTTCTGATTTGCTCCATATTTGAATATCTTGGAAGACTCATTCGAATGGCTTTTGACTTTTATTAGATCACCTTCATTTCTTGGCTTTTTCTTCCTCTTTCAATCATTCTTTTGGAGAGTATGACTCATTCTTTTATCTCTTTTCCTTCTTTGGGCTGCAACAAGCAATTCTGGAGATTTTAAGTTAATCAAATGGATTAGGAGGTAATAAAAACATAACAAATTTTGCATTTTTTAAGCATCAATCAGTTCTCAAGTGAAATTAATGTGATTAATTGGGGAATTAATGTGATTAGTGTATTATATATATATATATGTGTGTGTGTATATGTATTCACGCGTGAGAGGAAGCTTCCTAGTGTTTGTCTCTGCATTTTTTTGAAATGGAGGAGAGGTGCAAAGCGTGAGAGAGCATGGCTAAGAGACGCATCGCACATGCGAGAGAGAGTTATGTGAGGGAGAGGAAAGATCAGCCATGGCAGTAGCTGTCATGGCCAACGATTGAAGCAGCAGCAACCGCGAGGTAGGCAGCCAAAGTCGCGGTGGTCGAAGGCGATGCAGGGCGGAGTAGCAGCGGCGAGAGGCGACCGGCGAGCCAGCGGGAGGCCACTGCCAGGAGCTTCGTCGATCGGCCATGACAGCAACACGCAGAGGAGACCAACGCTGGTAGCGGGCTCGCGGCGGTCAGGAGTGGTGCGGTGCAGCCAGCGGTGGCTAGGCAGCGAGAAGCTGATGGCGAGGGCGAGCTAGTGGATAGCGGCGGCCAACGTGCGCAGGCGAGCTGCTGTGCTCGGGTGTGTGAGGAGAAGAAGAAGAAGAAGCTGGAAGGAGGAAGACGTACGCAGGAAGAGTAAGGAAGAAGAAGAAGTGAAGGAAAAGAAGAAAAAAGAAAATAAAAAGAAAATCTGGAAAATTTGGAAAAATAGGAAACAAAGTTCGAAAAATTCCAGAAAAATTGGGGAAAGTTCTGGAAATTAGTTTGGGGCCCGAGGAGCATGCCGGAAGCTCAAAAATGGGATTTTGGACTCAAAATGGCAGCCAAAGAGGTAACGCCGGTGTAGGTAATTAATTTAATTCTTTTCAACATATTTTCATTATGTGAGATAATGAATTGTGTAGTATTGGTTGGATTGAACCCTATGTCGGGGTTGTTTGGAAAGTTGTTGATGGCTGGTTTATGCCGTGGTTAGTGTTGTTTGGATGTAATGTTGATGAGTGATTTGCGGTGTAAGCAAAAGCGAAGGCATTGGTTAATGTCTGATATTGTGAGGTTTTTGTGTGATTGCCTCTAGGTTTGACTGAGAAGGCGGTGATCCTAGAAGAGCTAAGAGTTCGGGCTGGCGTTCTCGCCGAGGCAAGGATGAGGCTTTGAGCCAGGTAAGGGATGGCCCCATGTGGAGGTGGCTTTGCAAGTTGGTAAATATGTTTGATAATGTTTTTATGTTGCATTTGCATGTAGTGGTTAACACTTGCATGATGTGAGATCTAGTGGACCTATGGCCATATGTAGGACTAATGTTGTGGGGGCTGATAAGTTGATGCCTCAAACCTTGGTAGGTTGTGAGGATAAATGGACCTAGCCTTATTTGCATGCATTGGGCATACATAAACATGGTTATATTCATATTTACATGCATTGCACCCTTACTGAGTCTTTATGACTCATGAGGTTTTACCTCATGTTGTAGATGATGCAAGTCCAGATGCAAGCAGGGGTGGTGCCGGGAGGCTGTTGTGGCAACTAGCGGTATTGCCCGAATTGTGTATTTTATTATCTCTTGTATATACCCTTATGAGTGAATGTATGTATTGTTGAGCGTTAGACATATCTAATTGTTGTAATCATCATAGTGTGATAGATGATTGTGAGATAGCTTGTTGTATGTGGCGTAGTTGGTGAAGCCAAGTTTCGGACCGAGTAAAGATTAGCGAGGCATGTTCTCATAAATCCCTAATACTCAGCGAAGTGTTTGTTATGCTAGCTTTGTGCCTGGGTCATCTTTGGCTTGCTTTGAGGCGAGCCGAAGAGAGGTGAAACTCACTCAGATTTCGGGTTTCGGTCCGCTGTGTTTTCTTATTTGAGTTGGGAGCGATTCCTGAGTGGAGCGAAGGGAATGACGAAGCCTAGTTCCCACCTAGGGCGTTTCCTGTTGAAACATAGTCCAACCCTTCAGTTGTGGTTCGTCTGGTGAGTAATCCAGTCGATTATTTACCGGTGGCGCCCGTAAGTGGGAGCGGGTCGTTACAGGTTGAGGGCCTTACTATGATGATGCCACTGCATACTTGGCGTGTGGTACCATAGGTGGGTGCTGGATAGTAGGGGACTGAGGAGTGGACTAAGGGCACTACTGTGATGAGGCCACTGCATACTTGGCGTGTGGTATCATAGGCGTGTGCTAGTGCCACCGAGTTGTGAGCAAGATGAGAGCACCATTACTCGGTGAGGTGATTCCATAAATGTGTTCTAGCGCTACAGAATGGACGGGATTTATGGGCCCAGAATGAGGTGCCTTATGGCATGAATACTATGTTACGGTGAGATGTGAGTGTGTTGCTTAGAGCATTATGTGGGTTCTGGATACTACTATGTGGTGGCAGGGTCACCAGTTTGTACCTAGATTATGGTAGAAGCTGGTTTAGGTGGACTACATGATTTATGTTATGTCTTTCTTGTGGTGCTCCTTGTTTCTATTCTGTCAATAGTACTCTACGTTATGATCCTACCATGTATTGCCTGTGTTTGCCTACTAAGTCTTCATTATGCTATACTCATGATGTATTTCATTGTGTTATACTTGCTGAGCCTTGCGGCTCATTCTTTCTTTTTGCATCATTCCAGGTACAGGTAAAGCAAAGGATGAGGATAATTCTAGCGGGGCATGATCTATTGGGTTAGATGTGCACAGAGCTCACTCGAACAAAAGGTCTTGGGGACATTGTTGAGTTGTGTCATACTAGTGGTTGTACATTTTATTATTTGGGCTTTTTGTACCTCCTTTGGGATAGCCTAATGGAATGTAAATGGATATGTTTGTTTTGTCCTGTATAAAAAGAGCGGAATCATTACTATATGTTGTTATTGGTATGAGGAGCCTTGGTTGAGTTACACTCTGGTCCCATCCTGTGTGGACTTTCCCGCGGAATTACTTTGCTAGCGGGACTTCCAGAGGCAAGCCCTCACAGTTTGGTGACATAACCTTTCTATTGGATTTCGAGTCATTACAAAATCAGACATATATCAGCATCCTTCGCTATTGCATTTGGCTCACATATCTCCATCATTTGCATTAGAGGCTGAATCAGCATTAGGACATTATCAGTCTCTCATATCAGCACCACATCAGGATCAGATTGAAATTTTAAAAGTTTTATTAAAATTTTATCTTTTATCTTATATATCAAATCAGAATTTCTTAATAATAAATTATAAATCGATAAAAATAATATTATTAGTTATTTTTAATTTTATCAAAAAATGTTTTATCCCTAACTTTTCTTATAAAGAACTTTTCTTACTAACAGATCAAACTCTTTATAAAGCTCAGTATTTATATTCAAGTTTAACCTCAAACAATCAGTTCATCCTTTCATTCCCTCAGATATCAGAATCAGCCCACATCATGGCCCAATCAGACAAGGTCACACCGTTCGCCCAGGACGAACAACCTGATCAGGCCCAGGGTAAAGGTCTGGCTAGTCCACAGCAAATGGCTCGTGGTAAAGACTTACCAAATCCGTTAACATGGCGGGAGGCTTTGCCAAAAAGCCCAAAAACTCGTAAAATGGTGATCACGTGATCCCTACGAGACAAGTATAAGATGGGCGATCCAACAGTTGGCCCACTATCAGATGAATCCAAATAACAATTCTTTGTTGAATATGGGAGACCTGACCCATATTACTTGTATAAGGAAATCCAATGCACCATCTCTCCATTCATATATGAATGGATAGAAAGAAGGAGAATCAAAATTGTTTAGGAATTTTACCCTAGCAATATCAGTCTTCCGGCAGACATTATAAACAACATTGCCATCAGAGTTTGTTTGGATGAATCATCATATCAGCACCTTCCTAGTCTTATGGATAACTTGGTTTATGGTCATTCTTGTAGGAATCAAAAGGAAACCATCATGAATACTACAAAATAGAAGGAAACCAGAAAACCAATCCTATCAGCTCAAGCCTCAACCTTATCAGTTAAACAAACCGGTAGATTCACCACCTCAAACAACTTACCCTTTGAATATCCACCCTTGAATCCTACCACACCATTGAAACTAAGGACCCCCTCATATCTATCAGCAACCCGTTTTTCGTCATCTACCTCATCACCACAACCAAAATCCATTTCTTTACAAAAATCCTCCTATCATGTTAAACCCATCTTCATATCAATTATTCCATTAGAAGGCCAATTATTTTCAGAAACCTATCAGAATTACCTAGTTAAACTAGCCAAAACGATCATTAACCCTGACAATTACCAAGCTTCACCCAATTTACCCTCTTATCGATTTTATGAAGATATCCTCACATATACCAAGTCCATTTACATCTCTACCGTCATGGATAGAAATAAACCTAATGAAGTTGCCTTCATGAAGGTTAAGATTTTTAAGGTGTTAACTTTATCAGACTGGAGAATTAACCCATCAGCAACCAAGAGATTTTTCAATAATCTCGATTCAGCAGAATATGCCTATTGGGATTATGTTACTGTCTGGACTAATCTCTTGTTCTGACAAAATAAAAATCAAAATTTATCATGGTTCTTTTACATTGATAAAACCTTTAATCCTCCTATTCCATATTGGTGGATTGATTGGTGGAAAAAGTTTGGACCTATATCAGAAATTTTACCATCAGACGTCCAAAAAGCCTATCAATTCTTCCAAAATGAAGCCTTACTGCCTACACCATGGAGTAATTATCCAATATTATTTTGCTATTATCGGTAATTTAATATTTCGTGGATTATGGCACTAAACTTCACCGTATCAATATTACCATCAGCATCAGATGTTCCTACATCAGCACCAGGAAATGGCTAACATGCCAGATCAAGGTAAAATGGTAGGATAATTTCGATACATCCAAAATTAGCAAATCAGTAGTCTTAGAGTGGTTCCATTGTAATCCTAAGTTCTAGAACAAATGAAAGAAATCAGAGACTAATCAGGAGCTCGGTATACTTAAACATCAGTTAATGGCTCGCATGGCCCAAGCCAAGACTCCAGATGAATTTCCTAAAATTCTATTAGAAATATAGGAACAAACAAAATCCGTAACATCCAAATTAGATACAGATGATGAAGAAACTCAAGCCCAAAACTATGATCCGGATGATTTGAACACTTGGTTTGGCAACTCGGGTTTCTAATAATTTTTATCAGATCTAATGTAGGTTTTGCCTTATCCAGTGAAGGTCAGCAATCAGATAATCACCATCAAATCTATAGACTATCCAATGCAGATCAATTTGTATCCTATCAGCCTTATCAGAAGCTTTAGCCATTTTATCAAAGAAATCAGCCTTATCAGCAGGAATCTTCAACTTTATCAACAACGCTATCCATTGCGTGGAAAATGTGGCATGCCAAGGACAAGCTACTATTTTCTTTTCAAGAAAAGTTAAGAAAGTTATCCATTCGCACGCCTTTTAAGGCTACTAGAAGACAAAGTTGAAGCCCTTATATAATTGTTGGTATTGTAGTGGTACTGTAGCGATATTGTTTAGCACTGTAACTTTTACTGTTCACTGTCACTATTCACATTATTGTAGATAACTTTTTATCTTTTCACTGTTTGAGTCATGTACCATATTCTGTAGTTTGTAACCCCTCTGTCTATAAAATGGGACTGTTTGAGTCGTTTCAGGACACCGGTCTATACCCTCACACTCTCACCAATACTTCGATCTTCTTAGATCACAAGTATGCTCTATAGTTGCCTCTTCTAAGGAACCTCTGCATCAAAAAGTATCTAAGTCCCCCTTTCTCTTTTCCTTTGTGTGGCCGTGTCCAGCTCTAGTTTCAGAGTCTGTTATCAGTCTGCAAGAGTCTCTATAATCAAAGCATGTTTGTGTAAAGCTCTGTAAGTTTCTACATAAAAAAGTATTTTAGTTTGCTTACTTCCGTGTTTAAACTTTATTTTCAGTATTTTCATATACACGTTCTGCTTTAGAGAAGTGATGGTGTTGGATTGGACCATGTTAGATCATGTTCCAAACCCTAAACCTAGCACACAACCCTAAACACTAAAGCCTAAACCCTAAAACCTAATCCCTAAACCCTAAACGTTAGACTCTAGACCCTAAACTCTAAGCCCAAAACTCAAAGCCTAAAACCCTAAACCCTAAAACTTTAAGCCCTAAACCCTAAGCCCTGACCCCCAAGCCCAAACCCCAAACCCCAAAACCCTAAACCCCAAGCCCAAACCCCTAACCCCTAAGCCCTAACCCTTAAACCCTAACCCCTAAAACCTAAATCCTAAGCCCTAAACCCTAAACCCCAAACTTGAAACCTCAAATCCCAAACACCAAACCCCAAACTCCAAACCGTTTTGAGATTGTGATAAACATTATTAGTATTTTGAGATCAACTAGCTTTTGGACTCTTGTAAATAAGTCTTATTCTTTACAAGATTCCCAAAAGGATTTTCGGAGTTATCTTGTTTGCATTTCTTCATTGAGTCTTATTGACTTTTTGGGTCTTCATTTTCTTGAGTTTTCGACTTTTGTTTGGTGGATATTGACTAATGATGCATCAACATAAATAATGAATTTGAAAAATATAAAACTCTCACTCTCAACCACATGACCCCAATATACCAAAACTCACATTTACACTTGTCATTTAATTGTGCACTGGACCACAATCTAATAATCAAATATACAACTCAATTTATATACAAAACAAGATAAGTCTTAAATTCAAAATCCACTGATTTTCAAATGTGATATACAAATCATATATATCATATACTTTGGGTTGGATTATCTAAGCAAATTAGGTTGAATTAAACAAGCCCTTATAAAGTTAACCCTTGGTGGCTCAAACCAAAACTGATTAATGGTTTACCAAACTCCATATTGATCATGTCTAGCCATCAAAAGACCAAATGAATCAATGATTCAATGAACTAATCTATGAACCCCCAAATCACCAAAAACAGGAGCTAATTCAAGAGTCCAAATTGAGTTAATTACCTGGCTAATGATGTTTTATGCAATGACTTCAAATCTATGTCTCTTGCCTTGATCAATGACGGGTTTCATACTATGTAGAGGAAAAAATGGGAGACACATTAATGTTAGAGTTTGGACGCCATCGTCTCTTTCTTCTTAGCTTCAAAATTATTGCCTCTATTACCCAACAAAATAGCAGCGATCCCTTGGCAGTAGCAAGGATGAGATACTTCTCCAGTAGTGGCTATAGAAAGTTCACTTGATTCCTCCCAACAATGGTAGAATGATCATGTTTCATGTGGCTTATGCAACAATGAGCATCTCCTCCCTGGGATGGTAACAGTGTTGTAAAAAAACCTTAATTCGACTAGGACAATGTGCACATTAACAATAAAATGGAAACGTAATTGTATAATGAAAAGAGATTTGGAATAAGAAGATAGAATCGGATTAAAGTGAGGCATGCCGAAACAAATCTCCTTAAGACAGATTTCGCTCCCTCATTGGTGCTAAAGGATCAACAAACGTCTGTCTCCCAAGATACAACACTTTTTTCAAGAATTAGTATAGCATAATAGTAACATTGTCGGGCGAAACCAAACTTGATTGTACTCTTCTTGACCAGAGGAAAGAGATTAGAATCTCTTACAATTGGTAGTAATAGAGGATTATGAAAGTATGTTGGAAAAGGAATGTATGAAATCAATAAACTCGAATTAGTACAGCATAATAGCAACATTGTCAGGCGAAACCAAACTTGATTGTACTCTTCTTGACCAGAGGAAAGAGATTAGAATCTCTTGCAATTGGTAGTAATAGAGGATTATGAAAATATGTTGGAAAAGGAATGTATGAAATCAATATACTCAAATTGATTTTGGATGATTGAAATGGAATTAAAAGGGTCATATTTATTGTTTCTAAGTGTTTAATCGTGAAATGTCATGTTGTTTGATCCAGATTAATCTAGATCTTCAAATCGCATCTTTTCAGATTCGGGAGCAACCTAATGGTCCAAATTGCATCCTTTCATATTCGTAAATGGACGTGTCCACTCACTCGCACCCCTTATGAATAGTTACGTTCACTTGGCACCCCCCTGACATGCACGCACCCTACTTTACAGGGTCCTATTTATAGTTTCTAAGTGTCTAATCATGAAAGGTACGTCATGTTGTTTAATCTAGATTATTCTGGATCTTCAGATCCCATCCTTTCAGATTCAAGAGCAACCTAGTGATCCAAATTGCATCCGTTCATATTCGCGAACGGACGTATCCACTCACCTACACCCCATATGAATTGTTACATTCACTCGACACCCCCACTGCATAGTTGCACGCCATGCACGCACCTCTTAGATGGCTACGCCACATCAACACCACGTCGGTCCACTTGCCACGTCAACGAGCCACTCAACCATGCATTTTTGGAGCGTTTCCTCCAAAAATTAGACTGGGAGTCAACTCCCTGCATCCATAGTTGACTCCCAGTGTGCCAAAGTCGATTATCGCAAAGCCATAGTTGACCTAGTCGAGAGCCTATTAGGCAAAGTCGATCTAACTAAGATCCTCTCTTGGACAGTCGACTCCCACTCAATGACAGTCAACTCCAGCTTC
The DNA here is from genome assembly GCF_014633365.1 of Diospyros lotus. NCBI lineage: Eukaryota > Viridiplantae > Streptophyta > Magnoliopsida > Ericales > Ebenaceae > Diospyros > Diospyros lotus. The sequence continues at coordinate 40,478,512 of NC_068350.1, read as the reverse complement.
CTAAAAATCAACTTTAGTGACTAAAGCACACCATAAGACATTTTTCAATGTGAGATTATTTTCCCACATTAAAGAGCACTTTATAACTTGGAGACTCTTCCAATTCACACGTTTAAGACCCACTAATTCCAACAAATAGTGGAAGGCCTCCTATGACCAATTGAACAGGACAGCTTCATGGAAGAGTTTCAAACCTCTTCAACAATAGCAATATTGTTGCTCTCTCAATTGAACAGGACAACCTCATATTTTTCTCCTCTTAAAGAGCACCATATGAATCAGTGGAGGGTCTATTAGTCCTTACTTTTTTTGTACCTTTCTTCATTGTTGTTTTTGTTTTTTTTTTTATTTTGTTTTTTTGTCAATGTTAACATATATATTATGACAAAATCACTTTTATCATAAGAAAATATATGAAAATCATATATATTGTGATAAATTCTTTTATCAAAAAAATATTTACTTCGTTACAATAACTTGTTTCTTTTTGTAGTCATAAGTTTGTTGTGTTGAAAATATTGTCATTAACATGTGATTTTATGAGAAATGTGATATATGATTGAGTAAAAAAATTTGTAGCAAAAAGTGTCAAAATTTACCACATAATAAATAAATTTCATTAATTGTGACAAATTTAAACATAATAATATGGCAATATTTTGTATGTTACAACGAAAAAATTTGTTATAATAACATTATTATAAAATGACAAAGTGTTATAAAAAAACTTGCTTATTTTGATGAACTATTTACATTCGTCATAACATACTTATTATGACACAATTATTGTAATAAATTTAGTGACAATTTTTTTTATCACAACGAGTATAACATGACACTTCTTGGAGTTGGGTCGGCTTGCTGCTGTCCCATAGAAATTTTTTGGCGCCCAAGTCAAGGAAATAAAATCAATGAGTGGCTTGCGTGGGTCATTGATTTTCAAATCCAATTCCAAGCTTTTACGTGAATGCATCCGAAGAATCAAATTCTTCAATGGTGAAGCCTTCTCCCAGCGAAACTTCGATAGGTAAGCTCCCTTCATCAGCTGGGGTTTGATGTAGGAGTCGTCAATCGATTTAGGGTGAACCGAAATCAGAATTTGTAGAAAATTTTAATTAAAAGCCAAACCAAATAAGATATAATTGGGTTGAATCAGATCGATTTTGACTAATCTAGTTTAGTTCAATCTTATTAAATCTTATGCGTCAACTATATATAACAATGTATAAAGTAATAGAACAACATATAAAGCAACATGATGTTGTATATGCTATTAGTGTACTATTATGTATGTATGTACATATGTATGTTAATGTGTATAATGTTATACTTGTATATATTAATATAATATATAATTTATTTTAATTTATAACTAGTTTTTGGTCTAGATAGAGATTTGCCAGAAAATTGAAATAATCCAAATCCCAAACCAAAGAGCAATGAATGTATGAAAAAATACCAAAATCTATGCAAATTCATATGGCAATCCAAACAAGTCATTGGTTTGGCAATGCAAGTAACCCCTGAACATTTTAAAGAGTTTTCGTGTTCATTCGTGCACGACTAAGACAAGTCCTTGATTCATCAACACAAGTGACTCTTGGATGTCTTAACACGTCTTCGACATCCTAGATCATTCTCATATTTTTGCTCATATTTTTGTGTTTTTTATTTTTTATGGGTGTCATACATTTTAGGTTTTGATTTATATGTCATTAACAAATGATGAACCTTAGATCAATCTCACACTTTTACATTTTATTTTTAATTCGTTCACACGCTTTGAGCTTCTAGTGCTAGTAGGCTGACTAGTTTGTATATATCCTTTTAAGTAGTTGGCACATTATTTGGTTTGCTTAGTTGGATTTTGGACGTTGTGTGTTGTCATAAGCAGGACAGGAAAGGATGGATTGGAGTGCGTTTCCCAATTGAAATGGTCAGAAAAATAGCTTGATTAGCCTAATAATTGTTATATAACATTAAAAAACAGGAAGCCCCTCTCGCACCAACTGATTTCAAGGAATCAAATGAATGCATCATTTATCATTGCAAATCCTTTATTTATATCTCTTGTCTTTACAACAAACATGACTAATTTGAGAGGTTGAATTGAATTGTCTCCATATAGAGATTGATTTGTCAAATGAGGATGTTAGCCATATTTAATTTAAGTGTAGCTATATTGTCCGAAAGCCATAAATGTAATGTAACACCCATTCTTGTTTGCGGCCTTCGAGTTGTCTATTGTTTTTTGTTTTTTTTTTAGCATTCTTCATGGATATAGAGTGGATGTACCAACAATCTTGCTTTCATCCCATTCCATTACGAAGGCAGCCAAAAAGAAATCCATTCATGTCAGTCTTACTACAGTTTACTCATCCATACAAAATTAATGTGAACAAAAATTAAACACCCATAATGAATTATCATGCCGACAAAAAAGAAACACATATCTGATGTGTCCTCTTCAAAGTTTTCAATAGATAAAACACATTTTTTTAAGTTATAAGTCTCAATAAAGGAGATAACCAGCAAAAACAAAGTAAAAAAGAAAAAAGCTATTGATAAGTCTCTGTATGCTCATTGCTCACTAAAAGAGGATAACCCGCAAAAAAATTAAGAAAGAAAAGGCTATTATAGCTATATTCACGCCTACAAATAATAAGAAGTTGAAAATACATTCATTTAAGAGAGTGATGATAAGCAAGAATATTGATAGTGATAGACAGGTTCCTGAAACTTCCTACCTACCGCAACCTCCTTATAAGCTTGCTTTTGTAGGTATCGCTGGGGACACTTGAAGTCGCCAACAGGGGCATACGTACGATGCCATGCAAGACGAGTGCAAATACAAATGCAACACGGGGGGGGGGGGGGGGGGGGGGGGTGTTGCGCCACTCCCGGGCTTGACTCTGAGATTGGCATCAATGCCAAAGTCCCTCCCCCTTATCAAAGAAAAAAAAGATAAACGTGGGCAACTAGTGGCGAGCAACGTGGGCAGAGTTGTCAGCGAACTGGTCAGATTAATAGATAAAGAGAAAAAGGATTTAGATTTTAGGAATCTCTCCTCTTTCCTTTGTTTGTTTGGGAAGTGGGATTGTGTGTGGATGAATCCCCTCCTACCTTTTCTTTTCTACGAAATTAATTAAATACTAGTAATTCTTCGTTGGTTCCGCATTTATTTTATTTTATTTTATTTGGCAACTTCTTCATAGATAGTCTTCTTTCTTCTTGTTCTTTCCTTACGAGGGACGCGCAGGGAGAGACTTGTACGTAGTTGATCCTTTTTTCTATCGTCCCTTTCACGAGATACATACAGGACGACGAGGACGAGCAGTTAATTTCAGAACACCCCTTTCAAAAGGAATCTTATTCCTTATTCAAAGCAGATTTCGAAACATTATCAACTTCTTCCTTTTTGTCTCTCATCCTCCCCGATTATAATAATAATTGAATTTCATCTTTATAGCTGATTCCTGACTTCCTGAATTTTTTTCTTAAGAGTACAATCTTTGGCCGCCGCCGCCGCTGTTGTCTCGGCGACCTCCTTCACAGTTCAATCGCCGATCCACCAGGTAACGAGCAGACTAATTTGCACGATCCACCATCCCTTGTTTGTTAAATTTCGTTGCTTTTCACAAGTTGTCTTCTTTGGTTTCGGTATCTCGCAGGAACAGATATATAGGTCCTTCCTCCTTTACGCTGCCAATATCTCATAAACCATTATTCTGATTGTCGGTTATCTAGACGCTTCTTCTTCTGCTTCTTATTAATTATTTCAGTACGACCCCTGTTTTTTCTCATGATTTTGGAGTACCCATCTTCCACAATCCAGAGTCGCCGCCTCTGGCTTTCGCGTTGAGTTTGTAATCATCGTTATCTTGGGGGCAATCGGCTATACCTTGCTTTCTGTTACTTTGCTGCCTTTCTAAGTAATTTTTTTCTCTCAATCAATAAAGTTTTCTGTATTCCGTCTCTTTTCGACTTTCTTCAGTCGATCCTTCACTTTTCGGCCGTTCACTTTTAGATCCTTCACTTTTCGTCCGTTCAGTCGATTCTTTTCACTTTATTTGGCACCACGTATCTTCTTTTTATCTTCGCAATAAAATCCTGATTTCCCTTGCTCATCCACCACAAAGTCGGTTGCCCTTTTCCTGCTGCCCTCGTTTTGACTAGAACACTACACATCGTAGAACGAGAGTCAAATTATGTTTCCCATTGAATTCCTGAAGGGCTAAAATTAACCCATTAATTTTCTGAGAATATCTAGTTCAGCTTGTTAGTGAAAAGAAAGATCTGATTTTTCGGTGCTTGCGAAGTTCTGTTATTTGAAATATGGGAATTGGGGTTGGATGGAAAATGCTAAAGCTGTGGATGTATCTGTGTGTATTGATTATGGGAGTTGAGGGGCTTGGCGTGAACTGGGGTACGATGGCGACCCACAAGTTGCCTCCCAAAGCTGTTGTTAAGATGTTACAGGACAATGGGATTCAGAAGGTGAAGCTGTTTGATGCGGAGCAGTCCACCATGAGTGTTCTTACTGGCTCTAACATTGAAGTCATGGTTGCAATTCCTAATGATCAGCTCGCCGCCATGACCAGTTACGATCGAGCTAAGGACTGGGTACGCCGGAATGTTACCCGTTACAATTTCAATGGCGGCGTTAACATTAAGTAAGCTGCTCTCTCCTTGTCTATTCCATCGGTTCCTTCCGTCAGTGATGAATAAGTTTGTCCTTGCATTACATCTGTGAAGTTTGATTCCAAACGATTAGACTGGGAAAGTTGTGTGACTTTCGCGGTTTAATTTTTATTTATACGTTTCAGATGCAGCATAATTACTGGCCAATATTTTATATGCATTAGTGGATGCGCTGCATTCAGTTCGCATCTGCCTTATTTTATTAGCACGTATGGAATACATAGAGATCTGAGCAATGAGGTGCCATTTAGCTGTTGGTGACTTTATCTTGATTTTCATCTTACCATGTGCATTAAATTTTATGTCACAGATTTCTGTGTGCATGTGCCTATGTATGCCCTCTTTCATCTGGCTGTCTGTATACTTTTTGATACAGAAATATGCGTCATTTTCCCTGCACCCTTCTTTTGTCATTTTTTGTTTTTTAATTTTAATTTTTTATTGAATAATAAAATAAAAAATTCAATTTTTTTTATTTTTACACTGAATTGGAGGAATAGGAGGAATACGTTCAACATCAGATATGTCTAAGGAGGATTCACAATCCATAGGCAGAGTTTCACACATTCTGGAATATTAAAGCATCCTTGAGAAGGCATCATTGTTTGAGCTAATCAATGATAAGAATTCTGAGGATTAGAGCATCATTGATTTGAACCAATGATAAATATTGTGAACTTGAGTATGTTCTTATTTAATTAAGGTCAAGATCGCGTATGATCTGTTGAGTAGGCGGCCATGAAAATTAACCAGAAAATGACTTGTAAATCTACTTCAGTTGGAAAAAGCTTGATTCTTATCCATAAAGAATTGCAGGGGCCCGGATGAATTCATCAGATCCTGAATGTTGTTGGCAAATAATGATGTCTACTTAGACTAGGGGAAAAGGAGTTAGTGTTCTCTTTCTGTTTCAATTTTAAGTTTTGAGTTTTGAATTCATTTTTAATTTTGTGTTTTGAATGTTTGTTTTGAAATTTTTAAAAACGCTTTTTTTTGTCATTTTGAAAAATTATTTCTCAAAATAGAAAACTGAAAAACGCATTTACTTTGAAATTTTGTAAAATATTATTTTATTTAAAAAAATTAATTCAAAATAAATTATAAATATTTATTAATAAGTTATAAATTTGATCATATATAATGTATTAAAATTACAAATTACTTTCTAAAATCATTTTTAATTTGACTCAACTATTAATTTTGTAATAAAAAAATTTTATCTACAAATTGAAATTATCTACACATTTAAATTACCACAACATAAATATTAAAAAAAATTATAAATCATAAAATACCATTAATTTATTCAAAATTTTAAAAATATCATTGAAAAGAAAAAATTAATAAAAAAATTATATTACATATTGGGTGTGTGGGGCGGTGAAGGAAGGAAGAGAGAAGAAATGACAGAGGGCGTGTGAGGCAGTGAAGGAAGGAAGAAATGGCAGAGACGGTGGCGGAAGGAAGAAATGGCAGAGGGTAGCCGCAGGAGGAAGTGACTGGTGCAGTATTTGGCACAAACTTGTGACTGGTAACCAAGATTATTCAATTGGGCTCATTCTTAATAATTTCAATCATTTTACTCAGGTATGTAGCAGTTGGAAACGAACCTTTCCTCACATCCTACAACAACTCATTCTTGAATGTTACCCTACCGGCCCTTCAAAACATCCAGAATGCCCTCAATGAAGCTGGGGTTGGGAACTCCATAAAGGCTACTGTGCCCTTAAATGCTGACGTTTATGAATCGCCAGAAAACAATCCCGTCCCTTCTGCTGGAAGGTTCAGGTCAGATATCAATGGACTGATGGTTCAGATTGCCCAGTTCCTACACCAGAACAATGCTCCATTCACAGTAAATATTTACCCTTTTCTCAGTCTCTATGGGAATGACAACTTCCCTTTCGACTATGCTTTCTTTGATGGGACTAGTTCTCCTGTAGTTGATAATAATATTCAATATACCAATGTATTTGATGCCAACTTCGATACCTTGGTTTCTGCCCTGAAAGCAGCAGGGTTCGGTGAAATGGCCGTTATGGTAGGGGAGGTGGGTTGGCCCACAGATGGCGACAAGAATGCTAATTCAAATTATGCCTATAGGTTTTACAATGGGCTCTTACCAAGACTTGCAGCCAACAAGGGCACCCCACTTCGACCGGGATATATAGAAGTTTACTTGTTTGGACTTATTGATGAGGATGCCAAGAGTATAGCTCCCGGGAACTTTGAACGCCACTGGGGAATTTTCAGGTATGATGGGCAACCAAAATTCCCGATGGATCTTTCTGGTCGTGGACAAAACAAGTATCTTGTGGCTGCAGAGAATGTGAAGTATCTTCCAACAAGATGGTGCACATTTAATCCAAATGCCAAGGATTTAAGCAAACTTGCGGATAACATCAATTATGCTTGTACATTCGCAGATTGCACAGCACTCGGGTATGGATCTTCTTGTAATGGCCTGGATACTAATGGAAATGCTTCATATGCATTCAACATGTATTTCCAGGTACAGAATCAAGCAAATTTGAGCTGTAATTTCGAAGGTCTAGCTGTGGAAACTACACAAAACATATCACAAGGAAATTGCAATTTTATCGTGCAGATAGCTTCCCATTCTCCCCCGGGTCCGGGGCATTCTCTCCTGTCTTTGGCGGTATTTGTGGTTTTTTTTGCTGGTTTTGCTGTAAGGCAACTGGGTTTGTAAATACTTTGTTCGTGTTGTCATTATTTTTCTCCCTTCTCTCACATGCAGAGACTATTGGGTTACTTTTGCCCCCATTGGTTGATTCAATAAGACTACAAGTAATTCATTAATATTTCTTTGCACTGCAAGTTTATGTTCAGTCCTAGACTGATTTGCATATTGCATCAGAGAAAGAGCACAAAGTTCCCTGTTTTGCCAGACTGGGACCGTCCGCATTTGACAAGTATTAATTACTTACACCTGACCTCCCCTGCTGTCTACACTTTGTCGAGCTTGCTTGATTTTGAGGTTATGCTGAATGCAGGTGTCTTGAGGCTGCATGATGCAGTGTAAGTTGTATATGGTGTTGAGTAATCCAGAGATCAATAACAATCATAGAAGAGATATAATGAGAGAGAAGGAATTTATTTTTCTTGAATAAATTCACAAAGAATTTTAATTAGAATTTTTACAAAAACTCTCACAGATCTCTCTCTCTGAATTTTCTCAGATCCTCTTAACTTGGGGATACATTTATGCAAGTATGGAGAAGGCTATTTATAGGAGAATGGAAGGCAAACAAGTAAACAAGGTTAGGCAAATTTGCAAGTATGGAGAAGGCTATTTATAGGAGAATGGAAGACAAACAAGTCAACAAGATCAGGCAGATTTGCCTAACCTGCCTGATACTTCCAAAGATACCAAACCCACTACCTAACAAGACAAGGTTTCCTAACTCCCTAATAAGACAATGGTGGTTGGATTTCTTCAATTCTCTCCCTCCAGTCACATCTGGATCAATTGTCACCTGACAAGCATCCCGGCTATGTCTCTACATAACTCTAGCTTTTCTCGAGTAACAACATTTGTTAACATGTCAGTTGGATTCTCCTTCGTATAGATCTTTACTAGTTTCAACAGTTGTTGATCAATCACTTCGCGTATCTAATGATAGCGAATATCAATGTGTTTTGTATGAGAATGATACATTGAATTCTTGTTCAAATTTATAGCACTTTGACTATCACAATGTATCTTGTAATCCTCTTGCATGATCACAAGTTCTTGGAGAAAACGCTTTAACCACAACATTTCTTTCAAGATTGGATCATTTCCCCCATAACAAAGACATGTTTTTGGCGTACCTTTTAAGTTCTTAAGAATCCATTTAACTGCTGGCTGCACTCTCACCCTGTAATTAAAACACAAAATAAAATACAATAAAAATTTTATTTTTTTTTTCTTTTATTTAGGTGAGATGTTTATACTCGTCATTGTACGAGTGCAGTTGTAGTCTAAATTTAAATTTATACTTTCTGGATGAGTCCAAGTCGTCCACTGAGAGATTTATTTATGACAAAAAAAAATGTCATACGCATGCACATGCATTTAGATGGATTGGTAACAATATTTTTTTTTATGATTTTTTTTTTATAATAGATACTAGAAAATAAAATAAGGTAGAAGTTGAAATAAATACTTAATGTGAGGATATAAAATTGGATAGCACTTGAATTAAGACAATTTCAGCACCAACCCGTTGATTCCCAAATTTTAGCAGATAAGGTTAGTAACATTAATTTAATTTCAAATATGAGAGTTTGTTACTAAATGCAATTAGAGATGATGATAGTTCTAGTTTAAGCAATCCCCGTATATGATATGCGGGATTCTAATTTAAGCAACTACCATAAATCCAATTACAATTAATATACAAAACAACTAAATTAATCATCCGGGTTTTGGTATGATAGCGTTTTCAGTTCTAGTAACTCCCATGCGTGACATGAAAGCTCTAAGTTAGGCTTACACTCCAATCCGAACCTAGTGCTTTTCTAATAATTAAAACACACTCATACTGAAATTTAAATTAATGTTACTCATTTAAAGCGCAACTTTCTTTGGGAATCATTGGCGTCGAACACTATCATTGTCTTAACCCAAGATTAGATTTAACTACTCATTTTCATTTAAAAGTTAATTGACAAGAATTTAAATGGCGTAATTTAAATAACAGAATTTAAATGACAATAATTAAAATAGCAGAAACTAACCGGCCATTTAGGCGGTGGATAATTAAAAGACAAGAATTAAAATTGCAGAAATTTAAAGATAGAAATTAACCAATCATTTAGGCGGTAGATAATAAAGTAACAATAAATGATGTAACATCCCGATCGAGCGATAGGAAGGACCGGAACAACTTATCCTGATGGGCCTACACGAACTTCCCAGGGGGGTCACCCATCCCTGGATTACCCCAGGTCAAGCACGCTTAACTTGGGAGTTCTTTGCCAACATTCAGCCCAAAAGGTATCCAGCTGGTGTTGTTTCCTTTCTTACACTATCCTCGATATATTCTAACTTCTCTGGGCCCTCGGGGTATTACATTCTCCCCCCCTTAAACACATGACATCCTCGTCATGCGACCTTACAACTGGTCCCAGACCTTCTCCCCTTGGGGGCTGCCATCCTAGAAGCCTGCCAGAAACCGCTCTTTGTACAGGCCCTCAAGCCCCGGCGCCACTCCCCGCCCTCATCGGACCGCTTTCGCCAAGGGTCGGCTCTGATACCACCTGTAACATCCCGATCGAGCGATAGGAAGGACCGGAACAACTTATCCTGATGGGCCTACACGAACTTCCCAGGGGGGTCACCCATCCCTGGATTACCCCAAGTCAAGCACGCTTAACTTGGGAGTTCTTTGCCAACATTCAGCCCAAAAGGTATCCAGCTGGTGTTGTTTCCTTTCTTACACTATCCTCGATATATTCTAACTTCTCTGGGCCCTCGGGGTATTACATATGACATAAGAATTTAAAAGAAGAAAGGAATGAAGTAAGATTACAAGAGAAAACAAGAGAGAGAATTAGAGCAATTCTCTAAGAGAAACTCTAAGAACAAAACTAAACTTTGATTTAAGTAATAACAACACCTCACAAATGCACTAAAGTGAGCTATTTATAGCCCACAAGATACAATATAAACCACACAATAATTCAACTAAACATAATTATATCTAATGGGCACTCACAAAACATCCACCTAACTAGTGAAAGAAAATTAGGTAAAAGACAAAAAAAATAAAAGACTTTAGGTGGTGGAATACTCATAAGAATACAAAAGATTTTAGGTGGTAAAGCACTCATAAAAATACAAAACAAAGAAAAGTCTTCTACAAATTGGGCTTTGTTGGGCCTTTGATTGGTCTTGGGCCTTTGGTTGGTATTGGGCCTTTTTTATGTTGGATTCTATTTGATAGTTGGGTCAAGTGCACTTGAAACATCCTCTAGACTCCATAATTGGCCCATGAATTTAAGCAACAATAATGGGTAATCCAACGTCTTCGATTTATGTCCCTAATTAATTGTAGAAGTCAACTTCCTTGCTTCATTCTATAATAATATGTAATGCAAATAATTATTTATTTTAAGCATAATTATAAGGTCAAAATGGGAATATAATTCATTAAGATTTAAGAAATATTGACCCCTAATCAACTGCCTCCCAATGTTCCTTTCTAGGGTTAGAAAGAAAACGACTCACTGTACCCACTGTGTGAGCAATATATGGTCTTATACATACTATTGCATATATCAGACTTCTCACTATTGAATAATATGTTATTGATGACATCTCCTCGATCTCTTTCTTGGATGAGAGGCATGAACTCTTGCTCAACTTGTAGTGGTTGGCTAATGTAATGCTTACCGGTTTAACATTGTGCATATTAAACTTCTTGATCACCCGTTCAATGTACTTCTCCTGAGATAGCCATAACCCCATGTTCTTTCTATTTCAAACTATGTGCATTCCTAAAATCTATTGAGTAGGTCCTAAGTCCTTCAGTTGTCTGATTTTCGTTGCATCTTATCCCACAATCAAAATATCGTCTATATATAGTAGAAAAGCAACGAAGTTCCCATTAGGAAATCTCTGAATATACACACACTGATATGCAGCAATTTGCTTGTACCCTTGACTCACCATGCAAGAGTCAAACTTCTTGTACCACTTCCTTGGTGCTCGCTTCAGGCCGTACAAGCTATTCTTTAGCTTGCAAACAAGGTTCTTACCTGAAACCTCAAAATCTTCTAACTGTTGCATGTAGATTTCTTCATTCAAATCTCCCTGAAGAAATGTTGTCTTGACATCCATCTATTCAAACTCTAGGTTCAACTTGGCTATCAAGCCAAGAATGACTCTTATTGAAGTCGTTTTTACTAGTGGTGAAAATATCTCATCAAAGTTAATTCCTTTTTTCTGTTAAAATCCTTTGACTACCAACCGAGCTTTGTGTTTCACCACTTTTTCACTGCTATCTTTCTTCAGCTTGAACACCTATTTGTTTTTCAAAGCCTTTTTCCTGTGTGGAAGATTGACTATCTCATAAGTGTGATTTTTCTGCAGAGATTTCATCTCATCCTGCATTGCAAACAACCACTTTTCTTTATCTTTATGAGATATAGCTTCTTGAAAATTTTGTGGTTCCTGATCTTCAGTAAGCAAAATATACTCGAATTCTGAATATCTCGTCGACGGAATCCGACCTCGTTCAGATCTATGAATTTCTAAGTTCGGAGGTTCACTATCATTTGATCCTTGTGACGGTCCAACAGCTTCTGGTGGAGGGGGTTGTGGCTCCCTTTACTCGATACCCTCTGCTTCTTCCTCATCTTCTGCTTCTGGTATTTCCTCAGGCACCAAATCATTATCTGTGGCAAATTGTGTTGGTGATGATTCTGAAATATCTTCATGGGTACTAGAATCTGGATTTTGAGACATTGTGGGCTTTTCAATGTCTTTTATTGTCTGGCTTTCATGGAACACTACGTCCTTGCTTCTGATCGCCTTCTTCTCCTTTGGATCTCATAACCTGTATTTGAATTCCTCATCTCCATAGCCTATGAAGATACATAGGGTTATCCTTACACTGAGCTTTTGTCTAAGTTCCTTGGATACATGTGCAAACGCTAAGCAACCAAATACTCTCATGTGAAAATATAAGGGATTCTTATCAAACCACATTTTTTTCGGAACTTCAAAGTTTAGCGGTGTTGACGGTGATCTGTTGATTAGGTAGCGAGCAGTTCTGACTACTTCTCTCCAAAATTTCTTTGGCAGCTTAACCATATTGAGCATGTTTTTGACTATTTCCATAATGGTTCGATTCATTCTCTTAGCTACACCATTATGTTGTAGGGTGTGTGGGACCGTCTTCTCATGTCGGATGTCATGTCTTCTGTAGTAGGCATCGAACTTCTTGAAAGTGTATTCGCCTCCATTATCTGATCGGAGGCACTACAACTTCTTTCATGTTTCACGCTCTACCATGGAATAAAACAGTTTAAAGTAATCACATACATGGACCTTTGTTTTTATGAAATACACCCACACCTTTCGTGAAGCATCATCAATGAAGGTTAGAAAATACTTGTTTTCACCTAATGATTCAACTTCCAGGGACCACAAACATCAGAATGTACCAAACTGAGCAACTCTGATTTTCTTGTTGAAAAGTAACTAAAAGATATTCTGTGTTGTTTTCCAAATAAACAGTGATTGCAAGGATCTAGAGCAATACCTTTGGTAACAGTAATGAGCTCATTCTTTTCCAAGGTAGACAAACCCTTCTCACTCATGTGACCAAGTCTCTGGTGCCACAGATTCTGAGAAGCCTCCATTTCAACTATGTTGAGGCTGTCTGCACATATCTTCACACGAGTCTTGTACAATGTGCCACAAATATGTCCTCGGGCGATTACCATAGCGTCTTTCATCAACTTCCTTGTGCCATTACTAAACTGATTACCATAGCCCTATTTGTCAAGAGCTACTCCCGAAAGTTGATTCAGCCAAAGATCCGGTACATGTCTGACATCCTTCAAGGTGATTGTGCTCCCGACGCTCGATCATATCTGAACATCACCAATTCTAGCTATCTCAAAGGAACTGGAATTTCCCATCTTCACTGCTCCAAAATCACCTGTTTTGTATGTTATGAAAAAATCTTTGTGGAGAGTCACGTGGTAAGATGTTGCAGTATCCACCACCCATTCTATGTCTTCTCTTGAGACGTAAAGGCATATCTCATCATGAATGGAACAGTAGGCTACCTTTCCATGGATAATGACTAGTGTATTTTCATCCTTGTTCTTCGGTTGGGAACTGCCTTGACCCTGCTCTCGTAGCAATTTTTTGCAATTCTTCTTTAAATGGCCATCAATACCACAATGGTAGCACTTGTATGTCGGCTTTCTTCCATCTATGAATTTGCCCCTACTCTTGCTCTTTCCTCTCCACTTACCTCGATTACTTCTCTATTGTCTCTCTCGTTCTCTATTATAATGGCATGAGTCTGGTTCGTGCTCATGTTCTTTCTTCTGGCTTCTTTGTTGAACAAGGCATCCTTAACCATTGTCATGGTAAGTTTTCTTCTAGGGCTGAATTGTTGAGAGAAACTACTAGCGTCTCCCAACTGTCAGGAAGAAAATTGAGAAATAAGAGCGATTGTGTTTCATCCCCAAGTGGCATCTCTATAGACGACAATTGGTTTACCAAGCTCTAGAACTCACTTGTGTGTTTGGCAACTGAAGTTCCACTATTCAATTTCAGATTGACTAATCGCCTCATCAACAGGGCTTTGTTCCGAGCAGTCTTGGTCTGGTACATTTCTTCTAGCTTCGTCTAAAGGGCATGTGTGTCTGTCTCTAGTGCAACGTGGTGGAAGACACTATGATCAATCCATTGCTGGATCTGACCGATAGTTTTCCTATTTAATTTCTTCCACTCTGTTTATTTGGAAAGATCAGGGTTTACACCCAATAATTCCAGAGAATCGTACAAGTCTCTACAACTAAGAAGATCTTCCATCTAAGGTTTTCATAGTGTGTAGTTAGTGGACGTGAGCTTTATCGTGGCTCCTGATGATGTTGACTCCTCCATTTACAATAACTTGTTCAAAAACGAAGTTAAATCTTCCAAAACGAAGTTAAATCTTCCAAAACGAACTACACCGTTGTGTCTGGAAGGGTCGAAAATGGCAGATTTGACTTTTTCAGGGTCAAATTCTAATTTGTGAAAAAATCAAAGGGCTAAAGTGCAATTTCTAAAAGTTCAGGGGTCAAAGTGTAATTTCTAAAAGTTTAGGAGTCAAAGTATAATTTTTGAAATTTTAGGGGGTCAACCTGTAATTTTAGAAAATTTCAAGGACTAACCTACAATTTTGCCAAAGTCCAACTGTGTGCTGACGTGGCAGCCACGTGGGTCATCTTCAACCTCCAGATGCACGTGTGGCGCGTGGTATGCATGGGATTCACGCGTCAATCTTTAGGCGGCACATGAGGGCGCGTGCAAAGTCCATTTAACCTGAGAAAAATTCCAGTGTGCTCGTCTTAGCACAGGAGTCTTTTGATATGATCAAAATACTAATTGGACGATTTTGAAAAATCAAGTTTGAAGAACAGAGTCTCTATTCTTCAATTTTCTCCTTCAACGCTCAACCTGATGCTCTGATACCACTTGTTGGGTAATTCAAAGATCAATAACAATGATAGAATAGATATAATGAGAGAAAAAGAATCTATTTCTCTTGAATAAATTCACAAAGAATTTCAACTAAAATTCTTACAAAAACTCTTACAGATCTCTCTCTGTCTCTGGATCCTCTCAGATCCTCTTAAACTGGGGATCCATTTATACAAAGATGGAGAAGGCTATTTATAGGAGAATGGAAGACAAGCAAGTCAACAAGGTTAGGCAAATTTGCCTAACCCACCTGATACTTCTAAAGATGCCAAACTCACTGCCTAACAAGATAAGGCTTCCTAACTCCCTAACAAGACAATGGTGGTTGGACTTCTTCATATGTAAGTATAACGCCTGTTTTTCTAAGCATGCAGACTTTTGATCTAGTAATACATGAAACCTTAGTTTCAACTTGTGTTATTTGCTTGTTGCTTGCTTCGCAAAGGGGAAATTCAGATCACCAGGACAAAGTGTGCTGCATCCTAATTTGAGGGGGAATCATCACGATAGCTATTCAAGACATGAGAAAATTCTTATTGAAACATCTATAATAGCGTCATTGGTTTTTCTATTCTTAAACTTGTTGGTCCTTATGGCAAAGGGGCCATCCAAATATACCCAAGAAGTACAAGACTTGAACTAAGGACTTCCAAGTCCTAGCTGGAGCATTTGTGGGGGTTTAACTTGTACTTTTGTTGTCATCCTCTAACAATAATGGTGATAATTGAATTAACTCTAAAGATCATATTTTTACCTAAAAACGCTAGTTAATTGGTGGCAATTTTTTAAGTTAATGAGATCAAAAAATATTTCCAAGATTTCTCCAATAGTAGTTGGACCTCTCTAAAAATCTTATACCTCAAATATTTTCTTAACTCACACTGACATTTTTTGTAAATTATTCTAGAATTATTACGATACCACTAATAATGGTACAAGTTTTCACTAAAAAAACTGGCCAAATATTACATCCATGACATTTATGCTAAACTACTAAATTGGGGTGGAGCCATGGCAAATTAAGAGAGTTAACGGGAAAGGTTTGCAATCCTTTCCATAAAAGCACAGAGCAAAGGATCAGCCCATGGATCCCCACCTCTTCCAACTTCCAACTGCCTACACTCTCGAATAATAAAATATACACCACCTGCTGCTCTTCTTTATGTAAAAAAGGACACCACCACCAATTATTTCCAAAGAGATTAAAAGGAACGAAAAAAAAGTTTAGATTTGCAAATTGCAATGCTTGCTTCCTGAGACGAAGTGAAGAATAATAACCAAAATTACATGAAGAAAACCCCCGCCCCTCAATATGATTGTGTCCGTACAAGGTGTACAAGGACACATGAGAGTTCAAAAGAACCCAAAAATGTAAAACAGGAAGCAAACTTTTGAACAAGTTGCCTGAAACAAAAAGTAACTGCACAATGATTGACGTAGAGCAAGCATCGGATTTTCTCCAATTTATCATTTTGTACAGTGACAGATACATATATTTTATGTGGTGTAGTTCCCACATCAACTGACTTAACAAGGAAAAGCCTGCATCTGTCAGTGTCAACAAACATGTCTAGAAAATCAAAACCACACCATAACGCACGCACAAGTGTACAATATCCAAGCACGCTGGTTGTCATAAAGAATAACTTACCCAAGTTTGGAAGTTACCCAATGGCCTAGAATGGATTAGTTAGCGAACATGCAAGGTGATAATCTGCCTACAAGTGACATTGATAATACCGGGACTCAGTTGAGTGAGACAACTTTGCCTGAAGTATGCTTGGTTAATACACATTTTTCAGGATTCGCAAGATCTAGACCACTCTCATCTATCCTGAAAATCCTTGAGAAGACAAATTTCAAGGAAATCATGCGCTTGGTTCTTTAACTAAAAAATAATTAGAAAAATAACGACTATCAAATAGTTCAGTGACCAAAAACTTTTTCCCCTAGATTAAAAAATTGTTCTGATTTCAACATGACACTTATATGAATGATTTGCATATAATGATAGTAAGGGAACTAGTATCATGCAATAAAATACATGAATAAGTAGTCAGCACTGGACTCAAGCGGAACTTGATAATAGTAACCAGTGAGAAAAATCATGGCATAATAGCAAGTGAACTTTCTTATTGACATTGGGCAATAGCCCATTAAAAATGGAGAAATTTGAGAGTGTTGCCTGTATGCCATATCTGAAGTCGGCTGCGTTTTCTGCTCTTGGATGTTGGCAATAAGACAAAAGAGGTCTCAGAATGAATTAAGCTAAAATGACAACATACACCTTGAAATATTGTTGAGTAAAAGCATTAGGAATCAGTCATTATTGGAAGTTGGGCATGACACCCCAATGAGATCAAGGGAAGCCATACATGAAGATCAATAATTGCAGCATAAAGATGAGAAATTTGCTTATTAATGAAGGTTATAATAAGACCGTGCAGGGAAAAGAGAACGTGGCAAGAGACTAAGTTGACATCACAATTTGTGACCCCAGAGAGGGAGAGAGGCAGCAAAAGGCAATGAAGGATACATTTCAAGGAAATCCTAAGTAGTTGTGACTCTAACATAATTTACCAGAGTATCCAGAACCTCATATGCCACTGGATCTCTTAAATCTTCTAGGAGCATACAGGAGATCTTTCTGAAAATTGCAAAATTGAAATCAATAAGTTCTTTCACGATCAATGACAAAGCAAATCCTGAAGAATAAGATACAGTATCAGACAAACAGTTACTATATTATAATGTTATAATGTGAAAGACATCAGTTAGAATAGCTATTCAGCTGTAGAATACATGAACAGTTTAGGCAATTTGTGAGACAGCTGAAGAATTAGAAGAATTTTATTCTATATGAAGCATAGGAATGTACAAAGTGCAGGATAGAGATTTGACTTCACGGCTCTGAAGATGACTTTCATAGGTACTGGCGCCACTCTTCTGGAGTCCCCTTTCTTGATCTCAACATCTTTATAGCGGTGCTTGTCAGTGGTATGGCAAGTATGTCATAGTCTTTGGGGGCCTAGAAGATTAGTAGAAATTACTCCAATTGCTTGTAAGCAAAGAACCAAGGAATGAAGCTTGCCTCTTGAGATATATCTTGAAGAAAATTAATGTTTCATTCTACTTCCACTGTCTGTAACCTTTAATCTGCTGGCCATTCTTAATAGAAGAAAAACACACACCAGTTTGGCTGCTGATATTGTTAATGGTACACACTATAATCATTCTTTTTTCAGAGAAATAAATGCCA
Organism: Diospyros lotus; assembly: GCF_014633365.1. Lineage (NCBI taxonomy): Eukaryota > Viridiplantae > Streptophyta > Magnoliopsida > Ericales > Ebenaceae > Diospyros > Diospyros lotus. The sequence continues at coordinate 40,460,336 of NC_068350.1, read as the reverse complement.
TGCCGACAAATAAAATCTTAAAAATAGTTTGTTATCCTTTCAGAAAACCTAGGGAAGTGGCGGATACCTTAGGGACCTTAAGTAGCTTCATATTTGCTTCCTCTAAGGTTTTCTGACCCTTTTTTGAATTGCATTTGGAACAGGCAGTAACCTGTCGCAAAGAACATGAATACATTTTGCCCAAAAAAAGTAACAAAATAAATAAATACAAGCAGCACTCTCATGAATGAAAAAAGAAAAAAATCAAACATGATCAGATATTATCTAGACATTCCAATGTTATCTTTCTCTAGTGCATGGATAACATCTAAGGAAAGGCAAGAACTATAACCTTCCAGGACATCTTACCAGATTTTCCCACTTCCATTCCCCACCACGTGCCATTGGTAGAACATGATCAATGGTCAAATTTTCACGCAATGAACAGTACCTATTGAAAAAACAAACAAAAACAGTATTAAGCCGTTGTCCATTTGTTCACAATGTTCTCTAATATCTAGTCACGTTTTCTGATATGCATTCTTCACAATGTCCTTGGACCCAGAAGCGATCTAAAGGCATATCTCAAGGAAGCTTAGCCAAGGTAATTGAACATGAGAAAGGGTATATGTTTCATCCTCATAGCTGCTGTCAATAAAATTGTTGGGTTGTCAATCGCATATAATTCGCACTGGTGGCTTTCTAATGGAGTATGTCCAGGGTGCCAAGCAAGGTGGCCCATCTCACTGTATTGTTTTTGTCATATTTGGAACAAGACAGTGAATCAGATGGCAGGAGACAATGTGAGGGTTTGTGATCTCAAATACCTCACAAGTTGGGGATTGACTTCAGCATGGAAAATTTGGAATAGGAAACTTTATGAAGGGTCAAACTTACATGGTCAAGCCACCTCTGATGGCCATCTCAAAGGGATTTGAGATATTGCAATGCATGAGACTATTGCATATTAGATACTAAATAATTGAGGCTCAAGGATACTTATCCACATTAGCTAAGGACATCAACATAAGCCTCAAATATGAAGGCATGGCGGGTAAGATGGTGAAGCAAAAGGAACTTTAACTAGTTTGTACAAGCTAGCAATCAACGATTGTGCTGCTATCAAAGGCAGGATGGTGTCAAGGAGTATTCTAGGTGCAAATATTTTTCTCCCTCCCTCACCCCTCCCACCTCTCTGGCCATTGTCCAGTTAAGGGAGGAGAAGCATTCTAACAAAGACCTGAACTCCAACCACCAATCCACAAGTCTCTGGGGATCCACCAAAGGGATACATGAGCCTAGACTCAACCTGTCTAATGAGGACATTATACATTTGTAACTTATGCAGTATGTCAGTTCAAGGGAGATCCTGCTTAGGAGAAGGCGGCCTAAAGCCAGGCCAATTATTGGGTTCACTTCATGGAGCGGAGAACTTATGAACCAAAAGTTATATTCCCTTGGGTGGAGGAACCTGCTTAAGTAGGGACAGCAAGCTAAAGACAAACTTCCTTCGGTGCAGCCAGAGAGTTCCCAAGGCATTGTCCAATTTTGCTTAGACCCAGGGGAAGGCCACAACGTCCTAGTATTACACATTATCTCACAAGGTTAACACGTGCCTCCATACAGGTTTGAAGATGGTATCCACACAATTAGTAGACTTACTTTTGTCAGCATCACACTACCCATACACCAGGATGATTGTTGATATCTTTTGAAGATTTTATGGTTCCTTTCATTCCAAAAATCATTCTGAAGCACCACTATCACTTTCGTAATACCACTAGACAGAGTTAAGACATGCCATTAGAAGCAAACAACAACAATAGAGGCAAAGCACTTCAAAAAGAAACTAACGATTAAAAAAAGAAGTCCAAGTAGTTTCTATAAGTTTGGAAAGTAGTAATAATAATTTAGCAGACTTTTAAATCACATAAACCAAATTTTGGAATACCTAGATGACCTCTAAAAGGAGGACCAAGACCAACAAGAAAAGGAATATCTCTAATCTTCCCCTCGATTCTCTTGAGTGCAGTAGGACACTGAAGGCTCTCAATTTCGCTCACTGGTCAAAGGAGCTAAACAATTTTTATTTTCTTTTTTTATTCCATGCAGTTCATCAATGTCTATCGAGGTCTTGCCCAGCAGAAAAATTCTTTAAGAAAATGACCCTGCAATCCATGAAGAATCACTCAAAATAGAGACAGGAAGAAAGGGCTCCAGCTTCTATTTTGTATATTTGTTTATGGAACAACTACATTATAAAAGCACAAAATTAGAGTTGTGTCATTGCCAAGCCATTCTCTTTATTAAACCAGGAAAACTATGAATTTATTAGAAATATTAGCACCAATCAGAAGAATACTTACTGACAAGTGAAATTGTCTCGGTAAAAAATATTTTTACGACTTAGACTGTTTCTGATTCTACTTCTCTTGACAACTTGCAGTAAATGAGGGACCTGAAAGACCACAGAGTGGAAACAAGATTGAGCACAACAGGGAGAGAGATGGGTAATTATGAAAGGATGTGCAGAAATGATAAGTTCCAACATTTTATTGAAATTAAACAAGCATGAATCCCATTAATTCCATACCCTTAGCACAGCTGGTATGTAGAAGGATCCACTGGGAGAGTTTACAGTCTGATCATAGTATTCTAGAACATCAGCCTGAAAAAAGGACAATGACAAAAACTTCAAAATTTAAATAAATTTTTTCTGTATATGTACTCTTTTATCCAAATGAATAATGGAGAAAGGTTTCAACATCTTCGTGCTCCCTAACAAATTGTGAACAAAATTAAAAGCATCAAATTGAAAAGCAAATCTGGTAACAACTCAGTGTGACCATAAGACTTATTACATGACAGGTATATTGGTTTTCCATTTCTTTTTTATATCTCTTACATAAAATTGATGCCTAAGCTTTAGTATCCGAGAATTCACAAAATGTTGCCTTTGTAGGATGAGTAACTTGAGAAATAACTGAAAGGACAGATCTAGCAGTCAAAGGATAAGGTTGTTATACTGTATAAGATCAAAGATAAATCTGTGATCCAAAACAGTGTACCTTTTCCATGAATTCCAAACAAATGGCACGCTTCCAGCAGACAACATTGACAGGCCTGAGGAAAAAAATTTAGAATAAAACTGAACCTGATTATTGCCAAAAATATTTTTAAAACCTTTTCTTCTTTTAATAAGTTAAAAACATGTATAAGAGAATGGCATCAATTGGATGCCACCAGCGTACAAGAATGTAAATCTATCTAGTGAGCTTGGGAAGTTCCATATGGCATGGTAGTCCTTGACATGCACATGAAAGCGAATGCCTACACCAGTTGAACGTATTTGGAGCTTCATCCTCAGCCAAAGCCACAGCAATCTCCTTGTTAAGTCACCTCAATCAAGATAATCTTATGCCATGGGCTCCCACAGTTGCATGCAAAACCAAGAGGTTGTTGCCACCTGACATGATGTTCTTTCTGATGATGGCTCCCTCAATACTGGCACTCAACCTTTCATTCCTCTATTTTCTCTATCTGATGAGATTGACTCATTTGGTAATTCCTTTTCTACCTCTATGGTTTGAACCAAGGTTTAGCCATGGAGAGGGGATTCACTTTTGGAACTACCTGAGAATCTCCTGTTCAGTCTGGGGGCCTTTTCCAATGAGGGGTGAAGGTGGAGGAGGAGAAGCAAAAGAGAGGAGCAGAGGATGAGATAAAAAAAACAAATTAATAATCCAAATCTAAATTTATTTGTGAGATATTTATCAACACAAAAAGAAATCTTACCAAATGAGGAATCCAAATTAAATCAGAAAACAAAAACATGACATTGTAATCCAAACAAAATTTGAAATTCAAATTGAAGTAATGAAAATTTAAATTCCTTCAACAATCACAAGCCCTAATCCCACCAGGTGGGGAAGTATTTTAAGTTCCTAGTCCTCAAAATTCTTAGGAACTAAAACCATAAAAAAATGCTTAACCAAAAGAAAAAAAAAATTCTAGATAATTAGAATTATGAAGTTCTAGAACAATTAAAACTCTCTGCCTCCATTAGAAGGGTAGACCAAATGGCCCATCTAGGGTTTTGTGTGGGCATATAATTGAGGGTTTTAGGGAGCCTAAAAATGGACTTCAGTTGTGTGAGAAAATAATTAGGAGAGAAAAAACCTAAGAGACTAGTCTCTCTTAGCTTGTTATTTATAATAAGCATAATGAGCCTTAAACCTATGAGCTTAATCTAATTACAAATAAAACGCACATATATAATAATTATAATATATATTAATAATTCTAACACTCCCCCTCAAGGTAGAGCATAGATATCATATGCACCAAGCTTGTTACAAATATATTCCACTCGAGCACCCTTTAGAGACTTGGTAAAGACATTTGCAAGTTGATCATTGGAGTTAACAAACTCTGTAACAATAACACCTTCGACCAGTTTTTCTCTAACAAAGTGGGGTTTCGGTATGGGCAATGACGGTTAGGGTTTGAAAGTTGCTGGAAAACGATACACAACGATGGCTAGGATTTTTGTCTCACCAGTGGCTCTGATACGATGTGAGAAAATAATTAGGAGAGAAAAAAACTAAGAGACTAGTCTCTCTTAGCTTGTTATTTATAATAAGCATAATGGGCCTTAAACTATGGGTTTAATCTAATTACAAATAAAACACACATATAATAATTATAATATATATTAATAATTCTAACAAGTTGTTTCTAGTCTCTAGGATGGTTTTAGGAAGCATGCCAATAGCTCTAGAGGTAAATGGATCACAAGCCTTTGAGTGATTCCTCTATCTCCAGAGTCCTTCTAGCTTTTGTTGAAAAAGATAGGGAATCATTGAAGTGGATGTCGAGAAAGATAAGAGGTTAACTAGGTTAATGGTGGCTATATTAACAAATTTGAGTTGGAGGCCATATGACTTCCAAAAAATCTTAGCAAGAGAGTGAGAGAAAGTTCGCATTTTATTGAAAGCAATCCTACATCTGAGCCAAGAAAAGAGAGGGCCCCTAGAAAGCTTGACTGTGAATAGATTAGGCATGTATATGCACCCTTATCTAGGAGAATCCAATGAAGTCCCATACCTATGAAATTAAATCTTATTTCATGGAAAGTGAGGAGTCTCAGTGGCCCAACCAAACAAACTTTGAATTAAGTCTTGTCTTAAAAGATGGAAAGAGGAGTTGGCTTGTCTTCCAGAACTAAACTAAAATCTTTATCCTTAGAAACATTAGAAGTACTGGGGGTGGTCATTGGGTTGGTCCAGGGTTCATTCGCTTTAGACATGTCGAATTTTGCAGGTTGTATCTATATGTAGCAATCTTACCTTTGCTACCAATGTTCAACTCATAACAATTGTTATGTGTTAACTCCTAAGAAAGATGTCTCTTGAAGAATGTAAGTTAATAGTATTGCCATTAGTAACTTCATTTTCAAGCATATGTTTTCTTTGCCTAGACATGAAGATATCCTAGACCAAATGGCTGATTCATAATGGTTTTTTAAGATCAACTTGCATAGTAGATATCATCAAATTTATGATACACTCAATGGTAAATGGAAGAATACCTTTAAAACTCAAGATACACTATCTGAGAGGTTAGTCATACTCTTTGGTTTTGTCTAATCCCCCTAGTATTTTTATGAGGGTCATGAACCAAGTCCGATGTCCTTTCATAAGAAAATTCTTGGCCGTCTGTTTTGATATATCTTGATTTATAATCAATTTATTGTTAAACAATTGGGTCATCTTTGCCTAGTTCCTTAAACACTATGAGTTAACAAACTTTATGTTAATCTTAAAAAGTATTCTTTCATGAAAACATGGTTTATAGTCATGTGCAAGGTGTTGCAGTTGACCCTCCAACAAGGTAAAAGCTATTAAAGGGTGGCTCTATCGAAATCTCTTTTGTAGTCTTGTAGGTTCCATGAGTTAGCAACCTTTTACAGGAGATTCATTAACATCATGTTCAAAATTAAATCCCTTTAGAATTGGAATTAAAAAAAAAAAAGAAAAGAAATGATCTTATCATCAATATGATCCCCTCTAACTTTATTACAAATAATCTTATTTCTAATTTTAGTTTTTTTTTTTTTTTTTTTTTTGTATAATAGCAGGTCCACCGTAATGTCCTCACCCTAATATGCTCATACTTTTTCATATGTCAATGCTTTACTATCCAACATTCCATGCTAGTCTTGTAATCATTGGATGAAACTTTCCTTTTAACTTCAAAAGGATATACTATGGCATAAAATGCTAGAAACAATTCTCAATTTTAGCATCCTACCTTAGTTAAATGAGTGGCATACTCGCATTTATATTCAGTTCTTGATCAGTTTAATGCAGATCCTTGATACAATTTAATTGTAATTGAAAGAGCCTCAGAATCTCCTCTACAAGTGATAACTTATGTTTTTACTCTAAGGATACACACCTTTAGTAAGTTGTATTAAGTGACTCAAATTCTCTTCTTTAAAATCCTACTATTGTAGCCCAGCCTTCGGGGGAGATTTCCCTCAAAGAGGTGTCAACCGAGAAATGGGGAGAGAGAAAGAAGGAGCCTTATGGGGAAACCATCCATGAATGACCCTCCGAGACATTCACATGGGCCTTCACAGGAGATTTTCTGGGCAACTCTTCAAGTGACGCTCTTTTGAACACCCAAAGACTGGATTGACCCTCCGGTGCCTCCCGAGTCATCGGGGGACCCTCAATCAGGGCTCCTCTAAAGCATGCCTAAGCCGCATGTCACATGCGTACCATGTGACCTAGTCACAGTCAACAAGTATAAATACCCCTAACCCCTCGAATTCCAAGATCTTCCTCTTCTGGACCTCAGAGCTTTTCTCTCTACCCTTCCGAAGCACTCACCTGCATACTCTACATACACACAACACCCTCACCCAATACACTCATCTAGGCATCCCTTCACAGGGCACCCGTGATCCTCACCCGTACAACATCATCTCCTACTTACTCATCTGCACTACATTCGAATATATTCCATTCCATGGCATCTTCTGACTTAGGCATCAGAGGGCTCATGCAGGAGACATCCCCGTGTGCCTTCTGACTGTTTTTTTGTCTTGCAAACCACATTTAAAGACCTATTCTGTAGACTTTATCCAAACTTGAGTCTATTCCGTGACACCCCAAAGCCATCATCTGGAGACCCCTTCCGCATAGTCCTTTCGAAGACTATCCTTTCGAGGCATTCCCCCATAGACACTCATCCGAGCTCCCTCCGATCACATCCGGAAGACTCCTTCCACAAGACCCTTTGGGTGCCTCGTCAAGTGTCCACCCCAAGACACTCATCTGCTTCATTGTGCTCCCTTGGACAGCGGGTGGAGCCCTGTGGCTGTTGACTTCCTCCAGTAGTTCCTGTTCTCCTGTCTCGCTTGGCCTTGCCAACTGTTTGTTGAGCTTCCCCGACATACAAATTCTAATTGTTGTAGTCTGGCAACAACACCTACATAAGACTCTTCTAGGGACTCTTTCCATGGGCTTTTTCTAAATCTATGAACACTGAATTTAAATCCTTTCGTTTATCCCTAAAAATTTTCATCAAGCAACTCAACAACTTGCATTGTTTGCTCACCTATCTTTCAGAAAACTCTACATGATCGGGAAATTGATTTCATTTTGAGAGTTTTTCTAGTTTACTTCATGAACATTCTCTATGTGGACAATCTAAGCAGACTTGGCATTGAGGACTTTGTTAGGAGGATGATTAGGTGATTTATGTGGTCATGGCATGCCCTAAATTGGATATGGAGTGCTCCCCTTAGGATTGCTAATTTACTAGTGTAGTGTAGTGTATTTCTAACAGTGCTATCCTTACAATTTATAGCCTGAGCAAGGGAGGTTGATCGTGGACAAACCAGTGCTTCACATGCAAGGAAAGTAGAGAGTCAAAATACTAGTTGCTTCTTGGCTAAGGTCTTGTGACTAGTGTTACGTTTTTACTATTTTTGATATTCAACTAGTTAATGTTGACCATAGTGATCATTTTTTGTTTAATTGGGATTGGGTTATTCCACCTTTGTTTTCTTTTGGGTCTCTTTTTTTTTTCTTTTTTTTTTTTTTTGGCGGGGGGGCGGGGGGGGGGGGCTGTAGAAGAGAATTAGTTTTCCTGTTATAATTTGTTACAATTGTTTGTTATGTTCTATTATAGTTTGTTATAGTTGTCGTAAAATTAGTTAGCTGTTTGTTAACATTGCAGTTGTACACATTAAGTACAAGAAGTTGACCTTTATCAGAATCTACAGATTCTCAGTTTTCAATATCGAGTATCTTATTCTTGTGAAACCCTGGCTTCGAATTCTCTCATTTTTCTCTTTTCAAATTCTCTACAATTTTCTTTCTTTCTTTTCTCTTACTACATTGAAGCTCTTGCTTCAGGGGCAAAGTGGTATTTTGGTCTTATGCCTTTTTCTTTTGTTTATCTTCTGTTGTTCATTTGTTGTGGAGCTGTATTAACTTTCAGTTGTCAGTGTGATTCTTAGTTTAAACAGAGTTTCGTCCCTTCATGTTAATGATTTGGAGTATATATTCATCATCAACAAAAAATAAGCAAAAAAAAAAACCTACTATAACTGCCAGAAAGTAGTCAAGTAAAACTGACACAACTGAATTGACTTCCATTGTAATCTTTGTACGACAAGCTTGATCCTTAATAACCTCATTCTCTAATGATGGGGGAACTAATTAGTCATATCTTTAGATATCATTAAAGGGTTGAGGGATTCTTGCAGTAAAATTGTGGAATATGGCCCAATTTCAAGTTAATTCATCTCATTAAAGGGTTGAGGGATTCATCTTATTGACACTGAATTGACTTTGCAAAAAAGAAGAGCGAAATAGGTTGAAGTGGTGTTCCGGTTCTGACGAATAGCGCAAAGGAGAAGCAAACGTGACACTAAAACAAAATTGTCGACGCAATAGGCTCAGAGAATATAATAATTATGATGATGATTAAACACATTAAAAGTGATATGTATATATATATAATTCTTTGATTTGTGCATTGCTATACAATTAAAGGAAAATGAAGGGACCTGTAAGAGATGTCCAGGACCAACCCTCTGAAGCAAGAGAGTTCGTCGCCTCCTTCGAACTCGTTGTCATGGATTCCATCACTCCCAACTGTTAAGCTCGCCTCCACATTAGAATGTTGGGATTTTCTGCCAGATGACGACGATGCAAATAGTTTGGTGGAATTAGTACCTTGGATCCTGAGCTTGCGCTTACGAAATCCCGGGGGAGAAGGAGCGATGCCTCTCACAAGGTTGTGGAGGTGGTGGTGCTGGTGGTAACCGGGATCTTTAGGATCCCACACCATTCCTTCGCCATTCACAAGAGGCTTAATCCGCCCTTGCACTGTAATTTGTGCCATCAAAAATATCACGACACTCAAGAGAAAGAGAGTGAGAGAGGCCTTGCTTTGCTTTTGTATACTATAATACACTTAAATCTTCATCAAATCCAATTCAATACAACAAGACATCAATCTGCCATCCTGGGAATAGAACTACTTTCTTGGAAAACAAGACAAAATCGACGAAGAGAAAGACGACAAGCGTATAATAGCTTCTTTCCCTCCTCCGCTCCACTGAAAAATCTGTTACCACACAATTACAATAGATTCCCTCCTCCCAAACAGAATATCTTCCGCTACTGTTCTCGGCAGCTCAGATGACAGATTTGCCCCCCAAATTAACCGCTGCCAATTACTCTTTGGCCTATTGGCATTAAAAATTCAAACATTTTTGTGTTTTTATAATTTTATCTACAAATTTTAATTTTAGCAATAAAATTTCGATTTGATCAATTATTTACAATTTTATCCACAATCCAAATCTGATTCGTCGGCGCTCAAGACCTATTGACATAACATGTCACTTGACATTTTAAAATATTTTGAGCGAACACCACATATATATGTGTTAAGAGATGATAATAACACGCAAAAAATCAATTTTTTTGGTTTTTTTGTGATTTTATTCCTAAATTTTAATTTTGACAATAAAATTTTGATTTGATTAATTGGTTATAATTTTATCCATGACCCCAATCCGATTCATCGGCATTCAAGACCCAATGACGTGATATGTCACTTGATATTTTAAAATATTTTAAGTAGGCTTCATATGCATGTATGTAAAAAAAATTAAAAACTAAAATAACGTTAAATATTATATATATATACGCGTGTGTGTATGTTATAGATATACAAAGTTGAATTTAGAAGCTTGACGACCAATCGTTGACGTCGATAAGGCTGGTTTAAGCGATCGACGATAAGGGCAAGGCAGCCCGCAAAAGACATTATTAGTCGGCAATAGCAGAAGGCCGTCGGTCGCTTTCTGTGAGGTGGCCCTGAGCAAAAAGAATCCCAAATCGATGATTGGTCCAACTTTCAGGTCGGTTATCGTTGTCATGAGCAGGAACAAGTCCAGATCAATCGTCGTCTCTAGTTTATAGATCGATTGTAACACCCCAAATTTTTTAAGCGTGTTATAACTTAGAATTTCGGGAATATAAAAATTTTTCATACCACAATCGCTGCCATACATCACACAAATTCCCAAAAATCCTAATTTTCACCTTCTCAGCTTAACAAACCCAATATTAAATAGTTAAGACAGGTGTTAAAATTTCAAATGCGGAAGCTAGATCGAACCTGATATGGCTCACAACCATAACGCTTTATTTATCATACATAAAATCGTTCAAGACGTTTACAAAATATATTACATGGACATCATCTCTAGGAAGTGATAACTAAACATCTTAAACATATCCAAAATTACATAGGTTCGCACAAAAATATGTTAATCATGCTACAAGAAGTAATTTAAGCTAATTCTTCAGCTACCTCATTTCTCTTAGAGACGCTTGTCGAATTTGGAACGTTTGAATATTCCAAGAACATAGTCCAATTAGAAGATGAATCTTCTAGTGAGAAACTCCAAAAACAGTTTATATCGATGCATGATCAGGTATAAAATATATGAGAATATAAGGAGAACTACTCCAAAGTGCCTCGTGAATATATCAACATCCTCCAACGAGAGCTTTCTCAATGGTGCATGCATAGCGCCTCTCGGGAGGTCCCTAACCATGTCACTTCGGCCCAACCTCATAGAACTCATGCAAGCACCACATCTGTTATTCCTTAAACTCACGGTCTTCCCCACGAGAGCTTTCTCGATAGCGCAAGCATAGCGCCTCTCGGGGGATATCCGACTTTTCCTCTTGGCCAACAACAAATAGGTACAACAGTATGACCACACGAATTTTATAAATGCAACAGTTAAAAAGCCAACAACATATATTTTTTAGAAAAATATATTTCATATATACAACGTGATTTTACGTAAGAGAATAACAAGAGTTTATGTATAACAACTTCACAAAACACGTCTCATGCAATAGAAGTATCTCATAAGAGAACAAAAAATAGAATTTGGAGTGTAGGAGTCTCATCTTGTTGGTTTATTTATTGGACGGTATAATTTCACAACAAACGGTCTACATTTCTGCAAAAAATACATGTTTTGGTAAACATAACCTCAAATATTTTTATATAGGGTTGAAGAGTATTAAAGTAGGGACAAAATTGAAAATTTTCATGGAAAAAGGACCTCTCACGCGCCCTTACACCCCCTAGGAATGTGAGCCACGCGCCTTCATGCGCAGCCACTTTCGGCGTGTGTATCTTACGCGCTGCACAACAGAATTCGGACAACATTGCGTCGTTTTCGTATTTCGGCCATATCTCCCTCGTTTTAACTCCGATTCGACTCCCGTTTGAACCTACGCGACCCTCCCTTCCCCCTCTACAGGATTATAAAAAAAAAGGACTTATCCTCACTTTTTTTCTGACTAATTTTGGTGAACTCCGGCGAAAACTCGTAACTCCGACGAGGCTCGTTCTTCCTTGGCTTCTCCTTCAATTTCTTCCCGCCTTCTTGCCGATCTTCCTCATCTCTCTCTAGAGCAAGCTCCTCCTCTTAGAGTGTCTCAACTCTCAAACTTGCTTGAAATGATTTGAGAACAATCCATTGTGCCTATTTATAGATTTTTTCAACCAATCACATTATGTCACTTGTCACAATCTAAGTCATGGACTCCAAAGACTCAAAGATATATTTGAATAGCTTTTGAAATCCAAAATTAGAATGGATTTAATTTTTGAAGTCCAAGCTAATACCTCAAAGTTATTCCAAATGACATTTTGGCCATAATTTAAAGTCCTTAACTTTAATATTTTACCATATGAGCTTATAATTTCATCATTATTTTATTTGGATAATTCTCTAATGACCATTACACCCTTAAAGATTAAATTTATCGAGATACTTAAAATCTCAAAATTAATAACTCAAAATACTCGATATGTACGATTTCCAGAAAGCCCTTACCATCATTCGATTTTTTCAAGCTACAACTTAGCTTAACCGAAAATTATCTCTTATTTTATTTCTTTAAGTGTCATAAATCTCATCTCAAGACGTTCGTAAAAAATATACCTTTGTCCTTAGATATCTAAACTCTAGGGCACTCCCTGCAGCTAATTTGATCACTTGTTGCCCTTTCAAGCCCATTGTTCGATATTTTAAATTCAATTAAAATACGTGATAACCTTACGAAAATATGAGATATTACATCGGTCGTTGCCTTTGTTATTTGTCGTCGTCGTTCTTCTTCGTCCTTGTCATCTACTTGCTTATTTTACATGTGCACATATATATATATTTAATATTATTTTATTTTTTTACACATGTGCACGTGGGACCCACTTAAAATATTTTAAAATATCAGATGGCATGTCATGTTAGCGGGTCATGGATGCCTCTCGAATCGGATCCGAATAGTGGATAAAATTATAATCAATTGATCAAATCAAGATTTTATTGTCAAAATTAAATTTTTTTAATAAAATCAAAAAAACATGTAAAAAATTGAAAATTTCCTTTTAATAAACCAAATTTACACATGTACACGTGAAGCTCAATTAAAATGTTTTAAAATATCAGGTACCATACCATATCAGTGGGTCTTAGATGCTAACAAATTGAATTCGAATCGTAAATAAAATTATAATTAATTGATGAAATTAAAACTTTATTGTTAAAATTAAAATTTTTAAATAAAAGCACAAAAGCACGAAAAAAAAAATTAAATTCCTGGTGCTAATAGGCCATTACTTTTTCGTCTGCTCTGCCATAAGTGGGCTTTTAACCGCATTATTATCTATCATCGAGGTTTTGGTGGCTGCGGCGGCGGTTTTGGGCGAAAGACCGGTGCTGCAGGGCGGTAAATATTAAAGGGGCAAAAAGGAAATTTTGTTTGATCGGTTCAATAAGTCGGCCCTTTCTTTCGGGGTCGATTACATTCTCACTTGTCCGGGTTGGAGATAGAGAGTCCGAAGTCGAGGAAAATGGTGATGGTCATGTGGAGGCCCGCATCATCGGCAATGTCTAGTATTGTTCTGAGGCCGCCTTTGCCAGCAAAATCTGTAAAAATGGCTCTCAATACCAATATTATTATTAGCAATCCGACGAAGAATGAGAATAGAAAGCTACCAATATTGCTGTTCGACGTCATGGACACAATTGTTCGTGACCCTTTTTACCAGGATGTTCCTGCCTTCTTCAGGTAGTCAGTCTACTCGCACGCGATTTGTTTTTCCATTCCAATCCTTCATTGCCATACATCGTCAACTTTATTGGATTATTGTTCAATTTTTGCGTCTAGATTTCGCATTCTGATCTGATGCCTCTTATACTAGTGTGTGTATTATGCGCCTGGAAAGTGAATACAAAAGAAGGTAACACATTTGGACTGGTCCTAATTTCAGAATCTGAGGTCTTTCTGTATCATGCCTTCCCTTTTCTCCATATCCATTTCTAGCTGAAAACGAATGGAAGCTCAAATTATAAAGGGAAGGAAAGTGAATATGTTTATTATTCTTGTTTTGTTGTTTGGTTAGGCAAGAGGAAGTGAAGAAACATTTTCTTCTCTTATTTGGTCAAAAAAAAAAAAAAACAATTTCCGAGAAAGGGAAGTAATTGAGGTGCATGTTTAAAATTTAAAATAACTTTACGTTTATCATGTAATCATTGAGAAATAATCCATATTTAAAGTATGTTAAAATACCAAATATTTCACCTTCCTGCCATTTCCTCCCAAAATTGGAAGGAAAGGAAATTTGTTGTATCTTTTTACACTTCCTACTCCATTAACCTCTTTTTGCTCCTACAAATTACCCAAACAACCTAATCAGTTATTATTTCTATCCAACACGTTAAAAATAATTGGGGTGTTAGGGTTTAGCCTAAAATACACATTTTTACATTATTGGTTTGAATAAGTGTCTGAGTTATGAAACTCCCTCAGGCTGTAATTCACTAGTTTCCATATTTACTTTTGGGTAAACATTGCCATGATTTTCTGTATGTACAACTACACATCTCCTTCCATACAATTTTTAAGATAAACTCTCCAAATTCTTTTCTTCCTTTTTCCATTTTGGAAAGAAAAAAAGAGAAAAGTTTAAAACTATCTTAGATAAAAAGAGAAAAGTTTAAAACTATCTTAGATAAAAACAAGTATAATGAAAGAAGAAAAAGGTGGCAATTATTAGGTTGTGAAATCATACATACATGTATCCGTGGCTTGCAACATTTATGCATGTGCATCTACACATTTGGAAGATCTATTCTGTGAAACTTGAGCCTTTTCCAAACTTTTTTCCCAGCTTGCCCTCTTTAATCAGTTTTGTCCAAGGGCTCTTGATACCGTGGAAGTTGTTTGAGAACTAAGATTCAACAGGTTAATGGCTAGAGTAGGGATTGATTAAAGTAGGAACAAGAATATTATTGAGTAGTAGGAGTTGTAAAACCTCTTATTACAAATAGCCTTAAAAGACTATACAATCACATGCTAGCCATGTAACATCTTTATTATAATTACTAGCAGCAAACAAAAATAAAACTAATAACGCTATTTTGCGTGCTCCTGCATCATTCTCCAAGGAATGGAATAGAGCTTGACTTCAGACAGATAAAATCTGAAACATTGAAGATTTAGCTAATCTTCAACTCAGGTGGCGGCTCAATTAGATAGGCGTTTGAGCTCAGTTTTTTTGACATGTATGGCCCAAACTTCCTGGACTTAAAGCTTAAGCTTGTGATAAGTGCCTTTAAGAAACCTTTCTCTCCTCAAAGCCACAAGTACTTGATCATCTTTTTCAAATTCCTTCACCTGTTTGTTGATCAGCAACAAAAGAGTAAGTAGCATTGCTGACCCCTATGAACTTGATGAATATGTTTAGCAAAAGCCTGATCCATAACCACCTGACACAGCCAAGTGCAAAAAGACTATATATCAACAGTCCAAACAACTCATTCAAAGAAGACCCAAGCAAAGTAAATGAGCCCTTCTCTCTCATAAATATATATATATATATATAGAGAGAGAGAGAGACGAGAATGGTTCCTTTCAAAATGGCCTCAAAATGCTATACACCATTAAAGTCCTACTATTATCTTCCTTCCAGATAGACCACGCCATGCAAAGGGGAACAACTTGCCAAATCCCATGAAGCAAGCTGCTCAGGCACCCTCTCTTCCAAGAACAAAGAATATCTGGCTCCAAAGCCAACATCATCTATTGAATGCCAAGATGAAAAAAATTAAGACCTGACATATCATGGGTTATTACACAATGGGGAAGAAGATCATAGGTTGTCTCCCTATCCTTGTGCGCTTGGAGCACTGATCCATTATAATTTGCCTTCATTTCTTCTAGTTGTTATAGGTGAGAATAGCCCTAAAAAGAGAAAACCAAGTTACCAAGCAAATAAGCCCTCCCTAGGAGGAGCCCCAACTCTTGAGATAGCTTGATAAGGGAAGTGGGATGCTCCCTGTTGACAAATGCTCCCATAAAATGAGGAAGCACTTGTCCTTGTATGATGCTTCCAATGACCCTCTTGTTTAGAAATGGATGATCATGAAAGCACTCATAGAAAGTTGTCATGCAATTGATCTCCCAATTGTGGAGATTATGTCTAAACGTAAGGTTCCAAAGAAAACCATTAGAAATGGATTGAAGCTTTCACCAATCATTGCTCCTATAAATTATTTGCAAAGGTCTATGCATCAACTATTCAACTAGAAATCTGAATCAACTCCCCCACCAACCTGTTAAGGAATCCTCCATATGAACCATACTGTGGATAAGTTTACTCTGGAGACTGACCCTGTAACAAGATCACATCCTCTTGGCTACCATTCTTACCCACTATAACCTTCTTGCACAATAACCTACCTCCCCATGGAAAATCTCTACAACCACTTACTTATGGCCTTATTAAAGGGCCTAGCCTCCTAATGTCCAAACCACAATCCACTATAGGGTGGGACACTTCAGTCTAACCCACTAAATGACATTTACACTTGTCACCACAACCTCTCACAAGAAGTGCCTCTAACTTCTTTAGCCTATTAGCCATAGAGGACAAGATGGTGAATGAAGACAGCATAAGTGGGCATACTCAATACGGAATTTTTTTATGAGCTTTAGTCTCTCTTTTTGATAAACACTATCTTTTCTAAGAAGTCATCTAAAGAATATCTCGTGCAAGCATGCAATACATCGCAAAATGCATCAAATGAGTGTCACCATGAAAGAGCCTGCACCAAACCTCTGACCAACTCAGCACGGTTAAATATTTCTACCTTGTTTCATTTCCAGTTCTGATTCATCTGGTTCCAGACTTCCAGTAACAACAACACTCGGAACATGTATACTCTATTTTGATCATCACAAATCAGGTTGTCATTGAAATTGTTATTTAAGCACTTTGAACGGGTTTCCAGAAGTAGGTTTTTTCATCTCTGCTTGTGTTGGGCTCCAAGAATTATCAAACTTAGGAGAAAAAGAGTGAACGAGAAGGAAGAGGGAGTTCCCTTTTTAGATAAACTTTTTTTTGCACTTCTTACATTCTATTTTATTAAAATAACTAAAACTTCCTCACATTGAAAAAGAAATATTACCTTTTATCACTTAGTTGGCCCATTATTATACTGTCGCAGAAAATGAACCAAAGTGACAGTAAACATATACTTGTGCTGGTTGAACATCATAATGATTTTTCCATTTACCCTTCTAAATTTAAGGGAGGTGAATCATTTAAATTTCTTCTAATAGTGGTGTATGATCCTTTTGTCTGTAAAAAATAATTTTGCTTTATAAGGAAGTGATTGTCTTGACAATGAATTCCCTCCAAAAATGCCAAAGATCTTACTTTGGTGTATATTTTCAATTAAATGCTACTTGATGTTGTCTGATAACATGGTAAGAGGATAACATCTTAGATGCAGTATTCATGCAATCCTCTTCTTGAATTTACTTATTTATATTTTGGAAAGTTGTTCAGGGCTCCCTCCCATCCCATCTGGCAGTTCCTCAATGTCCTATAATCCAAAATAAAAGAAAAAAGAAAAAGGACTACTTCCCAATCCTATCATGTGGGTGTCAAATGTCAATAAAACAATCTGATAAATCAATTGCTTGTTGCTTATCTTTCACCTGCCTTCTTAAACTCATCATGATTATTATCTTCCTTTCCTATTTTATCTATTATATCATCCAATTGAGATTTCCTGCACAGAATGTCTTTGAAGGAACTGATAGACTGCAAGCATCCGACTGCGTGGATGGAGTTTGAAAGGGGATTGATAAATGAGGTACACTAAGAAATGGTATGAAAAAAGAAAAATTCTATAGTGAATAACTTTCATAACTAGATTATATTCTTTGAAGTTTGATTGTTTTCTCTTTTTCCACTCTCATATACAAACTCCCAGATGTAAGCAATTACAATTTATGTTATTTTGTATTGTCATATACTCAAGCAAGAATGCGAGAATTTTATAGGATAACATGTATTTGATCTCGTTAAAAAAAAAACATGTATTTGAACTCTCTCTAGTATTCTCAACTGTAGATTTATAACACCACAAGAACTCCTTCAACAAAGCAACTCCTATGCAATCTCGGACCAAGATGTTTGATTGTGCTTGCTTTGTTCGTGATCATGTAAGGAACATTGGAAAATTGGACCTTAGAGCCCTAACTTGTGTATTTATTAGTTATTTTGAACTAAAAGGGGTACAAGTGTTACCATCCTCTTACTACGAAGACTTTTTGTTAAAATGGATGTTAAATTTCAAGATATAGAGGCATATTTCTTAGCATCACAATCACCTCTTCAGGGTAAGAATATCAACTATCAAGACGAAAGAGTTGATTGTTTCCCTTCCTTCGCCAATTTCAATGCAAGATGCAAGAAAGGAAGACATAGGAAAAGATGTTTGGGGAACAAAAAATACAATTGAAAAGGAGAATGTTGTAGAGGCTTCAAGATTAGGCAAGGATGATTTATTGGCATACTCCCACACTTAATGGAGAACCCTACCTAGCCAAGAGTCATCCTCGGTTTCAAATCCACTTTAGTCTCCCACTCTACCTTGCAGTAAGTCTTCATTACTCAACTTTTGTTCAACTTGTGGTTAACGATCTTGATATTCGTATTGCAATTAGAAAAGGCATTCCTAGCTATAGTTGTTACCCTATTTCTAACTTTATTTCCTATGAAGCTCTATCTCCTTCCTATAGAACCTTTATCTTCTTCATATTATGTGTCCATCCTGTAGGGTTGGAAAGTGGGCATTGATGATCAAAATGGAAGGAGGCCATGATAGAAGAATTAGAACCTTGGTAAAAAAAAATAATACCTGGAGCTTTGTGGTCTATCAATTGGGAAAAAAGTATTGGCATGTAAATGGGTCTTCACAATCATGGATAAAGCAAATGGACAATTAAAAGGCTCAAGGAAAGATTAGTCACAAAGGGGTTCACCCAAACCTATGTTGTGGACTACCAAGAAAGATGAACTCAATCCATGTCCTCCTATCTTGTGTAGCAAATCTGGGGTGGAATTTGCAACAATTAGATGTGAAAAATGCACTTGTACGTGGAGTATCTAGAAGAAGAAGCATATATGGAGATTCCCCCAAGTTTCTCATGTGATAAGATTGCAGGGAAAGTTTGTGAATTGAAGAAAAGCTTTGTATGTGTTGAAATTGTCTCCTAGTGCAATTTGATAGATTTAATAAAGTTGTGTTGGCTTATGGATTTCATTAAAGCAATGCAGACCAAACTTTATTCAACAAACAGTTGCATGATCAGCTTACATCCTTATCGTTTATGTTGATGACATAGTAGTGATAGGCAACAATTCTAAAGAAGGATCAAGTTGAAAGCCCATCTCGTAAAAGTGGATCAAGGACTTTGGTAAAGTTCTTTACTTCCTTGGGATGAACATTGTCTCTCTTTATTGTGATAACAAGGTTGCCATAAACATTGCTCACAATCCAGTTCAAAAGGCATAACAGAACTCATAGAAATCGATAAACATTTCATTAAGGGGAAGCTCAATGGAGGAACTCTTTATCATAAAATCTGAACAATAGCTTGCCAATATCTTTGCCAAGGATCTTAGTATCAGGCTCTTTCGTTCAATTGTCTGCAAGATGGGCATTTGAGTTATCCATGCAACATCTTGAGTGAGGGTGTTGATTGCTATAATTTGGGATGACTGATTGATGGCTGGCTATTAGAATTTATAATTTGGTATGATTGATTGATGGCTGGCTTAGGAAGTTATAATTTGGATGATTGGTAATATTCTAGTTGTACAATTATATTATCCTTCCTCCAAGAAACAACTAAAATAAAGTGGTATGTGAAAATAAAAAATATGCTTCAACCTACAATCTTTCTCCAATATCTCTCTCTCTCTCTCTCTTTCTCTCTTTGTGTTTTTACAATTGACTCAAAAGATCAATTTCACCTTCTATAGATTATCAAAAAGTGACCTCTTTTATCTTCACTAATTGTCCTTGTGCTTGTTCGACTCGTTTTCACTTTGTGTATCTGCTAGTGGATGTGTTTGTGAAAGGCCAAGAATTGTAGATTGGAGTGGGTTAGTAGTCCTAGGTGTAGACTATAGGCTTATTACTTAACTTTCTAGTTCTTGCCACCCCTTTACAAAGAAAGGTTTTTGTTAACGGAATAGTCTTCTATATATCATCGTTCATATACAACTTTCTAGTATATATACACAAAGGACAACTTTCTAGGGAAAAGACTCGGATCCTAAATCAAAGGAATTAACTTAGATCTTAAATCAAAGGAATTAGATCCTAAATAAGAGGGATTTGGAAATCAGATCCCAAATCAACACAACAACAACAATATATCCAGTCTTTATCCCACTATGTGGGGTCGACTACATGAATTCTAGACTTCCATGTATTTCTGTCTTTTGTCATATCTTCATTTAGGTCCATACATTTCATATCAAACTTTCATGTCTCTCCCAAGGTCTTCTTGGGGCTGCCTCTACCTCTTTTTTTGACTAATTGTTTCATTTCATCAACTCTCCTCACAGGAACGTCTCTTGGTCTCTTTCTCACATAACCAAACCATCTTAGTCTAGTCTCTCTCATATTCTCCTCGATTGGCACTACTCCTACTTTATTACGAATAACCTCATTTCTAATTTTATCTTTTCTTGTATGGTCATACATTCATCTTAACATCCTCATCTACGCTATGCTCGTCTTTTGCTCATGCTAGTATTTGACTGCCCAACATTCTGAGCCATACAACAAAACTAGTCTTATAGCTGTTCTATAGAATTTTCCTTTCAGTTTTAATGGAATTTTACCATCACATAACACCCCCGATGCATTTCTCCATTTTAGCCAACATACCTTAATTCTATGTGTGACATCCTCGTCAATTTCTCCATCTTTTTGAATCACTAATCCCAAATATCGAAAATGGTCTTTTCTTTGTAAGATTTGGTCTTCCAATTTTATTATAACATCCTTCACTCTTGCATTCTTACTAAATTTACATTCCATATATTTTGTTTTCTTTCTACTTAATTTAAATCCCTTAGATTCTAAATTGTTTCTCCACAACTTAAGTTTAGTGTTCACTCTTTCTTTTGTTTCATCCACTAACACTATGTCATCTGCAAATAGCATACATCATGGCACCTCTATCTGAATGTCTTTAGTGAGTTCATCCATTACTAAAGCAAATAAGTATAGATTTAGTGCAGAATCTTGATGCAATTCCATTATAATTTTAAACGGTTCAATATCCCTTCCACATGTTCTGACCCTTGTCTCTGCACCGTGATACATGTCCTTAAGGGCTTGTATATAGGCTATTCGGACTCCTTTCTTCTCTAAAACCCTCTATAATACTTCTTTAGGGACCCTATCATAGGCCTTTTCTAGATCTATAAACACCATATGCAAGTCCTTCTGATGATCCCGATATTTTTCCATTAGGCGCCTCAGTAGGTATATAGTTTCCATTGTTGACCTACCATGCATGAAATCAAATTGATTTTCCAAGACCTCTGTTTCTTTTCTGAGCCTCTGTTTCTTTTCATGGTATGACTCATTAACTTAATTCCTCTGTAATTTTCACAGTTTTGAACATCTCATTTGTTCTTGTATATAGGAACCAAAGTACTCTTCCTCCACTCATCTGGCATCTTTTTTGATTTAAGGATCGTGTTAAATAATTTCGTTAGCCAGGAGATGCCTTCTTCTCCCATGCATTTCCATGCTTCTATTGGTATATTATCCGGTCCCACCGCCTTATAATTTTTCATCTTTTTTAATACTTGCCTTATTTCATTTGAACTTATGCGTCGATAAAATGTATAGCTCACGTTCCCTTTGGAGTTACTAAGATGTCCCAACCTAACTCTTATGTCACCACCATCATTGAATAATTTTGTGAAATACTCCTTCCATCTCTCCTTAATCGCTCCCTCATTCACTAATACATTTTGGTTTTCATCTTTTATGCATTTCACTTGATTTAGATCCCTTGTTTTTCTTTCTCTTGCTTTAGCTAATTTATATACATCCCTTTCTCCATCTTTTGTATCAAGTCGTTTATATAGATTCTCATATGCTTTTGACCTTGCTTCACTAACAACTCTTTTTGCTGTCTTTTTTGCTTCTTTATAATTTTTTAGATTTTCTTCATTGTTGCACTGATATACAGCCTTATAGCAAGTTTTTTTATTTTTAATTTTCAATTGTACCTCTTCATTCCACCACCAAGACTCCTTAAGGTTAGGGGCTCTCCCATTTATCTCTCCAAGGACTACCTTTGCCATGCTTCTCAGGGCATTAGCCATTTCTCTCCACATTTGGCTTGTCTGTCCTTCTCCATTCCATTCCCTTCTACTCCTTAATTTTTCTTTGAAGATTAGTTGTTTCTCCCCTTTTAAATCCCACCACCTAATTCTTGGATTTTGTTTTATGTGATTTTTTCTCTTCCAATTTCTTACTTGGACGTTAAGTACTAAAAGTCTATGTTGAGTAGTCAAACACTCTTCCGGTATCACCTTACAATCTTTACAACATAATCGATCCTCTTGTCTCATGAGGAAGTAATCTATTTGGGTGCTTGATGTGACATTTTTATTTGTGATTAAGTGTTCGTCCCATTTTTCGAACCTAGTATTGGTTATGATGAGCCCATATGCCATATCAAAATCTAGAATAGACTTACCCTTATTATTAATTTCCTCGAATCCAAACTCTCCATGTACCTTTCTATAGCCGTTTTCGTCTCTACCCACGTGACTATTTAAGTCACCTCCTATAATCACTTTCTCTCTTCTTGGTATCATTTGTATGAGTTCCTCTAGATCCTCTCAGAATTTTGCTTTTATCTCCTCACCTAACTGCACTTATGGTGCATATGTACTAAAGATATTCATAGTCATTCTTCCTAGACTAACCTTCACCATAATAATCTTATCCCCTATTCTCTTTACATCCACTACCTCATCTACTAAGCTTTTATCCATAATAATCCCCACTCCATTTTTCCCTCGATCATTTCCTATGTACCATATTTTATATCCAGTTTCTGATAAAGTTTTTGCTTTTTTCCCTATCCATCTCGTCTCTTGAAGGCATATAATATTAATCTTTCTCCTAATCACCACATCTACCACTTCCATAGCTTTGTCTGTTAATGTTTCTATGTTCCATGATCCAATCCTTAGTCTATGATTTTGGTTTTGGCCTTGACTTTGAATTTGATTTTGTTTTTTATTTTGGTTTTGATTTAGATTTTGGACTAGCTTCTTTACCCACATCTGTCCAAGCAAATGCGGTGACCCTTGCTCATTTGTCACTACATTCGGGCGCCGATGTAGCGGCCCTAGCTCACTTGACACTACACGCGAGCAGTGTAGCGCGTTGCTATGAAGGGTTATGCCCCAATGGTTTTTCATAATTTGTTTAGAGTTCATGATTTGGATCTGACTAAGTTTTACGTTGGTTGTCGACTACCTAACACAACCCTCTTTTATCCGGACTTGGGACCGACAGTGGATAACATCCTCAGGCGGAGTTGGAAATCAGATCCCAAATCATAGGTAAAAAATTAGGAAAGTATCAATCACATATTTACATTTAAATTGAGAAAGAAGTTAGGGATTTCTAACACTCTCCCTCAAGTTGGTGAGTGAATATCAGTCATTCATAGCTTGTTTGTTAGTTTTTGGAATCTGTGTGTAGGAAGTCCCTTAGTTAAAACATCTGCAATTTGTTCTTTAGATGGCATATATTGTAGGCTAATAAGTCCTGCTTTTATCTTTTCTTTGATGAAGTGTCTATCTATCTCTATATGCTTGGTTCGCTCATGTTGCACCGAATTATGTGCAATGTTAATGGATGACATATTATCATAGTAAACCTTCATGTTCATATTTTTCTAAATTCTCAAAGCATCTAAGATGATCTTAAGCCACATTAACTCACAATTACCAAGTGCCATTGCTCTATCTTTTACTTCTGCACTGTCGTGATCAGCAGAATTAGGAGATAGAAGATAGCAAAAGGTAGTTGAAGTTTTTTCAATTGCAATTATTATAGTTACAGTAGTTGGCAACAAACCACTACAACTGTTATAAGCTGTTAGTAGAATCAATTATAAATGTAACCAATTAACTGTTGAGGATAGCCATATACGAGGCTATATCACTTTGTATTGAGACATTATGAATGAATTGATTTCAAGTTCTCTCATTTTTTTTTTCTATCCATTCTCTATTTCCTTTTGATTTACTCTGTATTTTCTCCCTAATTTCTCTCATCTCTCTATCTTCTTCCACAACTGTTAATTAGAAACCCTAGATTCGAAACCTAGGGTCCTGACAATCTAGTGTCAAAGTAGTCGGTTCTTTGACTACTATCCATGACAGCTTGCATATGTAAGTTTAAGAGCTATGGCGGACAATACTCAAATGAAGCAACAGGAGGCGCAAGTTAACTAGGTTAATTCTTTGGTGACCAATTAGCAGAATAAAATGGAAGCATTGGATTTTGGGGCGAGAATGATTCAAGAAAGTATAAGTCACTAGAAAACAAGTTGGATGCTTCAATGGAAGGTTTGGCCAAGAGGCTAGACAAATTCTTAAAGATATTTTCCTAGATTCCACAGTTAAGCTTACCTATGGACTTTCTACCCCAAGGAGAATGGAGATCCAATCTTGGAAGCTAATGGCTTAAATCTTAGACAAACTAGAACTCCTGTAAGAGAAGTTAAAAATATGCATTACAAGGAGTTTATTGCCGATAGGATGAATGATGGAAAATAATTCAATGAATAACCCTAATACTCATAGTCTTGTTCCCATGCCAAAATTGGAGAATCCTATGTTTGACGACAAGAACCCTAGATGGTGGGTAAGGACATGTCAAAAGTTTTTTCAGTTCTACAACGTAGGAGAATCCCAAAAGGTTAACCTGGCTTCAGCCTACTTGAACGATGTTGCTGATTCATGGTATCAAAGTTGGGTAAGGCTTAGAGAAGAATGTGTTTGGTAGGATTTTGTGGAAGAATTTTGTGAGATTTGTTAACAAGAATATGACTGATCATTCAATAAGTTGAGATAGGTTGGAACGATTTTGGAATATCAAATCAAGTTTGAAGAACTTAAATCACTAATGATCATTATCAACCATTCTCTTTCGGAAGCATACTTTGTTTCGAGTTTTATAAGTGGCCTTAATGAAGAATTTAGGTCAACATTGAAGATGCTGCAACATGTAACAATTAAGCAGGTAGTAGAGAAGGCAAAACTATTGGAATTGACAGTAGAGGCCATACAAACGAGTTATCTACAAGAACCAAGTTCTCGTCCCATTTTCACCTGGATAACAACACTTGGGAATATCTGCCAGATCTTCCAGGTTAATTTCCCTAAGTTGCTCAATTTCTTTGATTTTCTTGAGGACAAGAAAATTTTAAAGGAAAGGGAAATGTCGTGATAAGCAAAATCAAGAGATAGGCGATAGCAGAAAGCAGTTGAAGTTGTTTCAACTACAATCATTATAGTTACAATGGTTGGCAACAAACTACTGCATCTATTATAAGCTATTAGTAAAATCGGTTATAAATGTAATTAATTAACTACTAAGGATAGCCATATATAAGGCTATACCACCTTGTACAGAGATATTATGAATGAATTGATTTCAAATTCTCTCATTTTCTCTCTATCCATTCTCTCTCTCTCTCTCTCTTCCCTACCATGACTGTCAACTAGAAACCCTAGATTTGAAACCCAAGGTCCTAACATGCACTTGATCTTGCCACCACATTTTGTTTCTTACTTTGAGATGTTACCAAATTATTTCTTAGGAAGGTGTAGTAGCCTAAGGTAGATCTTTTATTAGATAATGAGTATGTATAGTCAGCGTCAATGTATTCTGTCAGGGATAGATCTTGGTTAGGTCAAAACAGAATACCTCTACTTAGAGTTGATTTTAGATAGTGGAGAATTTTGTGAACAACTTGCATATGTTCCACTCCTAGATTGTGCATAAATTGGCTAACAACATTCATGGCAAAGACTATATCCGGCCTTGTGTGAGATAGATAGATTAGTTTTCCTACTAACCTTTGATATCTTCTTTTTTCAATTTTGCTTCCACCATGTTGCTTAGTCAGTCTATGATTCTGGTCAATTAGAATACTTGTAGCTTTGCCACCTAGAGTCCTAGTTTCTTGTCCCAGTTTCTTTCAAAAAATCTAACACATACTTTCGTTGAGATAGGAAAATACCTTCCTTAGAGTAGGTCACCTCAATCTCGAGAAAGTATTTTAATCTTCCAAGATTTTTGATTTCAAACTCCTTAGCTAATTTTTCTTTAGATGACTTCTCTTAGCCATATCATTCCCTATTATTATAATATCATCCACATGGACTAGAGGTGCAATAACTTCTCCTTTAGATAATTGTTTTATAAACAAGGTATGATCTCCCCTGTTCTAGCTATGGCTATACCCCATTGTTTTCATTGTCTGTGTGAATCTTTCAAACCATGCTCTCAGAGACTGCTTCAAGTCATAGAGGGCCTTTTTTAGCCCACATATTTTGTTATCCCTCACATTTTGTAAAAATCTTACATTTTTTATGTTTGGTTTAAATACAACATTCCTGGGAATCCATTTTTTTTTTCCAAAATTACCCTTATTTGATTTTTTGTTTAAAAATGATAAATTCTTTCTAGTATATAAAATATTGGGACTCAACCTTTTAGGAAGTTAAAAAACGTCATTTTTTTACACATTATATATATGTGTGTATATATATACGTAATATATGTTTGTATGAATATATATATATTCATATATATATATATATTTGTAAGAAGCAAGTTATGACAAAGATAATCATGAAAGAGCTATGGGATTATAAGAGGGTAAGGGGTGTTTTAGACTTCTTATATGTTAAAAACTTTCCCAAGTCCATGGGAATTCAAGATTCCCAACCCCTCCTATGGAATCTTTTTGTGGGAAAGTTAATTAAAAATAAATCTTGGGAATGTTATTGTTCCAGGATTCTTTTTTTAAAAAGTTGTACCAAACATGAAAATGTAGATTCCCAACTTAACATTTCCAGGAATCTAAAAACTTCTCCTATACCAAATGCCCCATAAGATCCTTTCTTTCAAGGATTGGTCATTCTCTACCACCAATCTACCTTTATATTGAACCAACCCATTTGTAAGTGTGTAACCCAAAGGATTCCCAAGCTACACCGACAATTGGGTCACCAGGTCTTTTATCCAAGCTATGTGCTTATAACTTGCCACTAACTCCTTAATCCATTCTAGTATTGCAGCTGAAATGGCTTGGAAAGTTCCCCTCTTTTTCGTTCTTGACAAGGCATCAGCAACCACATTTTTCTTTCCTCTTCGATAATGGATTGTGTAATCCAATCCCATTAATTTAGATATGCCCTTCCTTTGCAACTGCGTATGCAGTCTCTACTGTGATAAAAATTGGAGACTTTCGTGGTCCATTTTGATTATAAATGGATCTCCCTCCAAGTAATGACGCCACCTATCCACTGCTCCTAACATAGCCAACAATTCCTTGTCATATACACTTAATCCCAAGTGTTTTTGGGATAAAGTTTGCTTGATAAATGCCAATGGCTTCCCCTCCTGCATAAGGACAACCCCTATCTCACTGTCACATGCATCAGTCTTTACTATAAAAGGCTTGGTGAAGTTTGGTAGAGCTAACATAGGGGCCTAAGTCATGGCTTTCTTCAATGCCAAAAAGGTTGTCTCAGCTCTAGGGTTCCACTGAAAAGCATCCTTTTAAGCAATTTTGTTAGGGGCCTACTAATCAATCCATAATGCTAAATAAATTTTTGATAATACCTGGTCAATCTCAGAAATCCCCTTAACTTCACTGTCATGGGTCTAGGCCATTCCACCATTGTTGTCACCTTCTTCGGGTCAATCCTCACCCCTTCCCCCGAGATTATATGTCCCAAATACTCTACTTCTTTCTCAACAAAAGTACATTTAGAAAACTTGGTATGCAATTGATGAGATTTAAGGACCTCAAAAGTGGTACGAAGGTGAGATAGATGTTAAGAATTAGGGCTATAAATAAGGATGTCATAAAAAAAAAGAAAAAAAGCAAGGGTGAACTTCCTCAAGTAGGGTTGGAAAATTTGGTTCATTAATGTTTGAAAAGTAGTTGGAGCATTGGTTAATCCGAAAGGCATGATAGTGAACTGATATAGCCCTTGGTGGGTTCTAAAGGTTGTTTTAGGAATATCAGATGGCTTCATACGAATTTGGTAGTAACCGGACCTAAGATCCAGCTTAGAGAAAATTTTGGCACCAAATAGTTCATCAAGTAGGTCCTCTATTAAGGGTATGGGAAATTTGTTTTTGATAGTGTTAAAATTGAGTTGCCGATAATCAATGCAAAATCTCCATGTTCCATCTTTCTTTTTGACAAGAAGGACTGGAGATGCATAGGGACTTTGGCTAGGTTGAATTATGGATGTGCTTAACATATATTTAACTTGTTTTTCAACCTTTGATTTCTCAATAGGAGAATATCTATAGGCTCTAATGTTAACAGGGAATGAATTTTGCTTAAGATGAATGGAATGGTCTAGGGGTCGTTAGGGTGGCAAAGAATTGTCTCATCAAACAAGTCCTTAAACTCTATCAAAAGTAAGTGCAAGTCTTCTGAGAGTTGTACCTTATTTGAGAGCTGGGACTCAGTAGATTTAGCTGTAGGTTGCTGCTCCTCCTTCAAGTTGTCATCCTCTTCTATTCCCACAGTTTGTATGGAATACAATTGTGCTTTTTGGCCACCCTTTCTCAACATCATTTTATGTAGCTTCTTTTCCCCAATCATCTTGCACTCCCCTTTCTGAAGGCTACCCAACATGGTTAGCCTTTTGCCCTCAATTTCCACCTTAACCTCCAGCTTGTTAAAATCAAAAGTCAAAGGGCCAACAGTCCTCATCTAATCCACCCCGAGGACAATATCACATCCACCCAATTCAAGAACCCTGAGATCTGCCATGAACTCCTGCTTCTGCATCACCCGCTTAAATCCTATACATTTGTAATGGCTGTACATTCTGCTCCCATTTGCTATCGTCACTAGTAGGGGAGTGGTTGTTGTCAACGAACACTTAAGGCTGGTAGCAGTAGCTTTGCTAAGGAAGCTATGGGCGCTTCCACTATCAATCAACACCATCAACCTCTTTTTTCCCATATGACCCTTCACCTTAATGATCTATCCCATAGGACTCCCTTTTAACACGTGGAAGGATATTTCCCCTCCTTCCTCGCCTTGAAATTCCTCTTGGATGACATCTTCCTCTACCACCACTTATTCTTCTTCCTTCTCCTCATCCGATCCCTCCATATTCATCAATTGTCTCTTACATTGGTGCTCGGGGCTATATTTATCCCCACATTTGTAACAAAGGCCTAATTGTCTCCTTTGCTCCATAAGAGGGTTCTTAGTACCATTGCTAATGCACGGTACCTTGGTTGCTACTGCTTTTAGACCCTATAGGCATGGGCCTATGGTTCCTTTCTACTTGCTGTCCAACCACCAAACTCGGCCTGTATGGGATCTTGTGTTTCTTGAAAATGGTCTTCAATGTCAATTCTTGTAACCGTGCTTTTTCAGCTGCCTACCTCACAAATGTGGGCATCATCATCTTCACCATTGATCGCAACTCCTCCCTCAAACCACTTATAAAATTGGACACCAGGTACTGCTCCATTAATCCCAGTTGTACAGTACACACAATTGACCTCAACTCCTCAAATTTCGCATGGTATTCCACCACTGACCCTTCTTGTTTTACTTTGCTAAACTCCTCAATCACATCTGTCATGCTCCTTTCTCCAAACTATTCACACAACCCTTCTAGAAATTCTACCCAATTCCCACCATTTCCCTCATCTTGGATCCACCCTTGAAACCAAGAATAGGCTATATTGTTTAAGTAGGCTGCAACCAAGTTAACTTTCTATTCCTCTGGCACCTTATAGAATTGAAAAAATATTTCGCACCTCCTAATCCACCATCTTTGTTTCATCCCATCAAACATGGGAATTTCCAATCTTGGCATAGGGGGGTGATTACTAGAGAAGGAATGGGAATTTCTAACCTACACTTCTTGTTCCATCGGAAATTCCTCCGTCGCAAGAACTCCCCGAGTTCTTGGTATATTGCCCTGGGGTGGTAGAATTGGATCGAAACTCTGCCTTGAAGGGAAATCTGGCAATAGCCAGAACTGGGGCAATGAGGACAGGATGCCAAACACACTATTTAGTCCCTGCCCATACTACTCCATGGACTCCTTGTATTGCTCCAAAATCTCTCGGTTCTTTTTTGTATCCCCCCGCATTATTTCCCTAATAACTGCCATGACTTCCTGGGTTGGAACCATCACCTCTTGAGTTTGGGACATCCCAAACTCCATAGCTTCCATCCTCACTTCCAATTGCTTCATTTTGGTGCCCTCCGCCATTCGTCCTTATCGCAATTCACCACTTCTGTCACTACACTTCTCCGATCACACCGGCATGGCCTTCGCCAACCAACTCCGACGCCTACCCTTCACTGAGATACTAATTGCCAATCACCCCACAGCCGGTTCATCTGGCTCTGATACCACAAATGTCAAATCCCGAGAATTGGGCTTGGACAAATATGGAATTTTGGTCATAGAACAGAATAGTAAGGGGAAGAGAGAGACGAGAGAGAGAGAGAAACAAAAGAATACTTATCCTATTCGATGCCTTTCCCCCACCACCTTCGGTTACATATATAGCCTCCCTTTTAAAAGAAGAGGTTAGGCTGTTTTATCAACTCAACTCCCTAACTGTTTACAAACCAACTGCCAACCCCCTTAACAACTAGCAGCTAATTAATTGATACAGTTGTGATTTATTGACAATTCCCTTCTTACCCCCGGGATCGTGACAGGTCTTACCGTCCAAATGGTACAAGAAATTCATATTCTGAAGTTTCCCATTCGAGGGCTGAGCTAGAGGGGTGTTAAAGGGTGGTGCAGCAGGACTAGTGACCATCTGTGAGGAATCCAGTATCTCTGTTCTATGAGGGGTGGATGAGGGCCTAATCTGATTGAAGTCGACGACAATGAAGGCTCGAACAAAGAGAAAAAAAGGGACCAACAATAAAAAATGAAGGCTGACAAGTTAAATCACCAGCAATGAAGGCTGGTAGTTCAACAATGAAGAATAGCTGATTTCTCCGACTAACAGAGGACCCCAGAAAATGTGGGCTCTAATACCATGTTAATGGAATAATCTTCTATATATCATCATTCATATACAGCTTTCTGGTATGCTTATACAAAGGACTGCTTTCTAGGGAACAGACTCAGATCCTAAATCAAAGGAATTAGATCCTAAATAAAAGGGCTCTGGAAATCAGATCCCAAATCACCGGAAAAAAATTAGGAAAGTATCAATTACATATTTACATTTATACTGAGAGAAATTAGGGATTTCTAACAGTGTTGCTATTTTAAGCGCTATTTACTGAATCAATCCTTCCTATAGTGTTCCATATATTAATAATATATCTTATATCTATGTTGTAGCAGGTTCCTGCTCTGAAGCTAATAAGCTAATCCCATAAACATTCTTGCTTCATTGTCTAGCAGGCCATCTTCAAGCTTGTCAAGCTCTCTACCCCCTTATAGTAGTTCCAACTGTTGTCTCTCTTACCATAGCTATGCTTTTGTTTAGGGAGTTGTAATAGCCTGTCACGCATGGAGCTGGTCAGATAGCATTTTTATTTTTCTTTTTGCCTTAATGTAATTCCCTCCAACTGAGCAGTAGGCCATAGTAGGAGCAGTAGGTTGTTAGAATATTCGGTACATGATTAGGAGAGGGCCCCACTGTCAGGGAATGACCTCCCAATCGCCTTTATATAGTACCCTGTTATGCAGTGTAACGGTATGTAAAAAGGCAATCAGAATATTCATTTCCAATCTTCTCTCTCTCTCTCTCTCTCTCTCTCTCGCCTGCTTCGCTATCTCGTCTATTCTCCCTCACACTCCCTTCTTCAACCTAGCAATCCTCTTGGAATTGCAATAAACCCTAATATCCTTCAGCGGGTTGTGACACATTGGTATCAGAGCACTGTTCTGGTCGAGTGGGCGAGCAGGTCTTGTAATGGCCGAGGGAACGCGTATGAAGAATTTCGAAACACAGCTGCAGCAAACCGGGGTGATGGTGGCGGAATGCCAAAGCAAGATGGAGCAAATGGAGTTGGGAACGACTCGAAATCAGGAGGCTATTCTTGCACTAGATCGTCGGATGGAGAGTGCCATGGATGGAATGGAAAGGAGGTTGACGAGTCCATTACACGGGTTCGAGAGGAGCTAGCTGCATAAATGCAGCAATACATAGCCATGTTAGGCCGACAACAGCCGATTAGGCTAGCGCCTAAATTTCCACCGAGAGAAGGGATGGATCCTGCCCCCCAAAGGGATAGAGCTGAACGAGAGCTGGAAATACATGAGGAGGAGCTTAACCAGGGTGGCCGAGAAGAAGGAATACTGGGGAGGGGGCTAGTAGTCCCAGCGAACCATCATCTACAAGGATACCCTCTCCCTAAGATGGACATCCCAGTGTTCGAAGGGGTTAATCCACGATGGTGGATAAGGAAGTGTGAAAGGCTGTTTGAGTGGCATAACATTCCGGAGCTACAGAAGGTGTCTCTAGCGGCAGCCTACTTCAACGAAGAGGTTGACGCGTGGTATCAAGGAGTCATACGGCTGAGGGGAAATCAGACATGGGGAGAGTTTACAAAGGCTTTATGTGGAAGGTTTGGAGAAAGAAGTATGACCGACATTGTGGAAGAATTCAACAAGCTTAAACAGTCAGGGAGTGTAGAGGTATACCAAAAACGCTTCGAGGAGCTGAGGTCCTACATGATCCAATACAACCCCTACCTCACCGAAACCTATTTTGTATCAAGTTACTTAAGTGGCCTCAACGAGGAATTAAGGCCAATGGTTAAGGTGCTTAGGCCATAGACAGTAGCTCAAGCATCGGAAGATGCTCGATTATAGGAGTTAGCAGTAGAAGCATTGCTTAAGAGGCAAAGGCAGCAAATAAGGGGCATGGTGGCCGGGACCCAAAGTGGGACAGGAAGGAATTTTAACCGGGAAGTAGGTAAGTGGAACGATGGGGCAAGAGGAGTTGTGGGACAGGGCGTAGCACCCCCTGGAGATCCGTTGAGGGAGCAAAGAAGACTGGCAGGACTATGCTTCCGGTGCGGGGACAAGTACCACCCGGGGCAACCTTGCAAAAGGCAGATTTTGCTGTTAGAAGGGGATGAAAGAGGTGACCAGGAGGTGGAGGAAGGAATAGCTGAGGATGACGGGGGCGTGGAAGACAATGGAGAAATATCCATTCATGCCCTGAAAGGGGTGGCCAATAACAAAATTATCAAAGTGGGAGGCCAGGCCAAGGGAAGCACCCTAATGATCCTAATCGACAGTGGGAGTACCCACAGTTTTATTGATGAGCACACGGCGAGAAGGCTAAATTGCCAACTGATAGGGACGCCAGCCCAAGCGTAACGGTGGCCAATGGATAGAAGGTGTTGAGTACCTCGGCCTGCAATGGTTTTTCGTGGGAAATGCAAGGGGAGAAGTTCGTAACTGATTTAAGGTTACTGCAGTTGGGAGGCTGCGATATGGTCTTGGGGGTGGACTGGATGAAAGGAGTAAGCCCAATTAGCTTTGATTTTAACCGCATGGAAGTATCCTTTGAGAAGGAGGGTAAGAGAATGGCCATCAAGAGCGAGAAAGAAGCTGGGGTGTGCAAGCTGATGTCCGAGAAGGTTTTGAAGAGAGTCATGAAGGGGAAGTGGGTTCAATGGGCACAACTCTTCTCAATAGTGGCTGCAGAGGATACGTCCGAGGAACTAGGAGGGCTGGGGAAGTATTACTTAACCATCAGCAACCGGGAGGAGTCCCCTGATTAGGTAACACATTTGGCCTTACTTAATGAATTGTTGGTGAAGTATGCAGACCTATTTGTAGAACCCAGATCCCTACCCCCTAATCGACTGTTTAACCACTCTATCAACCTCAAACCCAACACCGAACCAGTTAATATCCGAGCCTACCAATACCCTCCTATCCAGAAGAATGAGATCGAGAGGATGGTTAGGGACATGCTACAACAATCCATTATCAAACCAAGCCAAAGCCCCTTTGCTTCCCCTGTTTTATTAGTGAAAAAGAAGGATGGGACATGGAGGTTTTGTGTAGATTACCGCCACTTGAACTCCATCACAATCAAGGATAAATTTCCCATTCCTTTAGTAGAATACCTGCTAGACGAACTCCATAATGCCAAGTTCTTTTCCAAGCTTGATTTGCGCTCGGGTTATCATCAAATTAGGATGAAACCCGAGGATACTCCTAAGACTGCATTCAAAACACACCATGGCCACTTTGAATTTCTGGTAATGCCATTTGGGCTTACCAACGCCCCAGCCACCTTTCAATCCCTCATGAATTGCATCTTCGAAGACCACTTGCGGAAATTCATCTTAGTTTTCTTTGATGACATCCTTATCTATAGCCCCACCTTCGAACAACACCTAGTGCACTTGCAAACCACCCTAGACATTCTGCGGAACCACCAATTATCCATCAAGAAATCCAAATGTGAGTTTGGTCAGGAGCAGGTGGAGTATTTGGGGCACATAATCGCTGAAGGAAAGGTGAGCACTAATCCTAGGAAGATCGAAGCTATGGTGGCATGGCCGAGACCCACAACCATGAGGGCCCTAAGGGGATTTCTTGGGTTAACAGGGTATTACAGGCGGTTTGTTAAGAATTATGGGGTCATCAGCCGACCATTGACGGAGCTACTTAAGAAGGGAGAATTTCATTGGGGTCCCAAGGCAGAAGTGGCATTCGACGAAGTAAAGGAAGAAATGAGTAGGGTGCCAGAGTTGAAGCTACCAGATTTTGAGAAGCCTTTCACCCTGGAGACCGATGCATGTGGCACTGGCATTGGGGCAGTGCTGGCACAAGAGGGGAGACCAATTGCCTTCTTAAGCCAAGTGTTAGGTCCCCGGCATTCTGGGTTAAGCATCTATGAGAAAGAGTTCTTGGCAGTCCTCATGGCTGTGGATCGATGGAGGCATTACTTGAAAGGGGGGCGGTTCATCATCAAAACAAACCATGAAAGTCTGAAATATCTTCTGCAGCAAAGACTTCAAACGCAGCTACAGCGCAAGGGAATGGCCAAGCTCATGGGACTAGATTATACGATACAATATCGAAAAGGGAAAAAAAACATAGCTGTTGATGCCCTATCTCGATGCCACGAAGAGGGAAACCTTGCAGCAGTCACAATAGTGACTCCACAGTGGTATGAGGAAGTAGTCAACAGCTATGGAAACGATCCCAGGATCACTGCCTTGCTAGAGGAACTTACGGTGAAGCAAGGGGAGGTGGAGGGATATACCCTGAAAGGGGGAATGTTGAGGTATCAGGGATGAATAGTGATCGGAAACCAGCCTGAGCTAAAAAGGAAGATCATGCAGGCCTTGCATGAGTCACCTTTGGGAGGCCATTTCGGCGAACAGAACACGTATGTAAGAGTTAAAGGATATTCTATTGGCCAAGAATGAAGACTGAGGTAAAGGAGTTCGTGAGGAGTTGTGATGTTTGCAAAAGGTGCAAAATGGAGCGGGTACCTTACCCTGGACTGCTGCAACCCCTCTCCATTCCGGATCAGGCTTGGTCCAGTGTGTCGATGGATTTCGTGGATGGTTTACCTAGATCAGAGGGAAAAGACAGTATCCTGGTGGTAGTGGATAGGTTCACGAAATTCGCCCACTTCATCGGGTTAGCCCATCCTTACACAGCTCAGGAGGTGGCAAGAGCCTTCTTGGACCGTGTAATTCAGCTACATGGGGTCCCTCATAATATAGTCTCCGATAGGGATAGCATGTTCACTAGCCTCTTTTGGCAGGAACTGATGAAGTCTCTGGGAACGAATCTACGGCTGTCCACGGCCTACCACCCCCAAATGGATGGCGAAACCGAGAGGGTAAATCAGAGCCTCGAAACTTATCTAAGGTGCGTATGCCTATTACGACCTAAGGAATGGCACAGGTGGTTGTCCCTGGCGTAGTGGTGGTATAACACCACCCGACACTCAGCTATTAGGACCACCCCCTTCGAAGCTCTATTCGGGTACAAAGCCCCCTTGCTACCCGCAATAGGAGGAGGATCAGACGCAGCCACAATAGAAGAATACTTACAACAAAAGAGAGAAGTGACACGGCAAATAAAGCAAGAGCTGGCCTTCGCTCAGCACCGTATGAAGCAGTACGCGGACAGGAGGAGGACGGAAATGGAGTTTGAGGTCGGGGATGAAGTGTACCTAAGGTTGAAACTGCCGCACCTGCGATCACTGACACGCGGGAAAGCTACTAAGCTCAGCCCCAAGTATTTCGAACCCTTCCCTATAACTAACAAGATAGGGAAGGTGGCGTATCGACTGCAATTATCGGCCGACACACACATCCATCCCGTATTTTACGTTTCGCTATTGAAGAAGTCAATTGGGGGTCAGCCGGCAAATGCCACGCTACCACCCCTACCTAAGGAAAGTGAGCAGGCGGTAGAACCAGAAGCCATACTCGGAAGACGAGTGATTCAGCAAGGAGGAGTGCCCTTAATCCAAGTCTTGGTCAAATGGCAGGGAAGCACTCAGGAAGGAAACACTTGGGAATATCTACCTAAATTGCTTCAGAAATTCCCTTGCGCGGTTAGCCTAATCAATCTTCCTCGAGGACAAGGAAGCACTCAAGAGGGGAGCATTGTCACTCATGGAGCTGGTCGGATAGCATTTTTATTTTTCTTTTTGCCTTAATGTAATTCTCTCCAGCTGAGCAGTAGGCCATAGCAGGAGCAGTAGGTTGTTAGAATATTCGGTACATGATTAGGAGAGGGCCCCACTGTCAGGGAATGACCTCCCAATCGCCTTTATATAGTACCATGTTATGCAGTGTAACGGTATGTAAAAAGGCAATCAGAATATTCATTTCCAGTCTTCTCTCTCTCTCTCTCTCGCCTGCTTCGCTATCTCGTCTATTCTCCCTCACACTCCCTTCTTCAACCTAGCAATCCTCTCGGAATTGCAGTAAACCCTGCTATCCTTTAGCGGGTTGTGACATAGCCTAGGATCCTGCTTTGCTTGTTTTTTGTTTATCTAGTATGTTGTACTTATACTTCCATTTTTATTAGATAAAGTTCTTTCCTGATTGCCAAGAAAAGAGTATCCTTATGACCTGACCTTATGACTATTCTTGTTCATACTTACCCTATCATTGTTCATTGTTTGTTCCTCGTCTTCCATTACAGAAATCATTCCCAACAGTTGTAGCTTAGAGGGTCATAGCTTAGAAGGATGACAAAGGATGTATACATACTGTAGTTATACACTCCAAGTAGTTCAAGAGGTTAACCTTTTCTATTCAAATCATATGTTAATTCTATGTCTTTGTTCTTTATATAATTTTCTTAAATACATCTCTATCTTTTCTTTCAGAATGAGCTTGCCAGAATATTTTTTAAAGATGGTAGGCCTCTTGATTTGGAAGGTATGTAAGACTATTCCACAATATTTGATCCTGAAATGACAATTGATATTGTGATTACCACTTCATGCATGGCATCACGCTTTCTTTTCTCCTACTTTGGCTTTCAAGCTATGTCCTAAATATGAAATTTGTGTAGGTTGGATTCTAACAATCATATAGAACAACAATAACAAAAGAATCACAAGCCTTAGTTTGGGTGGGGTCAGCTGCATAAATTCTAGACCTCCAACCATTTATATATGTGTTCTTATCCTCTGTAAGGTCATCATATCTTATGTATCATTTAAGGGTTCCCCACTAAGTTTTCTTTAGTCTTTCTCTCCCTCATTTGCCACAAAGTTTTTCTATTTCATCAATTCACCTCACAGCTACATCCATTAACCTTCTTCTTGCATATTCAAACCATTTCAATGTCTCATGCATGTTATCTGTAGTAGGTGCCACTCGAAATTTATTATATATAATCCTATTCCTTATTTTGTCCTTTTCTTTTTAGGAGGCGTTTGTTAAAATGAGCAAAATAAGAGGTATCAAGATAAGGTTGGAATGCATTCCGAATCAAGATATGGAATGATCAAGATAAGACTAGAAAGCATTCCAAGATTTCTATCAGAGTGTTTGTTAAATTTTTTGGAATCCACTAATAATTGTATTTTTTCTTTTTATGTGTTTGTTAATACATATGATAAGTACCAAGATAAGAGTTTTTTTACCAAAATATCCCTATTATTAAATTTATGATTAAAATACTATTTTATGATTAATATAAATTGTCAAAAAAATAAAAATAATTTTTATTTTCTAAATTCATGTTCAAAAATAAATTTAAAAAGTAGAAATAATTATTATTAGAATTACAATAATTCCACCTAGATAATTAAAAATGGCCAAAACATATTTTCATAATAGATAATAAAATATAAATTAAATTAAATAATTTAAAAATTGGTGAAAAGAATTATATTTTTTAATAAAATATATATATATAGAGAGAGAAATTTAAATTTTAAAAATCAATGAAATGAATAATGTCATTTAAATTTTAAAAATTGTCAAAACATATAACAATTTAAAAATGTATTAAATAATATTAATTATAAGACTTAAATAAATAAGTTTTTTTAATAAATTTAAATATTTAAAATGCATTAAATGGCATTAACTATCCTACAAGGGATATATAAGTAATTAAGTCTTATCTTAAAAGAACCAGATAAATTTATCAGAGGGGGGAGGTCGAATAAATTTATTTTGAAAGGGGGAGATAAGAGGTCACGTGAGACTTTTCCGGAAATGGTTAATTAAATTTAACAAACACGTTGGAAAGACCAAACATTCAAAATGCTTCCCGTATCTGACATTTTCTTCCTCTTATCTTGATTAACAAACACCCCCTTAATACATATCCATCGTAACATCTTCATATCAATTATGCTTATGTTTTTCACATGTTGATATTTAACTGTCCAATAAGCCATACAACAGAGATGGTTTTATAGTTGTCTTCTAAAACTTTTCTTAAGCTTTAAGGGATTTTACGATTGCATAAAATGCTGGAAGCACTTCACAACTTTGACCATTCTTCCTTAATGCTGAGTAACATCCTCCATAATCTACCCTTTTTTCTTTTGTGCTTGTGTGTGTGTGAAGCAATTGATCCAAGATATCGGAATTGATCTTTTCTTGGGATAACATTTGGATTCTATATATCTAGTTTTTTTGACTATTTACCATATAAAATTTGGATTCTAGTGTGTTTCTCCATAATTCAAGTTTATTATTTCATGCCTTCTTTTGTCTCATCTATGAAGACTATTATCTGCAAAGAACATACTCCAACACGCTTCTCTTGAATGTACTTTGTGAATTTTATCCATCATAAGAGCAAAGAGATAAGATTTCAATTCACAAATATTTGATGTAATCCAACTGCTCCTCTTTTTGTCAAGATATACTCTTCAGGTTTTCTTCGTTACATTCCATCACCAAAGTCTCTTTTAGGTTTGAAGCTTTTCCCTTCTATTCTCCTAGAACTATTACTGTCATGTTTCAAATAGCAGTACCATCTCAATCTATATTTGGTTGGCTCTCCTTCTATAGTTCAATCTCTTTAGCCATACATTTTTTCCTTGAAAATAGCTTATTTGTTACCTTTTAAATCCTACCACTTTGATTCTTGGGTTTCATTTTGTATTATTCTTCCTCCATTTTTTGATATGGACATTAAGGACTGTAAGCCTATGTTGAGTGGTTAGGCATTCTGTTAGTATAACTTGGCAATTTTTACAACATAAGCAATCCTTTTGTCTCATAAGAAAGTTGTGTATTTGGGTAGTTGAAGCCATTTTTCAATATGACCGATTGCTTTTGCTACTATAGAAGAATAATCATGATAGATCCTCTTTTACTATGAAATTGAATTGGATGGTTAAAGTGGAGAATTGCATCTAGGCATTGATGCAATCGTAAAATTTTGTTAAAGCTACAAAGAAAGTTTTATGAAATGACTTAAGACCAGTTTTGTTTTATGGCATGAAATGCCGGCAGTTAAGTACCGCTATATGTAAAATATGAGCGTAACTAGGACAGAGATTATTGAGAGTAACAAAGATGTCATATTGAGTGTCGACCATACAAGAAAAGATATAACTACACATGAGATTATTTGTAATAAGTTGGAAGAGGCATCTATTAAAGATAAGATGCACGAGATGTGATTAAGATGTCTTGGACAGTAAGAAGAAGATTAATGGAGGCACTTGTGCTGAGAGTGGATGAATGGAAGAAGTTTGTACCAAAAAAGGGAGAGGCAACTCAAAGAAAATTTCAGACATCTACCAAGAAAAACTCTCTATAGGCCAGTGATCATCACTGGAAATATAAGAGAGAGAGAGAGAGAGAGAGAGAGCTGAAATTTGGTTCTCTAATATTCCAAAAGAGAAAATACAGAAGAGTTTATTGGAGATAGAAGAGTTAGTTTCTGGAGGGAATTCTGTAACCATCTCTAGAACTATCTCCAATTTCAAGCTAACATCCAACTAACACACACCCAAGCCAAATAACATATTCTGTAGTTGGTACAACAAACAACAACCAGTAACTATTGATTTAACATCCAATAATTGCCAACATAGAAACAATCATGCAATAGCAAACTGCCACATGCCCCCATTCTCTTGCTGCCACTTGTTAGGAGCTAAGTATTTCTTCTATAATTTGCATCATGTGACCATGAATAGAGATGATTGGAGAGCTAGAGTTCATTTGGCTGATCCCACCAAGTGGATTAAGTCTTGTGAGGATGATAAAAAAATTTCAGTCTCTTTTGTTTAATCTTAATGTTAAAATATCTGGTGTTATTTGATTGATGGGCTGCTGGACTGGGCCGTGTGTGCTGATTGTGATGGGGCTACTCGTTGCTGTTAATTTATCTTTTTGATTTATCTTGCTGCTGTATTTTATCTTCTTAGTTTATTTTATCTTTTTAGGTAGTGTTTGATTAGATTTGTTTGTATTTAAGTTTGTTGTAACCTAGTCCTACAAAGTAGGAATATAATCTCTAAAATCTAGGAGAATTGTATCTCTTGTATAAATATTTTTGCTCATATCAATAAAATAATATGGGAATGCCGCTTCCCTTTCTCCTTTTTATGCATGGTATCAGAGTCTCGTTAATAGGCTGGTACAGTAAACCCCAGTGCCTTTATTGCACTATCGTTTCAATCTGTTCAAGTGCCTTCATTGCACCATCACTATTGAAGTCAGAACATCATTGTCCAACCACCGCCTACCAGCACTACCACCACTATTGGGTTCGCCTCATTCGATCGGCCGACCATCAGAGACCCACCGCCGCCCACGTGCCGCCTTTAGTTTGTCTTCGACCCCACGCGCTGACGCGTGAAGGCGCGTTCGTTGACCTTTCACCTTCAGCTGCTCTAGATCGGTCCTCCGACGACTGTTTAGCCCACCCCTGGTGTCGAAATCCTTCGTGTTCGT
Organism: Diospyros lotus; assembly: GCF_014633365.1. Classification (NCBI taxonomy): domain Eukaryota; kingdom Viridiplantae; phylum Streptophyta; class Magnoliopsida; order Ericales; family Ebenaceae; genus Diospyros; species Diospyros lotus. The sequence goes on along the minus strand of NC_068350.1, from coordinate 40,418,685 downwards.
GACGGCTGTGACTGTGACTGTGCTGCTATTGGTTTTTATTAAGGGTTGTGACTGTGACTGTGCTGCTGCTGGTTTCTATTAGTCCTTACCGTGTTAGATATTTCTGAGACTAATCCCTTAATGACAAAAAGTGGTATTTCATGTGATATGCCAATGGAGAATACTCTTACCAGTGACCTACCTGGAATACATCAGTCCTATAGGCTTGATGGGAGGAATTATTTGCAGTGGGCACAACTTGTGCAGATGTTTTTGAAAGGACGTAGGAAGATGGCTCACCTAACCGAGCCATCTCTAGATGCAAAGGATCCAGTGTTTTCGGCATGGGAAATTGAGGATTCAATGATTATGTCATGGCTTTGGAGTACAATGCAACCTGAGGTAAGTAAAAATTGCATGTTCCTATCTGCTGCTAAGGAGATTTGGGACACTGCCAAACATACTTTAAGATTCAAGATGCATCTGTAATCTTTGACCTTAGGGTGAAAATTAGTAGGTACAAAACATGGCTCTTTGACTGTTACTGAGTACTACAATAAGATAAATTGTTTTTGGTTGGAGTTGGATCATTACCAAGATATAAAAATGAAGTGTAGTGAAGATGCAGCCACTATAAATGCCATAGTTGAAAGGGATAGAGTAGTGGAATTCTTGGCAGGTTTAAATACAGATTTTGATCAAGTAAGGGTGCAAGTTTTAGGTAGAGAAAAACTTCCTTCTCTCAATGAAGTGTTCTCTATTGTGCGGAGTGAGGAGTATAGACGGATAGCTATGCTAAATGAAGTGGTAGCTGAAGGATCTGAAATGGTGACTAATAAAAGGGATGGTGCTTGGTCTAGGCAGCAGCAGGGCAGGATGGAGTTCAACCCTAGGGGATAAAACCAAGAGAATCTATGGTGCACTTTCTGCAAAAAGGCAAGGCATACTAGGGAGACCTGTTTCAAGCTACATGGAAAAGTAGCAGTTTTAAATAGGGTTGGAGGCATGAGAAACATATAGCCCAGAAATCCTGCTCAAACTCAAGCTTTTCACACAACTAAGGAGGAGGAACCGACCCTAGCAGAGGCAGATTCGAAATTACAGCAGATCAGCTGAATGCTGAGGAGATTAGCAAGCTCAAAACCTTCTTGAAGACCATCCAAGACAGCTCTTGTTCCATTGCTTAATCAGGTATCTGCTTTAACTCTTTGAATTCTAAATCTAAGACTGCCTCACAAACTATTAGGGATCAGTTATGGATCCTAGACTCTGGAGCCACCAATCATATGACCTTTGACATGAATGGCCTTAGCTCTTATACACCAGTGAACAAATCGGAGAATCTAACAGTAGCCAATGGAGAGGCTATCCCTATAGCTGGTCATGGTAATATGAACCTCAACCCTTCATTACCTATTTCCCATGTTCTTCATGTGCCCAATCTTTCTAACAATTTGATTTCTGTCCACCAATTAACCAAGGATCTGAATTGCTGTGTTGTGTTTTCACCTAACAAGTGTGAGTTTCAGGAACTGGATTCGGGGAAGAGGATTGGTGCGGCTGAGCTTTGGAATGGATTGTACTACCTAAAGACTACACATTCAGCTATTGAGGGGGAGCAACCTGCCTGTACCGCCTATTTTTTCCAGCCTACCCAGCCTGCATCTACCACTTCCAGCAATAATTTCCAGCCTGTTCAGTCTACTTCTACAACTTCCATTAATATTTTTTGACTTCAGCACTACCGTTTTGGACATCCTTCTATTACTGTAATGCAATCCATGTTTCCAGCTTTGTTTCAAAACCTAGATATATCTAGTCTTCATTGTGATGTGTGTGAATTTTCTAAACACCATAGGGGTGCGTTTGATTGCAAGGATGGAACTTGCATGGAAAGAAAATAAGTTTTAGGCAATTCAATTGCCTAGAAATTATTTGCATGGAAATTATCAATTGAGGGTGTTTGATTATAATTTTATTTTCTATTGAATTTCCTCCCCAAACCTGCCCCGTCTCCTCATTGCCTCCTCCCATCTCTCTCTTTCTCCCACCCCTCTCCCTCCCAAACCCAGTTCTCCTCCCTGCCTCCCCCCATCACTGCCATCGCCGGAGAATGGAGAGATCCAGCAGCACAGCCAGGCAAGCGCAAAGCGCTAACGAGAGCGGCGTCGTTATTCCCCCGGATCGAGACCTAGAGAATAAGAAGGCGCTAGAGGAAGGAGAGGAGGTCGATGAGGTGTTCGTCGAGCGGATTTTTGACTCCAAGGAGGTGCCGCCATGGAAGGACCAACTCACTTTCAGAGCCTTTGCGGTAAGCTTCGTGCTCGGGATTCTGTTTACCTTCATAGTGATGAAGCTTCGTGCTGCTGCCCATCTTTGCTGCCATCGCCGCCATCTTCGTTGCCCATCTCTCTCCCCCCCCCCCCCTCCCTCCCTCCCTCCCTCCCACCCAAACCCACTTCTTCTCCCTGCCTCCCCCCATCGTCGGTTGCAGAGCGGCCATCGCCGGCCACATTGCTTCTCATCCTTGTGACCGCCGACCTGGCTTCTCCTCCTCCTCGCAACCGCCGGCCACACTTCTCCTCTTCCTCGCGACAATCAGCTGCTCTTCTTTTCCTCTGCTAGATTGTGGGCTGATTTCCATTTCCATGGAAAATGGATTCCTCCCCCCCCCCCCCCCCCCCCCAAGAAAATCATTTCCAACAAAAGCTAGAAATTGGCATCACGTGACCAAAAACTAGAAATCAAGTTGCCTAGAAAAATTGGCTAATCAAACACTACAAAGAGTCTCTTATCCTGTGAGTAATACATTATCCTCCATTTCATTCAACTTGATTCATTCGGATGTATGGGGACCATCTAGAATTCCCAATGTTTTTGGGGCTAGGTGGTTTATTATTTTTATTGATGATTGTACAAGAATGACATATGTGTATCTCTTAAAGGATAAGGTAGCTATCAGCTCTATCTTGCCTACATTCTATAAGATGATATCTACTCAATTTGGCATCAAAATTAAAAAATTTCGAACTGATAATACAAGGGACTACTTTAATCATCACTTGCCTACTTTTTTCTATCAAGAAGGAATCATGCATGAGTCGTCATGTGTTGATACCCCACAACAAAATGAAGTAGTGGAAAGGAAAATGAGGCATTTACTCAATGTTACTAGGGCTCTTTTGCTTCATCATTTTGTTCCCAAGAATTTTTGGGGAGAAGCAGTGTTAACTGCTACCTACTTGATTAATTGTGTTCCTTCTACTCTCCTTAATCATCAAAGTCTGGTTCAATGTTTGTCCTCCTATTTTCCTGAAGTGGTGTTTCATACTCCCCCTCCTCTAAGAGTGTTTGGTTGTATTGCCTTCGTTCATGTGTCCAAACATCTTAGGGATAAGTTGGATCCTCGAGCTCTCAAATGTGTGTTCCTAGGTTACTCACCCACTCAAAAAAGCTATAAATGTTATCATCCAGCTACTAAGAAATTTTGTGTCCAAAGATGTTACATTTATTGAGAATCAATCATTTTTTCCTAAGTCTGGCAGTCAAGATAAACACACCCCTCATGGTGAACTAGTCTTGATCTACCAATTTTGGACACACCTCGTAAGCCTCAAATTCACGATCCATCTATTTTGTCCATAGATGATCAGAAGCAACAGGTTCCTCAAGACCAGCAACCTTCAACAATGATGCCCTCCTCTCCAGTTCAATTCAAGGGATCTTCTTATGTCTTCAAGAGACGGACACAACAACTCATTCCAAAGTCTCCAATGGCATCGACACCTTCTCCAAATCGAGGCATTGAGGTTACTTCTCCCTCACCTACTTCATTGCCTCTTACTAATGACTTGGACCTGCCTATTGCCCTTAGAAAAGGAATCTGAAGTTGCACTCAACATCCCTTGACAAACTACCTATCTTACCATTGTTTGTCCTCTAAACATAAGGGATTCCTAACCTCCTTGGATACTATTCCTATCCCTAAGACATTTAGTGAGGCTTTCAAAGATAAAAATTGGATTCAAGCAATGCAAGAGGAGATGCAAGCCTTGGAAAAGAATCACACGTGGGACATTGTTACTAGACTAAAGGGAGTCGAGGCTGTAGGTTGTCGATGGGTCTTTAACCTGAAATATAATGTAGATGGAACCCTAGAGAGATAAAACAAGGTTAGTTGCTAAAGGTTATACTCAGACTTATGGTATTGATTATCTTGAAATGTTTGCACCTGTGGCAAAGATGGCAACTGTGTGAATCCTATTGGCTCTAGCAACACACTATAGCTAGAAGTTACAACAATTTGATGTTAAGAATGTTTTCTTGCATGGAGATCTAGAAGAGGAGGTATTTATGGAGCCACCACCTGGATTTGATAATGGGTTTTCAAGAAAGGTATGCAAACTAAAGAAAGCCCTTTATGGGCTTAAACAATCATCGAGGGCATGGTTTGATCGTTTTTCTAAAGCTATGAGGCATATGGGCTATCGTTAGAGTAGGGGTGATCATACACTTTTCTTGAAGCAATCGAGTAGTGGAAGGGTGACAGCTCTTTTAGTATATGTTGATGACATCATAGTCAGTGGGGATGATCTTGATGAAAAGGCACAACTTAAAGAAAATTTGTCATGAGAATTTGAGATCAAGGATCTTGGGGTTTTAAAGTATTTTTTAGTGACAAATGAGCAAGGGTTCCCGCATTTGCTTGGACGGATGTGGGTAAAGAAGTTAGTCCAACATCAAAATCAAAATCAAAATCAAAACCAAAAACAAAATCAAAATCAAAACCAAAACCAAAAACAAAATCAAAATCAAAATCAAAATCAAATTCAAAGCCAAAAACAAAATCATAGATTAAGGATTGGGTCATTGAACATAGGAACATTAACAGGCAAAGTTATGGAAGTGGTAGATGTGATGATTAGGAGAAAGATTAATATTATGTGCCTTCAAGAGACGAGATGGGTAGGGAAAAAAGCAAAAACTTTGTCAGAAAATGGATATAAAATATGGTACACAGGAAATGATTGAGCAAAAAATGGAGTGGGGATCATTATGGATAAAAGCTTAGTAGATGAGGTAGTGGATGTAAAGAGAATAGGGGATAGGATTATTATGGTGAAGGTTATTCTAGGAAGAATGACTATGAATATCTTTAGTACATATGCACCACAGGCGGGGTTAGGTGAGGAGATAAAAGCAAAATTCTGGGAGGATCTAGAGGGACTCATACAAATGATACCAAGAGGAGAGAAAGTGATTATAGGAGGTGACTTAAATGGTCACGTGGGTAGAGACGGAAACGGCTATAGAGAGGTACATGAGGGTATGGATTCGGGGAAATTAATAATGAGGGTAAGTCTATTCTAGATTTTGCAATGGCATATGAGCTCATCATAACCAATACTAGGTTCAAAAAACGGGACGAACACTTAATCACATATAAAAATGTCACATCAAGCACCCAAATAGATTACTTCCTCATGAGACAAGAGGACCGGGAATGTTGTATGGATTGTAAGGTGATACCAGGAGAGTGTTTGACTACTCAACATAGACTTCTAGTACTTGACGTCCAAGTAAGAAATTGGAAGAGAAAAAATCACATAAAACAAAATCCAAGAATCAGGTGGTGGGATTTAAAAGGGGAGAAACAACTAATCTTCAAAGAAAAATTAAGGGGTAGAAGAGAATGGAATGGAGAAGGACAGACAAATCAAATGTGGAGAGAAATGGCTAATGCCCTGAGAAACATAGCAAAGGTAGTGCTTGGAGAGACAAATGGTAGAGCCCCTAACCTTAAGGAGTCTTGGTGGTGGAATGAAGAAGTGCAATTGAAAATTAAAAATAAGAAAAATTGCTATAAGGCTATATATCAGTGCAACAATGAAGAAAATCAAAAAAATTATAAAGAATCAAAAAATGTAGCAAAAAAAGCTGTTAGTGAAGTAACGTCAAAAGTATACGAGAATCTATATAAACGACTTGATACAAAAGATGGAGAAAGGGATATATATAAATTAGCTAAAGCAAGAGAAAGAAAAACAAGGGATTTAAATCAAGTGAAATGCATAAAAGATGAAAATCAAAATGTATTAGTGAATGAGGGAGCGATTAAGGAGAGATGGAATGAGTATTTCACAAAATTATTCAATGATGATGGCGACACAAGAGTTAGGTTGGGACATCTTAGTAACTCTGAAGGGAACGTGAGCTATACATTTTATCGACGCATAAGTCCAAATGAAATAAGGCAAGCATTAAAAAAGATGAAAAATCATAAGGCGGTGGGATCGGATAATATACCAATAGAAGCATGGAAATGCATGGGAGAAGAGGGTATCTCCTGGCTAACGAAATTATTTAACGCGATTCTTAAATCAAAAAAGATGCCAGATGAGTGGAGGAAGAGTACTTTGGTCCCTATATATAAGAACAAAGGAGATGTTCAAAACTGTGAAAATTACAGAGGAATTAAGTTAATGAGCCATACCATGAAACTCTGGGAGAGAGTAATAGAGCAGAGGCTCAGAAAAGAAACAGAGGTCTCAGAAAATCAGTTTGGTTTCATGCCCGGTAGGTCAACAATGGAAGCTATATACCCACTGAGGCGCCTAATGGAAAGGTATCGGGATCATCAGAAGGACCTACATATGGTATTTATAGATCTAGAAAAGGCCTATGATAGGGTCCCTAGAGAAGTATTATGGAGGGTTTTAGAGAAAAAATGAGTCCGAATAGCCTATATACAAGCCCTTAAGGACATGTATCATGGTGCAGAGACAAGGGTCAGAACATGCGGAGGGGATACTGAACCGTTTAAAATTACAATAGGATTGCATCAAGGTTCTGCACTAAGTCCATACTTATTTGCTTTAGTAATGGATGAACTCACTAAAGATATTCAGACAGATGTGCCATGGTGTATGCTATTTGCAGACGACATAGTGTTGGTGGATGAAACAAAAGAAGGAGTGAACACTAAGCTTGAGTTATGGAGAAACAATTTAGAATCTAAGGGATTTAAATTAAGCAGAAAGAAAACAGAATATATGGAATGTAAATTTAGTAAGAATGCAAGAGTGGAGGATGTTATAATAAAATTGGAAGACTAAATCTTACAAAGAAAAGACCATTTTCGATATTTGGGATCAGTGATTCAAAAAGATGGAGAAATTCACGAGGATGTCACACATAGAATTAAGGCAGGTTGGCTAAAATGGAGAAATGCATCGGGGGTGTTATGTGATGATAAAATCCCATTAAAATTGAAAGGAAAATTCTATAGGACAGCTATAAGACTAGTTTTGTTGTACGGCTCAGAATGTTGGGCAATCAAATACCAACATGAGCAAAAGACGAGTGTAGCGGAGATGAGGATGTTAAGATGGATGTGCGGCCATACAAGAAAAGATAAAATTAGAAATGAAGTTATTCGTAATAAGATAGGAGTAGTGCCAATAGAGGAGAAGATGAGAGAGACTAGACTAGGATGGTTTGGTCATGTGAGAAGGAGACCAAGAGACGCTCCTGTGAGGGGAGTTGATGAAATGGAATAATTAATCAAAAAAAGAGGTAGAGGCAGACCTAAGAAGACTTTGAGGGAGACATTAAAGTTTGATATGAAGTGTATGGATCTCAATGAAGATATGACAAAAGATAGAAATACATGGAAGTCTAGAATTCATGTAGCCGACCCCACATAGTGGGATAAAGGCTGGATATGTTGTTGTTGTTGTTGTTGTAAAGAAAGTATATTTTGGACCTATTACAAAAACAGGGTTATTTGATAGCAAAGGAGCAGGTACACCAGTGGATTTCAATAGCAAACTGATGGCTAGTTTTGATTGTCCACTAGTGGATAAAGGCAGATATCAGAGATTAGTTGGGAGGTTGATTTACTTATCTCATACTAGACTAGATATTGCATTTGTAATAAGTTTGGTTAGTCAATTTATGGATAATCCCACGGAAGAACATATGCAAGCTGTGAGAAGAATTTTATGTTATCTGAAGGCTACTCTTGGTAAGGAAATTTTGTTTAAATCAAGTGTTGAATTAGATGTTACTGATATATTGATGCAGACAATGGAGGATCTATGGTTGATAGACGTTCCACAACGGGTTATTGTGTTTCTTGGGGGAAACATAATGTCATGGAGGAGTAAGAAACAGGGAGTCGTGGCAAGATCTAGTGCTGAGGTTGAGTTCAGGGCACTAGCACTAGGTTTCTGTGAATTATTGTGGTTGAAGATTATTTTGGAAGACCTACGGATTTCTCATCATGAGCCGATCAAATTATGTTGTGATAATAAGTCAGCCATAAGTATAGCACATAACCCCGTGCAACATGATCGAACCAAACATGTGGAGATAGATCGACATTTTATCAAAGAAAAGCTAGAAAATGGGTTAATTTGCATTCCCTATGTACCATCTGAACAACAACTAGCTGATCTTTTGACAACGGGGTTGCCTATTAAGAGGTTTGAAGACTTGCTATGTAAGTTGGGAATGGCTGATATCCATTCACCAGCTTGAGAGGGAGTGATAAAATATCCGGTGTTATTTGATTGATGGGCTACTGGACCGGGCCGTGTGTGCTGATTGTGATGGGGCTGCTCATTGCTGTTAATTTATCTTGTTGTTGTATTTTATCTTCTTAGTTAGTTTATTTTATCTTCTTAGGTAGTGTTTGATTAGATTTGTTTGTATTTAAATTTGTTATTACCTAGTCCTACAAAGTAGAAATATAATCTCTAAAATTTGGGAGAATTGTATCTCTTGTATAAATATTTTTGCTCATATCAATAAAATAATATGGGAATACCGCTTCCCTTTCTCCTTTTTCTACACTTAAATCTTAAAATTAGTAACAAGAATAACAAATGCATACAATTGGGGTTTTCAACTTGGCACTTTCTCAAAGAGAAAATGAAGCTCAGATTTAGTGCGAGTGTCTGTACAACTTGTCACCACTGAGTTATATTTTCAAGTTGCATCTGCTAGGAGGATTACTGTACAAGTCTTTACTCGGGGCGATCTGTAATAGGTTTTCAACTGTGCTAGTAGCTCGTCATTGTGTCCACACTTCATATGGTATTGGAGTTCACAAATGGATGTCTTAATATACCTGTTAAACTTGTTCGTTGATGGGACAAGGCTGGATATAGCAGGTGTTTGATTCCTTTCCCTTACATTTGTGCATGAGCGTCTTGAGACTCAATTTATTCATATGAAAACAGTTCATGATTCAATGTTGGTCCTACCAATTCTAGATGCATTTCTGATTTAATTCATTCCATGCAGCTGCATTGAACCAAGTAAAAGCTTGTAAATTGATTATTTTCTTGTGTCGTTTTTCTGATTTACATATTTCTGCTCTTAGCAGATGTTGTTTCTATCTTTGCAACTTATAGTCCTATCTATTTGACCCTACAGGGCTTAAAAGTTGTATGCAAAGAGGATACTCCTACATACAAGGTGCAGAAGAATTACTTCATGATTTAAAACAAAACAACTATGAAATCCATGCATTCACAAATTATCCAATCTGGTAAAGATAGTTGCCAGTTCTAAAACAAAATAATTCAATGAACTGTTCATCACTATTTCTCATCAGGAAAATTTTACTTTGTAGGTATGAAATGATTGAGGAGAAGTTGAAACTATCAACCTATTTATCTTGGTCCTTTTGTTCATGCAACACTGGTAATGGTTTGACCTTGATAAAACTTCATTTGTGCATTGTTCAGTGCTCAAGCTAGTTCTGGAATGCTTGAACTACATAAATAATAAATGGCTAGTTTGATATTATATTCATTTTATGTCACTAGTATATCTTGTGCAGTGAGTCAATGTTGTCAGTCGAGGTGTTCTTAGCCTGCAGTAGTATATTAAGCTAGCATTAAGGGTGCAGTAACAGGTCCAATATGATGTCTGTGCTCATATACACATCTTTTGCATATCTTTTATCCTATGATGGTGCAGAAAGTTAACCATGTTTTCCATTCGACCACTTCTTTCTTCAGTCCTTGAATGTTAGAACAATCCACATAAACATCCTGCGACGTGTCATTATTGAATTTGAATGTCAAATTTTTGGTAGCCTCCTTTTGGGTCATTTCCTTCATTATTGTTGAGAATCCCACATCGCCTCCACAAGAGAGACCTGGGCTATATACAAGGAGGAGGATCCCTCCACCTGTTAAGCTGGCTTTTCAGGTTGGAGTTCTACCTCTAACTTCTCACACGGTATTAGAGCCGACCCTTGGCTGGGGGACTACCCTCGGTCGTGGTCATGGACCAGTACCCTACCCGATCACTTGGGCATGTATCAGTTACTGGAGAAGTTTCGGCGTGAGGGGGAGTATTGAGAATCCCACATCGCGTCCACAAGGGAGACCTGGGCTATATACAAGGAGGAGGATCTCTCCACCTGTTAAACTAGCTTTTCAAGTTGAAGTTCTATCTCTAACTTCTCACAATTATTAATATTGCAATGTACACTTGTTTTTAATAGATGTCAAAGCAGTCTTACTTTGACTCTTTGTGAATCCTGTCAGTGATAAATCCATGACTTAACCCAAGTGCATCATTGACTATGAGGTTGACTCCAGCCAACAATAGCATACTCTAATGTTGCAGCGGACCATGTAACTATTAATGAGGCAATTCTTAATAGTGATAAATCCAATGACCAACCCAGCCTTTTTTGAAAGGGATATGTATTTTTGTCAGCAAAAAATATTTTTTAAACATGTTGAACCATCTAGTAAGTACAAAACATTTTTTTTTTTCAAATACCATTTTCAGTTTTTTTTCAAAATTTTGAAAAATGACACAATGTTTATATTCTTTCATTTTAAACTTAAAACAAAAATGAAAACAAAACAACTTAAAATGTACACGTAAAAATTGACAACAATATCAAACAATAGGCCCTTAATAAGAACTTTCTGTGCAAACATACACATGAACGAGTGAAATCTTTCAATGCACTTGAGCGTTTCAACACTTTCAAAGCATGATCTTTCCTTTAAACTAGTCCTACACGAGTCACCCTTTGCCTATAGACAAGTCACAAGAGGCTCTCAGAGCCTAACTTAGTAGGCTATTACAATCCTTCAGGAGGCACACATGGCCTAAACAAGAGGCCCAAGGGGTCTTTCTGTGCATACTTTTCATGCCAAAACCACATTCTTTTCCATGCAGTAACACATGTGCATCTCATGCTTCAAAACTTGAGCACTTCATGACAAGAAAACAACAAAGCAACATATTTAGCCGAATTTCAGAGAGATGGATGCATTTTTTTTACGAAAAAATAAAGGAGAACTTCCAATCCAACTCTTTGTCACCCTCCCTTACTTGCACTCCAAAACACGCCAAAAGAACCTTACAAATGGTGCTCCAAGGCTGCCAGTTGCTCCCTGCTCTTGGCTTTCTATCTTCCCTTCTTTTTCTTCTCTTCTTCACTCACCCACAACTAATCAAAAGTTCTTCAATTGGCTGCTAGGGGAGGCCTTTATGAAGGTGAAAACTGAAGAAAGGTAGCTAGATGACATACTAAAAATCCAGCTGGTCATGCCCTTTCTTCCTCCTACTTTCAGCCATTTATGGTCCATGTCTTGGGTTCTTTTCAGCCCCCAATTCAAGATACAATTTCCCCCTTTTGACAGCCCTCGACTGCAGCAAGAGTGTTGCAATTTGGTTAGAAACAACCTCCCCTTGGTTGCCAAGAAACAAGCATGGTTTGATGACTATTCACTCACCATTTTTCATAGTTACTTTGTCAAAATTTAGAGCATTAAATTCTCCAAATTATTTTTTAAAATTTATGCCATCTTATAGCTATACTTATAAAAATATGTTTAGTTCATGAGAATGGCATTTCACTAAAAGTTGATTGGAGTTTTTGACCCCTAATCCAGCTGTGCCCCAAACTGAGAATACAGGTAGACCAAATTTGCAAATTTATTTCTCCTAACTTGTGACACCTGAAGAATCCACAATTGAGCCCGTAGTGATATTCCTGTCAACTATAAATATGTAAAATTTGGTAAATCTTAGCCAAGATTTGGTTGAGTAAAGGGAATCCCAAAATGACTGTTCTTAATCTGCGGACTGTTTTGGACAGCTTTCTGTATGGAACTTGGAACTGCGTACTGTATATAGTGTTAGAAACTAGCTTTCCAAGCATAACTTGTTCGCATTTTCTAGACTTGTGGATCACTACCAGATTTCATTTAAAGTGAGTGGTTCAAAATTTGTCACCAAACAGGGAACTTTCTAGATCAGCCCATGATATTCCATTCAAGCTATGCCTGAAAGCTTCAATTTGCATATCATTGTGCAGATTATCAAGTTTACTTTATGCCTGTAAAATTTCATGAGATAATTTCTTCTTTTGGCTGTTCCACTTGTTGAAATATTGAGAAGGACTCGTACTGTAAATTGTAAACAGGGCAGCTCGTTCACCCTATCTGGGGCTGGATGTTGGGCCCACAGGTCCATGTGCACTTCTCTGATTCCCCTAAGTGAGAACTTATAGTACAATTTTGTCCAGGCATAACTCGGAGGTATCAATGTCATTACTGATGAACTACAATAGGGCATATGTGACCAAGCATGATAATATTCTAAAAATTGGAATATTCATACATGCATTTTGGGGTATTTTGTTACATACTGTACTGTTGCTGCTGTCATCTTCAGCACCAATTTCCATTTTGCCACACTTTTCGAAATTGTTGCTCTTGAGTTGCAAGTAATACCACTGATTGAATACCATCAAACAACTATCCTAGGCCTATAGTGGCAATATTATGGCTGGTACAGAGACTGTAGAGGCCTTTAATGCCTATAAATTTAAATCCCACAGTGAAATCATAGCATAACCAAATAAAGACATGCCAAATCCCTTATGTCATCTTGGTCATTCATGGAACCTGGTTAATATACAATCATTACCTTCTTTCATAGTTTCATAAATTTTTATCGAATTTGGTAATAATTAGACTTGTATACACCTGTAAAGGAAGAAGAAGGAAAAGTGTCAACAATGAAGAGGCTGATCATGTCCTCATTCTTGGGCAAGATCAGATCAGCTTGATTGTTATCTTTGATTAACTTTCTTTCTAAACAAGAGTGTGTATCTTCTAGAAGATAGGCTGCTGTAACTTTCTATATTTTGTTGTATCCTAAGTTGTATAGGTTTCCAAATCTGAATTTGGAAACTTTCCTATTCTGTTTTTTAGAAACTTCCTAAGTTATTGCAGGAAGTCTTGTATATAATTTGATCTATCCCTTCAAAGGGAAATAAGATTGAAAGCCCTTTCACGGCTTTCTTGACACGGTATCAGAGCCATAGGAGTATAGTCACCATTCTTTGGGACTATTGTGGCCTTCATCAATCTTCTTCATAGGACAGTATGTCCAATACTTATAACCCTATGTCGGATTCGGCTGATTCCAACGATACAACAGAGATTCCGTTTGTCAAAACTAATAGTGGAGGCTCAGGGGGAGAATTGCAAAATCTTCAAGCAGCTTACTAGTTGAATGGTAAGAACTACTTGAAGTGGTCCCAACTGATCCATACGTTCCTAAAGGAAAAAGGGAAGCTAAGCCATCTTTTTGGAACTGGTCCTAAAGAGGGAGATCCCACGTTTGCAGCATGGGATGAGGAGGATTCCCTAGTGATGTCCTGGCTATAGAACTCCATGGTTTTAGAGATTAGCGATACCGTGATGTTCCTAACAACAACCAAGGATATTTGGGAGGTAGTGAAGCTTACCTACTCCAAGGTTCACGATGTTGCACAAATCTATGATATAAAGACTAAAGTGGCAGCCGCCAAGCAAGATATAAGGTCCATTACAGAATATGCAAACTTGTTGCAGACCCTATGGAAGGAATTGAACCATTACCAATGCCTTAAGATGAAGTGCAGTGAAGATGTTGCATTACAGGAGAGATTTGTGGAAAAGGAGAGGACATATGATTTCCTATCCGACCTTAATATGGAGTTTGATGCGGCGGTAAGGGTACAAATCCTCGCAGTAAGGAGGATTTATCTTCTTTAAATGAAGTAATTTCTATAGTTCGTGTAGGAGAAGGAAGAAAGGGAGTTATGTTGGACAGTTCCCCAGTAGAAAGCTCTGCCTTGGTGTCTCTGAAGGTTCCTAATTAGAGTAAAGGACCTAGGGAGGAGAAGGCGGATGTGGACAGGGATTCCTTATGGTGTACCTATTGCAAAAAGCTCTAGCACAACATAGAAAAATGTTAGAAACTCCATGGAAAGCCATCCAAAGGAGGACAACTAAGGGGTGTGTATGGCCAGCAACCACCAATAATCTAAGCAGAAGGGTCTAGAACTGGGATATACCTTGAAGCTTAACAGGGCTGAGATTGAAAAACTAAGAAGTTTTTTGGAGCCTCTCAACAAGAAGGCTGAAAAAGGTACCTGCTCTCTTGCACTCACATGTATTTCTTCCCCTTCTTTTACTCTACATGCTTCAAAAACAATTCATCCTAATTCTTGGATCCTAGACTCTACAGATCACATGACCCTTTTCTCCCATCTTTTCATCACCTATAACCCTTGTTCAAGCTCCAGAAAAATTACAATGGCATATGGTTCCTTAACCATTGTTGTTGGCCAAGGGGATGTTCTTCTTAATGAACATCTCACCCAAAAAAATGTCCTCCATGTTCTTAAATTATTCACCAAACTCATCTCTATCCAAAAACTCATCTTGGATACTAATTGCAGTGTTATTTTTCATTAAACTCTCTCTGAGGTTCAGGAATAAGACACAAAGAGGATGATTGGGCTTGCTAGAGTTAGGGCTGGACTTTTCTATCTTAAGGAACCAGGTGAGCAGGACAAAAAGGAGGAAGTTCCCCTTGTGTCATGCCTGGCTCAGTCCAACAAAGATCAATTATGGCTGCACCATTACCGTCTCGATCACTCCTCTTTTTTTACTCTTAGGGTGATGTTTCCAATTTTATTTAAGGACCTAGATGCTAGAAATTTCCATTGTGTTGTATGTGAATTTGCAAAGCACAAGAGAGTGTCCTTTCCTCCGTCTAATAAAAGAGCAAATCTTCATTTCTCTGTAATTCATAGTGATGTTTGGGCCCTTCAACTGTTCCCAATATTTATGGGGCACGTTGGTTTATTATTTTTGTGGATGATTGTATTAGGGTAGCATGGCTATATCTATTGAAAAATAAATTTGAGGTGGACAATATTTTTTCTACATTCTACAACATGATTAAGAATCAGTTTGGGGTGGAAATAAAAAGACTTAGGTCTGATAATGCCAAGGATTTCTTTAACTAATCCCTATATGTTTTCTTTCAACAGAAAGTTCAACAGAAAGGCATCATTCATGAATCTTCCTACTCTTATACTTCTAAACAGAATGGAGTGGCCGAGTGGAAGAATGGCCACCTCTTAGCTGTTACCAGAGCGTTTCTATTCCACCATAATGTTCCTAAACATTATTGGGGAGAAGCAGCCCTAACAACTACTTTCCTTATCAACAAATTGCCCTCACATACTCTTGAATCTCACAGCCCAATTCAACTTTTAACCAAGCACTTTCCTGATGTTCATGTTACTAGTTGTTGGAAACCTAAGGTGTTTGGGTGTGTATCCTTTGATCATATCACCAGTCTTAACAGAGGTAAACTAGACCTTCGTGCTCTGAAGTGAATCTTCATTGGATACTCCTCTACTCAAAAAGGTTACTGGTGCTATCACCCTCTTTCCAAGAAATTCTTTGTGTCGGCCGATGTAACCTTTGCAAAGAATATCCCTTATCTTGGCCAACCTCATCCTCATGGACATAATCCAATTTTGGCAGATAAGGATCAGTTTCCTACTCTTCTTGATGCTGACCTATCATCCTTCTCTCTCCCATCAGTTATTCCAAAGGATTCATCGAGTACGACACTAGATGAGCCTTCACCAAATACTCCTCGTCCACTGCAGGTTTACTCTAGGAGAAAAGGGTTGGTTTCTTCCCCTCTCAGCATCCAATTCAAGTCCTAATCCTACTACTGCCAGCACTGACAATTCTAACAGCCCGCCTCCAATTCAAGTCCTAATCCTACTACTGCCAGCACTGACAATTCTAACAGCCCGCCTCACAACTCTCCAAGTAATTCATTTGTTGAACTTTTAATACCTAATGATGAGCCTATTGAACCTACTGAACCCATACCTGAAACCAAAACCTCTAAGTGTGATCTTGATTGGCCTATTACACTTAGGAAGGGTACTAGAACCTGCACCAAATATCCCTTACACTTGTTCTTATCCTATTCCAAATTGTTATCCCCACACAAAGCCTTTCTTACTAGCCTTCATACCATTCCTATTCCCAAAATTTTTTCTGAAGCAATAGGGAATGAGAATTGGAAGAATGCCATGGAGGCCGAGATGACAATCCTAGAAAAGAACCAAACATGGGAGCTTGTTCAGTTGCCTAAAGGGAAACACCCAGTGTGATGTAAGTGGGTCTATACTGTTAGAAATATGTATGTTTATGATAAAGAAGAAGAGGTCATTAACGTGATACAAGAGAAAGAGATAGAGATGAAGCCGAGATGATGTGGATAAAGAACAAGAAGAAAGTTCCTAGATATCCGGAAAAATTATAGGAGATAAGATTGTAAAGATATGTTACTTAAATAATAGAGATAATGTAAAGTAGTAGAAGTATCTTAGAATGGGTATATCTTTATAGTGTTTGAAGCTAGGTAGAGTTCTAACTTAAGTAGGAAACCTTTTGTATAAGAGATTGGCCTATGGTTCAATACATGATAACGTGGGATATTTTTTCCTAAGTTCTCTTCAACCAAACTGTTTAGTTAGGTGTTAAATTTTGTTCATATACAGTGAAATATAAGTCTGATGGATCATTAGACAGGTACAAGGCAAGACTAGTAGCTAAGGGGTACACACAGGTGTATGGGCAGATTACCTAGATAACCTTGGCACTGGTTGCAAAGTTGAATACTGTCAAGGTACTTCTATCCTTGGCTGCTAATCTAGGCTGGTCACTGCAACAATATGATGTAAAAAATGCATTTTTGTGTGGGGATCTAGAAGAAGGGGTTTACATGGAATTACCACCAGATTATGGCCCAACAACCCATGAGAAGGTAGTGTGCAAACTAAAAAAAGCCCTATATGGATTAAAATAATCCCCAAGGGCCTGGTTTACCTGGTTTACAAGAGTGATGCTTACTATAGGGTGCAAGCAAAGCCAAAGGGATCATACCCTATTCATCCATCACTCGGTCACAAGAGGAGTGACGGTACTAATAGTGTATGTGGATGACATGATAGTCACCAGAAATGATGAGGAAGGAATTAATAAACTAAGGGAATGTTTAATCAATGAGTTTGAAATTAAAGAATTGGGGAGATTGAAGTATTTTTTGAGCATAGAAGTGGCACATTCAAAGGAGGGAATCTTTATTTCTCAGCAAAAATACATAGTTGACCTCCTAACTAAAACTAGAATGCTGGGTTGTATGGCAATAGACACTCCAATTGAACCAAACCACAAGTTGGGGGAAGTTTCGGAAGATAGTGTGGTTGATAAGGGATCCTATCAAAGGCTAGTTGGGAGGCTGATTTATCTAGCTCATACTCGGCCAGACATTGCCTATGCAGTAGGTGTGGTCAACCAATTCATGCACAACCCAAAAGAGACTCACCTAAGGGCAGTGTATAGGATACTACACTACTTGAAGGGAACACCCGAGAAAGGAATTCTATTTAAGAATGGAGAAATTGTCACTTGAGGCTTACACGGATGCTAATTATGATGTACACGGTCCACTTAAGGCTTAGACGGTCCACTGTGGATAGGAGGTCCACATCAGGTTATTTGCACTTTTCTAAGGGTTAACCTTGTGACGTGGAGACGCAAAAAGCAAATTGTAGTGGCTCAGTCAAGTGCCAAAGCTGAATTCAGATCTATGGCTTTAGAGATGTGTGAGTTACTGTGGCTGAAAATATTGCTGGATGATCTTAGAATCAAGTGGACAGCTCCTATAAGGCTCTATTGTGATAATAAATCAACAATAACCATTGCTCGTAATCTAGTCCAACATGACAGAACAAAGCATGTTGAAGTGGATAGGCATTTCATTAAGGAGAAAAAGGACAGTGGCCTAATTTTTACTCCATATATCTCCTCAAGTGACCAATTGGCAAATATATTAACTAAAGGATCACTTGCATCCATATGTCACAAGTTGATCAGCAAGATTAGAATGTATCACATCTACTCACAATCTTGAGGGGGAGTGTCAACGATGAAGAGGTTGTCTTGCCCTCATTCTCGGGCAAGATCAAATAAGTTTGATTGTTATCTTTGATTAACTTTCTTTCTAAACGAGAGTGTGTATCTTCTAGAAGATAGGTTGCTGTAACTTTCTATATTTTGTTGTATCCTAAGTTGTATAGGTTTCCAAATCTAAATTTGGAAACTTTCCTATTCTGTTTTTTAGAAACTTCCTAAGTTTAGCAGGAAGTCTAGTATATAATTTGATCTATCCCTTCTATTATGGGCAATAAGAGGAAGTGCCACGTGGTGGCGCAGCAACCCCAGGTGCGGGGCATCCGGGGTTGCAGCCACCCGTGAGTGGGGGTTCACTCGGAGGTGGCAGAAGGCCGTACCCCCGAGTGACCTGCACTCGGGGGTTAGGCCATGTGCCCCCCCCCCCCCCCCCCCCCTCGGGCTACACCATGGAGGGGGGGCCATCCCCCCTTTACCGGCCGCACCCTTGAGTGGGGGTCACTCGAGGGTGTCGCGCCTTAGCGCGCACATCCCCCTATGTGCCTTCATGCTCACGCGCGTCCTCCGACGCACCCACATGCTCACGCCCTTGTTCGCCTGTACTCGCCTTCACCCGCACCCATGTCCATGCCCGCGCTCACACATACCCCCGAGTAAAGGTCACCCGAGGTGCCACGATCACGTCCATGCGCCCACATGTCCGCACCCGCCCGCTAACACCTCCAAGAGAATCGGTTAAAACTACCCTCGTGAGACCCCATCAAAGCCTCCTCTGAGGTTTTTGCCAAGGAGATCGGGTCACCCGACACCTAGTAGCCTCTCTCATCACTATAAATAGGGGGTTTCTTCCCCCCATACAGTACGCAAACTCTGACACTCATACTCACTTTGTGCCTTCAAGCATTTCCCTTCTACGAGAGGTTGATTTAAGCATCTGAGGGTTTGGGCGGGGATTCTCACCCGCGCCCTTAACCGATTTTCTTTCCAAGTAGGTTATCCATTACTCAAAGGAGTCATCTATCCCTCGAAAGAGTCATCCATCCCCGGGATGAGTTACCCATCTCTCGGATAAGCTACAAGTGAGTTATCCATTGGCGGTTTTCCACCTATAAATCATTGTTGTAGTCGAGCAACAACACCTTCAAAGGGAAATAAGATTGAAAGCCATTTCACGTCTTTCTTGACAAAAAGAACAGAAAATAGAGAGAGATTTTAGGATAAAAGACTGAATCTCAATGATACAATGAGACTTGTTGAGTTTATGTATCACTCAATAGACTCTAACAAACTAACTGTTACTGACAGCTAGCAGTAACAAACTGAGCAAACACTGCTGTTTGTTGAAACAGAATTAAACTTACTTGCCACATAAGCAACTGAGAATAAACTGCCTACTGCTAATAGTAAAATACATCATCTACTTTCCTGTCCTCTTATACGTGCATGGCATGAAGCAGATCTATCCTTAACAACACCTTTGTTTGATAAGATTGATTTGTTTGATATCGATAAATATTTGTTATTCAATTTACTTCAAATTGATTACTTGCGCACTTGTGTTAATTGACGTGTACTCCTCAAACTTGTTTTATTATTTGATCATTGAATTTGCATGAACTTTTGTGATTTTAGCAATGATTTCCAAATTTGATATTTTAGTTTTCAATATTCGTTGTTGGTTGCTTATCTCTCTCAAGACATGTTTGAACCATTTACATTTTTAAATTAATCGGACATCAGAATTCTAATAACTGAAATTTCTTAATTGTGAAGATATGAATAGGGAATAGCTAAAAGTACCAAAGAATGAACAAGCAGGGGTATATCTAGCCATTGTTGCAGACATAGGTCTCTTAAAGAATCAAGATAACTGAACTGATCAGATAGTCTTCTGTGTATCAGCTGATCAACATATATTCATGAGATTGATGAGAGACTTCTCACCATAAATTGTGATAATAAGGATGTGATTAACATTGCAAACAACCATGATCAGCATGATAAAACAAGATATCGAAATAAACAAACACTTAATCAAGGAAATGTTCAAAGATGCCAGCTATGCATACATTTGGGGAAGTTAGAGCATCAGTTGGATAATATATTTGCTAAGGGTCTCATATGCAAACTCTTTCACTCTATTGTATACAAGATGGGCATGAGAGATATCTACCTGCCATCTTGAAGGAGAGTGTTGATAAGCTATAATCTTGGGGTGATTGATAGACTGACAGCTATAAATTTGTTGTATTCCTTATAATATTGTTAGGATCCTAATGTAATCATTTCTTCTATGAGATCGTAAATAATATAACTAGAGGTATAGGGCTGGAGAAAAATCTTCCAACCACAACCCTTTCTCAAAATTATTTTTCTCTCCTACAATCCTTTTTCTGTTTATTTTCTCTTCTTTTCAACTAGTTCCAATGTGATTCTCTAATGCCATATGGCTGTTTTTGTTTTCTGTTAAATTAGGAAAATTATGGGTCTGTTCAGTTGCAGAAAACATTTTCCAATTTTTCAACTTCAATTTTACAATTAAACATGCCTTGACATTTGTAGAAAAAGATACTTCTACTTCATTGAAAAACATTGTACACGAGCCGTCCTCATATAGAGAATAGGAAAGGCTCAAAAAGGAAACCAAACTATGCACTTTTAGAAACCAAAGACTAATCAACATTCTATCTGCAAACATTACCAAAAAGAACATATATACAATTTTTAAGAAAGCTAAATAATTTGGAAAGCTAGAGATTAAGAAAGTTTCCTAAGTTTTTAATCTATCAAGGCGGTGGGTGCCTTGACTTGCTGCTGCTGCCAACACTAGAACCCATATGGAAATCCACGAAGACACTGCCATGCACACTCGATCCCATGATGCTCAACAACATTTTATGTTCAAAAAGCAATACCATTCATTTTCAGAACGTTTTTTTTTTATATTTTCCAATTCATATTTCATAGTATAAAGTTGAAAAATTAGAAAATGTTTTCTACAACTGAACAGGCCTTAACCTTCTTTGCAGACATGTTTCACAACCCAAAGAATGAGACTCAAGCTAGTAGGACATTATTTTGGTTGATTCAATGGCTATTATACTTTTTCCTCATGCAGGTAAAAGGAAGCCTGAGCCTGATTTTTACCTGGAAGTTCTGAGGCATCTTCATGTTGAGCCAGCAAGCTGCATCTTCATTGATGATAGGTTAATTCTTTTCTTCATATGCATATGTATGATACATCATAGTTATCGAAGAAAATGCATTATGATGAGTAGGATTCAAAATGGGTTTGACTCAGTGTTATTAAAGGCCCAAGGCGCACTAAGGCGCAAAGGGTCTTGGAGCCTGAGATGCAAGGCGAGGCGCCCGCCTGGCAGGTGCAAGGCGCATGCTGACTAAGAAGAAAGAAAAATATACTTCTTAATTGAATAATAAGTCATAAAATAGATCCTAATCACATATCAACATTTATGTTATCAAAAAATTCAAGAATTCAACATATATTAAATAAATCACAACATAAACATACTTCATGACATACCTATAAATTTCAAAAAATTAAATCCCACCATATTTTAACAAATCAGAAAAAGGAATCGACATTTAAACACCACAAATAAAGAACAAAATTAGTATTTGACATATATAATTAAAAGACAATAAAATAGTTCTAAAAATGTCATTAAACTAAAGCAAAACCCACCAAAAAATGTTAGTTTTAAGACTTTAAGTCAACAGTCAACTTAAAAGAAAAAGTTAATGATCAATATTGTATTTTATTATTTTCTTTCTCTTTAAGTTTTAACAGAAAAATGTTTAAAAAATATAACATGCTGAAAAATCAGCTGCGCCTGATGGATGTGCGCCTGAAGGGCCTAGGCGCGCCTAGCTGGATCTCGCCTCGCCTGGGCATGGCAAGGCAAGATGGCTGCGCCTTGAGGGGCCTTGCGCCTAGGCGTGCGCCTTTAACAACACTAGTTTGAGTCGCTATTTGAAACTTACCTTCTCAAAATCTTAATGCACTTAGTTATGATACTGACCATTGTTTTGGGAAGGGATTAAAGAAAAAAAAAAAAAAAAGAGAGAGAAAGAAGGAAAAAAAAACATTAGACTGGAGCTTTGTACTGAAGCAGGTCTGCACACATTCAATTGTTTGTTATTAGGTTCAGCAACAGTCTGTCTATACATTTTCTTTTGGACAATGATAATCCTGCTGAGATGAGCAGCCGAATTTGGCTGCCCCCCATGTGAAAAGTCACTAATATCCTTGCTTGATTTTCATGTTTGCTTTGATTGTGAAAACCAAAGCAAGGGTATTATTGACCTTTTCACACTGTTGGAAGCCAAATTTGGCTTCTCATCTCAGCAGCAGTATCATTATTCTTTTCCTTTTTCTGAAATCTCTTCAATTCTTATTTATCTCTTAGAAATGAGGAGTCTTAGAAGATTGTGTTGAGTTCTTTTTACCTTGTAGCTTTCCTTATAGGGTTCTCTGTTTGGAATCTGTGCTTTTATATGCACACATGCCTAGCAGGCACAAATTCTTAACGTGCCAAGGGCTTTTGGGTTCTAATTATTTGGGGAAATTTTAATTTGCTCTCCATACACTGATTAACATTAGTCTGACAAACTGCACACTTATCATAGTTTCGGAGGAGACAAAAGGATGAAGCATTGCGTACCTTCTTATTAGATACACACACACGGGGCGGGGGGGGGGGGGGGGGGGGGGGGGGGGAGAGAGAGAGAGAGAGAGCAAAAGCTTTCACTCTGGAGCGTTGTTAGATTCTCCTTCACAATGACCAATCTTTTCAGCTCTTGTCCGTATCATCAGCATGAATCAGAGAAAGTGCAATAGCTTTTGCACAGAAATCCCACCTAGGTTCTTTCATTTCTTGGCCTCAGTTTCTTCACAGACAGCCTACTTTTAGCCTTTCTTCCTTCTTGTCAATAGCCTATTCATGGGCCAGTTCCCACCAAAAAAAAGGACATAAAGATAGAAAAATGTAAGATAGCAAGATGACCTTCGTGAGGGGCCACCAGAAATTCCTCACCATTGACCAAAAAATCATGTAATTTCATAGGAGGAAGGTGAGTTATTTTCAGCCATGAAACAAGGCAGGGGTGGCACTGAGATTTGGAATGTTGTCTGCAAGGTCATAAGGCTTGTTTATGTGCCAGAGAAGAGTGCCAGGTGGTTGGAGGATGTTGCTTCTGCCATTTCTGTTATGAGTCCTAGGTGATCCTCTAGCACTGTTATTGTAGGTTGTTCGTATCTAGTGGCAGTTGCCTAATTGATGTGGCCAGAGAACCATTTGCATTGTTTGTGAGTTTGGGGAGGCTCTGCTACTCCAGTGCTATCCCCACATCGTTTAAAGTTGGGGGAGGAGATTTTCTTTTAATTTCCAATTTTTGGTGGAGAAGGGTTGCTTGGTCAATGCAGTGGCCAGAGGAAGAAACCAGCAGGAGAGAGCAGTATTTATTGGATTGAGATGAATGGCCTTCATTCTCAGGTAGAACTTGAATCACTTCCGGTTGTGGGAGATAAAAGGGTAGTTGGGGGCGGGCAGTGATCACCACAGAGGCATGTGGTGATTTGGGTCAGCTGAAGCCCCCTCCTAAGGAAAAAGGGTTGGAAGCAGAAGTGATACAAGCCACAGGCAAAGTGACACGTGGGTTGGGATAGACTGATAGGTTATTGGGCCAGCGTGTTGGGAAGATTTGATTTGGAAGGAACCATTCAGGGGGTGGGTTTAAAAAGTTGGCCATTTTGGTGGGCCATTCGTTAGAGGCTTGAGAGCAAAAAGTTGTGCTTTAAAAAATCACGTTGGCCTAGTGCACAACAGACCAGAGCCTCCTTTTCTTGGCAACATTAATGGGGCTGGGTGTCTTCTAGAGAAGGGGCCTTGTTTAGGAGAGACCAAAAATTATACTCTGGCTTCTGCTATTATAGTATCAACTGAGACATCCTCAGCAGATTTGGGAGATTGCTACTGCCTATTGGATCACTTATGGGTTCAATGCTCACTGGAGCAGATAAATAAAGGTATTGAGGCTGCATGGAACTCTTTCTCAACTGCAGATGAGCTTTGCCAAGGTATAGGTTTGGGCAGTGGGTTGCCAGGGGGAATGAAGTGCTTGGGGGAGGGTAATTTCTTCTGACCTCTACTCAATCACCTTTGGTCCCTTTGCTTTTAGGGCAGAGGCAGAATGGCATGGCAAGTGGTGCTGAAACTCTTACAGCTGAGTTTCGTATTCTTCTGTTGGGTGCAGATTTGGCTAGTATCTCCGATCCTCTAGATTTTTCAAGGGAAGGTTCTGATGCAGCAGAATCTTTCCTTTGTTTGTGTAAAATCACTCCTGAAATGTAAGTGTGCATGAAAACTTTGTTCCAGCAGCCAATGCACGAGAAATGTGTAAAACTAATATCCAACTTGATTATATGCAACACCAAAAACAGTAGGATTTGAAGTTCACTTCACCCACTTTTTTCTTTGCATTACTGATTGTGAACTTGTCAAGCTCTGACTAGGTCACTCCTAGTTAGGAGGCCACTCACTATAACCCAGTTAAAATTCTTTATTAACAGGTGGAATGGTTTTATTAAGTATGACTCTTTCTAGCTAGTCTTGAATCATAAGATGCATTTGCATCTCGCTCCACTATATCACACCTCCAGCAATAAGTTAAGATGGATTTGAATGGAGGCTCTACTAAATTTCAACACATTAACTGATATCCAACATGAAAGTGGGTAGAATGACCTATTTCGTAATTGCCACCTGTTGTTAGTTTCCATTAAAATGAAAAGTTATTTGAGGATCTTCTGAGGCACATCATTTGGATGCCTAAACATTTCATACCTATCTGTGTGCCCGTACGAAACTAGGGGACAAGGGAAGATGAAGGATTGGATGCAATGCATGGCATGGCCTGTAGTTGCATTGATTGCTTAGTGATATTATCTATTCATTTTATGAGCAGGATGAAGAATGTTGAGGCTGCTGTGAATGCCGGCATCATTGGTTTACATTTCAAGGATGCCAATTTGCTGCGTCAGGATCTCTCTCTCCTTGGTGTTGAGATTTCCCCCGATAAAACCAACTTAAATCAAGATTCAGCCAACCATGAACAAGAATAACTTGCCTTAGTTTTGTAACCTCTTCCTGTATTCCTTTCTTGCATACGTTGTGTTACATATTTGGATGATACCATAAATCAGTTCAATTTCGAAAGAGATCTTACTTTGGACTTGCCTTGCTAATGGTAATTTTTTTTTTTTTTGGTTGTGTTGTGGGCATGTTAACGTAGAAATAAATCTAAATCTGCTTTAAATGGAGACATGCAAATCTTTTTGTCAAATAAAATGATCACAGGAATAAGCCAATAATATTTGAGATATAATATCTTACAAAGTCTCTTCCAAGATACTGTTAAAATATTGTGCCCATAGTAGTGCTTCATTGATGTACTGTAACAACAAGAAGTAATCATCTATCGTTCCCATTTATCAACTTTGCTTGCTCCTACTTTCCTCGTGGGAGTAAATGTAAAGCAACCAGCCACAAAACTTAAACGCTTGCAAATAATACAAGTCCATAATGTGAGCATTCTGCATTATTTTTAAAAATAAAGGCTTGGCTTTGATATGTTAACTACTTGGTTGGCGGAGAAATAGTTATACATCATAACATATAAAGTTTATATGCGAATATTTTATTTGTATGGTAGTATTATTATATTTCTAGAATTAGGCAGTGAAGTCAGTCAATGTAACTGTTGCACTTGCACACTGCTGTCCCCAGTAGATATCAAATCCCCCCATCGGATTTAAAACATTGATAAGAGCAACCATCTCCGAATCCAGACTACTGCCACTTGCTCTTTTGCTTTTATTTTGCGGTCATTTGACAGGTAGAGCAATGGTTTGTGATTTTATGTGAGAGTTGGCATGCAACACGCGTACAGGCAGACGCACCTGCTTATAAACCTCCCTATAAAGAATCATATCATACCCCCATAATGTTTGGCAAATAAAGAAGGCTATAATGAAGCAAGCGACAGAGAGACAGAAGGAAGACGCCTGTGCCCCAATTTTAAAGGGAAAAAATAATAACAATAAAGTTCAATATGAAGCAGATGGTTATCCATGCACAAGAACTTAACAGATGCACACAAATCCATGCCAAGATGAGATGAGAAGAGATGACCCGGTAACAGTAAGGCTTATTTTTGTCGTCTTCTCAGGCATTCTTCTGCTTTACTACTGGGGGAGGAAAGACGAGACGGAAAACCCAGGCCGCCAATATTGCTCCAATAAAGGGGCATATCCAGTAAACATAAAACTGTTCCCATGTGTTATGCCAATTGCCCACGTACGCCCAGCCATAGGCCTGCAGGCACAATTAAAGACAGGTAATACTGCATCTAATTGAATAATAAACTGCCCCATAGCTGAGAAGAGAATGGTATGTTCCAACAGAAATTTTGTCTTCTATTCAGGCAAGCTCAACCTTATGAATACAAAAAGTCTATCGTAGTAGCTGGCATCATCGCTAAATAAATAGGGACCACAACAACATATCAAGGTTTTGTCCAACTATGTGAGAATGGTCGCATGACTTCTAACTAGTACCATACCTTAAACAGGAAATAGACTAATAATTTAGGTGATAAAATGATGGAACTTATGATTGCGAGAAAAAGAAAGGGCCAGGGGAAATGGCTACCTCTACCCAGTATAAAAGATCCAAGGAAACAGTGGAAACCAAACAAAATAAATTCCACACAATAGAATATGATAAGTTGGAATAACAAAAATGAATATTCAACATGTCATGCCATCATACGAATCAAAACTGACAGTTGAAGAAAGATGCAGGCAATTCAGCTGATGCAATGAATATCATACAACTAATTAAAAAGAAAAAAATATACTACTTACATTGGCAGGATTCATGGAAGGTCCAGTATAACTGGGTCCAGCAACAATCACTGCTACAGTTGACATAGCAAGCAACACTGCCCACAGAATCTTTCGAATGATCTATAAAAAAAGTTGAAGACGATGGAAATGATGAGACCATTGCTACAGCTTTAGTTAAACACTATGCTCAGCATATGAATCACGGCTCTTTTTCACGACATCGTGGATCCATATTGAACCATCGTGTCATCAATCGCAATAAAGGTGAAGGTCGTGAGAAGTTTTATCGTAATTATTTTGCAGATTCCCCAACATATTCAGCACAATTATTTTGCAGAAGGTTTCTTTTGCATCGATCATTATTTCTACAAATTTAAGCAGCAATTGAAACACTTGATCAATACTTTGTTCAAAGATTTGATGCCTTAGGAGTTCCTGGATTATCATCATTCCAAAAAATGACAGTTACATGAAAGATACTTGCATATGGATCACTTGCAGATGTTGTGCATGAATATGTTATGATTGGCGAAAGTATAGCAATAGAAAGTTTGATGAGGTTTGCGAAAGCAGTAGCTGAAATATTTGGAAAGTAATAATTGAGATGCCCAAATACTACTAATATTGCAAGGTTGATGAGCGTGGTTTTCTAGGTATGTTGGGTAGCATTGATTGTATGCATTCAAAGTAGAAAACTTACCCAACTGCATGGCATAGAATGTATACAGGTCATGCCCGTGAACCAACAATTATTTTAGAAGCAATAGTTTCCTATGATATGTAGATATGACGTGCCTTTTTTGAATTACCGGGATCATTAAATGACATTAATGTGCGAGATAGATTTTATGTATTCTCTGAATTGGCAGAAGGTCGCGATCATGAAGTTTCGTATACTATCGATGGATATGAATATACCATGGGATATTATTTTGCCGATGATATATATCCCTGGTGTCGCACTTTTGTTAAAACTATTTCATCTTCTCAAGGGAATATGAAGAAATTTTTTGCTGCATAACAAGAGTCTGTTAGAAAGGATGTCGAACAAGCATTTAGAGTCCTACAATCATGATTTACAATAGTATGTGGACCATGACATATGTGAGATATTGAAACACTCAAATATATAATGACATCTTGTATCATATTATATAATATGATAGTTGAAGATGAACGTAATGCAATTCATAAAAAAATGGATTTCAACTATGATACAGTTATTGCATAATATGATACATCTTTTATCCTAAACTTTGTTTCCATTTTGCTCATCTTGATTTCATTTCTTTCACTATGAATTGTGAACAGTACCGTATATGTAAACAGTGCATATACGTGAATAGCGTCTAATATCCTGAAAAAAGTGAATAATAATTTAACTTATTTTCTAATACGAAAAAATTACTTTTTAGTGACAACTATAAAGCATATGATAAGTAGATATCAATACTCAAATCAAGCTTTAATACCACTTGTTGACAAATAAACACCGAATTAGAGTAAGGTCACAACTAACAATTTGAGAAAAATAATAAGAATGAAGAAAATTGGATACAGATTTTACGTGAAAAACCCTCGAACAAATCAAAGTAAAAACTATAGGTAAAGACAAAATAATTCACTATAAAAAATAATGAGAGTTACAACTCTCTCTAAATTACAAAAAAATAAAATAAAAATAATAATCTCTTTTTTTAAAAAAAAAAACACTCTTTAATCTTTTCACTTCTCTTTTTCTTCTTTCTAAATGAAATATTAAATAATTTGAGATGCTCAATAAATAAGTAAGTTGAGAAGGCCAATTTATGGATCTCCCTTGCGAGTTAAAAACACATCTAACAGGAAGGGACGTCTCCAATTTTGGCTATTGCCTAATTCTTTTTCTTTTTCAATTGACAGACCGTCTTTCTCTTTATTCAATTACAAGATGCAACTGTCTACATTTTCAAATCAATTCTATGCCCTATATAATATTATAGTCATAACTTTTGATATTTTAATAAAGAACAAGCTTGAGGTAATAGTTGCAGGATAAGAAGAAGAATTGAGAAGATGGTGAAGAACGAGCCTTTGTAATTTTGAAGAGCAAGGTATCTACTTGACGTTGCTATCAAATTTTTGTAATTATAGAATCACTAATCTGAAAATTGCTTTTACAAAAAAATCTAACCTTCTATTTTTACTTCACAGTAAAAAAAAAAGCAGCTATTATATAAAAACGATTTTTTATGATCAAATACCATTAAAAATATATAAAAGCACTTTCAATTGGTTAAAAGTGCTTTTAAGCTATCAAATAGCATGACTGGCACTAAGAGCCATGGGCAAAATCAAGATAAAAAAGAAATATCAACTTTAAATAATTAATTTAACCTTCATTTTTGGATATTTTTTTATTTTACATAACAAGTCCTAAAATTTTCTCAAGAATATTCTGATCCAGGCATGTTCAATACTTAACCAATTTTTGGACACATATATCCGCAGTGTACTAACAAGTAACAGTGTGCCCAACAAAAAAATAATAAAAAAATCACACACTTTGGACAACATGTTTGACTATGTCCATTCAGGGTCACATGTGTTATGTCCACATAATATCCATCCTGCACCTATGTGCCAGCCTTAGTGACGTGTCCGTGATTTCTAGATTGTCATCTCATCTATGGCATATTTTTGTCAATAATACAAAATTCAAAATTGATGCACTTTAGACTTGGAAGATTTTTTTTAAAAGAATTGTGCATCATTTTTATCGATTTTCCCACCTTTTGATCTGGGAAATGGCTAGACTTTTTATATATAGATAAAAGTAAGTAGAACAAAATAATCAAATCCTTTTGTAGCAGTCTAAGTCTTTAGAATTATGCAGTTTGAATAAATTTTATTTAAAGGTGCATACTAGAGTATGAGCTGTTGGTTCTGTTATGTGCCAAGGGATGGGAAGGACATTTTTAATATGTCTCAAGAAGCCTATTAGTTGAATTTGCCTTTGTTATAGGGCTCTACAATTCTGCTTGGTAGCTAATTAATATGGGACTTCGAAAAAGGAAATATCCATATGAGAACACACCAACAAAGTTTCAACAAAAGAGACCCTGTTTGTTAATGAATCAGAACACTTGCATGCACATCATGAAAATAGCCTTTTTGGTAAAGCAAGGGCAAGGTTGTACAAAATGACCTCCTACCCTCGCAAAGCAGTAAGCCTTGTTAATCCGAATGCCACTTTTAGTAATTTTCATAGTGCCACCGTTAGGCTAGTGAAGTTATTAAAAATGAGATAGAAATAACAACAATAAAAACAATAATCAGTAAATAATTCACGTGTACCTCAATCTTTATATATATAAAAGTAAGATAGTCTACAAATAATTTCCCCCCCCCCCCCAAAACTTGCATTAATAATAATTAAATTATTATTACTAAAAGTAACAATAATTAATAATTACTATAAAATTAATAATAAATTTTCTAATACATCAGTTTTTCAATGCTAATCATGAATTTTTCAATATATTATTATGTGAATATTAAATATTGAGTTAATATCATTATATATATATATATAAGAAATATAGTCATTATGAAAAAGTCAATAACTTTTTCCTCCAAACTATTTTTTGTCTCTAAAATTTGCATTAAATTTGTATGCATTTTTCAATATTATTAATTAATCAAAAATAAATATTTTCTATCATCTTTTCATCAATTAATCCATCAATCAATCAAAATTAAATATTATTTCTGATGAATATAAATAGACAACTTAAACTATTAATTAAATTATAGAAAATCACCTATTTATATAAAATCTTATCTTTATATCTTAATCTTAATCCTTAGGAAATCTTTATCTTTATATATATAAAAGAAGGATAATTATTAGGGAAAAGTCAAAAATAATCAAAAATCAATATTTTTTGTCAGATCTTTTTATCAATTAATTTGTCAATCAATCAAAAACAAATATTATTTATGAGGAATATAAATAGACACTTAAACTATTAATTAAGTCACATAAAATTATCCATTTATATAAAATCTTATTTTTATACAATATATATATTAAAGTATAATAATTTGTAAATTTTTTGCCATTCAAAAATCTGCCAAGCTATTTTTTTACTTTTAAAATTTGTATTAAATTTGCATGAGTTTTTTGATAAATATTAATAAACAATTTGAATTGTTAATTAAGTCATAGAAAATTATCCATTTGTATAAAATCTTATCTTTATATATTTATCTTATATATATATATAATATATTAAAATAAGATAATCAGTCAAAGTATTTTGTCAAGTGTCAATCAATGGTAAAAAAAAATTCTCCAAAACTTGTATTAAATCAAAGATAGTGATTAATTAAGTATTAATTTTATTTTAATAATTATATTATAGTCTTAAAAATGTGATATTTTAATAAATTCATAAAAAAATATTTAAGCTTGTCAAATGTTTAGAATTTTCAATATATCTATATAATAAGACAGAAGTGTTTTTGAATCTATATAATAAGACAGAAGTGTTTTTGAAAATATGTTGATAGATGTCAAATGAAAAGCTGAGATCAATTTTAGATAAAAAATCAATGGGTGAGAATATATGCCCACGCAAACCAAACACCCCCCCCCCCCCCCACTCCCCTGTCGATTTTAGATAAAAAAATCAATGTTTGGACTTTTCAAGTGAACTTTATGCCTATAAAATTGAAGTCAGTTAGGAAATTTAATTCAATTATTCTGCTTTGATTGTTAAAATACATCTATTTTAAACATTTAGTTAACCTTTCTCTTTTTCTTAGATATTTATATTTTTATTTTTTTTCTCTTGATTATTACCCATTAAGTATTTTCTATACATGACAATTATTTATTATTAGATTTGGTAGCAACTGATTTGAAAATAACATTTCATTGCCATTGAAATTTGTGTTAACTTTTAATATTACCAATTTTTTTTGTTTCTTGGTATTTTTAGATTGAAGTATAGCAGTTATGGACAATATCAGTATTTTTGGTCAAGTAAGTTTTTTTTTTTTCTTCATATAAATTTAAGTACCTCTTTTATAATATAAAGCCTTTTTTTTTTTATAAAGTTATCATATCTAATTTTTTTCTAATAAAATATTTTTTTTCTTATACTTTATAGGTGGATGGAGACTTACACTGAACTGTAATATTAATTCCGTTTACTAATTTTCTTATTTATGTGTATAAAGTTTGATTTATCACTTTAAAGTGTTTTTTTCCTTATACTCTATTCGCATTCGTGAGTTAAACCTAAAAGTTACTTAAACATTGAATATGCATTTTTTTGATTATTTTAAAAATAATTTCTTAATATATTATACTTATTTTTTATAGATGAAGACAAAGCAATATCAAAGGCCATCCCTTCTGGCAAAGGAAAGAAAAATACATATCATGTGGTATGGTTTCTCAACAATTTTTAAAACTTTCTTTTTCAAAGATTATATAAATTTCTTTTTTTATATAGATTATATGGATTTCTTTTCGAGATTATATAGATTGCATAGTATCGTATACTTTTTTTTATGTAAATTTTTTAAAAGTTTTTTTTTTAAATATTTATTTAATTCTTTTTATTGAATGAGAAATGTTTTCTTGAAGCATTTATACAACATGTTAATACATTTGTACATAATACGAACTTTTGAAGGAAAGAAGAAAAGGACAAAAATAAAATTTAATATAACAGAAAGAATATTAGCGTGTAAAAAATATTACACGCTAATATTCACATTTTGTGTACCCAATTATCTAATAGTTACGTTCAATATCTTTTCAACGTAATGCATAGTGAGTTTGTAGTTCTATGCGCTTCATGTGTTTTTAAATTTCATCAATGTATGCATTGGTTTTTATATGACTGACAACTTAATCAAGTGAAAAGGAAAAGTCAGTTAAACGGAAAAAAAAAATCCATGACATAAGCGAAGCAAGAGAGGGGATAATCTTCACATTTTATTTGCAACAGTAGTAGTAGTATTTGATATTTATTTTTTTTTATATTTATTTGGCAACAATAGCACTAATTGGTATGTATTATAGAACACTTTTTTAATTTAATTTTTATTATCCAACGTTAATAAGTATATAATAATTTTAATTTTTATTCAGTATTTAATCTTAATATTATTTATTTTTATATTATTTATACCGTGTCTTTAGGCACGGACATTTTCTAGTATATAATAAAGCTCAATAATTTTTTAAAATGTCTACAGCTGATATTAATTTTGAACATTTCAATGGACGAGATTACTTTGTATTCTCGTCTAACATTGTCTCTCTCTCTCTCCCTCTCTTTTTCTCTCTCTCAAACCCACACCTCACCCACTTCCCCATGCCAGCACTTTGTAATCCTCTCCCCCTCTCCCTCACTCACTGCCCCTCTCTCTCTTTTCCCCTTCTCCTTCCCCACATGAAAGCATCAGCTCGTTCTGTCTCTCTCTCTCTCCGGTTTCCCTTGTGCGGGCCGACCACCACTTGCTAATATCTGTCGCCACCATCTCCGATCCTCTCTCTATTCTCTTTCAAGCCGGCCACACAGACCCACCCATCGCGAACCAGTAGCCATCACAGACCCGCCCACCCACCCACGTCGTCGTCGGCCCCCCCTGTCGCCCCACCAACCGTTGTCGCCCCTCTCTTCGCCGTTTGCTGCACCCCTTCTCGGCCCAACCCCACCGTCATCGCCGCCCCCATCCGCCGCAGCCCCCTCTCGAGACCACCGAGGAGAAGCTATTCATCGGTGGGATTTCATGGGAGACTGCCGTTCTCTGCACCTATGCGAGCGAGTTGCAGATCCTCGGTGAGATTTAATTTAACCTCAATTTCTCCTTTGGATGGGTTCCTTTTTTTATTTTACTTTTTGGGTTTCCACTTCTTGAGTGCTGCTTTTACTGTAATTATTTGTGTTCTCTTCATCTTCATTTATGGGTTTTTGCTAAGGTCTAGATATACTTATATGTAGATACTTTTGTACTTGTGCTAATGGCTACTCGCATGAGCAAGTGCATAAACATACTCCTTTTGAGTGGGTACATGAAATCATATTGCTCAGATCTGGTTGATGTGCTTTAGACACCAATTCAATGTATGCTTTATATAGATGGTCAGATCTATCTGGGGACATCAACCAATGCATGCTTTATATTGAGCTTTATATTGGGCTAATCCAATGCATGAATTATGAAAAGGGGACATCAGATCTAACAGGTTTTTTCATCTCTTTTGGGGATAAAAATTCCTTCAGATAATATTGAAACAGTTTCTTCTGATCATATACAGATTATATTATTTTAACCATTTTCGTAGACTGTATGCAACTTATAATGACTTATGAAGATTTTTATAAGTTTTATGCATAATCCATCAATAATTCATTGAGGTGATTCTTCAAAAACAAAATTATTAATCTCCTTATCTTTTAAACATCATTCTCCATTGTTGTTTTGGTTTTGATTACAGACGGGAATTGTTGTTTTGGTTTGAGAATTGTTGTTTTTGGTTTTTTCAACCTTTTCATTTGACCATAAGCACCAATCCAATGAAACAGTTCCCAAACTCCAAGACTTTACTCCACCATCAAAACTGCCTTTAAACCTTTTTGATGAAACCAGCTTGGACCTAAAAGCTAAAAATGGTTAAAATATAGATGTTCATCTCTATATTCTAATTGAGTAAAACAAAAGGAGTAATAATATGGTTAAAATTTATGATCAATTATTCTAATTGAGTAAAATAAAAGGAGTAATAATATTCTAATTGAGTAAAAAATTGTTAATTTGTTCCTATCTTTTAAAACACTCTTTTGACGTTGATATAGAACCAACGATAGAGTACTTGGGTGATTCATAGGTACAACCTTTCAAATTTCATGGTTTATTGATGGATTTTCCAGTTATTTGGAAGGCTGCAATTTCTCAGTGGCCAAATTTCCTGTTTGTATGAATTGGCTTTGTGTGTATATATTGTTCTTTCTTATGTTAATGTACATTTTAAACCTTTTTGTGGTGATGTTACGATTTTGAATATCTTTTAAAACATTCTTTTGACGTTGATATAGAACCAACGATAGAGTAGTTTGGTGGGTCATAGGTATAACCTTTTAAATTTCATGGTTTACTGATGGATTTTCCAGTTATTTGGAAGGCTGCAATTTCTTAGTGGCCAAACTTCCTGTTCATATGAATTGGCTTTGTGTGTATATGATTGTTCTTTCTTATGTTAATGTACATTTTAAACCTTTTGTGGTGATGTTACTTTTGTATGGAATAATTCATTGGTTCAGTTCTTTGTTTGTGATTAGTTTACTCATTCTTTAAGGTAAATGGGGGATTTAAGTTGTTTTTGTATCAGGATAATTCTTATTCTGTATGCACATGCACAAACAAGACATTTTCAAAAACTTTCAAAATTATTAATGTCTTCATATTAAACAAACCAGTGTCTCTATATCAAATTTGCACATTTCTTAACATATAGTACAGCAGCAAAGAGCTCACAAGGGCCCATGCATATGGGTTGCATATGAACTAATGATTTATAGCCCATCACAAATGATTTGCCTCTATCTCCCCACCTTCCTTCTCTATCTCTCTCTCCCTATCTCAGCTTTTGTTTATATACACGTATATGTATATATTATTTGCATATGTAATTGTTATATACATGTGTTTTGACAGATTGCATACATGTATATGTGTTTTTTTTTTATATTTGATTTGTTTGGAATTGTAGAATACAGGTTGATATGTATTACTTGATATTTAATTTTTAATTTAATTGTTCAGATTATAGAATGCTTATTGATGTGTTTTTTTATATAGATTTAGTATTTTTTTTTTCTTTTATTATAAAAAGTTAACAAATGTTCAATAATTTTAATTTATGTTTTTTGATCAGTGTTTACAATTTTTTTTACTTGCTTTTATATTTTAATTATGTTTGTTTCTTATTTGAGTTTTGTAAAACGTTTAATACAAGTAAAATTATTACAAGTTCTTCACAAATTTTAACATAATATGTATAAATTATAATTGTATTTTAATTTTAATTTTAACATAATATGTATAAAGGCACGGGTATACGCTAGTTAAGTAAAAAAGAAATAGAAGATCTTTAAGCAGGCTCGGACCTACACTGAAGCCCAAGAGTTGATTGTCTCAAGCTCCAAAATTCTATTATTTTAGGGGGCCCATAAATTTGAAAACTCTTATTCCTCTCTCGTTCTGCCTAGCCCATAGGGGCGAATCTAGCCCAAGCCCACCCAATTTTGGTTCAACGCCCAATCCATTTTGCAAACCCTACTCTGCCTCTGCCCTTCTGCAAGCCCTTCTCCCTCTCGATCGCTCCTCCTTGATTGCTTGCCCTGGCTCTCGCTCTCGCTCACTTCATATCAGAAGTCACCCGCAAGAAGTAGCATTGCCATCACCGCCATGGCGTTGTGAAGCTTTTTGTGTTCAGGGATTGCCCTAAACCATCCGCCGCCTCTTGGAAGGAACCATACGGATTCATTTTGTCCCAACACATCGTCTGGCTGCTTCTCCGACGGTCGTGTTTTCATTGATTACATTGGTAATAAAAAAAATAGCTATATCAATCGATTCTTCCTCTAATTACATAATTTCCTTTTTTTTTGTTCTTGATTTAATTGCATTCTTTCGTTTTCTGTTCATTATTTTTAGTCTGGATTTTTGATGAATTAGCTTCAAATTTGCAATTCAAGTGATGATTAAAATAAATATTTTCCTTGTATTCGAGCTTTAACTATTTCATTCATGTTTATTTATTTTGGAGTTATTTTGCAAGTTTATTTCTTGGCATACGATATAATTTATAAATTTTTTGATTTTATTCTTTGATATAGTAGAAATATTTATTTATTTTTTAATAATTTATTATAAAAAAAATTAAATGTACATTAAAATTGGGGCAGGGCCGGACCTTTCGTCAGGCCATGAGACGTTTGCCTCAGGCCCATGAATACTTGATTATTTGGGGCCATAAAATTGGAACCCCTCCCCCACCCCCCGGGGGGCCACTGTCCAGCCGTCCACCCACTCCCCCTCTGCAAACCTGGCTCGCCCCTGCCCTTCTCCCCCTCTCGCTTTCGCTCGCTGCCCAGCCTCTCTCTCGCTCCGTCACCCTCGCCCTCGCTTTCGCCTTTCGCTGCTCGCCTGCTCCGTCGCTCGCTGCTCGTCTGCTCCGTCGACCGTCGCTCGCTGCCTCTCTCTCGCTCCATCGCTCGGTCCGTCGGTCGCTCGCCCTCGCCGACTCGCCTCGCCCTCGTGGCTGGTGGGCGGTGGTTCGCTCTCCGTCGCTCGCTGCCTCTCTCTCGCTCCGTCACCCTCGCCCTCGCTTTCGCCTTTCGCTGCTCGCCTGCTCCGTCGCTCGCTGCTCGTCTGCTCCGTCGACCGTCGCTCGCTGCCTCTCTCTCGCTCCATCGCTCGGTCCGTCGGTCGCTCGCCCTCGCCGGCTCGCCTCGCCCTCGTGGCTGGTGGGCGGTGGTTCGCTCTCCGTCGCTCGCTGCCTCTCTCTCGCTCCGTCGCAGTTTCGCACCCTCGCCGGCTCGCCCTCCGTCGCTCGCCTCGCCGGCTCGCCCTCGTGGCCGGTGGCTCGCTGCTCTTGCGTCTTGCCTCTTGCTCCGTCTCTCGCTGTCGCTGGTCGATCGCTGCCTCTCGATTGCCGATTGGCTCATCACTCATCAGATTCAGTCTTTCAGATCTGCTTCAGATCTGCTTCTCAGAGGCTCTGACTCCAGTCTCCAGATCTGCTTCAACTTTCTTTCTATCTGACTTCTTAATTAGTGGTTCGTTGCTCCTTCATTTCGTTTTGTTTATGATGCATTCGGAGATTTGGCTTGCTTGCCTATGTCTATTTTATTGTTGTTTGCTGAATCTGGTAAAAGCAAATTTAATTTTATTGATGTTGCTCTATTTTGTTTATGATACATGACATGATGACAACTGCGGAACAGAATTAACTTATGAACCCCACTCGAAAAATCTAAATATCATTAATCTCATAGCGTAGAACTCTAGTAAAATGGATGTTCAATTTCGATAAAGAAGGAGAATGAAGTTTGCTTACAAGGTCATAAGCTTGACGTGCCGACAGAACCTTCTCTGTGCAGAGGCTTAGAGCATTGTCCTAGTTTGCTTCAATATCCTTTTTCATCTTCTCGAACACAGCCTCGTCTTCTTCACTATTGCCTTTCTTTGAGCCCTGAGAAACCAGTCCCAAGCAGAACTTGGTCTGCTGTCTCGTCTGGTTTACCATAGCTTTGAACAAAAATTTTAAATAGCATTACAAAACCCAGAAACAAAAATCTAAATCTGAAAATACAGAAAAATGAAAGAAAAACAGATGCATATTTGAACTAATATTTATACAGGCACAGATACATGTAGAGAGGGTGGATTATAGGATTAAGAAGCGAGGAGGGCAACGTAAGTACCTTGGGAACGAGCTCCCTAATGGTATTGAGAAGCCTCTGGAGCTCCCTGATGTTAGGACTAATTACAATAATTACCCTTGAACTTAGGGGTGTCAAGTGTAATTTAATTTAGCCCTATTTTATTCCTTGACGAAGATAAATGTAAACAACCTTGCTCCTCTCTCTCTCTCTCTCATCTTTGCCTTGCCTTCATTCCCGCCTGCATCAACACCACTCCAATTGTTGACTCGCCACGGCCATTGGCCGTCGCCCCTCACTGTGAGTCCTTGAGTGGGTTGCTCCACTGCACTTTGAACTCTACAATCTGCTCCTCTGTCTGTCTTCTCATTGTCGCAAACGCTTCCATCTTGACATCTTCTTGACTTTTGCTGTCTGCTGGTATTAATCTCTCTCCCCCCCCCTTCTCTCTCTACACACACGCACATGTGCATATGCTTCATGCTTGACTTATTATACGTCTGATTTCTTCTCGGATTGGTTTATATATGGAAGTGATGAATGATTTTGAACGAGGTGATTTATCTTTCAGCAAAAACTGAGAATGTTTGGTTGATCTCACTTGTCTAGGACTAATTTGTTCAATTTTGGCCCCCTCATGGTGCACTGAAACAATTGGAATGTGTAGCTCAGAAGTATGACTTCCTATATTATATGTTTCTTGTTTTTCCTTGTGTTTATTTGCTAGATTTTTATTTTTGTTAAGTAGACTATTTTTTCAGTTCTTTTTTTAGCTATTGATATTTTGTAATATGCATTTTTTGGTTTAAAATTCTTATAAAAACAAGGGGAAAAAGCCATAGGATAGACCAAGTAGTCCGGTCCTCATTGGGATAAGTCCAGTCTTCGGTCCAGAAATTTTCCAAAAATTGGTCCTGGTTCGGTCTAAGGCCCAGTCTGGTCCAAACCAAATGAACACCCCTAAATGCAATGCCATTGGTACATATTGTTTTACTAACCGTTCTGAAATCTTCCCTTGCTTCTACTTCTACTTCATACTAGTAGTGCAGGGCAAAAGAAATAGAGCGAGCTGGATTACTGTATGCTTGCCATCAATTTTCACGAGGTAATTCTCATTCCACCTCCTTCAGAGACCCCCCCCCAAAAAAAAAACGTAAATGAAAACGAAATTGGGGGCTTTTGCAGTTCTTTTCTACAAGAGTGCGTAAATTGAATTTGGCAACATTTAGCAATGCAGCGATTGCCCAATCTTTTTGTCATATGAGAAGGGGGCTAATATTGTAATAAATGGGGATGGCAGTTATGGGTAAGAAGAATGTAATTCAAATCTTGGTGCCACTCAAGGAAGGGTATATAAGCCAGCAACTCTTGCTTTAGCGAGCATGCTTGAATACAATTGAGTCTTGTTTCCCTCTCTCATATTCTCTCTCTCTTTCTGCATTCTCTCTCCCTTTTTCTATTCATCAATTCTCGCGCAACTCATCCTGAATTGCTAGAGAATCCTCTGTCAGAATCGAGTTCTGACACTTTTGATGGATACCCCGTTGAAGAACATGAAATCGAACATGAAATCAATGCAGCTAACATGTCAAGGTCAATGGCATTTGATTTTCTTAATTTGATGGAACAACGTGATGTGTGCGCCCAGTGTTCTAAAACGCGCTAGGCGCTGGTGGGGTGCTAGCCCGGGGCTACCTAGGTGAGGGCTAGAAAATATGCCTGGGTAACTATAGATAATGACTTAGAACACATAGGAGTATGCTACTTGTTGAGAATGGCTTAGGGAAAGGTTTACCGAAAATTTTATTTTATTTTTTTCATTCTTTTCTGAATACCATTCTCTCTCTCTCCCCCTGGGTACTCGGACGCCCCCATTTTCAACCTTCTCACTCTTTTTCTCTCTCTCAAACCCGCTCTACCGATTGCATTGCAGCCCCCTGCCAACGTCGATTGCACCGCTGTCGCCCCCGCCAACGTTGCTTGGACCGCAGTCATCCCCACCCGGTTGGCTACAGAAACCTGTCGACGCGAGAGAGAAATTGAAGAGATGATTAGCAGTGGCGGTGATGAGAGAGAGAAATTGGGGCCAAGGGAAAATACTGAACACAAATCCAAACACACAAATCGGGGCCAAGAGAGAAATCGAGGCCAAGAGAGAAATCGAGGCCAAGGGAAGTTTTTAAGTCTTCGAAAATTAGACGACCGAGGCTCCTAGGCACTGCCTAGGCGTCGATTGGGCCGGCACCTAGGGTGCCGATTTGCCTATATTCGCAACGGCCAAGGGCCGCCTAACGCCTCTACGGTGCCGCCTTTTAGAATACTGTGTGCGCCAATCATCAGACCTACTTATGGCTCTTGGAAGGATGCCTCAAGTCTAGGCCTTTCATTGAAGTTAAGAAACTTCATGCTAGGATCCTCAAGTCTGGCTTCGATGGGGATTGTGTTATTAGCAGCCGACTCATCAATGGCTATGCCACTTTTAGTAACATAGATGATGCAGTACAGGTTTTTGTTAATATATCTGACAGAAGTACATCTACCTGGAATGTATTAATGTCTGAATTTTCTGGAAAGGAGCTGAATGGTGAGGTGTTGGAGCTATTCTCACGACTGCTAAGAGAAAATGCTATTCCAGATGAAACCACGTTTCGACATGTTCTAAGGGCTTGCCTTGGTTATCAAGTTACCTTCTGGTATGTGGAACAAATTCATGCTAAGATTATTTGACTTGGTTTTGCTACAAGTCCCCTTGTTTGCAATCCTTTGATTGATTTGTACTCAAAAGAGTGGGTTTGTGAATTCTGCTAAAATGGTCTTTGAAAAATTATCTTTGAGGGACAATGTTTCTTGGCTTGCTATGATATCCGGTTTATCTCAAAATGGACATGAAGAAGAAGCAATCATCTTATTCCATGAGATGTACAGGTCTGGAATAGTTCGTACTCCATATATTTTTTCAAGTGTTGTAAGTGCTTGTAGCAAAATACAGTTACTTGACATGGGAAAGCAGCTTCATACCCTTATATTTAAATGGGCATTTGAATCTGAAACTTTTGCATGTAATGCACTTGTCACGTTGTATTCCCATTGTCATGACTTTGTATCTACTGAACAAGTTTTCAGCAACATGCAATGCAGGGATGAAGTTTCATATAATTCGCTCATCTCAGGGCTTGCTCAGCGTGGATTTAGTGAGAAAGCTCTTCAATTGTTTGAGAAAATGCAGCTTGATTGTTTGAAACCTGATAGTGTTACATTAGCGAGCCTTGTGAGTGCCTGTGCATCAGTGCAGGCACATTTTAAGGGAAACCAGCTCCACTCATGCAATAAAGGGTGGAATCTCTTTTGATATCATTATTGAAGGATCTCTTCTTGACCTTTATGTAAAATGTTTTGATGTTGAAACTGTGCGTGAATTCTTCCTTACAACTCAAAAGGTAAACATCGTTCTATGGAATGTGATGTTAGTGGCTTATGGGCAAATAAGTTATCTGAGAGAGTCATTTAAGATATTCTCAGAGATGCAGATTGAAGGCTTGACACCTAATCAATACACCTATCCCAGTATATTGAGAACCTGCACGTTTGTGGGAGCTCTGTATCTAGGGGAGCAGATCCATGGTCAAGTCATAAAGATTGGATTTCAGCCAAATGTTTATGTTTGTAGTGTGCTTATAGATATGTATGCCAAGCATGGAAAACTGGATACTGCTCACAAAATTCTCAGACGACTCAATGAGAAAGATGTTGTCTCCTGGACAGCTATGATTGCTGGATATGCCCAGCATGATCTGTTTGTTGAAGCCCTAACACTTTTTGAGGAAATGCAAGACAAAGGGATCCATTCAGACAATATAGGATTTTCAAGTGCCATAAGTGCATGTGTTGGAATCCAAGCACTCAATCAAGGACAACAAATTCATGCCCAAACAATTATCTCAGGTTACAATATGGATCTTTCAATTGGAAATGCGCTTGTTTGTCTCTATGCTAGATGTGGTAGAATTGAAGATGCCTACTTAGCATTTGATAAAATTGGTGCTAACTATAATATTTCTTGGAATGGGTTGATATCACGCTTTGCGCAGAGTGGTCACTGTGAGGAAGCACTTAAAGTATTCTCTCAAATGAATTATGTGGGAGTTGAACCCAATATGTTTACCTTTGGTTCTGCAGTTAGTGCTGGGGCTCATACGACTAATGTAAAACAAGGGAAGCAGAATCACGCTATGATTATAAAGATGGGATATGATATAGAAATTGAGGCATCCAATGTTTTAATCACATTGTATGCTAAGTGTGGGAGTCTTGATGATGCCAAGAGAGAGTTTCTTGAAATGCCTGTAAAAAATGTAGTTTCTTGGAATGCCACGATCACAAGATATTCTCAACATGGATGTGGTGTGGAAGCAATACAACTAGTTGAGGAAATGAAAGGGCTTGGCATGATGCTGAACCATGTCACCTTTATTGGTGTTCTATCAGCCTGTAGTGATGTGGGCTTAGTAGACAAGGGACTCAGCTACTTTAACTCCATGACTGAAGAACATGGCCTAGAACCAAAAATAGAACATTATGTTTGTGTGGTAGATATTCTTGGACGAGCTGGCTTTCTTCCCCGGGCTAGAGAATTCATAGAGGAAATAATGCCATGATTTGGAGGACCCTCTTAAGTGCTTGCACGGTGCATAAGAGTATGGAAATTGGACAATTAGCTGCTTGTCATTTTTTGGAGCTTGAACCTAAAGATTCAACAACTTGTGTTATGCTATCAAATATGTATGCAGTTGCAAGGAAATGGGATTGTAGGGATCAGGCTAGACAAATGATGAAAGTTAGAGGAGTAACGATTGTAGGGATCGTGTGTCTACTTCTCGTTCCCATTCGATTAGTGATGTAGAAATGGTAATAGCAAATCGGTTCTATACACTATTAGAGGCAGATATGGATATTCTTTCTCTTGAGGAATTGCTAATTTAGGTGGAGAGAGGGGTCTTAGAGGAGGCAAGTATGGCGATTGATGACAGGGGTAAGCGGGATCATGTTGAGGAAGATGATGATTCGTTTGAAAGGGCAGGTAGTTCGAGATCTGATTTTGTTCTAGTCAAATCAAAGCCCCAGAAGAAGAAGGAGAGGAATGCTAAAGCAAGAGCTATGCAGGGATCTGATATAGGCGGCCCTGTGCTGACGGTCCCAGCATGAGTCAATCCGTAGTTTGTTTTCGATTTGATTATGTTGTTTTAGTTGTTTCTTTCCATTTCATGCGGGTGATGCCCTTGCCTAATTTGTGTTCTTCCTTTGCTTGTTTGGTGCGGGGAATGCCCTGCCTATGGTTGTAGGTTCTTTTTTTTGTTATAACGTAATTCTTACTTACAGAAAAAAAATTCTAAACCCTATCGCATTCCTTGATCCAA
The DNA here is from genome assembly GCF_014633365.1 of Diospyros lotus. NCBI lineage: Eukaryota > Viridiplantae > Streptophyta > Magnoliopsida > Ericales > Ebenaceae > Diospyros > Diospyros lotus. The sequence continues at coordinate 40,374,587 of NC_068350.1, read as the reverse complement.
TCACAAAATTATCAGCATTGCGTTTGTCATTGCCTCTACAACCGCCGTATTCACCAATCCTCCCCTTGCTCCTGACGACGACTACCATCCCCCTCACCACCTCTTTGTATTCCGTGGCTGCATGCTCAAAATCTATTGCTACCTCTACCTTCCTCCCATTGGGATCTCCTGTTCAGCACTTGGTGCCAGTTCGTCCTCCTTCTGTAGCAAGAATGAAGCCTCCCAAGGAAGAATTTAGGGATCTTAGATCCCTTGAGTAATAGTAGTGATAATGGGATCTTGGATAGTCCATTTGCTATCTATAAACAAGGGCGAATCCAAAAGGGGGTGGACATAGGGGGGACTTATATATATATATATATATTTTATGTTTGGGTTGAGCTCATGCCACCCCCCCCTCGCCAAATCCGCCATTGTGCATAATTGTATGATGCAACCACTAGGCTAGAAAATTCTCCAAGAACTAATTTTAAAGATAGATTGAGTGCGTTATTTGACAATGTTCTTTGCCATATTCTATCATTTCTTGATAACACATATGCCATGCCCACTTGTGTTTTGTCGAAAAGATTAATGAATGTTTCTCGTTTTCTGCCTCATATAATTCTTGATGATTCTTTGATCGGGGGAGGTAATTATAGAGAATTTGGATTGGACTTTGACAAGTTTGGTCTTAGGCAGATATTGTTGAGAATATCTGGAATTGATCAATTTTAATATACATGTCATTTCGATTTGAATGACAGTGTAGTCCAAACACTGTTATGTTATGTGGTAGCAAAAAATGTGGAAAAAATTAATATCCATTTGAGGCCCTCCACAATTGGGAAAAAACTATCTGTGGAAATTTTTACATGTTAATCTTTGATAGTGTTGAAGTTATGGGGATTTAAAAAGTTAAATGTCCCTCAATTAGTAAATCTACAAAATCTGAAAGTGTTGCACCTTGCCATGCTACCTAGTATTGAATTCTTGACAATGTTATTTCAAAGTTGTAATTGGGTGCTTGAAGAGTTGCGCTTGTTGGATGTATAAGGGATATTGATGGTTTTTATCTTTTGATGCCAATGTTGAGAAAGTTTTCTCTCACTATAATTTTTGGTGGTACTGAGGGTTTAAAAGTTTTCTTTGATACTCTAAAACTAGAGATTTTTGAATATACTGGTGATTTTTCAAAATTCCATTTTGTGAATAAACCGAACTTTGTTAGAGCAGTAATCTCTTTTGAGATTGTGCTAGATAGGGAAATGGAGAATGCATCCAGCTTTATCAACAATTTGCAGGATGTAAAATCTCTTTATTTGTCTCGTGCTTCCCTAAAGGTATATTCTGACATTAAAAACTGTTAAATATAAGAAAATTCAAAATAAATGACTAGCTCTTAATATTTCTATCTTTGTAAGTAGGTTGCATATCCACTATCTGTTTTTAGTAGTTTGATTGTTCTAAAGTTGAAGTTCGTGACCCTTAACAACATTGTTGGAATTGTACCATACTTGGAAAATCTCGTTATCCATTGGGTAAGTTCTTTTAATGCTTTCTATAGTAGGAATAAATTTAATTTTCACAGTCATATAATTTTTTTTCAACAGTATAAATATCGCAACAAATTTTTTGATGTTGAAGAATTCAACACCCTGTATCTATTGTCAGGAATAGTGCCTGTGTGTTTGGATAAAATTCTTAAGAATATAAAGTTCAAAAGGTTCGTAAATGATGGTTGGGACACCTGGCTCGTTAAGTACTTTTTGAAGAATGGTAAAGTTTTGGAAAAGCTAAAATTTTTTGTATTAGAGAAATACTGGAATGCATTAATGGAAGCAACTCGCAATGCGATTTTACATTTTCCATGCCACTCAAAAACTTGCAAGTTTAGCTTTGAACCTCTTATGGAATAGTAGGATTTTCTATTTTTTTAATCTTGAAGATATACACTTTGATTGAATATTGATTACTGATTTGTTTCACATTCAAATGTATACAAGAAAAATTCATGTACAACAATCAAATTTCTTTCCGCCTCTACTTTTCCTTTGCCTTGTATATAATGTTGTTTGTCCCTTTCTACAATTGTTTATGTTGGGTTTTTAATGTTTGTCAATTTGATTTTAGGCATTGTTATTTGCAATTTGTTACTTGATTATTTTCTACCATTCTATTTTGCAATTGTTTATGTCCAATAATAGTGAAAATATGGATATAAACAATTGCAAAATAGAATGGAAGAAAATGATCAAGTAACAAATTGCAGATAACAATGCTTAAAATCAAATTGGCAAACATTAAAAATCCATCATAAATAATTGCAAAAAGGGACAAACAACATTATATACAAGTAGGGCAAAGGAAAAGTAGAGGCAGAGAGAAATTTGATTGTTGTACATGGATTTTTCTTGTATACATTTGAATGTGAAACAAATTAGTAATCAATATTCAATCAGAGTGCATATCTTCAAGATTAAAAAAAACAAAAAATCCTACTGTTGCATAGGAGGTTCAAAGTTAACCTTGCAAGTCTTCGAGTGGCGTGAAAAATGTAAAATCGCATTGCGGGTTGCTTCCATTGCTGCGTTCCAGTTTAGTTTTTCCAAAACTTTACCATTCTTCAAAGGATACTTTACGAGCCCAAGTCCCAACCATCATTGAAGAACCTTTTGAACTCTATATTCTTAAGACTTTTATCTAAACACACATGCACTATTCCTGATAGTGGATACAGGGTGTTGAATTCTTCAACATCACAAAATTTTTGGCGATACTTATACTGTTGGAAAAAAGTTATGAGTGAAAATTAAATTTATTCCTACTCTAAAAAGCACTAAAAGAACTTACCTAGTGAATAACGAGATTTTTCAAATGTGTTACACTTCTAAGAAAGTTGTTTGCTAGTCTTCAAAGGCCACGAACTTTAAGCTCTAAAATAGTCAAACTACTAAAAACAGATCGTGGATATGCAATTTTCATGCAAAAATAGAAATAGTACGAGCTAATCATTTATTTTAAATTTTCCTATATTTAATAATTTTTAAGGTCAAAATATACCTCTAGGCCGCATGTGACAAATAAAGAGACTTTATATCCTGCAAATTATTGATAAAGCTGGATGCATTCTCCCTATCTAGCATAGTCTCAAAATAGATTACTGCTCTAACAAAGTTCAGTTTATTCACTAAATGAAAATTTGGAAAATCACCAATATACTCAAAACCTCTAGTTTTGGAGTATCAAAGAAAAATTTTAAACCCTCAATACCACCAAAAACTATAGTGAGAGAAAACTTTCTTAACATTGGTATCAAAAGATGGAAACCATCAATATCTCCCCATACATCCAACAAGCGCAATTCTTCAAGCACCCAATTACAACCTTGAAATAACTTTATCAAGGATTCAATACTAGGTAGCATGGTAAGGTGCAACACTTTCAGATTTGGTAAATTTATCAATTGAGAGACATTTAACTTTTTAAATCCCTATAACTTCAACACTATCAGAGATTGACATGTAAAAATTTTCACAGGTAATTTTTCCCCAATTGCAGAAGGTCTCAAGTGGATATTAATTTCTTCCACATTTTCTGTTATCTCATAACGTAGTAGTGTTTGGACTGTACTGTCATTCAAGTCGGAATAACATGTATATTGAAATTGATCAATTACAGGTATTCTCAATAATATTTTCCTAAGACCAAACTTGCCAAATTCCAACCCAAATTCTCTATAATTACCTCCCCTAGTCAAAGAATCATCAAGAATGATATGAGATAAAAAACGAGGAACATTCATTAATCTTTTCGACAGAACACAAGTGGCCATGGCATATTTGATATCAAGAAATGATAGAATATGACAGAGAAAATCGTCAGGTAATGCACTCAATTTATCTTCAGAATCAGTTATTGGAGAATTTTCTATCAAAGTTACAGATCGGGGGGGGGGGGGGGTGGCACGGCCCAAACATATATATATATATATAAGTCCCCCCTGGATCTGCCCCTGTTTACAGACAGATCATCCATGCTAACCTCTTGTAGGAGTTGAGCTTTTCGAGAAATCTCTTCAGCAGACGGACTATTCGAGGTCCCATTATTATTACTATTACTCAAGGGATCCCTAATTTTTTCCTTGGGAGGCTTCATTTTTGCTACAAGAGGAGGAAGAACCAATACCAGGTGATGAACTGGAGATTTCGATGGGGGAAGATAGAGGTAGCGACAGATTTAGAGGTTGCAACCATGGAATACGAAGAGGGAGATGGTGGTCGTCGTCGATAGGGTTGTTGTAGAGGCAATGACAAATGCAATGCTGACAACTTTGTGATTGAATCAAGGAGTGTCAAGGTTTAGGGTCTAGGATTTTTTTCTGTAAGTAAGAATTATATTATCACAAAAAAGAGAACCTATAACCATAAGTGGGGCATTCCCTGCACCAAACAAGCAAAGGAAAAACTCAAATTAACCAAGGGCATCCCCCGCATCAAAAGGAAAGAAACAACATAATCAAATTGAAAACTACGAATTGACTCATGCTGGGTCTGTCAACGCAGAGCTGCCTATGTCAAATCCCTGCGTAGCTCTTGCTTGAGCATTCATCTCCTTCTTCTTCTGGGATTTTGATTTGATTGGAACAAAATCAGGTCTGAACTTCCTGCCCTTTCAACGAATCATCCTCTTCCTCAACACGATCCCGCTTACCCTTGTCATTAATTGCCATACCTACTTCCTCTGAGACCCCTCTCTCTATTGGAACAAGCAATTCCTCAGGAGAAGGAATATCCAGATTTGCCTCTGATAGTATGCAAAATTGATCATTATTTGGAGGCTCAAAGGCTGATTGGAGCCCACGCTTTAAAGGCTCATGGGTAGGCCGCTTATGAGCATTAAGAGGCCCACTTATGTGTTGGGCCAACCTAGCTTCCTTATGCAATCCACGTGGGTCATGGCCTGCCACATCCAAATCACGCATTGAGCCCACACACGAACAAGACTTGCCAACTGCTTGACCTAACCCATCTTGCCCATTGTCCAACTGTCCTCCTACAATCACTAACGAGTCGTGATAATTTTGTCAAAAAGGATGTGTCAGATGTTGGTGAAAGGCGCGCTAGTGAGGTCGAAAATTACCCATGGAGTTGCCATAACCAGAAGGATTTTGAATCTCACGGTTGGCTCATATCTTGTTGCCACCTTCCTTATATGGACCAATAGTTGTCGCCATTGCCAACACCACCACCTGCCTCATGGATGAGATGTTGTTTGTGCCTCCACCAGAGTTTCAATTCCCCTAAGAAACGATGCAATCTTCCATAGCCATATCCACCTCCCCACTATCACGACCATTATCGTCTTGTTCTTCGAAATGAAGCGGTCGACCATAGTTATCTCGCAGGTGACCTTCTCCATCTGGACATGGTGACGTACCAAAACCCTGACCACTTGTCAGGGGAGGGAATGACGACGGATCCCTATAGTCCAACATTCTGGAATCATGGTTTTCATGAGTCATTTCCTCACGAAAGTTAATTTCTTCGTCCATCAGGTCGTCTTCAACAAATTGATTTTTAATCTGCCCTCTAACATCCTTCGACTGACCATCATCAAACAAAACCACCTCCCTTCCACCATTTTCCGCCAATGAATCTTCTAAAGCACGTTCCATTGAACGAATAGTGGCCACATTTCTTGACCTTGATCCGTGGGCATGCTTAGAGATGCCTTCCATGCTTCGGCCAAGAGGTGGTTGGCTTATTTGGCGGGATCTCATTGGCGAGGGCCACTGGGAATGCACCAGATTCTTTGATTTTTTAGGATTAGGCACTTGTGTGAGAACTTTTCTCTAGCTAGAGAGAGAAACAAAGGAAAAGAATGGGGTTTGGGTTTAGGTTCAGGGTTTAACCGTAAACCTCAAACCCTAAATCCTAAATCTTAAATCTCAAATCCAAACCCCAAACCTTAAACTCTAATAAGGAGTTTATGTTTTATTTAAATTGTAATGTGGTTTAAATTAAACGTATATATATATATATATCCTTTAGTATAATGAGGAGTGGATATCATTTTTAAATGTTAGGAATATGCGTGACGGATAATCCACAGTTCGTTATACTATAAATACGTTCCTGGCCATAGAGTTCATAACCTGGATAGTAGCAACTCGCAAAGACCAGTATATCGTCTTCTTCCTTGTTCAGTATGAGATACTAAAAGATAAGGTTGGTGAGTCTTATGCTATTCTATATGACATATAGAAGGAAGATGAGTGGGTGCCTGTTATAGGAACGAGTTCACTGAACATGACTGTTAATATTGAATCACATGGATTTTGTCTCACGAGTCAATGATTCAATGTTAACTATAGATGTGCAACTAGTCCTCAGACCTGAGATGACATGGATATCTATGCATTGGTGGATTAGGTTATTAGAAATATTATATGGTTGTTATAATAAGGAATGACTATACGTATCTATGTGCCTAATTTAGTGATGCACGAGGTATGTGTGCATCAGAGATGTCATCTATCACTTTGAGATTTATGAGGAGGATATCATATGCAATCCAATAATCATTTGACGATAAATTCTTGGCTGAGATAATATGATGACGGAATGTGTGTTCCATAAGGTTGTGTCCTATTAGTCAGATTAATTTTGAATTCGATCATATGACAAGATTAAGAGATTTGACCTACTGCTCATGATCTCATATGTTGTCAGGATATAGTATAATAGAAGGACCGTATTACATGGTATTATAGTAAAAGGTTCACAATACCCATTTTACATTAAATTGGGTAATCATAACATATTATTAGATATCACTCATGATTTACTGGAATTAATAATTGATTAATTCTCGTTGACAATTTAATTGTGAATCAAAAAGTCCCACCCAATAAGAAATCACTTTTAAGATAAGAAGGATAAATTAGTAATTATGTAATTACTAATTATGGTGCATTTATTTATTGAATAAATAAGAATAATTAAATGATTATATTATGAATATGATTATTTAATTATTAATTGGAACAAACTTTTTGCTAGCACATTAAGCCTGGCCCAATGGCACGTAAGGTTTATCGGTGATCCTCTATAAATAGGATCATAAGCCCCATAAACAGAATACAAGTGAATTTAGATTTAGTAAAAAAAATTTAGAAAGTTTTTGCTTCTTCTCTCTCGACTCTTGGGTCAAAGTGGTTTCAAGTGGACCGACTCGGCATCCTACACTTGAAGGATTTTATGGCGTTTTACCTACAGGTGGAATTTGGTTTCGTCAAAAGGTATTTTTCTGTTTAGTTTTTAGTTTTGTAAATCATATTTGCTGAAAAACGTGATACTTGTAAAAAAATTAATTTTTATTCCGCTGCGCATGATCATATCTATGTATTTTAACAAGGGATACAAATACTATGTTCCAGTTTTTGCATATGTTTACCAATACCTTTGGATTCCTATGTCTCGCACGTTGTTTATTAGTTATGATATAGATGGATAAAGGAAAGAAACGAATGAACAATGTTTTCAATATGGGGCAACCCTCTGCAAAGTGGGATGACCACACACATCTACAATTTATAAAGTTGGTACAACAAGAGATTCATAAGGGAAATAGGCCTGCATCATTTATAAATAAGGATGGGTGGAAAGATTTGGTCAAGACACTTAATCAAAAGAATGTGTTATGACAACAAACAATTGAAAAACTACTGGGATTTTATGAAGAAGGAATGGACCCTTTTTAAGCAAATGATGCGAGGAGAGTCAGGTTTGGGATGGGACAAAACAAAGAAGACTATTGCGGCAGATAAAGATTGGTGGGAATAGAAAATTAAGGTATTTCCATGTGTTCTCCATATGACAATTTTCGACCATCCCATCTTTGTCAATCAATGTTCTGAACCTTTTAATTTGGGCAATCGGTCTATAGTTGACTGTCTTTTGTACAATTGATCATTCAGGCTCTTTGTCCTCACACAATTGTCTATTTCCCTTTACAACCAAACTGTCATGTCCCTAGGAGGATTAGAAGGGTAATATTGTGATAGGGATATAATAAAGGGGTAATATTGTAATAGGCTTATATTAGTTTGTTAGGAGATATTTTAGTTAGTGGTTAGAAGCACGTGGGTGTTCTTATGCAATTAGCTAGAAGCTAATAATGCCTATAAAAGGCCGTTGTAAACAGAGGAATGCTTATGTTGATTTTGATAATTGAATTCTCAATTCTCTCCTAAGATTTCTCTCCAATCTCCAGCTCGTCATTGTGTCCACACTTCATATGGTATTGGAGTTCACAAATGGATGTCTTAATATACCTGTTAAACTTGTTCGTTGATGGGACAAGGCTTGGATATAGCAGGTGTTTGATTCCTTTCCCTTACATTTGTGCATGAGCGTCTTGAGACTCAATTTATTCATATGAAAACAGTTCATGATTCAATGTTGGTCCTACCAATTCTAGATGCATTTCTGATTGAATTCATTCCATGCAGCTGCATTGAACCATGTAAAAGCTTGTAAATTGATTATTTTCTTGTGTCGTTTTTCTGATTTACATATTTCTGCTCTTAGCAGATGTTGTTTCTATCTTTGCAACTTATAGTCCTATCTATTTGACCCTACAGGGCTTAAAAGTTGTATGCAAAGAGGATACTCCTACATACAAGGTGCAGAAGAATTACTTCATGATTTAAAACAAAACAACTATGAAATCCATGCATTCACAAATTATCCAATCTGGTAAAGATAGTTGCCAGTTCTAAAACAAAATAATTCAATGAACTGTTCATCACTATTTCTCATCAGGAAAATTTTACTTTGTAGGTATGAAATGATTGAGGAGAAGTTGAAACTATCAACCTATTTATCTTGGTCCTTTTGTTCATGCAACACTGGTAATGGTTTGACCTTGATAAAACTTCATTTGTGCATTGTTCAGTGCTCAAGCTAGTTCTGGAATGCTTGAACTACATAAATAATAAATGGCTAGTTTGATATTATATTCATTTTATGTCACTAGTATATCTTGTGCAGTGAGTCAATGTTGTCAGTCGAGGTGTTCTTAGCCTGCAGTAGTATATTAAGCTAGCATTAAGGGTGCAGTAACAGGTCCAATATGATGTCTGTGCTCATATACACATCTTTTGCATATCTTTTATCCTATGATGGTGCAGAAAGTTAACCATGTTTTCAAGGAGGGGTATATGGCGCCACTCCCTCAAGGAGGGGTAAGAAGAATGTAATTCAAATCTTGGCGCCACTCCCTCAAGGAGGGGTATATAAGCCAGCAACTCTTGCTTTAGCGAGCATGCTTGAATACAATTGAGTCTTGTTTCCCTCTCTCATATTCTCTCTCTCTCTCTCTCTCTCTCTCTCTCTCTCTCTCTTTCTGCATTCTCTCTCCCTTTTTCTATTCATCAATTCTCGCGCAACTCATCCTGAATTGCGAGAGAATCCTCTGTCAGAATCGAGTTCTGACACTTTTGATGGATATCCCGTTGAAGAACATGAAATCGAACATGAAATCAATGCAGCTAACATGTCAAGGTCAATGGCATTTGATTTTCTTAATTTGATGGAACAACGTGATGTGTGTGCCCAGTGTTCTAAAACGCGCTAGGGGCTGGTGGGGTGCTAGCCTGGGGCTGCCTAGGTGAGGGCTAGAAAATATGCCTGGGTAACTATAGATAATGACTTAGAACACATAGGAGTATGCTACTTGTTGAGAATGGCTTAGGGTAAGGTTTATCGAAAATTTTATTTTATTTTTTTCATTCTTTTCTGAATACCATTCTCTCTCTCTCCCCCCGGGTACTCGGACGCCCCCATTTTCAACCTTCTCACTCTTTTTCTCTCGCTCAAACCCGCTATATTGATTGCATTGCAGCCCCCTGCCAACGTCGATTGCACCGCTGTCGCCCCTGCCAACGTTGCTTGGACCGCAGTCATCCCCACCCGGTTGGCTACAGAAACTTGTCGACGCGAGAGAGAAATTGAAGAGACGATTAGCAGCGGCGGTGATGAGAGAGAGAAATTGGGGCCAAGGGAAAATACTGAACACAAATCCAAACACACAAATCGGGGCCAAGAGAGAAATCGAGGCCAAGGGAAGTTTTTAAGTCTTTGAAAATTAGACGACCCAGGCTCCTAGGCACTGACTAGGCGTCGATTGGGCCGGCACCTAGGGTGCCGATTTGCTTATATTCGCAACGGCCAAGGGCCGCCTAACGCCTCTACGGTGCCGCCTTTTAGAATACTGTGTGCGCCAATCATCAGACCTACTTGTGGCTCTTGGAAGGATGCCTCAAGTCTAGGCCTTTCATTGAAGTTAAGAAACTTCATGCTAGGATCCTCAAGTCTGGCTTCGATGGGGATTGTGTTATTAGCAGCCGACTCATCAATGGCTATGCCACTTTTAGTAACATAGATGATGCAGTACAGGTTTTTGTTAATATATCTGACAGCAGTACATCTACCTGGAATGTATTAATGTCTGAATTTTCTGGAAAGGAGCTGAATGGTGAGGTGTTGGAGCTATTCTCACGACTGCTAAGAGAAAATGCTATTCCAGATGAAACCACGTTTCGACATGTTCTAAGGGCTTGCCTTGGTTATCAAGTTACCTTCTGGTATGTGGAACAAATTCATGCTAAGATTATTTGACTTGGTTTTGCTACAAGTCCCCTTGTTTGCAATCCTTTGATTGATTTGTACTCAAAGAGTGGGTTTGTGAATTCTGCTAAAATGGTCTTTGAAAAATTATCTTTGAGGGACAATGTTTCTTAGCTTGCTATGATATTCGGTTTATCTCAAAATGGACATGAAGAAGAAGCAATCATCTTATTCCATGAAATGTACAGGTCTGGAATAGTTCCTACTCCATATATTTTTTCAAGTGTTGTAAGTGCTTGCAGCAAAATACAGTTACTTGACATGGGAAGGCAGCTTCATACCCTTATATTTAAATGGGCATTTGAATCTGAAACTTTTGCACGTAATGCACTTGTCACGCTGTATTCCCATTGTCATGACTTTGTATCTGCTGAACAAGTTTTCAGCAACATGCAATGCAGGGATGAAGTTTCATATAATTCGCTCATCTCAGGGCTTGCTCAGCGTGGATTTAGTGAGAAATCTCTTCAATTGTTTTAGAAAATGCAGCTTGATTGTTTGAAACCTGATAGTGTTACATTAGCGAGCCTTGTGAGTGCCTATGCATCAGTGCAGGCACATTTTAAGGGAAACCAGCTCCACTCCTGCAATAAAGGGTGGAATCTCTTTTGATATCATTATTGAATGATCTCTTCTTGACCTTTATGTAAAATGTTCTGATGTTGAAATGTATCTAGGGGAGCAGATCCATGGTCAAGTCATAAAGACTGGATTTCAGCCAAATGTTTATGTTTGTAGTGTGCTTATAGATATGTATGCCAAGCATGGAAAACTGGATACTGCTCACAAAATTCTCAGACGACTCAATGAGAAAGATGTTGTCTCCTGGACAGCTATGATTGCTGGATATGCCCAGCATGATCTGTTTGTTGAAGCCCTAACACTTTTTGAGGAAATGCAAGACAAAGGGATCCATTCAGACAATATAGGATTTTCAAGTGCCATAAGTGCATGTGTTGGAATCCAAGCACTCAATCAAGGACAACAAATTCATGCCCAAACAATTATCTCAGGTTACAATATGGATCTTTCAATTGGAAATGCGCTTGTTTGTCTCTATGCTAGATGTGGTAGAATTGAAGATGCCTACTTAGCATTTGATAAAATTGGTGCTAACGATAATATTTCCTGGAATGGGTTGATATCAGGCTTTGCGCAGAGTGGTCACTGTGAGGAAGCACTTAAAGTATTCTCTCAAATGAATTATGTGGGAGTTGAACCCAATATGTTTACCTTTGGTTTTGCAGTTAGTGCTGCGGCTCATACGGCTAATGTAAAACAAGGGAAGCAGAATCACGCTATGATTATAAAGATGGGATATGATATAGAAATTGAGGCATCCAATGTTTTAATCACATTGTATGCTAAGTGTGGGAGTCTTGATGATGCCAAGAGAGAGTTTCTTGAAATGCCTGTAAAAAATGAAGTTTCTTGGAATGCCACGATCACAAGATATTCTCAACATGGATGTGGTGTGGAAGCAATACAACTAGTTGAGGAAATGAAAGGGCTTGGCATGATGCTGAACCATGTCACCTTTATTGGTGTTCTATCAGCCTGTAGTGATGTGGGCTTAGTAGACAAGGGACTCAGCTACTTTAACTCCATGACTGAAGAACATGGCCTAGAACCAAAAATAGAACATTATGTTTGTGTGGTAGATATTCTTGGACGAGCTGGCTTTCTTCCCCGGGCTAGAGAATTCATAGAGGAAATAATGCCATGATTTGGAGGACCCTCTTAAGTGCTTGCACGGTGCATAAGAGTATGGAAATTGGACAATTAGCTGCTTGTCATTTTTTGGAGCTTGAACCTAAAGATTCAACAACTTGTGTTATGCTATCAAATATGTATGCAGTTGCAAGGAAATGGGATTGTAGGGATCAGGCTAGACAAATGATGAAAGTTAGAGGAGTAACGATTGTAGGGATCGTGTGTCTACTTCTCGTTCCCATCCGATTAGTGATGTAGAAATGGTAATAGCAAATCGGTTCTATACACTATTAGAGGCAGATATGGATATTCTTTCTCTTGAGGAATTGCTAATTTAGGTGGAGAGAGGGGTCTTAGAGGAGGCAAGTATGGCGATTGATGACAGGGGTAAGCGGGATCATGTTGAGGAAGAAGATGATTCGTTTGAATGGGCAGGTAGTTCGAGATCTGATTTTGTTCCAGTCAAATCAAAGCCTCAGAAGAAGAAGGAGATGAATGCTAAAGCAAGAGCTATGCAGGGATCTGATATAGGCGGCCCTGTGCTGACGGTCCCAGCATGAGTCAATCCGTAGTTTGTTTTCGATTTGATTATGTTGTTTTAGTTGTTTCTTTCCATTTCATGCGGGTGATGCCCTTGCCTAATTTGTGTTCTTCCTTTGCTTGTTTGGTGCGGGGAATGCCCTGCCTATGGTTGTAGGTTCTTTTTTTTGTTATAACGTAATTCTTACTTACAGAAAAAAAATTCTAAACCCTATCGCATTCATTGATCCAATCACAAAATTATCAGCATTGCGTTTGTCATTGCCTCTACAACCGCCGTATTCACCAATCCTCCCTTTGCTCCTGACGACGACTACCATCCCCCTCACCACCTCTTTGTATTCCGTGGCTGCATGCTCAAAATCTATTGCTACCTCTACCTTCCCCCCATTGGGATCTCCTGTTCAGCACTCGTCCTCCTTCTGTAGCAAGAATGAAGCCTCCAAGGAAGAATTTAGGGATCTTAGATCCCCTGAGTAATAGTAGTGATAATGGGATCTTGGATAGTCCATTTGCTATCTATGAACAAGAGCGAATGCAAAATGGGGTGGACATAGGGGGGACTTATATATATATATATATTTTTTTTTTTTTTATGTTTGGGTTGAGCTCATGCCACCCCTCCCCCCCCCCCCTCCCTCGCCAAATCCGCCACTGTGCATAATTGTATGATGCAACCACTAGGCTAGAAAATTCTCCAAGAACTAATTTTAAAGATAGATTGAGTGCGTTACTTGATAATGTTCTTTGCCATATTCTATCATTTCTTTATACCACATATGCCATGCCCACTTGTGTTTTGTCGAAAAGATTAATGAATGTTTCTCGTTTTCTGCCTCATATAATTCTTGATGATTCTTTGATGGGGGGAGGTAATTGTAGAGAATTTGGATTGGACTTTTACAAGTTTGGTCTTAGGCAGATATTGTTGAGAATATCTGGAATTGATCAATTTTAATATACATGTCATTTCGACTTGAATGACAGTGTAGTCCAAACACTGCTACTTTATGTGATAGCAAAAAATGTGGAAGAAATTAATATGCATTTGAGGCCCTCTACAATTGGGAAAAACTATCTGTGGAAATTTTTACATGTTAATCTTTGATAGTGTTGAAGTTATGGGATTTAAAAAGTTAAATGTCCCTCAATTAGTAAATCTACCAGATCTGAAAGTGTTGCACCTTGCCATGCTACCTAGTATTGAATTCTTGATAAGGTTATTTCAAAGTTGTAATCGGGTGCTTGAAGAGTTGCGCTTGTTGGATGTATGATGAGGGATATTGATGGTTTTCATCTTTTGATGCCAACGTTGAGAAAGTTTTCTCTCACTATAATTTTTTGTGGTACTGAGGGTTTAAAAGTTTTCTTTGATACTCTAAAACTAGAGATTTTTGAGTATACTGGTGATTTTTCAAAATTCCATTTTGTGAATAAACCGAACTTTGTTAGAGCAATAATCTCTTTTGAGATTGTGCTAGATAGGGAAATGGAGAATGCATCCAGCTTTATCAACAATTTGCAGGATGTAAAATCTCTTTATTTGTCTCGTGCTGCCCTAAAGGTATATTCTGACATTAAAAACTGTTAAATATAAGAAAATTTAAAATAAATGACTATCTCTTAATATTTCTATCTTTGTAAGTAGGTTGCATATCCAATATCTGTTTTTAGTAGTTTGATTGTTCTAAAGTTGAAGTTCGCAACCTTCAACAACATTCTTGGAATTGTACCATACTTGGAAAATCTCGTTATCCATTGGGTAAGTTCTTTTAATGCTTTCTATAGTAGGAATAAATTTAATTTTCAGTCATATAATTTTTTTTCAACAGTATAAATATCGCCACAAATTTTTTGATGTTGAAGAATTCAACACCCTGTATCCACTGTCAGGAATAGTGCCTGTGTGTTTGGATAAAATTCTTAAGAATATAAAGTTCAAAAGGTTCGTAAATGATGGTTGGGACACTTGGCTCGTTAAGTACCTTTTGAAGAATGGTAAAGTTTTGGAAAAGCTAAAATTTTTTTTATTAGAGAAATACTGGAATGCATCAATGGAAGCAACTCGCAATGCGATTTTA
Organism: Diospyros lotus; assembly: GCF_014633365.1. NCBI lineage: Eukaryota > Viridiplantae > Streptophyta > Magnoliopsida > Ericales > Ebenaceae > Diospyros > Diospyros lotus. Next base: position 40,359,580 of record NC_068350.1, on the reverse strand, counting down.
CATTTTCCATGCCACTCAGAAACTTGCAAGTTTAGCTTTGAACCTCTTATGGAATAGTAGGATTTTCTATTTTTTTAATCTTGAAGATATACACTCTGATTGAATATTGATTACTGATTTGTTTCACATTCAAATGTATACAAAAAAAATTCATGTACAACAATCAAATTTCTTTCCGCCTCTACTTTTCCTTTGCCTTGTATATAATGTTGTTTGTCCCTTTCTACAATTGTTTATGTTGGGTTTTTAATGTTTGTCAATTTGATTTTAGGTATTGTTATTTGCAATTTGTTATTTGATCATTTTCTACCATTTTATTTTGTAATTGTTTATGTCCAACAATAGTGAAAATTAATGGATATAAACAATTGCAAAATAGAATGGAAGAAAATGATCAAGTAACAAATTGCAGATAACAATGTCTAAAATCAAATTGACAAACATTAAAAATCCATCATAAATAATTGCAAAAAAGGACAAACAACATTATATACAAGTAGGCCAAAGGAAAAGTAGAGACAAAAAGAAATTTGATTGTTGTACATGGATTTTTCTTGTATACATTTGAATGTGAAACAAATCAGTAATTAATATTCAATCAGAGTGCATATCTTCAAGATTAAAAAAAATAGAAAATCCTACTGTTGCATAGGAGGTTCAAAGTTAACCTTGTAGGTCTTCGAGTGGCGTGAAAAATGTAAAATCGCATTGCGGGTTGCTTTTATTGCTGTGTTCTATTGTTTCTCTAATACAAAAATTTTTAGTTTTTCCAAAACTTTACCATTCTTCAAAGGATACTTTACGAGCCCAAGTCCCAACCATCATTGAAGAACCTTTTGAACTCTATATTCTTAAGACTTTTATCCAAACATACATGCACTATTCCTAACAGTGGATACAGGGTGTTGAATTCTTCAACATCACAAAATTTTTGGCGATGCTTATACTGTTGGAAAAAAGTTATATGAGTGAAATTTAAATTTATTCCTACTCTAAAAAGCACTAAAAGAACTTACCTAGATTTTTCAAATGTGTTACACTTCCAAGAAAGTTGTTTGCTAGTCTTCAAAGGTCATGAACTTTAAGCTCTAAAATAGTCAAACTACTAAAAATAGATCGTGGATATGCAATTTTCATGCAAAAATAGAAATAGTACGAGCTAGTCATTTATTTTAAATTTTCCTATATTTAACAGTTTTTAAGGTCAAAATATACCTCTAGGCTGCATGTGACAAATAAAGAGACTTTATATCCTGCAAATTATTGATAAAGCTGGATGCATTCTCCCTATCTAGCATAGTCTCAAAATAGATTATTGCTCTAACAAAGTTCAGTTTATTCACTAAATGAAAATTTGGAAAATCACCATTATACTCAAAAATCTCTAGTTTTGGAGTATCAAAGAAAAATTTTAAACCCTCAATACCACCAAAAACTATAGTGAGAGAAAACTTTCTTAACATTGGTATCAAAAGATAGAAACCATCAATATCTCTCCATACATCCAACAGGCGCAATTCTTCAAGCACCCAATTACAACCTTGAAATAACCTTATCAAAGATTCAATACTAGGTAGCATGGCAAGGTGCAACACTTTCGGATTTGGTAAATTTATCAATTGAGAGACATTTAACTTTTTAAATCCCTATAACTTCAACACTATCAAAGATTGACATGTAAAAATTTTCACAGATAATTTTTCCTCAATTGCAGAAGGTCTCAAGTGGATATTAATTTCTTCCACATTTTTTGTTACCTCATAACGTAGCAGTGTTTGGACTGTACTGTCATTCAAGTCGGAATAACATGTATATTGAAATTGATCAATTACAGGTATTCTCAATAATATTTGCCTAAGACCAAACTTGCCAAATTTCAACTCAAATTCTCTATAATTACCTCCCCTAGTCAAAGAATCATCAAGAATGATATGAGACAAAAAAACGAGGAACATTCATTAATCTTTTCGACAGAACACAAGTGGCCATGGCATATTTGGTATCAAGAAATGATAGAATATGGCAGAGAACATCGTCAGGTAACGCATTCAATTTATCTTCAGAATCAGTTATTGGAGAATTTTCTAGCAAAGTTGCGGATGGGGGGGGGGGGGTGGCATGGAGAATTTTCATAGTTATTGGAGAATTTTCAATAACTGCTAACCTCTTGTCGGAGTTGAGCTTTTTGAGAAATCTCTTCAGCAGACGGACTATCCGAGGTCCCATTATTATTACCATTACTCAAGGGATCCCTTATTTTTTCCTTGGGAGGCTTCATTTTTGCTGCAAGAGGAGGAAGAACCAATACCAGGTGCTGAACTGGAGATTCCGATGGGGGAAGGTAGAGGTAGCGACAGATTTAGAGGCTGCAACCACAGAATACGAAGAGGGAGATGGTGGTCGTCATCGATAGGGTTGTTGTAGAGGTAATGACAAATGCAATGCTGACAACTTTGTGATTGAATCAAGGAGTGTCAGGGTTTATGGTCTAGGATTTTTTTCTATAAGTAAGAATTATATTATCACAAAAAAGAGAACCTATAACCATAAGTGGGGCATTCCCCGCACCAAACAAGCAAAGGAAAAACTCAAATTAACCAAGGGCATACCGCGCATCAAAAGGAAAGAAACAACATAATCAAATCGAAAACAAACTACGAATTGACTCATGCTGGGTCTATCAACGCAGAGCTGCCTATGTCAAATCCCTGCGTAGCTCTTGCTTGAGCATTCATCTCCTTCTTCTTCTTCTGGGACTTTGACTTGATTGGAACAAAATCAGGTCTGAACTACCTGCCATTTCAAACGAATCATCCTCTTCCTCAACACGATCCCGCTTACCCTTGTCATTAATTGTCATACCTACTTCCTCTGAGACCTCTCTCTCCATTGGAACTAGCAATTCCTCAGGAGAAGGAATATCCAGATTTGCCTCTGATAGTATGCAAAATTGATCATTATTTGGAGGCTCAAAGGCCGATTGGAGCCCACGCTTTAAAGGCTCATGGGTAGGCCGCTTATGAGCATTAAGAGGCCCACTTATGTGTTGGGCCAACCCAGCTTCCTTATGCAATCCACGTGGGTCATGGCTTGCCACATCCAAATCACGCATTGAGCCCACGCACGAACAAGACCCGCCAACTGCTTGACCCAACCCATCTTACCCATCGTCCAACTGTCCTCCTACAATCACTAACGAGCCGTGATAATTTTGTCGGAAAGGATGTGTCGGATGTTGGTTATCCCCCATTGATTGAGCCTTGCCTTGTTGGTGAAAGGTGCGCTAGTGAGGTCGAAAATTACCCATGGAGTTGCCATAACCAGAAGGATTTTGAATCTCACGGCTAGCTCATATGTTGTTGCCACCTTCCTTATATGGACCAATAGTTGTCGCCATCGCCAACACCACCACCTCCCTCATCGATGAGATGTTGTTTGTGCCTCCACCAGAGTTTCAATTCCCCTAAGAAACGATGCAATCTTCCATAGCCATATCCACCTCCCCACTATCACGACCATTATTGTCTTGTTCTTCGAAATGAAGCGGTCGACCATAGTTATCTCGCAGGTGACCTTCTCCATCTGGACATGGTGACGTACCAAAACCCTGACCACTTGTCAGGGGAGGGAATGACGACGGATCCCTGTAGTCCAACATTCTGGAATCATCGTTTTCGTGAGTCATTTCCTCTCGAAAGTTAATTTCTTCGTCCATCAGGTCATCTTCAACAAATTGATTTTTAATCTGCCCTCTAACATCCTTCGACTGACCATCATCAAACAAAACCACCTCCCTTCCACCATTTTCCGCCAATGAATCTTCTAAAGCACGTTCCATTGAACGAACAGTGACCACATTTTTTGACCTTGATCCGTGGGCATGCTTAGAGATGCCTTCCATGCTTCGGCCAAGAGGTGGTTGGCTTATTTGGCGGGATCTCGTCGGCGAGGGACACTGGGAATGCACCAGATTCTTTGATTTTTTAGGATTAGGCACTTGTGTGAGAACTTTTCTCTAGCTAGAGAGAGAAACAAAGGAAAAGAATGGGGTTTGGGTTTAGGTTTAGGGTTTAATCGTAAACCTCAAACCCTAAAAACCCTAAACCCTAAATCTTAAATCTCAAATCCAAACCCCAAACCTTAAACTCTAATAAGGAGTTTATGTTTTATTTAAATTGTAACGTGGTTTAAATTAAACGTATATATATATATATCCGTTAGTTTAATGAGGAGTGGATATCATTTTTAAATGTTAGGAATATGCGTGACGAATAATTCACAGTTCATTATACTATAAATACGTTCCTGGCCATAGAGTTCATAACCTGGATAGTAGCAACTCGCAAAGACCAATATATCGTCTTCCTCCTTGTTCAGTATGAGATACTAAAAGATAAGGTTGGTGAGTCTTATGCTATTCTATATGACATATAGAAGGAAGATGAGTGGGTGCATGTTATAGGAACGAGTTCACTGAACATGACTGTTAATATTGAATCACATGGATTTTGTCTCACGAGTCAATGATTCAATGTTAACTATAGATGTGCAACTAGTCCTCAGACCTGAGATGACATGGATGGATATCTATGCATTAGTGGATTAGGTTATCAGAAATACTATATGGTTGTTCTAATAAAGAATGACTATACGTATCTATGTGCCTAGTTTAGTGATGCATGAGGTATGTGTGCATCAGACATGTCATCTATCACTTTGAGATTTATGAGCAGGATATCCTATGCGATTCAATAATCATTTGACGATAAATTCTTGGTTGAGATAATATGATGATGGAATGTGTGTTCCATAAGGTTGTGTCCTATTAGTCAAATTAATTTTGGATTTGATCATATGACAACATTAAGAGATTTGACCTACTGCTCATGATCTCATATGTTGTCAGGATATATAGGATAATAGAAGGACCGTATTATATGGTATTATAGTAAAAGGTTCACAATACCCGTTTTACATTAAATTGGGTAATCATAACATATTATTAGATATCACTTATGATTTACTGGAATTAATAATTGATTAATTCTCGTTGACAATTTAATTGTGAATCAAAAAGTCCCACCCAATAAGAAATCACTTTTAAGATAAGAAGGATAAATTAGTAATTATGTAATTACTAATTATGGTGTATTTATTTATTGAATAAATAAGAATAATTAAATGATTATATTATGAATATGATTATTTAATTATTAATTGGATCAAACTTTTTGCTAGCACATTAAGCTTGGCCCAATGGCATCTAGGGTTTATCGGTGATCCTCTATAAATAGGATCATAAGCCCCATAAACAGAATTCAAGTGAATTTAGATTTAGTAAAAAAAATTTAGAAAGTTTTTGCTTCTTCTCTCTCGACTCTTGGGTCAAAGTTGTTTCAGGTGGACCGACTCGGCATCCTACACTTGAAGGATTTTATGGCATTTTACCTACTGGTGGAATTTGATTTCGTCAAAAGGTATTTTTCTGTTTAGTTTTTAGTTTTGTAAACCATATTTGCTGAAAAACGTGATACTTGTAAAAAAATTAATTTTTATTCCGCTGCGCATGATCATATCTATGTATTTTAACAAGGGATACAAATACTATGTTCCAGTTTTGGCATATGTTTACCAATACCTTTGGATTCCTATGTCTTGCACGTTGTTTATTGGTTATGATATAGATGGATAAAGGAAAGAAACGAATGAACAATGTTTCCAATATGGGGCAACCCTTTGCGAAGTGGGATGACCACACACATCTACAATTTATAAAGTTGGTACAACAAGAGATTCATAAGGGAAATAGGCCTGCATCATTTATAAATAAGGATGGGTGGAAAGATTTGGTCAAGACACTTAATCAAAAGAATGTGTTATGACAACAAACAATTGAAAAACTACTGGGATTTTATGAAGAAGGAATGGACCCTTTTTAAGCAAATGATGCGAGGAGAGTCAGGTTTGGGGTGGGACAAAACAAAGAAGACTATTGCGGCAGATAAAGATTGGTGGGAATAGAAAATTAAGGTATTTCCATGTGTTCTCCATATGACAATTTTTGATATCTTATAGAAAAATGAAAATTTTCGAAAATTCAGGAACAAAGACATGTCCATTATATAGTTTCGCTATGATGGCTTGTTCTCTGATATTGCAGCAACTGGGGAAAAAAAACAAGTTTCAAGTCAATATGAACATCCAACTCAACTTTCGAGTACTAATAAAGATGATGATGCAATTGAGAACACTCAAGACATAAATGATCTTGGAGAGCCATTTGCTAGGGATAAAATCCCCAATGATGCCACAACTAGTGACAATTTGTTTCGAGAACCAAGCTGGTAACAAGGGATACTATCGGCTCCTAAAAGGGCTAGGAAGGAAAGGATGTCGAGTGCTGTCATATTGAGGACAAATATTGAGGAATTAATGTAGCTATACTCCAAGAGAACAAATACTTCACACTCTGTTGCAGGACCAGACACGAAAAGTATTTCAAAATGCATGGAAGTATTGCAGAGTCTCTCCATTCAAGGTTGGGTGTAGCCTGTGGAGTTATGCTTGCTCCCTTTTTACCAAGCTCCCCCCAAAAAATCGCTTAGCCAAACACCCCCTTAGCTTGTTGTGAGTGTGTTTGATTCCAGTAGCCAAGCCACTACTGGAGGGCTTTTTGTCCATTATTATTTACCAGTCGAGAAAAATTTAGAAAAATAAATTTTGAGCCCCCAAATTATTTATAATACGTACACACAATCCCAGAACAATTAAAAATTCTGGAAAGGAGACATACGCTATATGTAAACCCACTTGTGGTTCTCATACCAATTCCTTGAAATATTTCTTTCTGTTGCCGTTGATTAGGACTCGGTAGGTAGGCAGTAGATCTAAATTGGCTGGTGTGATCAGGATGATGGGTGGGATGTTATAATGTTTCCTTCATCTACTCTAGCCTCTAGGAGAAAATAGAAAACGAGAAAAAAGACAAAAAAAGAATGCTCAAATGAGAGTTGCTAGAAAAAATATTTTTGATAAAATTGGAAAACAATGAAAAATAATAAATTAAATGAACTAATAGCAGGATCCATCATCATATCATTACTATCATGGTGTTCTAGAGACTTTGAGACCTTGTTATTAGTTGACTCTTACTAGAAAATCCTTGCCTAGGTAACTAGAGAAGCCCTTGAGTTGAGAATGAATTTATATCAGCATTTTGCATGAGGATCTGGATCTGTTTCTCTCCTGATTATTTATGATTGTAAAAGGCCCGACTTGTGGGCCTTATAATGCTAGGACCCATGCCCATGTGCAAGGGATCCCTAGGGCTCCAAGCTCCATTCCTCTCTGCACCGACGGCTAAAACTTTCCTTCTCTGGTGAGATCTCTCTCTCTCTTGCTTGATTTATATCAGCATTCGCTGGTAAGAAGTAGCCCCTGTACCTCCATTCCATGACTTTGATTTTGTGTGGGGTTCGCCATGGCCAAGATTGTTGGTATCTTGGTTCGTGGCTTGATTCCCCTTGTCCTCCTTCGGTTCGGACTTTGGGGACTTGTCTTTGGGACTCTCGAATACCAGATCTGATTCCGCCCTTTCTTCTTCGTCTTCTTCTTCCTCCGTTTCTGCTTCGATTTCTTCGTCTTCCCCTTCCCACTTTCTCTTTCTCTGCAATTGGCTTGCTTCGTTCCGCACCAAAAAATTGATAATGCTATAAACTTTGAGCCATTTCCTAGTGAATTTTGTGGCGGGCCTTTGAATTATTATATGTGTTTTGGAGCTATCTGTATTTGATCCCAACTTTGCCTATAAGCGCTTCTAGGACTATGGTGTATTGTGCATCTAAATAGCATATCTTCTTTACTATACGCTTATGGTTGTTGAGTACATGCTGACCGTAACTTGTGAAATCACTACATGGGTTCTAGTCTACATTTTGGGATGTTCTCTTAATTCAAATTGGAAACCTGTTGGATTGATGATTTTGTTGAAATATATAAAATGGTATTGCTTCTTTTTTGAATGTGTTGCCTCACCAATGACGTAATAAATAATGCACTTACATCTGCCAAATAGTTCATATAAAATCTGTACTTGGTAGGCTTTCCCCCCCTTTTTTTTTCAACCTATTGCACTAACTTATTTTCTCCTTATGCCACCAAACTTACAATCTAACTTGTCTTGCTTATCAGGGATATTAACAGATTGTTCTCTTGGTTGCATGACACAACACCTTTATCTTCATGTATGGTAATTGCTAGTTAACTAAATCTAAATTGTTTCACCCATTTTCCTATGGCTTCAACTTTTAGGTCAGTAAGTGTTTGAATATGATATTAGAGATTTGGTTCCGGAGATACTAGGCTAGATTCATAATTATGGTATTTCTCCCATTATGCAGTAATGTTATGTGCCCTTTCTATTGATGCGCCTTGTATTGGTTTGCATGTCTGCCTCTCTTACTAGAAGATTCATGAGGGAGGCTTTTGTTGAGCCCAATTTCTAATAACTTGAAGTTTTTGGTTTCAAGTTGCGTTGATATGATTGTTATGGTGCCCTACCCATAACCTGGGGCATACTTCTGTCAAAAGGGTTTTATAACATGCTTACAACAATCCATGGCCATTAGATCAGCTTGAGACAGGTGGTCCAAGTGGCCTTTCCTAGGACCTGTGCTAGTGCTTAGTGGGTTATAGGTTAACCCTTAGGATGGGAATTACAAACTCTTTTTGGGTTATCTTGAACATCTTCAGTATGCATGTCTAAACCATTTTTGTGTCTTGACTTCCCCAACTTTGCTTTCCTTATTTTTGCTCACTGAACTGGATAGTTGACTCCAACAGTTAACTGCTCCTTGAGCTATCAATCTGACTTATACTTGTTGCTGATAATGGACCATTCCATAATATAGTTGATCCTTCAATGACCGTTAACCTCACAATCGACCATCCCATCTTTGTCAATCAATGTTCTGAACCTTTTAATTTGGGCAATCGGTCTATAGTTGACTGTCTTTTGTACAATTGATCATTCAGGCTCTTTGTCCTCACACAATTGTCTGTTTCCCTTTACAACCAAACTGTCATGTCCCTAGGAGGATTAGAAGGGTAATATTGTGATAGGGATATAATAAAGGGGTAATATTGTAATAGGCTTATATTAGTTTGTTAGGAGATATTTTAGTTAGTGGTTAGAAGCACGTGGGTGTTCTTATGCAATTAGCTAGAAGCTAATAATGCCTATAAAAGGCCGTTGTAAACAGAGGAATGCTTATGTTGATTTTGATAATTGAATTCTCAATTCTCTCCTAAGATTTCTCTCCAATCTCTCTCTCTCTCTCTCTCGTTCTTCTGCCATTCTCCCTCAATTCTCTCTAATTTCTCCCCCCATTCTTCTTCAATTTCCCTTCTATACATTATGTTTTTGACTTTAACTGTATCGGATCCTTCCGATTTCCATTCTAGTCCTAGGCTAAACCCTAGGACCATGACAAATTGGTATTAGAGCCAACGGTTCTTGGCTGTGGTTCCGATTCATTTTGAAGGCTGCTAAAATCAATTTCAAGGATTAAACGAAATAGGCGAGTTCAAGTATTCCAGCGCGCTTGGATGGTATCTCGGTTGAGAATTAATTCTTGGTTAAGATTTAGGAAGTTGTGACCATCGACCAAGGCGTGAAGTGGACGTAGACCGGGCGACCTTGCATTTGGAGCGATCGCGAGCAAGTTCGGAAGTGGTTGATCCATCATGTTAGTTGATTATGATCGGCAATTTAGTTGCTTATCAGAGGCACTGAATTCAGGTGAATTTTGACACTCCTTGGACGGTGATTGGGTGAGTGATTGTAGTTTGGGAATTCTAGAAACTCCTAATCGAGTTTTGAATTCGAAGACGGCCATTAGATCTCGGAACTAATTCTGTATTAGGAGTTGCCAGAAGCGGCATGGACTCCAACAATCCTTAGCAGTAGGTTTGGGAAGAAGTAGCAATTTCCGACAATATACGCTTGAAGTACTCAGTGATTGGGTGAATACTCCACTGAGAATCTTGGTTGGGTGGCTATTATGAGTAGGTACTAGGTAGCAATCAGTTGCAAGCCATAATTGAATACGGACTTGGGAGGCGAAGCAAGAAGTGGATGTTCGGCCACGAATTTCGGCAAGCTCCGCACGAAGTGGAAGCAGGTGGGGGCAGTCGTTGAATCACAATAGTCGCACAGGGAGTCTGGGCGATCTTGGACTTGCTATGATCCAGTGTTGGAAACAATTGCAACAAGCGATTCCATTGGAGAAACGCCATCAATCGGGCAGAATTCTGGGGAGTGGAAAGAATACATGTGAATTCCAGCAAATATCTTGGCGGCGAAATTCAAGGACAGACCAACCATGTTTGTTGATCCAAAGTGGAGCAAATCTTGAGCGATAGCTGATTCGTAGTGGTTCGTTGCAGTGAATTTCAGCGATCAGGTTGGATTGCTGTCAGTCCTAGACTCCTGAACAACAATTAATTGCAGATTAGGGAAGGTAATGGTTGCAGAGCTAAGAGTCACAGATCCTTTCCTTCATAAAATTACTGCATCCATCAGGTCTTAATTACGGGGAATTCCTTCAGTTACAACACAATCCAACAAGGGAGGCGAGCAGCCCAAGCCATTCTAGTACTGAATTTCGGCGATCTGGCGGAACTCCGACGAGTGGAAGGAATACATTTGAGTTTTAACAATTTGGGGTGCAATTGAGTGGTTGGGTAAGGCGAGTCCGATAGTGATTCCAATAAGTATAAGGAATTATTGCAGCAGGCGTGACAAGACAATTGATAGCCCTAGGCAACTCTTGAAGGCCAACCAAAGTTGTTGTAACATGCAAATTATCCTGTATCGGGATCAGGTTTGATTTTCAAAGAGTGAATCCAATGCCTAGGGTGATAGACGGCTGCCATAGCACTGAGGATTGGAGTTCGGGAGGCAGACTTCGTTGGCAAGCTAGTCATTCTAATCTGTTTAGGCTATTGCCGGTTGATGTGATTAATTTTCAAGCAAGAGAGTAGCCTCAATGGCAGCAAAAAAATGCTTCATTTTTAGTTGACCAGAAGCATCAAACATGGGGAAAGAATTTTGAGAAGGAGATCAACCAAGGGGACAAAGAAACAAGAAGTGGGATTCATGAAACGTGTGAGGAATTTGGTTGTATGTTCCGCGAGAAGTTACAGGAGTTTGCGATGATACTGACTAAGAAGTATCATTACAACTTCCCAGCAGAATACTTCGATGATTATCGCCAAAGTTTTAACAAAGAGGAATTTCTTGGAGTGGAGCAACTGAAGGAGAAGTCAAGATTATGTCAGGTCGATTCACTACTTACTTTAAATTGTGGGCAGCAAATAAGTATTCTGATTTGAGCAGCAATGACAGGAAGATGACTGCAATATTGGAAATGATATTGGCAGTGAAAAGCATTATCTAAAGGCAAGTTGTAACAATCTGGTGGCTAGGATAGCAGGTACAAAGGAACAATCAGATTCGTTGGGAAAAGTAGTTCTCGATGAGGATGTTTCAGATGATAATTATGAGAACAAAAAACAAGAGATGATTGATGCAGTCAATCAGATGACATGAATGACAAAAGGCCACAAGGAATTGCTGGAATTGGGGATGAGTTATGCATCAATGCTTGAGAAGTTTGAAGAAAAAATAAGACCGCAAGATGCACCTATTGAAAGGTTGCAAGAGGAAAATAGGGTAGCATTTGATGAAGTGACTGAGGAAGCTAAGGCCAATTCGTTACATCTGTTGACTAGTGTAGGGACTGAAGGATTGGAGGGTGTCCAAGATCATAATTCTATAAGAAAGGGAATGGGTGGTGGAGTTCCTAATGATAAGGTTCCATTGCCTATGGTTTTAGATAATGTTAAGGATTCCTTAGCTAGTGATAAGGCGAAGACAGCACCAGCAGGAGGAAGTCTCGCTTATTCTAAATGGTGTCACCATGTTGCTGTCGAGAGTTTAGCTGAGAAGAACAAAGCTGCTGCTGCTTTGTTCGTTGTTGCTACAACTGCCTGATTAGAATTTTTGTCACCCTTGTTGAAGGGAGGATTGAAGACTGGAATTGATGTTGCAGCTCAGCAGGTTGTAAGTGGTGCCATGCAAGGAATTAATGGTACAATGTTTGCTTATGGTGTTACTAGCAGCGGGAAGACTCATACCATGCATGGAGAGCAAAAGTCACTTGGGATCATTCCATTGGCAGTGAAAGATGTCTTCAAAATTTCTCCATCTAAGCTGTGGAAGAAAAGGGAAAAAATAAAAAAAAAAGCATAATGGAAGCTGTGAAGGTTTGGCATGTCTTGGGGACAAGATATGTTTCAAGGTGGGGAAATTGTCATGTCTCTAGGAGGATTAGAAAGACAATATTGTGATAGGGATATAAGAAATGGGTAATATTGTAATAGGCTTATATTAGTTTGTTAGGAGATATTTTAGTTAGTGGTTAGAAGCACATGGATGTTGTTATGCAATTAACTAGAAGCTGATAATGCCTTTAAAAGGCTGCTATAAACAGAGGAATGCTGATGCTGATTTTGATAATTGAATTCTCAATTCTCTCCTAAGATTTCTCTCCAATCTCTCTCTCTCTCTGTCGTTCTTTTGCCATTCTCCCTCAATTCTCTCTAATTTCTCCCCACATTCTTCTTCAATTTCGCTTCTATACATTCTGTTCTTGACCTTAACTGTATCGAATCCTTCCGATTTTCATTCTAGTCCTAGGCTAAACCCTAGGACCATGGCACAAACTTCTAGGCCTGCTGATGCTTCACAAGAAACCTGACAGTCAACTACTCATAACAATCATGGCCCATTTCCTTCATTTAGCTGACTTATCAATCGACTCTCACGTGGTTCCTACTCAATCTTTACCTTATGTAAGTCCAACCCACTTAACATGCATTCATTCTAAGTGCTCAAACCATGGTAATCACATCTATCCACATATAATGCTATCTCACATACAATTATACAAAGTAACTATGTCTTTACATACTTCCAAGTTTCAAACTGCAACATGCTATGAGACCATAGTAACTACAAGCCATGATACGTGCCTTCAATTTTCAGAACACAATAGCACATGTCCAACCCCAGGCTTGTTTTCTTGCTTTCTAGGTGTTGTCTTAGTTTGGAATGATAATGTGCACATGGCATTAATACCATTGCTAAGGAAGGGGATATATGACATGTTCACAGATAATTAATGCACAAACATGAAAACTTCTTTCCAACCTGTTTTGCTCTCAGGTGCACTCTAGGCTCAAGTCCCATTCCCTTGGCCAACATTGTTTACTACTACACAAGGGGCCATTAAGCTCAACTGGGGCGACATACTATAATAAGACCCCAATCGTTGCTCATTTACCAAGCTTGATGGATGCAACACCTTCAATCCAAATGAGAAGGTAAACTACATACTTTGTTTTTGTATTTATATTCTTGCTTGATTATTGTAGTATTCCTGTGCGATTGTGGTTTTTCTCTTGAGTTCATTTGGATCTACTGTTCAATTGTAGGCCCGGGGATGGAGCGGCCACTCACAAGAGAGGAGGAGGAGGACACTATCGCCCCCAGCTAAAGCAGCATCTGAGCGGAGGAGGAGGAGTTAAAGGGCTATTTGGGAGGTTGTCCATTGCAGTCGTTGTCCTCGTGATTTGTTCCATTTCGTTATTATCCACCTTGAAGAGTAATAACAACCAGCCCATCTCCCGATCTTCATCTGAGGTCGGTTTTTCTATTCTCTTACAATTCTCTAGCTTCCGATTTGAATGGTTTTGTTTGTTTTTTTTTTCCCCTCTTGATTCCCTTACTTGAGAAGATACTTGTCACAACTTGACTTGTGACAAGCTGATACTAGCTCTGAAGTAATGAAAGAGGAATGAGAACAGAAACAGAAGGATAGAAAGAACGGGATGAAGAGGGAGAATAGAGAAAAATAGAGAGGAAATGAGAAGTAGGAAGATAATTTAGATTCTATTCATTGATACCTCTCCAGAGAACCTTGGAGAAGATATGTACTAGCCGGAGGTAGGGTAAGTCTGCCATAGCAGATTCCTTCCCTCATGCGGTTGCAACCAACCTTTTTGCCCATTGCATGTGGGGCCCAAAACTAACTCCCAACAGAAAAAATACAGCTAGATAACTAAGGGTTACAGCAATGAGAAATAACAGAATATTCGGGTACTAAGAAATTAAAATCTCCAAGCAAGCTGGTTCATCTCGTGACAATTTTCCCCCCTTAACAGATTTCTTGTCCTTAAGAAATCTTGAGTAAGCTGGCTGATCTAGGAAACTTCTTAAGCAAATCTGGCAAATATTCCCATGAGTTGTTTTCTGTTGAGCCTCCCTTCCATTTGATTAAAACTTGAATGAGCGGGACTCTTTGGTAGTAAATTACCCTCCTGTCCAGCACAGCCTCTGGCTCTTCCACCTTATTCCCTTCCTTTGGTCGTGGGGGCAATGTTGGGTTCACCCGTTCAGTCCCCACTGCTTTCTTCAAGAGAGAGACATGAAATATAGGGTGTATGTGAGATTCTTCAGGGAGTTGTAACCTGTAGGCCACTTTCCCTACTTTAGCCACTACAGTGAAGGACCCATAGTATCGGGGGCTGAGCTTAGACACTTGCCCCCACGTGATCGACTTCAGGTGGGCAGGCTTGAGTCTCAAATAAACCCTCTCCTCCACAGTAAATTCTCTCTCGCTTCTTTTCCGGTCAGCCACTTGCTTCATTCTGTTTTGTGCGGACGCCAATTCTTGTTTTAGCTGCCGTCATACTTCACTCCTTTGTTGTAAATATTCCTCAACCGAGGCTACGGTGGTGTGATCCCTCATAGCTGGTAGGATGGGTGGTTTATATCCAAAGAGGGCTTCAAACAGAGACATTTTGAGGGAAGAGTGGTGGTTAGAGTTATACCACCACTGTGCTAAGGTTAGCCACCTATGTTATTCCTTAGGTTGTAGGATACACATACATTTCAAGTATGTTTCTAAACTCTGATTTACTCTTTCAGTTTGCCTGTTCGATTGAGGGTAGTAGGCTGTTGACATACCGAATTTAATTCCCATCGCCTTCATGAGTTTCTGCCACAAGAGACTTGTAAAAATCTTGTCTCGGTCCGAAATTATTATCTTAGGAACACCATGCAGCGCCACCACCTAGTCTAAGAAAACCTTGGCCACCTCCTTGGCAGTGTAAGGATGAGCAAGCCCTATAAAATGGGCGAACTTGGTTAGCCTATCAACGATTACCAGAATGATGTTCCTTCCTTCAGACCTCGGCAACCCCTCCACGAAATCCATTGAGATGCTCGACCAAGTCTGTTTGGGTATGGGTAGCGGTTGCAATAGTCCTAGGTAAGCTACATTTCCATACTTGCATCTCTTGCAAGTGTCATAGGCCATCACAAATTCCTTCACTTTTGTCTTTAGCCTCGACCAATGGAAGAGTTGTTTCACTCTCAGGTATGTGTTTTGAACTCCCAAGTGTCCCCCTATCGGTGATTTGTGTAGGGCTTGCAGAATCTTTTTCTTGAGGCTGGCACTATTACCAATTACAATTCTGCCTTGATACCTTAGTAATCCGTCCACTAAGGTGTAACCCTCTTGTTATTCGAATCCCACTGCCAATCTTTCTAACACCTCTGTCACCATTTCATCCCTTTCATAACTGCGTATCACCTCCATGCACCAATCTGGAATCACAGCCGTCATAGCTGTGCTGCCTCCTTCCTCATGGCACCTTGAAACCGCATCTGCTCCCTTGTTCTCTTTACCCTTCTTGTACTGAATTGAGTAGTCCAAACCCATTAACTTGGCCATCCCTTTCTTTTGCAGCTGAGTTTTGAGCTTTTGTTGTAACAGAAATTTCAGACTTTCATGATCAGTTTTGATTACAAATCTTCCTCCTTCCAGGTAGTGCCTCCACCGTTCCACTGCCATCAACACCGCTATGAACTCCTTCTCATATATGCTGAGCCCTTGATGTTTAGGGCTCAAGACCTGACTTAGGAATGCCAACAGCCTTCCTTCCTGTACTAGCACTGCCCCAACTCCAGTCCCACTAGCATCTATCTCCAACATAAAGGGTTTTGTGAAGTCTAGCAGCCCCAAAATCGGTGATGTGAATCAGGTTGCTAAAGCCTCACAAGATCTGTTGAGCATTAATGGAGGCCCAATATCTGTTGAGCATTTATGGAGGCCCAATAACAAGATATGGGATTGATAGATTTGATTGATTGAGAAGATTTGCAAGGTTGCAAGATTTGGGGTTGATTGATTGATTAGTTGATTAATTGACAAGATTGCAAGATTTGGGATTGATTGATTGATTGGTTGATTGATTGACAAGATGTGGGGATGATTGATTGATAAGATCCAAGCTTCCCTTATTTCCTCCTTTGTTTTAAATCTTTTCTATTTTAGATAATTCTTGTTTCTTTATCAGATTATGTTATTTCCTTCTTGTAATCAATTCCTACTATTCCTAGGATTTGATTTGTTTCTTTCTAATTTAGAATTTGAGTTTGGCTATATAAGCCAATGTAACCTGAGAGGAATTTAGTTTTTGATCAATATTATTTTGTGAGAGTTTTCTCTTTGGTTCTTCAATGAACTATTTTGAACTTATCAAGATTTTATCTTGTGGCGTTCATCCTTGACTTATCACTCACAAATCTTCTCATCTATCTTGAGTGTGGCGTCAACCCTACCTTCTTATACCTTTGGTTCTTATCTCTATATAGATAACGGGTCAAGGTCCTTTGTTTTCTTTATTATGAATCTGTTTTAGAACGATCCTTGGCAAAGGAACCATTTTTGATCGTCGGGTCTCACCTTCCTTCGTGGGGTTCACATCAACCGGCACCCTGCTCATGGCCTCCTTCAACCTTTGAAAGGCTTCTTCTGTCGTAGTATTCCAGCTGAATCCCCCCTTCTTCAACAAATCAGTTAGAGGTTTGCTGATTGTTTCATAGTTTTGCACATTTCGGCAGTAGTATCCCGTCAAACCTAGGAATCCCCTCAGGGCCCTAACCGAGGCCAGCCTTGGCTAATTTATCATAGCTTCAATCTTCCTTGGATCGGTGCTAACTCCTTCCTTTGATATAATATGCCCCAAATACTCAATTTGTCCTTGACCAAACGCACACTTAGATTTCTTAATGAAGAGTTGATTAGATTTAAGGATTTAAAGGGTAGTTCTATGATGGTTCAAGTGTTGTTCAAAGGTAGGACTATAGACAAGTATGTCATCAAAGAATACAAGTATAAATTTTCAAAGATGTGGTTCAAAAATTCTATTCATGAGGGATTGGAAAGTAGCTGGGGCATTGGTGAGCCCAAATGGCATCACCAAGAATTCAAAGTGCCCGTGGTGGGTCCTAAAGGCTGTTTTATGGATATCTTTGGGATTCATCCTGATTTGGTGATATCTCGAACGCAAATCCAGTTTAGAAAAGTATTGGGTATGATGAAGTTCGTCCAAAAGGTCCTCTATCAAGGGGATGGGGAATTTATCCTTGATAGTCATGGCATTAAGTTGGCGGTAGTCTACACAAAATCGCCATGATCCATCTTTTTTTTTAACTAAGAGAACGGGTGAGGCAAATGGACTTTGGATAGGTCGAATTATGGCTTGTTGAAGCATGTCCCTAACCATCTTTTCTATCTCATTTTTTTTGAATTGGGGGGTATTGGTAGGACCTACTGTTGACAGGTTCTAGGTTGGGTTTAAGATGGATGGAATGGTCAAATAATCTGGCTAGGGGCAAGGATTTGGGTTCCACAAAAAGATCCTCATATTCTATCAACAGTTCACTAATAATTTCTAAGTAATGTACCTAGTCTGGACCTCCCTGTGGTGTGCTGCCAGTTAGGCCAATCTCGTTCTGTATCGTTTGATCCTCCAGCCCTTCCTCTATGGCCATCATTGAGAAAAATTGTGCTAACTGATTCCATCTTCCTTTGAACACTCTTTGTAGCCATTTTCCCGAAATCATTTTACAAGTCCTAGCCTCCTTATCTCTCGATAAAGTCATCCTCTTTCCCTCCTTCTCGAAGGATACTTTCATTTTGTTAAAATCGAAGCTGATGGGGCTCACCCCTTTCATCCAATCCACCCCAAGGACTACATCGCAACTCCCCAACTGCAGCAACCTTAAATCCACCTCAAACTTTTCTCCTTGCATTTCCCAGCAAAAACCGTTATAAGATGACCTACTCAACACCTTTTGGCCGTTAGCTACTGTCACACTCAAGGGAAGTGTCCCTGTCAGCTAACAATTCAACCTTCTGGCCGTGCTTTCATCAAGAAAGCTATGGGTACTCCCACTATCAATCAGGATCATGAGGTTCCCTCCTTTGGTTTGTCCCTCCACCTTGATGATTTTGTTGTTAACTACTCCTTTCAAGGCGTGAATGGAAATCTCCCCATTATCTTCCTCTTCAAGGTCCTCGCAATCTCCTTCCTTCATCACCCCTTCTTCCTGGTTATCATCTCCTTCTAGTAATAGGATCTGTCTTTTGCATTGGTGCCCGACGTGGTATTTATCCCCACAACGGAAGCAGAGGCCAGCGAATCGCCTTTGTTCTCTCAATTGATCCCCATACGGCAGTGAACCTGTGCCCACTCCACCTCTACTCCCATTGCTTACCTTCCCTGGCTCTCTAGCATACCCCTTTCCCCCCGAGTTAGAGGCTCCCGCAACCATTCCCCTTGTTTGCTACCTCTGTTTTTTTAATATTGCCTCCACTGCTAACTCTTGTAGGCGGGCACTCTCTGCTGCTTGCTCTACCGTTTGAAGCCTCAATACTTTAACCATTGGCCTCAACTCTTCGTTGAGCCCACTTAAGTAGTTGGACACAAAATAGGTCTCGGATAGGTGGGGGTTATGTTGAATCATGAGAGACCTGAGCTCTTCAAATCGCACCTGATATGACTCTACACTTCCGGTCTGTTCGAGCTTATTGAATTCTTCTATGACATCCACCATGCTCCTTTCTCCGAATCTTTCACACATTTTCTCCGAGAATTCCGCCCAAGTACAATCCCTTCTTTGCCTTATGCACCCTTGATACCAGGCATCAACCACCTCATTGAAGTAAGTTGATGCCAGTGACACTCTCTATTCGTCAGGAATGTTATACCAATCAAACATTCTCTCACATTTTCGCAGCCACCATCGGGGCTTCACTCCGTTGAATGTGGGAATGTCTACCCGGGGCATGGGAAATCCCGGTTGGTGGATATTACCTGGACCATTCCTTCCCCCGTGGAGGAATCCTTTCCGGCTCATCCTCGGGTTCACCCGCTATTTCCACAACACCTTGTCCACCAGCTCCCCGATTTCCTTGAAGAATTGGTTATGTTCTCTCCCTAGGAGCAAATTCGAGAGATATACTTGATTTTGGTTGTCAAACATTAACATAAACTGCTGCATTTGGGCAACCACATCCTCTCGCACCCGCATTATAGAGCCTTAAAGTCTTCACTCCAATCCTTCCATGGAACTCTCTAGCTTCCGATCCATTGCCACAATCGCTTTGTGACTTTGGTTAGCTCCTAACTCCAATTGCTCTATCCGGTTATGGGTGTCGATCATTGCCGAGTTGAACTGTTGTACTTGCGACTCCAAGGCCTTCATTCGAGTTCCCTCCATCGTCTTTATCCTAGCTTGGTCGAGGATGGTGGCTCTGATACCAATTTGTCACAACCTGACTTGTGGCAAGCAAATACTAGCTCCGAAGTAATGAAAGAGGAATGAGAACAGAAACAGAAGGATAGAAAGAACAGGATGAAGAGGGAGAATAGAGAAAAATAGAGAGGAAATGAGAAGTAGGAAGATAATTCAGATTCTATTCATTGATACCTCTCCAAAGAACCTTGGAGAAGATATATACTAGCCGGAGGTAGGGTAAGTCTGCCATAGCAGATTCCTTCCCTCATGCGGTTGCAACCAACCTTTTTGCCCATTGCATGTGGGGCCCAAAACTAACTCCCAACGGAAAAAATACAGCTAGATAACTAAGGGTTACAGCAATAAGAAATAACAAAATATTCGGCTACTAAGAAATTAAAATCTCCAAGCAAGCTGGTTCATCTCGTGATAATACTTGCCTCTTCGTCTTTAGGTTTTTGATAAGTTAACGTGATGTTTAAATGTGAACTAATTCCCGAAGTGAATGACTTCCACTATTTCTTGTGTGTTTTGAAACGATGTGGAATGTTGGAGTAGCTGGAATTTTGCAGTTGTCTTTGGAAGTTAACTGTTGTCTTCAAACTAATTTGGAGTTGAAGATAAGATGAGTGATACACGATTTAAGATGAGTTTTTTGTTTAAGTAGATTTAAGATGGTTTGATCATGTGAGAAGAAGACCAATAAAGGTTATTGTGAGGAGAGTAGATGGAATGGAATAAGTATTTACCAAAAGAGGTAGAGGACCAAGAAAAACTTTGTGAGAGACAATTAGGTTTGATATTAATTTTGTGGGCCTCATATAAGATAAGATCATAGATAGAAATGAATAAAAGGCTAGATAAAATTCATGTAGCCGTCACCCATGGTGGGATGAGGAGTTGCCATGTTGTTATTGTTGTTGTTGTAGTAGTAGTGCTTCCTCACATAATTATGTACTATAGGAACTAGGATCACTCCTAGTTGGGAAAGCAACATTCACAAATGATTGATACAGTTTGGGAAGTAAAAAAAGAAAAGGATAAACTTCATCAAAAGAAATATAAAGGCTTGAGGCTTGAACAAGCTTCAGTTAAATAAATGAAAAAAGAGGATTCCCAATATAGAAGGCTCCCTGCTAATCTAGGTTGAGAGGGGGTCGTATTGGGACACAACTTTTGTCTTGATTTTTTTTTTTTTTGCAAAGTGGTTATTTCCATAACTCAAACCCATGACTTTCCAGTGACTTTTCAAAAATGAACTTTATACTTTTGGCTTTGTTCAAACAGATCGACACAGAAACTCTTTGGGAAACTGCTGCTTCTGATGGTTGGAGGCCCTCATCTGCTCCACGATTTGATTGGCCCCGTATGTAGTGTCTGGGTTTTCTTCAGAATTCCTATGAGGAATAGTTCTTGCATCTAATTGGAAACTCATAATTTACTAGTTTGATATCCAGTTTGTCCTTTTCATATTGTTGCAGCTCCTCCAAAAGAGAGCAATGGTCATCTGAGGGTTCGATGTAATGGTGGTCTGAATCAACAGCGCAGTGCGGTCTGTATCTATCTAATTCTTCTAATACACCATAAGACTTCCCCTGGATATGCTTTGGCCTAATCTCATGTTCTTTACACCATGCTCTAGTCTAATTTTATCTCATATCTTTCATAATGAAGTTTGCATTTCACAATGCCCTGGCTTCAATATATATCTTGCTTATATTATTCTAAACCTTGGGAGTACCTCAACGTGTGGCATGTTGCATGGCTTGTCCAATATGCATTAAAGTCCTGTTTGGAATGTTCTAGATATGTAATGCAGTTCTTGCTGCACGAATTATGAATGCTACACTCGTGCTGCCTGAGTTGGATGCAAACTCCTTTTGGCATGATGACAGGTATGTTCTCTCAGTCATAAAACTTTTGCCATGCTTTATAATCTTTACCTGGAGTTTCTTCAAGTGCAAATTTATTGATATTGTGTATTGTATTTGATTTGTTAGTCAGTCCTTTTGAATGAAATGATGTGTATTAAGGAGATGTTTCTTTGTGTTAGTAAATAATATGCATGCTATTGAGACATGAAGGGGAGCACGCCAATGTAAAGAAGGCTTATAAAGACTGAAAAGCGCTATATATTTCTTACATAAAAACCAAAAGCCAAGAATATAAGGTTGGGATTTCCCATTGAATAAACCAGCCATACAAAACACACAAAAGATTGAGCCGAAAACCAACTGAAGAAGGCGATTTTCAGGATTATTGGATGGCCAAATCCAAGACAGAGGCTCATTTTCCCCACTATGTTCCATCAGAACAAACATAAAAGAGTTCACCCCTTATTTGATTTAATGAAATTCTATTTATTAGTGTTCCTTATTTTATTTGCATTAATAAAATATCTTCTTTCCAAAAAAAGAAGTGTTCACCCATATTTGCCCATCTTGGGAGGCCATCCAACTGAAGGAATCTTGTACCTGCCTCTTCCTACAAACAAATTAATAGCTGAAGAATCTTGACAGAATCTATTACCTCCAATGAGAAACAGTAAAAAGTTGCATATATCCTGATGAGCAGATTTACAGGAAGTTTCATAGATGAAATAACTTCCATAGAAATTCATTAAGCCGGAAGATGCAAATATATACAACTCCTAAGAAAACTCCTAAACTTTAGGACTAGATTACACTCCTACTATTTAGGTATAGATTACAACAATTCTTAGATTAAGATAAATACATAAGTGCTAATTTTCTTATCTGATTTATACTTATCTTTATCAGCTGGACCTTTCTCTCTTTAATTTCTCTTCTTCTTATCCTCTCGGCCATGACTTAGGCCCAACTTAGGCTTTCTTCTTTATCTTTTCCAACATATCCAAATGATATATCCAATGTTCACAAGCTTCTGTGAATAGCCTAAGATGCTGGCTGCTTCTCCCATATCCGCTCCACCATAGGGCAAAACCATGCTACTAGACCCTTTTAAATACCTAAACACCCACTTAACAGCATTCCAGTGTGTTTTACCTGGATTTGCCATAAACCGGCTTACAACACTCATTGCATGGGCCAAATCAAGTTCTGTACACACCATGCTATACATTAGACTCCCTACAGCACTAGAGAATGGAATACTAATCATCTTCTTCATAGTTTCCTCATCTTTAGGGGACTGATCTGAGGATAAGTTGAAGTGTGGGGCAAAAGGCACATTCACTGCCTTTGCATCGACCATTCCAAACCTCTTAAGGAGTTTCTCTAGGTAGGATTTTTGAGACAGGTATAGTTTCTTATGCTATTTATTTCTGAAAATTTCTATCCCTAGAATTTTCTTTGCCTCCCCGAGCTCTTTCATTTCAAATTCAGACTTAAGTTTCAGCTTCAGTTGCTGTATTTCAGTCTCTGATTGACTTGCTATAAGCATGTCATCCACATATAGGAGAAAATAAATTGACACACTAGGAGATATATGCTTAAAATAAACACAGCAATCATTGGAGGTCCTCCTATACCCTTGGTTTAACATAACCAAGTCAGATTTTCTATACCATTGCCTTGGTGATTGCTTAAGTCCATACAAGGACTTCTTAAGCAAACACACCTTCTCCACCTTTCATCTAAATACAAAACCCTTAGGTTGCTCCATCAATATCTTCTCCTCTTAAGTCTCAATATCCATTTGCTCTAATTTCAAGTTTAAGTGGGCTGTAATAGCAAGCAGCATCCTAATTGAGGTATGTCTAACCACTAGTGAGAAAACCTCATTGAAGTCTATGCATAGTTATCAAAGGCGCACCTAGGCGCGAGGCGCCTTAAGGCGCCAGTTTGGCGCCTCGCCTTGGCCAAGGCGAGGCGGTTTTGGCGAGGCTCTCGCCTTGCGCGCCTAGGCGCTGGGGCGTGAGGCGCGCCTAGGCGTGCCTCATGAAACTGAGGTTTTCTACTTAAATCTTGCAGCCCAATCGCGCTTGCCTCTCCTCCCGACTGCATCCAGCCGCGCTTGCCTCTCCTCTCCAGCTCGCTGCTCGCTCCTCACTCCTCCCGACTATAGCATCTACCGTGCTTGCCTCTCCTCCCAACTCGCTGCTCGCTGGCCCTCGCTGCTCGCTCGCCCTCCCTGCTCGCTCGCCCTCGCCCGATCTTCCATTCTTCCTCTTCCTCTCTAGCCCTAGCCGCGTGGCTGCGCCTGCCTCCTCTCTTCCTCTTCTCTCCAGCTCGCCCTCGCCCGATCTTCTTCTTCCTCTCCTCTCCAGCTGCGACCCCCTCCTCTCTTTCTCTCCAGCCCCAGCCCGATCCTCCTCTTCCTCTCTGCTGCGCCTGCCTCCTCTCTTCCTCTCCTCTCCAGCTCGCTGCTTGCTCGATCTTCCTCTCCAGTCTCCAGCCGCACCCTTTCTTCTATTCCCCTCTACTGAGTCTGCCCACGCCACGGTCTTCTCCTCTCTTCCTCGCCTCTTCTCATCTGCTCTTGAGCTCTTCAAGTTGAAGCTGCTAAGGCCCTAAAGCTGCCGCCGCTGCTACCCACATCTTCTCCTATATTCATAATTTCATATTGTAAGTTCTTTAGTTGTATTTTATTTGTTTATTTCTTGCATTTTTGCTTAATTTATTTTGCTGGCAGCTGGTTGCTGAAATTTGCTTTTAAGTCTTTATAATTTATTTCTATAATTAGGAGAATTTTGATGAAATTGGAACTGTGTTGCAACAGCCCAATAAATGTCGTCAACCACTTCCAAAACGGACCCGGCATGGAATTATTTTGAAGCTGATCCTAATGATAGAAATACCACCACATGTAAATTTTGTCGTAAAGTAACAAAAGGTGGTATATTTCGGGCAAAACAACATCTTGTGGGCGGTTTTAGGAATACTAAAGCTTGTCCAAAATGTCCTCCATCAGTAAAAGAAGAGATTGGAGAGTACATGCAAAAGAAGAAAAATAACAGGGATGAGCTAAATATAGCATCGTTAGATGATGATATTCAATTTGGTGAAGGGTATGATGATGATGATGATGAGCCGCTGCCTCAAAGTAGAAAAAGACCCAATGTATCTACCGGAAGTGGAAGCGGTACTGGTAGTATTGGTAGTGTTAAAGGGCCAACACAAAAGGGTCCACTTGATGTTTTTTTTAAAGACCCAGAAGTTAATGTGTTGAAAAGCAAGGGCAAAGGAAAGCAAACAAGGTTGGGTGAGCATGATTTTGCAAAAAAAGAGTTAAGAGCTCGAGTTTGTAGAAGCTTTGCACGATGGATGTATGATGCAGGCATTCCATTCAATGCAGTGACATATGACAGTTTTAAAGTATTTATAGAAGCAGTTGGTCAGTATGGTCCGGGTGTGAAGCCGCCTAGTTACCATGAAGTCAGGGTTCCTCTTCTCAAACAAGAGGTGGAAGCCACTCGTGAAATGATGAAAGATCATGAAGAGGCGTGGGCCAAATATGGATGTTCCATTTTGTCAGATGGCTGGAAAGACAAGAGGGAAAGGACATTGATTAACTTTTTAGTCAATTCTCCTAAAGGAAGTATGTTCTTGGAGTCTGTTGATGGTTCTAGCTATTCAAAGACTGGGGAAAAGATGTTTCAATTATTAAGTAAATGTGTGGAAAAGATTGGAGTAAGA
This sequence comes from Diospyros lotus, assembly GCF_014633365.1. Lineage (NCBI taxonomy): Eukaryota > Viridiplantae > Streptophyta > Magnoliopsida > Ericales > Ebenaceae > Diospyros > Diospyros lotus. The sequence continues at coordinate 40,334,248 of NC_068350.1, read as the reverse complement.
AATGTGGTACAAGTGGTCACCGATAGTGCTTCAAATAATGTTTTAGCAGGTATGAAATTTATTTTTGTAATTTGTATTATGTTTATAAATAGAACAATTTGAATATTCATTAGATATTTATTATTTACTAATATCTTGTTAATTTCACTCTAAATAATAACAAGAAGATTTTTGGAGGCAAAATATCCTACATTGTTTTGGACACCATGTGCAGCGCACTATTTGGATTTAATGTTGGAAGATATTTTCAAGTTGCCTAATATGAAGAAGACATTTGAGAGAGCTGTTATGGTGAATAGCTATATCTATACTCGTTCGGGTCTAGTAAACATGCTTAGAAGGTTTACTGACAAGAAAGAGTTGTTGAGGCCTGCAAAAACACGGTTTGCAACTGCCTTTATCACTTTGGGTAGGATGCATAGTCTGTAAAGCAACCTTAGAAGGATGTTTACCTCCGAGGAGTGGATGACAAGCAAGTGGGTAAAAGAAGCGGGGGCTAAAAAGGTTGTAGAAGTGATTTTGATGCCTTCATTTTGGAACAATGTTGTATTTGCTTTAAAGGTGGCTGGTCCATTGGTGCGTGTATTGCGCTTAGTGGATGGTGAGAAGAAACCTGCTATGGGATACATATATGAGGCCATGGATAGGGCCAAAGAAGCGATTGCTAACTCTTTTAATGGGGATGAAAAGAAGTATGCACCCATTTTTCAGATTATTGATAATCGATGGGATGTTCAGCTTCATCGCCCCTTGCACGCAGCTGGTTGGTACTTGAACCCAGAATATTTCTACAAGGCTGAACATATAGATCCAGAGATCATGAATGGCTTATATGAATGCATTAGAAAGTTAAATCCAGATATAAAGGTTCAAGACCAAATTGATGCTGAGCTTTCGATGTATAACAATGCAGATGGGTTCTTTGGAAACTATATGGCTATTAGAAAGAGAGCTAAGAAATCACCAGGTACATATATATATATTACATTATATATATAATCATTCTAGATAATAGATAATAACTAACCCATGAATTTTATTGGACAGCTGAATGGTGGGCTTCATATGGAATGTCAACACCCGCGTTGCAAAAATTTGCAATTAAAATTCTTAGCTTGACTTGTAGTTCATCTGGGTGTGAACGTAATTGGAGTGTGTTTGAAAATGTAAGTGCATTGTACATATACACTTACAATTTTTATTAGTAGTTGGTTTATTTCATGTAACTTATTCTTAGTATGTTTTTGCATAAATTGTTGCAGCTTCATACTAAACGGAGAAACAGGCTTGATCAACTTCGTTTAAACGACTTGGTGTTTGTGAAATACAATAGAGCATTGAGGCGTCGATATCAAATGCGTGATACCATTGACCCTATCATATTGACTGACATTGATGAAAGCAATGAATGGTTGACTGGAAAACTTGATGAGGAGAATGATAAAGATGATGAAACTGTTTTTCCAGATGACATTGGGGATGGGTTGACATGGAGTAATGTTGCTGCGGCTGCAGGAGTTGGAGAGCCTAGTTATCAATTTAGAACTAAACAAACTCGATCACAATTGGGATCAACTTCGGCTTCGACTTCAAAGCGGCGAGTAACTCAAGAGATTGAAGAGGAGGAAAGTGAGGCAGGGATCGAAGATGATGAAGACTTGGAAGAGGGAGAAGAATTGAGAGATGAAGAAGAAGATGAAGGGGTGATTGAAGGGGATGATGAAGATATTGACCTTGATGTTGATGATCTCCTTGATGATGATTGATTAAAAAACTTTTTTATATTGATTGTGGACTTGTAATGTTTATGTGTTTGTTTAGAACTTTGCATTATAATTGGTACTTGGTAAAGTTTAAGACTTTAAGTTTGAACTTTGATGATGTTTCTAGTTTAAAATTTGCATGATGAATGAATTAACTTTGATGTTGTTAGTTTATAGAATTTGAAGATAATGAATCATGAATGATATGAATGTGTTATTATTGATAATTTGATAGTTGTTTATGATTTTACAAGATTTTGAGTTTTTTTCCTAAAAGGTGCGCCTCGCTTCGCAAAGGCGCGCCTCGCGCCTCAGGCTCCAGGACCTTTTGCGCCTCGCTGCGCCTCGCGCCTTTCAGAACTATGAGTCTATGCCTTGGACTTGGGTGAACTCCCTTCTTTGATCTTATAGAGCCATTTGCAGCTTATTATCCACTGCCCTTTTGGCCTAGCCACTAGTATCCAAGTCTGGTTTTTATTCAAAGATTCTATTTCAGGCTTCATTGCTTCAATCCATAGCTTAGCATCTTTTGATGAAACGGCCTCCTCAAAAGTGGGGCTCTTCTCCTACTACTTCGGATGCACTTGACAGTGCATATGACACTAAGTCTGAATACCCATACTTGAGGGGTGACCTTTGTTATGGTCCCTGCAAGGTATGAGACTTGTCCCACATTGAAAGTTCAGGCTTCTGGTGTGGGGTTTATAATCTCTTGGGCACCCTCCCCTTAACAACTAGTTGTTGAGGGTGAGTTCTACCCAAGAGTTGTAGCAGTGGTATCAGAGCCAAGTTCATGGCTCTCAGTGCAAGCGAGCGGCGACGAAAGTGACGTCAGCATTGCAGTGCTCGCCCAAGACTAGCAGAGACTAGTGCATAACCTCCCGTCGTGGGCGTCAGGCTGCGGAGCGTGGTGGTATGTTATGGTCCACTGCAAGATATGGGACTTGTCTCACATTGGAAGTTTAGGCTTCTGGTGTGGGGTTTATAATCTCTTGTGCACCCTCTCCTTAACAGCTAGGTTTTGAGGGTGAGTTCTACCGGAGAGTTGTAACAACCTTCTACGCCTTTGCTATCTACCCCTAGCCACACTATACCTAGATGTATCAGGCTGGTTACCTAGACTCAAGTCTGCATCACTCCCTTCCTCACTCTCTTCATATTGAGCAGATTCTTGCTCAAGAAAGTCCTCCTGAGGGTCTTCCTGAATATTTTCAGGGTTGCATCTTTGGACTTCTCTGTCTATGGGTTTAAAAGAAATTTCTGCAGGTTTAGGATTGTCTACTAGGGCTGGCTAGACCTTAGTACCTGAAATTTCCATGGTTTCTCCTTCACTAAATGTCACAGCTCTTGTGACTATAGTCCTAGGACTCTCTGACTCAAGGTTCCACAACTTGTAACCTTTAACTCCTGTGGGATATCCTATGAATAGGCATTTCTTAGCCCTTGGTTCTAACTTGCCTTGCTTTACATGAGCATAGGCAATGCACCTGAGAACTCTTAAGGTAATCTAAGGATGGCTTATGGCCTGACCACCTTTCATATGGAGTCTTAAACTCAATGGCAGCTGATGGGGTTCTATTAATCACATGAGCTGCTGTTGAAACAGCTTCCCCTCAAAGGATTTTGGCAGTTTTGCATGAAATAACATGCATGTCACTCTTTCCAATAGAGTTCAGGTCATCCTTTCCGCCAATCCATTCTGTTTTGGGTTTCCTGGGGCTGATAAGTGCCTAACTATCCCACTTTCATTACACATTTGTGTAAAATCCTTGTTACAAAATTCTAACTCATTGTTTGTCCTAATGGTTTTTATAGACCTCTCCATTTGGTTTTCTACCATTTTCTTCCAGTTTTTAAATGCTTCGAAGGTATGATCTTTAGTCTTCAAGACATACACCCACACCATCCTAAAATAGTCATCAATGATAGATAAAAAATACGTAGAGCCTCCATGAGTTGGGGTTTGAGAAGGTCCCCAAAGATCTGAATGGATATAATCTAATGCGGATTTAGAATAATGGATTGCCTTCTTGCTAAACTTGACTTTGGCAGCCTTTCCATAAATGCACGACTCACATTTATTGAGTCCTGCAACCTTCCCTTGGCTTAGAATGCCTTGTTTGGCCAGCTCTTTAAGCCCTTGCTCACTGATATGTGAGATCCTTGAGTGCCAAAATCTAGCTTGCATATGGGCATTGTTGCTAGCCACAGCAGCTTCCCCACTTAGAGTGGATGCTTGCAGAATGTAAATACCATTCTGAAGCACTGCATTCATACAAATTAGGGAAGTCTTGGTGACCTTCAAGACTCCTCTTTCACCCTTTAAAACAGAAACCATTTTTGTCCAGTTCTCCAAGGGAAATTAAATTTCCATCACTCATTTTTAGCCTTACATCACTAATCCCCAATACCTTGCATTCATGATTATTTTCTAGCAAGACTTTTCCCCCATTAATTTCTTGATAATTCTGAAACCAATGCCTTCTAGAGGTTATATGGTAAGAACAACCGGAGTCCATAATCCATTCATCACTCTCAGTTTTCCCATAAATTACCAGTGCATCAGCATTGTCAATCCCAAATTCACAAATGCTATTTACATCATTTGACTTCTCTTGCAGATCTTTCCTTTTCTTTGGACAATTCCTTTGATATGGCCATCTGCATGGCAATAATAACATTTTACACTGCCCCTACTTGATCTTGATTTTGACCTGGACTTCCCCCTTCCTCTAGGTTCTCTCCTAAAGCTTCTTGATCTAACAGATAAGACATCTCCTGGGGAGGATTTTCCTTCCACTTTAATCCTTAATTCTTTTGAATTTAGAGCCCCTATGACAGCTTATCTCTACCGTGCTTTAGGATATCTACAAAGGTCTCATAAGCCCTAGGGAGAGAATGAAGTAAGACTAAAGCCTTGTCTTCATCATCATATTTAACATTTATACTCTCAAGATCAAGAGAGAGTTTATTAAACTTGTCAATGTGATCTTGCAAATACTGACCATCCTTCATTTTAAATGAAAAGAATTTAGTTTTAAGATATAACCTGCTGGACAAAGTTTTTTGTCATGTAAAGGCTTTCCAGCTTGGTCCAGATCTCCTCTGCAGTCTTCATCTTTGAAACCTCCTTGAGTACCTTGTCTCCAAGACTCAAAATCAGTGTGTTGAATGCCTTCTTGTTCATCTCCTTCTTCTACTCTTTGTAGGTCTTGGACATCTTCTTGTCTCCTTCCAGTGCCTCTGCAAGACCAAGATTGCCAAGGAGGGCCTTCATCTTCATCTTCATCTTCATCTTCCAGAGGGCAATGTCATTTTGCCCATCAAATTTCTCTATATCATGTCTAGAGACAGAAGAACTGAAGGCCATGACTTCTTACCGGGTTGAGGCTTCTTTCTTGAGATCTTGGATGCGTAAGAGTGACCGGCTTTGATACTAGATTGTTAAAACTTTTCCCCCACTTGTTGATACACTCACAATACTCCCTCAAGACTTATGCCTCTCCCTCACACAGGGATAGAAATATGAATACAAGAAGAGGACACACACAAAAAATACACACAAGACAATCACACATCAAGCACACTAGAATTTATCCTAGTTCAGAAAGTTCTATATGGAGATCCTACATCCAGACTGAGACTTGATCTCTCTTCACTATCTTGAAATCAAACTTACAAGAGATTACATGCATTGTATTTCCCCAGCCCTATTACCAAGCTGTCTACCCGGAGATTACAATGTTTTCCCAACTTTCCTCTCACATACAATCACAACACATTCTCTCTCTCCACACAAGATAGATTGAAAACACGGAAAATGAATCGAATGAGAGACCCCCTCCCGAACCCCCTATTTATAGAACATGGGAGGGGCGGGAATTTCAAGAGCGAAAACCTAACCCTCGGTAGCCGCCTTATAACATTGGCGGTTACCGTTACAAGACTTAACCAAACCTACCTACCGGTTCTTCTAGAAGCCTTAGAAAATATCCTCTCTTCGACTTTAAACTCCCGTGATAATAAGTCTAATCCTTAGGCAAATAATCCAACAAAACAAGAAGAGGAAAGTTGCAAAGTTGCAGTTCCTCTTAAGATAGCTTTTCAAACTTTCTCATCAACTTAAGTCACCATTTTGAAATTTGGACACAGCAGGTGTAACATCAGTTGCTTTAAGTTCTTGATAGAGATATGTAAGATATGAAAAGCATTAGATATGATTCTCTTAACACTGTATGTGCATGTTATGGGTACAGTAGTAAATAATGGGGCCTCATAAATGTAACATGATAGCTAATTTTGATATAATGGCTGCCATTGATGGTATGATGTTATTTTCTTTTGTGCTTCAATAAAGAGAGTAGTTGTCTTCTCGACATACATCACAGTAGCTATATTTTTGTTGTTTATGGAAATTGTATTTCATATTAGTTGCTATATGGTACATCTGTTTGAAACATAACCACTCGTTGCATATTTCATACAGTTGCTGTGTAGCACAACTTTTTGAAACATAACCAATTATTGCCACTATGCTTATACTCAGTGGTTTCCGAGGCATCTACGATGTTGATCACTTCATCAGAGCATTGAGGTTTGATGTACGGATTGTGGAAAGCATTCCAGAAATTCGCAAAAATGGGAAGACCAAGAAAATAAAAGCACATCAGGTACAATATTAAAATCTAGTCTTATTGATTCAAAGCAAGAACACGCAATGCTTTTACTTCGTTAACAGATTCTTGCTTGTCAACTTGCCAACTTAGCTTCGCCCCCCGAGAGATGCTCCAATTAGTTGGTACACAACAGTTGCTCTGGAGAAGATGAAGGAACATGGTGCCATCTATCTGACCCCTTTTTCACATCGTCTTGCTGAAGAGATTGACAACCCTGAGTACCAAAGATTGAGATGCCGAGTCAATTATCATGCACTCAGATTTAAGCCCCACATTATGAAGTTAAGCAACTCAATAGTGAGTAAACTTCGTTCAGAAGGTCATTTCATGTCGATACATCTCCGTTTCGAGATGGATATGCTGGCTTTTGCTGGGTATGTTGTTACTAAAGTAAACTTCTTGTTTTTTCTTCTTCTTCATATATTTGGCATGATCATCTTTCTTATTGAGAAAAAATGTAATTATGGTATTCATTTATGAGATTTGGTTAGCAACTGCCTCTTATACTTGCTGTTGTGATATGCCAATGAGTAGTAGAACAGTTGAAACCTATGTGGAAGCTTTTGGTTGAGGTTGACTAAGTGAGTTGGGTTGGGAAGTATCTGGAAAGGTGTACTTCTAGTCGCCTTTTTTTTTTTTTTTTTTTGGGGGGGGGGGGGGGGGGGGGTGCTGAGTTCTTATCTGCAGAATCATATAGAGATAAGAGTCTTTACTATGAATGTTTTTAAGTAAAATTTGGCTATGTCTTTAGTTGTACATTTCATAGTTTTACAACCCTTAGATTAACGCTTCCATTAGCTCTTAGGACAATATTATGATTTTTTACCTATCAGTTAAGAATTTAGCTTTTAGCATCACAAGGATGAGATTCTCTCCTCAGACTTGGAAGACAGGAGCAAGTTTTTCATGAAAACTGTTTAATGTTGGATATGCGATTTATGCAGATGCCTAGATATATTTAGTCCTGAAGAACAGAGAATATTGATGAAGTACCGCAAGGAAAATTTTGCAGAGAAGAGACTTGTTTATAGTGAAAGAAGGGTCATTGGAAAATGTCCATTGACTCCAGAAGAGGTATAATATTCTTCTACCTTTTTCAGTTCGGATGATTTTATTTGTTTGGATAAGGTAATAATCAACTCAGGTTCTGGATGAGTGGATTTTTTTTACTTTTGACTCCTAATATCAGTAGTTGCTATGGTCAAATTAGTTTCTTCTTCTTTTTGGGTGTCAATTTTCATATGTCCTGTCCAGATTGGTTGGAACTGCTGAAATGTTGTATGGTGGCTGAACTTGCTTTGTGTTTGTGTGTGTGTGTTTGCTCACACTCGCACTTTTGAAATAAATAATGGTTTGGGGCAGTATGTAATCAGTTAGTTAGGGGTTATTTCTTATCCAAAAAGTCTATGGAACTGTCCTAATATAAGGAGATACAACCTTGTTTCATTCAGTCTGGGATAGATTTAGATGTTTGAATCTCAATTACTAGTTTCTGATAACTGTAGGATGCTACTTCCATTATTGTCATTGTCATCCAAGTAAGACAGACTCACACTGCTCATTGTTGACACTGGGAGGACTAACTATCAAAACTGTTATTTATAATAGGTATATATATTCTGTCTCTTGTTTCTGCAGGTTGGTCTCATCTTGCATGCTATGGGGTTTGACAATTCCACTAAGATATACCTTGCAGCTGGTGAATTATTTGGTGGGGAGCGATTCATGAAACCCTTTCGGTCCATGTTTCCTCGCCTTGAGAATCACAGCACAGTTGACCCTAGTGAGGAGATAGCAGAGAACACTCGTGGCCTGGTAGGCTCTGCTGTGGATTACATGGTTTGTCTTCTATCAGACATCTTCATGCCAACATATGACGGGCCAAGCAACTTCGCAAATAATCTCCTTGGACACCGTCTGTACTATGGCTTCCGGACCACAATCAGACCTGACAGGAAGGCTCTTGCTGCAATCTTTATTGATCGTGAAAAGGGCCGAACAACTGGCTTTAACGAAACTGTTAGGCGTGTGATGCTACAAACGAATTTTGGTGGGCCTCACAAACGGGTCCCACCTGAGTCTTTCTACACCAACTCTTGGCCCGAATGTTTCTGCCAGACATCAACACAGAATCCAGATGATAAATGCCCACCAGAAAATGTTTTGGAAAAGTTGCATAGGCGACTGGAGGGTGAAACCACCAGTGATTCAGATACGTTGGTTCAATCAAATTCGACAGTATCCATGGCTGATAGATAGGAGATTGAGTCTAACCTAGTAATGGTGGTCATACTAATTCCTCAGTGATAGATGCCATGATACCAGATTGGGGAATGGAGCTTTTGTTTTTCCTAGTTCAGCTTTCAGGTATTTTTCTGATCTTGCATTCACAACTCATGTGGCATTGAAATTGATCTCATGCTGATATTTAAATGGTTTCTTAACCAATAGCAATAGGGTTTCTTTTTAACGAACATAAAAATGAAGATATAGATTCTTAAAAATAATAGTAGATGTGCAAGGGATGTAAATGGATTATGGACCACTGTGGAGTGGCTGGCTCTCTGGCTGTCGCGTTCTAATATTAATTTGGAGAATATTCAATCCCCACCATGAACTTGGTCAATGGCCATTGACCCACCCCAATTAGAAGCGGGTTTAAAATGCGATCACTACCCTGTTCTGTTCAGCTAATAAGTATGGAACCTACTGGGCCCTTTACTCGAGCCCTTTCCAGCCAGGTTGGGCAGCCCATAGAGCCAACATTTAAGTCAACTATAGGTTTTTTTTTTTTTTAATAATTTGCAACTTTTTTTTTATGTGTTTACAGCATCTAGGAAATAGGCTTAAAAATTATTTTCTTAATTTTATCTCAAACGCTATTATAATTAAAAGAAACAATAGAGAAGATGATGTAGGATAAATGGTGGTGGAATAACAATAAATATGTTGCAATAACTCAAAGATTCCAAGGCACGAAAACTCGCTTTCCTTAAGACTTTGTTTGTCCCAAAACACAATGCACAAGGGATTCAAACAAGCCTCCAAGATACAATAGAATCAAAAATAATATTTGTTGACGAATGTGCAGTTTTTCGAAAACAAACCCGAACACACGGAATTAATAACAAACACAAGAAGCTTTGTATTCTAATTCTGCAATAAAAGAATACAAAGAGTTGGTTTTTGTTTGCACAAAAATTATGAAATTTTATGTAAGAATGTAGGAGAAGAACAAGGAGAGAGAAACCACAGGAATTTTCAAAATCTATTTATCTAATAACACACCAATCTATTTTATAGATAATGTTAAAACCCTTCACCAAAGGTACAACCATTTACGTGTATTACAATTCTTCACAAAAGGATATATCTAATTCTTGTGTGTTACAATCCTTTATCAAAGGTACACCCCTTTGCCAAAGGTTACAACCACTTAAATTAAATTCAAAACAAGTGAGGCATAATCCTTTACTAAAAGTTACAACCATTCATGTGTGTAAATAAAATTTGAAAGGTTACAACCTCTAGTTCCTTGACTTGGATCTCTTCCCATACAAGCGAAAGGTTACAACCATTCTTTTGAAAATCTCTCCAACAATCCTCCACCATTTTCAAAATAATGAAGTTTTGAAAAACTCGTGTAAGTTAGCCAAACTTATGCATAAATGAAGGTGTCTTTTGGACTTGAACCTTCACGTAGTGAAAGCATTTCAAATGTCAACCAAGGTGGCATGATAGACAAGCTTTGAACCAACGACCCTTATCTGATTAACTAGAAATACCTCACGCACTCATTTGAATGTCCTTATTGTGTTCATAAGTACCAACACGTGAATAGGCCATATGTCCCATATCTTGGTTTTCCTTCCATGAAATACCTTGAGTAGTTTGCCAAACCACTTTGAAGATGGCACCATCCCCGATATTCATATAGGTAGGCTTACCGAAAATATCAACGTATCTAAAGCATTTTATAAATATCTATATAAGCCTATTAAGAGCAAATTAGCTCAACCTCATATTATTGATACGTTCCCGAACACCTCTACCTTGGGATTAACTTCAATGCTTGCAATCACTCATATGACGTACTTTACTCATTAAACTAAGATCTTGATGTTTCAAGTGTTAGGTCGAGTTTCCATCACTGATGATTATGAATTGGCCATAATCCCATTCCCTTTGACGTTTTAGAAACTAAATCCCTTGCAAGGCCTTTCGTCAAAGGATCCGCCAAGTTTTGACTTGACTTTACATAGTCCACAGTAATGACTCCATCTGAAATCAATCGTCTAACCATACTATGTCTTAACCCAATGTGTCTAGACTTGCCATTATATATTTAGCAATATGCTCTAGACAATGTAGCCTCACTATCACAATGGATAGAAACCGGAGGCATAGGTTTAGGCCAAATAGGAATTTCAATCAACAAATTCCTTAGCCATTCCACTTCTTTACTACACGAAGCTAATGCTATAAACTCTGCGGCCATGGTGGAATCCGCTATACAAGTTTGTTTCTTTGAACCCCATGATATAGCACCTCCACCAAGTGTGAAAATCCATCCACTTGTTGATGCATGATCTTCTCGATCAGTGATCCAACTAGCATCTGTGAATCCTTCTAAAACTAAAGGATAAACGGAGTAATGTATGCCATAATTCATGGTTCCTTTTAGATATTTTAGAATTCTATAGACTCATTGCCAATGTAACAAGCTTGGATTGCTCGTATACTGGCTCATTTTTCCAACAACGAATGCAATATCCAGTCTTGTAGATGTCATAGCATACATAAGACATCTAATAACACGAGCATACTCTAATTGAGATACCGCTCTACCGGTGTTAGAATACATTCTAACATTTGGATCAAATGGAATAGATACAAACTTGCAATCAAAATGATCAAACTTTTTCAACACTTTTTCGATATAGTGTGATTGAGTAAGAATGATCCCGGTATCTTCTCGTATGATTTTAATGCCCAAAATCACATCCGCAAGTCCCATATCTTTCATATCAAAGTTGGATGATAACAATGACTTAGTAGTTCTTATGACTTCTAAGTCCGTTTTGAATATTAACATATCATCCACATACAGACAAATGATAACACCCTTGTGCCCATTAAACTTGCTATACACATTTGTCTGCTTCATGGATTTTAAATCCATTGGCAACAACAATTTTGGCAAACTATTCATGCCATTGCTTAGGTGCCTGTTTAAGTCCATACAATGACTTAATCAACTTACATACCTTTATTTCTTGTCCCAGTAAGATAAACCCTTCCGGTTGCTCTATATATATTTTCTCATCCAACTCTCCATTTAGGAAAGCTGTTTTAACATCCATTTGATGGATTTCAAACTTATATATGGATGCCAAAGCAATCAATGTTCTTATAGTAACTGTCCTAATAACTGGTGCGTAGGTATCAAAGTAATCAAGGCCTTCCTTTTGAGTGAAGCCTTTAACTACTAACCTTGCTTTGAACTTGTCTAAGGTTCTATCTACTTTCATCTTCTTCTTGAAGATCCACGTACAACCAATAGGTCTAAAACCTAGAGGAAGATCTACTAACTTACAAGTCTTGTTATTCATAATAAATGACATTTCTTCATCTATTACTTCTTTCCAAAAGGTGGAATCATTAAATTTCATTACCTCTTCATACGTGAGAGGATCAGACTCAATTGATTGCATAATTGTAGTTTGATTTATGTGTGAGTCCCTGGTACCTTCCACTAGATGCATAATGAAATCGGGTCCAAAAGTTCTCTTTTCTAACCCTTTTTACTCCTTCTCAACTCTGGAGGTTATTGATTAGCATTGCTTTTATTATCCTCTCTTACTACTAGTACAACGGCATTCGAATTTGTAGGTTTAAGAATAGTAGTAAAATTATTCTCATAGAATATAGCATCTCTAGATTCTATCACGGTGTAACTTCAATCAAACTATTAGGTTCTATAACTAAAAACCTAAACCCTTTACTATGTCTTGCATATCCTAAGAATATGCATTCTATTCCTTTTTCACCCAATTTTTTAACCTTTGGATCAGGTAACCTAACAATAGCTCTACAACCCCAAACACGTAGATAAGACAAGTTAGGTTTTCTATTCTTCCAAAGTTCATATGGTGTAACTTTATTTCCATTACTAGGTACTCGGTTAAGAATATGACAAGTCGTTAGCAATGTTTCTCCCCAGTATCCTTTACTTAAACCCGAGTTACTAAGCATAGCATTAACCATTTCCATTAAAATCCTATTTTTTCTTTCTACTACACCATTTTGAGGGGTGTAAGCAATTGAAGTCTCATGAACAATTCCTACATCTTCACAAAATTTAGGGAAATGATACTCACCACCCCTATCACTTCTAAGGTATTTAATTTTAGTATTGCACGAGTTTTCTACTTCAACCGAATATATCTTGAATTTTTCTAATACTTCATCTTTAGTCCGCATAAGATACACATGACAAAACTTAGAAAAATCATCGATAAAAGTCACAAAATAAAGTTTCCCTCCTCTACTAGGTGTACTATGTAAATCGCATACATCACTATGCACAAGTTCAAGTAAAGAGGTTTTTCTTTCAATTTTAGAAAATGGTGTTTTTTTTATTTTAGTTTGTGCACATACTTTGCATTTCCCTTCCATGTCATGTTTGCAATTAGGAATTAATTCGAGTACACTCATATCATGTAACCTTCTATTGTTAACATGTCCTAAACGTGAATGCCATAAAGATAAAGAATCAACAACAATGTAAACAAAATTTGTAGTTTTATTCATAGTATTGAGTTTAAACATTCCATCACAATAGAATCCTTTCCCAACAAAGACACCTCCCTTAGACAACACAAACTTATTTGACTCAAATACAAGTTTGAAACCAAACTTATTAAGAAGACCACCAGACACAAGATTCTTTCTAACTTCCGGCACATGATAAACATCGGTGATAGTGAGAGTCTTCCTAGAAGTAAATTTCAATTTGATGTTGCCTTTGCCAAGCACGGCTGTGGTGGTGGAATTTCCCATGTAGAGGGTTTTTCCATCTTCAATAGACTCATAAGTGGCGAATAGGTTTCGATTCTTACATACATGCCTAGTGGCACCCGAATCGATCCACCACTCATTTTCATTCTCCACCACGAACACCTCACTTATCATAGCCATGAAGTTGGAGTTTCCATCTTGCTTTTGCTTCTTCAAAAGGCGGCATTCCTTTTTTATGTGACCCATCTTACCACAATTGTAACATGGCCCATTTTTCTTCTTTGAGTCCTTGTCTTTGGAGTCAAAATTTCTCCTCTTGCTATTCTTTGAAGAGTTTTGTTTTCCATCCTTCCTTTTGTTGGTACCTTTTTCTTCCTCCACCACGTGAACATTAGAAGATTGGCCATTGTTTTCATCAGAGTTATTCACTCTAAAGTCCTCTTCTATTCGAAGATGTCGGCCCAACTCCTCAAGGGAAAGATCATCCTTTCTATGCTTGAGATTCTTTTTATAATCTTTCCAACCAGGAGGAAGTTTATCAATGATGAATGATACAACAAAGGATTCATCCATTTTCATGTCATGTTGTTGAAATTGGTTATAAATGTGAACAATTTCATGAAATTGTTCAATTACCTTTCGATTGTCTCCCATACGATATTGATGAAATTTAGAGGCTAGAAATTTCTTACTCGTGGCATTCTCGGACATGTACTTAGCCTCCAAAGCATCCCAAATCTCCTTTGCACTCTTCTTGCTATGGTATTGGTCAAACAGAGCATCTAATATAGCATTGCAAATGTGCCCTTTGCAAATGTAGTCATCTTGATCCCATTTTCGCTTGCCCTTGGATTTTGCAAACTTTCTTCTTCGGTTTCCTCCGGTCTTGGTGTTGTAAGCACGTATACCACATTAAGTGTGGTAAGGAGAAAATGTAGTTTATTTTGCCAACGATGGAAATTAGATTCTTTAAATTTCTCTAATTTCACAAAATCAACAGCAAAGTCTCGTAGAGAAGAAGTCGGTGGAGCCATCACAACTTCAAAACAAAGTCTTAAGATTGTAGGATAAATGGTGGTGGAATAACGATAAATATGTTGCAATAACTCAAAGATTTCAAGGCACGAAAATTCGTTTTCCTTAAGACTTTGTTTGTCCCAAAACACAATGTACAAGGGATCCAAACAAGCCTCAAAGATACAATGGAATCAAGAATAATGTTTGTTGACGAATTTGCAGTTTTTCGAAAACAAACCTGAACACATGGAATTAATAACAAACACAAGAAGCTTTGTATTCTAATTCTGCAGTAAAAGAATACAAAGAGTTGGTTTTTGTATGCACAAAAATTATGAAATTTTATGTAAGAATGTAGGAGAAGAACAAGGAGAGAGAAACCACATGAATTTTCAAAATCTATTTATCCAACAACACACCAATCTATTTATAGACAATGTTAAAACCCTTCACCAAAGGTACAACCATTCACATGTATTACAATCCTTCACAAAATGATATATCTAATTCTTGTGTGTTACAACCTTTTATCAAAGGTACACCCCTTTGCCAAAGGTTACAACCACTTAAATAAAATTCAAAACAAGTGAGGCACAATTCTTTACTAAAAGTTACAACCATTCATGTGTATAAATAGAATTTGAAAGGTTACAACCTCTAGTTCCTTGACTTGGATCTCTTCCCATACAAGTGAAAGGTTGCAACCATTCTTTTGAAAATCTCTCCAACAGATGAAGTTGAAAAAATCAATTTGTTATGGATATAAAAATTATATAGTATTAGATTTTTGTCGGCTTTCTATTCAAATATAAATAAAATAAAATAAAAATGTGGGAATCAAACTTGCTTGCATCTTTCTTAGAATAGACCGACAGTGGAGTATGTTAACAAAATTTGTCTTGGCGCAAGGGTCTCTCTCTCTCTCTCTCTCTCTCTCCCTCCTACCGTTGGGTTCAACTCATCTATCTCAGAACAAATGACCGCTTGTGTGAAACATTACTACTACCAAATATCTTGAACTCACTTGCAATCGCAAGTTGCTTTGAAGCTGGCATTCATAGAAGTTTGTGCCCCGCCATTACCACCAACTAATAGTATTTCTTTTGCAGCCGTCCTTGTATGTAGAATGTACGTCTGCCAACTTGTGTATAATCTTCTGATGCTTGTAGTTCTCATTGCAGGTGTCATCGGACGAGATCATTGATCTCTTTGGTTTGGATAGGTGGCGAGTAGATCGTGTTTGACTTTCGGAAGCGAGAGAGAATGGGGGATATCATTGGGTTTGAAGGGACCAGAATGATATTTTGAGCGTGTGTTACTCTCTATTTGCAATTTTTTTTTTTTTTTGAAATGAGTGAGCTCAATTATATTAATGAAAATATAGAAGATAAAGCTGGAAGTGATTGGAATTCAGGAAAATATCCATGGTTTAAGCGTAGGCGAACGCGGTTGATCCTTGAAGAGTTTGGATTATATTATTATTATTAGTGCATGCCTTTTGTTATGGAGTGCATGTTGTGTATAATCAGGAATTTTGTATGGAAAGTTGACAGATCTCCACACCAAATGCAAAATTATCTTAGAAATCAAAAATTGATGTGAGGGGGGGGAGCTCGTTTATGATAAAATCTTCTCTGCCTTAGATTATAAACGAATTTAAGACAGGTTGCTGGGTTCCACGTCAAATTATAGCCAAACCATTTAGCTTCTTTTCTGCCCATTTCTTGCTCGGAATAATGCGTTGGTATCTTCTGCCTAACAGCGTTCAAAGTTACACACAGATTCCAACGTATATCATGTCTTTCTTTGTTTTCCAGTGTGAGGTTGGTTGGCAAAATTACACACATTGGCAGAAAAAATTAGGCAGTAATACTGGGAAAATAATGGAATAATGTGCTTTTGGCATGTAATAGCGATTAACCAAAGAAATATTCAATACGGTACGCGCGAGAGAGAGAGAGACCTCAACGTTGGCTGTTACTTTCATTCAACTTCTACAAGCAAATTGGGGCACAAAGGAAAGAAACACTGGACCAAAAAACACACACATTTCATTCAAAGACCGAGAAGAGGACTAATGACCCAAATGCATACGTAGTTTGCGTGCAACATAGAGAGCAGGTGGCTGATGTTTGTGGGTGGGTAATGTTGGAGTAACTTGAGATTGGAGGTGAAGTCACCCGCAAGTAAGCGCCTCCTCTCACAAGAATCAGCAAATCCGAAGCAGAGTTTCCTGCATTTATTTGTTAAGACTAGTTTTCAACTGTCATACTGCTGCTGCATTTTCTCACTACTAAAACGATTGACTTGGTCTCTGGAGAACTAATCATTTTCAGTATCAAACAAACCCAGAGAAAAGTACATTTCGGCAAATTGGCGGGGGGGGGAGAGGGGAAAACATATCGGTCATGAAGCAAATAATAATAGCTCAAGAATGACAAAAACAAATCCGTTTCTTTTTTAGCATTCTGCATTATTTTTAAAAATAAAGGGTTGGCTTTGATATGTTAACTACTTGGTTGGCGGAGAAATAGTTATACATCATAACATATAAAGTTTATATGTGAATATTTTATTTGTATGGTAGTATTATTATATTTCTAGAATTAGGCAGTGAAGTCAATGTAACTGTTGCACTTGCACACTGCTTTCCCAAGTACATATCAAATCCCCCATCAGATTTAAAACATTGATAAGAGCAACCATCTCCGAATCCAGACTACTGCCACTTGCTCTTTTGCTTTTATTTTGCGGTCATTTGACAGGTAGAGCAATGGTTTGTGATTTTATACGTGAGAGTTGGCATGCAAGACGCGTACACGCAGACACCCATGCTTATAAACCTCCCTATAAAGAATCATATCATACCCCCATAATGTTTTGCAAATAAACAAGGATATAATGAAGCAAGCGACAGAGAGACAGAAGGAAGACGCCTGTGCCCCAATTTTAAAGGGAAAAAATAATAACAATAAAGTTCAATATGAAGCAGATGGTTATCCATGCACAAGAACTTAACAGATGCACACAATCCATGCCAAGATGAGATGAGAAGAGATGACCCGGTAACAGTAAGGCTTATTTTTGTCGTCTTCTCAGGCATTCTTCTGCTTTACTACTGGGGGAGGAAAGACGAGACGGAAAACCCAGGCCGCCAATATTGCTCCAATAAAGGGGCATATCCAGTAAACATAAAACTGTTCCCATGTGTTATGCCAATTGCCCACGTACGCCCAGCCATAGGCCTGCAGGCACAATTAAAGATAGGTAATACTGCATCTAATTGAATAATAAACTGCCCCATAGCTGAGAAGAGAATGGTATGTTCCAACAGAAATTTTGTCTTCTATTCAGGCAAGCTCAACCTTATGAATACAAAAAGTCTATCGTAGTAGCTGGCATCATCGCTAAATAAATAGGGACCACAACAACATATCAAGGTTTTGTCCAACTATGTGAGAATGGTCGCATGACTTCTAACTAGTACCATACCTTAAACAGGAAATAGACTAATAATTTAGGTGATAAAATGATGGAACTTATGATTGCGAGAAAAAGAAAGGGCCAGGGGAAATGGCTACCTCTACCCAGTATAAAAGATCCAAGGAAACAGTGGAAACCAAACAAAATAAATTCCACACAATAGAATATGATAAGTTGGAATAACAAAAATGAATATTCAACATGTCATGCCATCATACGAATCAAAACTGACAGTTGAAGAAAGATGCAGGCAATTCAGCTGATGCAATGAATATCATACAACTGATTAAAAAGAAAAAATTATACTACTTACATTGGCAGGATTCATGGAAGGTCCAGTATAACTGGGTCCAGCAACAATCACTGTTACAGTTGACATAGCAAGTAACAATGCCCTCAGAATTGGACTTTTAGGACCCCTAAGCACAATCAGGAGGACGGCAAAGGTAATAATGAAGGTTAAAATCCCTTCAGCCATGGCTCCAGTATGTGAGTCAACTTTCAAGGAAGGTCCCCCAACCATGTGTTTGTATTGCACGGGCACCACTTCAGCAATTGCCAGAGCACCACCAACTGCACCAGCTGCCTGTCAAAGAAAAAGGAGAGCAATGAACATCTTTGTAAAATGATCTCAAGAATCAAGATTATCATCTATGGTTCTTTCTCCACAGCTAGCCTTCTATTTCTTCTTGGGTTTTTCAACATTTTTAAATAATATCCTGCCATTCAAATTTACTCAGGGTGAGCCTTGGCAGCTGACAGGTTTGAATTGTAGAAACAAACTCTTCGCAAAGCAAGGGTAACATCATGTACAAAAAATGACCCTCCCCCTTACCTTGCAAGGCATGGAGTCTTGTGCACTAGAGACACCCATTTTATGCTTCAGTCCTCTTCTCCATTACTATGAAAAAGTGTCATAAGTTCACTAACATCTCAATCTTTTCAAGGCTCCACTTGGCAGTTACATTAAAAATTCTTCAATGCTTAAGAAAACATGTTACACAAACAGAATAGCAAGTGATGAAACATTTTTATGACCACTCTGGATGCGCTCATCTTAACAAACATGGTTTTCTCAAAACCCAAGCACCAGGAATGAACAACTTTCACAAAGACAATGTTGTGGACTAATATTATAAATAAATGGGAATAGTTTGGTTCCTTGAGCAAAAAGCCCTATAGAAGTTCAAATCCAAAAGACAAGTTTGTCCAGAAGAAGAATGGACAGAGAGAATTCATTTAAGACTTTCGATATGTATTTTCCAACAACTTATGCTTTTACACAGAAAATTCCCCTGCGCTTGGGTATCCAAGTGCATCCAATTAGAGAGACATGTTACAATTGGCATGTTTTGAAAGCTAAAGGTAATTAAAGATGACTGATGAGGCACACATTAACATGTTTCAGCATGCACAGAAGGAAAGAAAATGAGAAATAGAGAAAACCCTACCAGAGCTTAGAAAAGGAGGATCATGGGGATGAGCAAAACACGGCAGTGCTACTGGGACAAAAGCTGGCCCCACTGAAGGCCTCACTAAATTATGATGATTGATAAATATGAACACGAGAACAAGGACAAAGATGTTGATGAAAAGCATTACCATCCCCTTGCATACCAAGGAGCTATAATCAACGTCAATACCCCCACAGTTGAGACATGTTGATAGTGATCAGTAATTGAGAGAAGAATTTTTTCGGTCATGTACTCCCTGGGGAGAAGGTGATGCAGATCTAGAAAAGAGGAACCAAGGGAGATGAAAGAAAGAGCTAGGACAACCAAGCGAGAGTTTCTACAAATTCCCAACTTGTAACTTAGATAGGAGATAATGCATTAATGAAGTAGGTATCTCTCATTTACAAATTTTGCTCTGTTGTGTTGTGCCACATTTTGTACAACGCATTTTTTCCACATGCTGATTCAGACATGTCTTTAGGCCTGGCTCATCCACATGAGTTTAGATCATTAGTTGTCTACTTGTCAGATATTCATGTGATGTCAAATCTTTTTAGGGCGAGCTTAGACACAGAATGCCATATGCTTGACAAGTGCTTATAGTTTCTGAGTTATTTCATGCGCTCAGTGAGTTTCCGCAGTACAAAGTGGAGTGGTTATACTATAACACACATACTCAAAGAGACTTTAGTTACTGCCGATTTACCATCAATAAGAAAAAAAAAAATAGACAAGAGCGGACAATGGTCTAGACATGACGAATTGGTGAAAACATACATGAGTCACTGTTGTCGGGCAGCATAACAAAGTGAAAGCATGGGAAAACCCGAAAAATACCTGAGCAGGGAAACGGACAGCCATGGAGAAGAGAGAGTCGGACCCAACGCCGGCAGCATAAAAGGCGGCATCAGCAGTTGGGTTGAAGCTGGCACCGCCGAGAGCGTCGGCGATGAATCCAAAAATGAACAGGAGAAAGAAGAAAAGGAGGGTGATGACTGCGATATTGAGCGTTGGCGCCCCATCTCCGAATCCCAGGGTGGATGCTGTGATGGAGGCGAGTGCGGCCAGCGTTGAGGCGCAAAATACCCACAAGAATGTAACCACAGCGTCCCCGATCGCAGCCTTAATCACGCCGCCCATCCTCTCTTTGATTTAGATTTCTTCCCAATCAAAACAAAAAGGCAATTAATTGTCTCGCTCTGGCTTCACAGTATTTGCTAGCTGGCCCTCAGTAATCAGTATTTGCTTATCTTCAGTCCTGTCTTCACGGGAGGAACCGTGTACGTGTCTTCCTCCTTTTAATTTAATGAGATGAGATTGTTTATTGTTTATCCAAAGATAACGCTTTTATCATTATCTTCTGTTTTAGAAACAACCAAAGCATCACTTTGGAATTGACTTATTCTACCCTCACCACCCCCATCATATTCATATTCATCCTCATCCTCATCTTTTCCTATTTAATGAAAAGGTTTATTAATTTGAAATTTGAATGAATGATGACCAAATCATAACAAACTAAAAACAACAATTTTACCATTGTATGTGTGGGTACTAATTTTGTCCATATTAAACATTGAAAAAAGATGCATGCAAGTTATTTCCAACCAATTTGATTCCCACCATCCCATTATTAAGAGTCCTCCCGAACAAGATAACCTTAATTCTATCCAACTTTAACTCCATTAATCAATTCAATTCTATATATTCCAATTCCCACATCAAATGAAATTGAATTAGTGGAGGTGCAGATAGAGATTCATTCACTGGATTCTCTATTCTATTTACCCTTGGATTTTGTATAAGAACATGAAAGGCAGCACCAGGTCCCCCGGCCAGCCCACATGCTCATCACTTTTCGTGGAAAATAAGTAGTTAACGGTTACTGATCGATCGATAAAGGGTCCTTGCCTAGCTAGCAAATCAAGAAAAACACACAATCCATCCATTCATCCATCCAAGAGAGAGAGAGAGAGAGAGAGAGAGAGAGAGAACAACACCTGTATCAATTATCCATGCCATATAAATGAAGGAATCATCCTTCTATATATATATACCTACTAATTAGACGTAGCCGCCGTTGACGCGAATAACCTGACCATTAACCCACTCTGCACCATCCGTTGCCAAGAACCCCACCATCGGAGCCACGTCCTCCGGCTGCCCGATCCGGCCGTGCGGGCACTCTTCCGCCAGCTTCCGCATCGCAGCTTCACTACCCATCACCTGCATCAACAGATCCGTCGCGATCGGCCCCGGCGCCACGCAGTTGGCCGTGATCCGCGTCTCCTTCAGCTCCTGCGCCAGTATCTTCACCATCGCCTCCACCGCCGCCTTCGAAGCCGCGTACGTCCCAAACCCGGGCTTCAATGACGCCACCAGTGACGACGTCAAGCATATGATCCTGCCCCCGCCGCCGCGCTTCAGCCTGCTGGCACCCTCCTTCAGGCAGAGGAAGTTGCCCCTGGCATTGACGCCGAACACCCTGTCGAACTCCTCCACGCTGGTGTCGAAGAGGGCAGAGCGGGTGAGCTGGCTGATGCCTGCGGAGGTGACCAGGATGTGGGGCTGGGCGTTGAAGGCTGACTCCGCCGCGTCAAAGAGGGACTTCACCTGGGCGGCGTCGGAAACGTCCGCTTGCACGGCGATGGCCCGCGGCCTTGGGGAAGAAGCCTCGCCGGCCCGGCCCTTGATCTGGTCTGCGAGGAGACGGGCTTGAGAGGAGTTGGAGTGGTAGTTGACGACGAGCTTGGCGCCGAGGGAGGCGAGGTGGAGACAGATGTCTCGGCCTATCCCGCGAGATCCGCCGGTGACAATCGCCACTCGGTCTTGGAGTGGCAGCGCCTGGCGCTGGGGGACGGCGGCGGAGCTGTTAATTTCTTCCTCTTCCGCCATACATGCAAGTGCAGTACCAGTGTCAGCAAGCTAATCTCTCATCAGCTGTGTTCTGGTCTGTGCGTGTGTGTGTATATATATATAAAAGAAAGAAAGTAGCCGACTGACAATTTTTTTAATTATTCTTTTCCTCTTTTTATTGGTCTTCCTCGTGCAGCACGTGACTTAGTTAAAAAATTAAAATTTAATTAACACCACCATTTATATGTTATTAGTAACGGATAAGAGCCGAATTGTGGCCGAGCACTCATAAAGTGATTAAGTGATTGAAATAGGACAAATTGAAATTAGCACCACTAAATTAGAATTCAATTCTTTATTTTGTGTAATGACATAAAATTTTTATCTATGATTTATCTCCTTTGTTAAAATTAAGAATACGATCGACGAAAAATTACATAGGATAGAGTCGTGGGCCGAACCTTCCATGAGGCCAATGAGATAGTTGCCTCAAAGTCCATGAAAAATTAACTATTTAAGGGCCCAAACCTCCCTCTTGTAAAGGCCCATTGCCCAGGCCTAGCCGCCCACCCTTTCCCCCTCCAAAGGTTCGCCTTGCCCTTCTTCTTCTCTTGCTTTTGCTGTCTTTCTTGTTCTGTTCGTCGCTCCTGACTTCGCGTTCACCCTTGCTCTTGTCTCTCACTATTTCGTCAGATCGTCACTCATTGCTTTTCTCTCCTCTCGCTACTCCGTCACCAGTCACCCTTCGCTCTCTCGCTTCTCACTGCTCAGTCACTCGCCCTAGCCAACTCACCTCGCCCTCGTGGCTAGTGGTGGTGGCTCGCTCTCAGTTGCTCACTGCCTTTTTCTCACTCCGTGGCTTCGTCGCACTGCCTCTCTTTCGCCCTCCGTCGCTCACCCTCACCGGCTAGATCTACATCTACTTTAAGCCTTCAAATTTCAACAGTTAGTTGCTATAATTTAGGGCCCATTTTTATATTTAGCCTCAAGACCCCAAAATCTCAAGTACGACACTACATAAGGGCAATAATCCCAAGAACCGAAATGTGAATTAGCCCATTTCACACACAGAGAAGAGAGAGAGGGCGAACAGGGAACTGGTCACCTATCTGCTCTGCCCACAAACAGCAACCTGAAGAAGAAATGCCACCGCCACCCCCCAGTTGCTTCTCAACATCATCTCTGTATACCGACTCAAACTCCTTGGCAAATCGGCAAATAAACCTATAAAATACACTTGTTCCTATTCTGATATTGCAATAAGATTTTACAAAAGTAATTATTAGCACAAAAATCATGTTCCTCCCAACTTTATCTACTACTCTATGAAATGAATCATTAGCAGCAATATATTTGACTAAGCGCGCGCAAGCAAATGAAACCACACAGTCTCAAGGCAGGTCCTCATAGTGGAAGCTGTCTGCAGGTTGGACAATACCACTTTCCTTTGAATCTCGTCTCTGATGTGAGCCCAACACAAGCATAGTGGAACCATTCACCTCCTTGGCACTGTCAAAAAGGAAAAAAAAGAAATGGAAATTCATTAAGGATAGCCAATCAAGATTAACTGTCGGCATCTTTTATGGAAATTTTACGTCTTAAGGGCCATGGTTTGAAGAAGATGATATTCAGGTTCCATCTGCACGTGTAAAATATACTTGCAAAGAAGAAGAAAAAATAAACAAAAATCTCAAAGTAAGAAAAATCTTCTTTTTTTGTGTAAATAAAATATATTAACAGGAAAAAGCGCACAAGCTGGCTGAGTTTCAAAACAACTTGCTAGAAAGATATACTTGTTCCAATGTAAAATAATAATAAAAAAAAAGAACGGAGAAAGAGATGAAAACTAGATATTATCAGACACGGGATTTTGCTGACAAGGCTAACCAGATGAGACAGAAAGAAGAAATTAAAGAATGAAAAAGGGACTTACATTTTCATTGTCACAGGCAATCATGTCTCCGAAAGACACCTAAGAGGTCGAGGCAATTACACTGTTTCAGATGTAGTTTACAAAAACAATTGGAGAGAGGAAAAAGACAGGAAAGACAGACCCAACTCTTACGGAAAAAAAGCTAACTTCAGAAATACTTAAAAAAGATAACATAACTAGAACAAAAGTCTGAACCTGATGGCACACACAGTATGTAGGTTCATTTGGATCAATGGATTGATCAAGATATAGAGGAGAAGCAAAGTCCTTCTTAAGGCCACCAGGAGGAGGCATGAGCTCAAAGTCCCTGTCCCGCTCTCTTTCCCAGTCCCTATCCCTGTAATCTGGCCTTTTCTGTTGAGGTGTTCCATAAAGTGGTCTGCGTTTTTCATTTTTAGGGACTAAAGGCAATGGGGGAAGAATTGCTGGTTCATCTGGTGGTATTTTTCCCTCTGCAAATATTGGAAAAGGAAATAAGCAAACCTAGAGAAAACGAGTAAATTGTAGAAACACCTTAAGTATCTTTTGCATTGCCAAAAGACATTAGTTTTGTTATGCATAGGATTAGAACTAACTTTTTTCTGGGATTAGACCAAAAGAACTCATAAATCATTTAAAGTTAATGCTGGAATTCTGGAAAGAAATGATAAGAGATTTGTTGAATGGGAACTCCAGGAAGCATTACTAGCACCTTGCTTTAGATCATCAGCAAAGTTGGTCAAGTCTTCATCAAGACGCTTTATATGGCTATCTATCTGAAAGAAGATTAGCCATGAGATGTGCAAGTTGTAACCAATAGGAAGTAACAACAATGTACAGAATCTAAGCTAAGATAAATTAAAGCACTCATTCATAATATTGAAACTAGGCATGATCACATTCTATTTCTTGCATATTTTATGGTCAAAGGATGCTGTGAAAGCAAAAGTTCCAAGCATGGTCTATATACAGTGACAAAAGAAACATTCTACAAATGCACCACATAAAGTTCTTAAAAGATTGCCAAATGCATTGAGTAAATCAAAGAATTGGCGGAACAGGAGCTTGGAAACAAGATCAACATTTCATAAGGAGAAACAACAGTAGGCTTAGCCAAAAAAATAAAAGGTAACAGTAGAATTAGTTATAGTTATTCCTTGTTGAAAACTAGAAAAAAGCAGGATAACAGAAAACATCGGATACATCATCATTGTCCAAGTAATTAAACATTTCAACTCATATCTGGTCCAGATGGTAAGTCCATTGAGATGTGAAAAAGTAGTACTAGTTGGTAACAAAATTTAACACAAAAATTAACAACAAATGGAACTTAAAAGCCGTTGTTTCCCAGCACTAAAAGTTTCTATTTCTGAAGTAAATAAATCATGTTACACAGCAAAAGCCTTATCTTAGTCATACATGCCAACATTCCATCCACCACATCCAACTACAATATCAGGTTATCAACAACCCCACCACCCCTTGCCAACAAAAGTGTTCTCAGTTCTGCAATTACAGTAATAGACATTACCACACAACCCTTTTGCACAGCCACTGCCACCACCATCATGACCATAGAAGTTTCCCTCCATTGATAACACCATCATGGCAAAAGATGCAAGACCATATCTCTTGGTAAAACTATTAAAATCACTAGCATAGATACCCACCAACCTCCTCCTCATTGCCATTACATTGTGCCAGTTCATGTTGCCCTCAGCCCACCACACCACTACTTGACCACCACCATATTGCAATTCAATTATTACCATAATAAACATATCTCTGACTTTTGGCATTTTATTGATGCGGGACAATAAGAAGTTAGGAGAATAAGAACAAGAAGCTGGAGAAGAGAAGAAGCAAGATTAAGGAAAAGCCGAGAGAGAGAGAGAGAAACTCAAGAAGGGGAAATCATATTATTAAATGATCCAAAGCTGAATAAAAGGTTAAATTATGTTGCCTATTTATAGGCAATTAAAATATAAACTATCTAAAGATAACAACTAATCAAAATATGATTATAATCTCTAAAATCAAATATAACCCTATTTAGTCCCTAAATCAAATAAAATTCTATTACCTAAACAACTACGATAAATCAAAACAGAACAAGATAAAACCTAATATGAATCTCATTTTTAAAATCAAAATAGAAAAATATCCATATCATTTACTGCCTCTTGTTCTTATTGATGCTGTTGACTTTATTGCACCAGAGAAAGAAAACCAGCAAACAAAAGGATGGCCAATCCATCCATTGACTTCTGTTTTTTAAAAACTTTCAAATGTCTCAGAAAAAATAGTCCTCAAGGTTTTAGCAGAAAATATTACAGATATAGTAATATAAGAATTTTTTAAGTAATATAAAAAAGATGAGATCTGAAATTGGAGAAGATACATTTGTCCTGCCTGATCTCTGTCTTATTTTAAAGAAATCACTAGCCTGCTCATGCTGCAGTATCCATGACTTCATATCTGTTTGTGAAAATTGTGCCCCCCCAAAGCTGGCTGATTGCTGGGACAATCATTATGTACATGTAAAAATTGAACAGAGAATTGTCCCTGTAACCACATTGATTCTTGATTTTATGGGGGTAAATAACTGTCGAGGCACATCAATAAATTCATCAATATGATTCCAAATGCAAGCATTTGTATCAAACTCAGGCACCTCTCTAGAAAATTGGACACCCCTCACAAAAGAATAAGGGTTGGATTTCCAATGCCCTAAATTATCTTTGTTCACTGAGTTATGGTTGGTTGGACCTGTTTAATTGTTTGGCTGAAAGCACCAATCCCATAAGTGAGACAAACTACAGGAATACCACTGCATCTCTTACACTGTGAAAGAAAGTTACAGTGCATAATACTGACTCAATATCTGAACAAACACCTATAGTTGACCTCAATTGAACAACACTTTAAAGTAGTAAAAAATATACGACAAGATGATGTAAATGGAGAATTACACAAAATGGTGCCAGCATTTTGGTTTTCTGGGCAAACTACAAAATCTAGTAGGACACCGGCTCAATATAAAAGCTATTTACCACAGAGTGAAGGAAAGAAATTGGTGCTGAAGACACCCAAGGGATGTAGGGAGGTTCTACACTGGTAAAGTACTGAAGCTGTGAGATAGAGAATGAAGTACCATAAAGTGTAGAGCAAAGTCAGCCAAGTTATGAAGGAAAAATAGAAATGATATTACTAGCTACACGTTTTCCAGTCACTTTATCAAAATGATGGTGCTTGTGACAATTGGCCCAAAAAAATATCGACTTAATACATGTGAAAGAACTGTACCTGCGATAGAGTAATTCCCTTAACACTAGTATTAAAGGTATTACTTCTTATCACAGGTTTTTTGTAACACAAACCAAAATCAAAATGTAAACTGTATTTCCCAAAATTCACAAAACTAAACCATTTTTTAGAAAAATTTAAATCAGACCAAACTGACTGAGTCGGTTTTGTTTAATGGTTTGGACCCAACCATGCACACTCACAATTGACCCCCATGGACCTCAAATTTTGGCTCCACCACTTTCATCAATAATTTCCATTTATGGCATTATTTTTTATGAGACCCTTATAACTCGTATCATACCTAAGAGAACAAGCTTGAGGTAATAAAATACACTGCTGCAGCATAAGAAGAAGAAGAATTGGGAAGAGGATCAAGAAGGAGCCTGTGCAATCTTCAGGAGCAAGGTATCTATTTGGCATTGCTATAAAATTTTTGTAATCAAGTGAGAATCACTTCTCAGAAAATTGCTTTTACAAAAAATTCAAACTTTCTATTTTTACTTCACAGTTAAAACAAAAAAACAGCTATTATATAAAAACGTTTTTTTTATGATCAAATACCATTAAAAATATATAAAAGCGCTTTCAATTGCTTAAAAGTGCTTTTAAGCTATCAAATAGCATGACTGGCACTAAGAACCATGGGCAAAATCAAGATAAAAAAATATCAACTTTATATATTTAATTTAACCTTCATTTCTGGATATTTTAGTATTTTACATAACAAGTCCTAAAATTTTCTGAATGATATTCTGATCCAGGCATGTTCAATACTTAACCAATTTTTGGACACATATGTCCACAGTGTACTAACAAGTAACAGTGTGCCCAACAAAAAAATAATGAAAAAATCACACACTTTGGACAACATGTTTGACAATGTCCATTGAGGGTCACATGTGTTATGTCCACAGAATATCCAGCAACTATGTGCCACCCTTAGTGATGTGTCCGTGCTTTCTAGGTTGTCATCTATGGCATATTTCTGTCAAGAATACAAAATTCAAAATTGATGCTGACTTTAGACTTGGAAGATTTTTTTTAAAAGAATTGTGCACCATTTTTATCTATTTTCCCACCTTCTGATCTAGCTAGACCTTTTATAACATGCCACATTAAGATAAAAGTAATTAGAACAAAATAATCAAATCCTTTTATAGCACCCTAAGTTTTTAGAATCATGAAGTTTGAATAATTTTTTTTAAAGGTGCATACTAGAGTATGAGCTGTTGGTTCTGTTATGTGCCAAGGGATGGGAAGGACATTTTTAATATGTCTCAAGAAGCCTATTATCTGTTTTTATGTTTTTTTTTTTTTCACTGGTGTAAAATACTTGAATTCACCTTTGTTATAGGGCTCTACAATTTGGCTTGGTAGTTAATTCATATGGGACTTCAAAAAAGGAAATATCCATATGAGAACACGCCAACAAAGTTTCCACATAAGAGACCCTGCTAATGAATCAGAACACTTGCATGCACATCATTCAGTAATGAAAATAGCCTTTTTTGTAAAGCAAGGGCAAGATTGTACAAAATGACCTCCTAACCTCGCAAAGCAGTAAGCCTTGTTAATCCGAATGCCACTTTTAGTAATTTCCATAGTGCTACTGTTAGGCAAGTGAAGTTATTAAAAATGAGATAGAAATAACAGCATTAAAAAAAGTAATCAGTAACTAACTCACCTGTACCTCAATCAAGTAGAAAAGAAGTAGAAGATCTTTAAGGCAACCCAGATAAATATGATACACTAGCAAGGAATTATGTATATGTGTTAACATACCCAAAAGCGCATAACCCTAACTGCGGAACAGAATTAACTTATGAACCCGATTCAAAAAATCTAAATATCATTAATTTCATAGCGTAGAACTCTAGTAAATTGGATGTTCAACTTCAATAAAGAAAGAGAATGAAGTTTGCTTACAAGGTCATAAGCTTGACGTGCCAACAGAACCTTCTCTGTGCAGAGGCTTAGAGCATTGTCCTGGTTTGCTTCAATATCCCTTTTCATCTTCTCGAACACAGCCTCGTCTTCTTCACTATTGCCTTTCTTTGAGCTCTGAGAAACCAGTCCCAAACAGAACTTGGTCTGCTGTCTCGTCTGGTTTACCATAGCTTTGAACAAAAATTTTAAATAGCATTACAAAACCCAGAAACAAAAATCAAAATCTGAAAATACAGAAAAATGAAAGGAAAACAGATGCATATTTGAACAAATATTTATACAGGCACACATACATGTTGAGAGGGTGGATTACAGGATTAAGAATCGAGAAGGGCAACGGAAGTACCTTGGGAACGTTCATCGAGCTCCCTAATGGTATTGAGAAGCCTCTGGAGCTCTGCCGGCAATGTGCTTGCGTCTAATTCCAAATCAAAATTCAAAACCAAGTTTAACTAAAAATTTAAAATGTCAAAAAAGGAGAGAAGATTTAGGAAGAAAAATAGGGAGATAATAACTATGTCGGTGGAATTGAAGATGAAATTACACTCCAAATAGTCGTCGACGAACACTCCAGTTCTAGCTATGGCCATGGTCGTTCCTATGAGCTGTGATGCCCTGCTTATGCTTCGTCGTCGTCTTCTTCTTCTAGGGTTTGCAATTGCACGGTTTGGAGGGAAAGGAGAGCAAGTTCGAGGTGAGAATGTCCAATAATTGGGTGAAATATACTCACACCCCTGATGTTAGTCCTAATTACAGTAATTACCCCCCAACTTATGATGTCAAGTGTAATTTAATTTAGCCCCATTTCTTTCCTTGACGAAGATAAATATAAACAACATCCCTCTATCTTTCTTTTTCTCTTTCTCTTTCTCTTCTCTGCCTTGCCTTCGTTCCCGCCTGCGTCTGCGCCACTCCAGCTGTCGACTCGCCACGGCCATCGGCCGTCGCCCCTCACCGTGAGTCCGTGACTGGGTCGCTCCACTGCACTTTGAACTCTGGAATCTGCTTCTCTCTCCGTTTTCTCATCGTCGCAAATGCTTCCATCTTGACTTCTTTTCGACTTCTTCTGTCTGCTGGTATTAATCTCTCCCCCCCCCCCTTCTCTCTCTACACGCGCACATGTGCATATGCTTCGTGCTTGACTTGTTATGCGTGATTTCTTCTCGGATTGGTTTATATATGGAAGTGTTGAATGATTTTGAACGAGGTGATTTATCTTTCAGCAAAAACGGAGAATGTTTGGTTGCTCTCACTTGTCTAGGGCTAATTTGTTCAATTTTGACCTCCTCATGGCGCACTGAAACAACTGGAATATGTGTAGTAGCTCAGAAGTATGACTTGCTATATTATATGTTTCTTGTTTTGCCTTGTGTTTATTTGCTAGATTTTTATTTTTGTTTAGACTATTTTTTCAGTTCTTTTTTTAGCTATTGATATTTTGTAATGTGCATTTTTTTTTTTTTGTTTAATTTTTTTATAAAAACAAGGGGAAAAAGGCCTAGGATAGACCAAATCAGTCCGGTCCTCGTTGGGATAAGTCCAGTTTTCGGTCCAGAAATTTGCCAAAAATTGGTCCTGGTCCAGTCTGGTCCAAACCAAATGAACACCCCTAAATGCAAGGCCATTAGTACATATTGTTGTACTGACCGTTCTGAAATCTTCCCTTGCTTCTACTTCTACTTTATACTAGTAGTGCAGGGCAAAAGAAACAGAGCAAGCTGGATTATTATTTATGTGCCTCTCCGTTGGTAGCTATTTGAATTTCGTTGGTGGTGACGCCAATTCAAGCATTCATGCTTTCAGTCCCAATTTCATTACTTGCCTCCTTGTCAAATTCTTCGCTTCATCGCTTTCCCTGTAAGCCTGCCGTCAATTTTCACGAGGTAATTCTCATTCCACCTCCTTCACTTTTTATGAGACAGAAAAAAGAACATAAATGAAAACGGAATTGGGGGCTTTTGCAGTTCTTTTCTGGAAGAGTGCGTAAATTGAATTTGGCTACATTCAGCAATGCTGCAATTGCTCAATCTTTTGATGGATACCCCATTGAAGAACATGAAATCGAACATGAAATCAATGCGGTTAACATGTCAAGGCCAATGGCATTTGATTTTCTTAATTTGATGGAACAGCGTGATGTGTGCGCCAATCATCAGACCTACTTGTGGCTCTTGGAAGGATGCCTCAAGTCTAGGTCTTTCATTGAAGTTAAGAAGCTTCATGCTAGGATCCTCAAGTCTGGCTTCAATGGGGATTGTGTTATTGGCAGCCGGCTCATCAATGGTTATGCCACTTTTGGTAACATAGATGATGCAGTACAGGTTTTTGATAATATATCTGACAGGAGTACATCTACCTGGAATGTATTAATGTCTGAATTTTCTGGAAAGGAGCTGAATGGTGAGGTGTTGGAGCTATTCTCACGACTGCTAAGAGAAAATGCTATTCCAGATGAAACCACGTTTCGACATGTTCTAAGGGCTTGCCTTGGTGATCAAGTTACCTTCTGGTATGTGGAACAGATTCATGCTAAGATTATTCGACTTGGTTTTGCTACAAGTCCCCTTGTTTGCAATCCTTTGATTGATTTGTACTCAAAGAGTGGTTTGTGAATTCTGCTAAAATGGTCTTTGAAAAATTATCTTTGAGGGACAATGTTTCTTGGCTTGCTATGATATCCGGTTTATCTCAAAATGGACATGAAGAAGAAGCAATCATCTTATTCCAAGAAATGTACAGGTCTGGAATAGTTCCTACTCCATATATTTTTTCAAGTGTCGTAAGTGCCTGCAGCAAAATACAGTTACTTGACATGGGAAAGCAGCTTCATACCCTTATATTTAAATGGGCATTTGAATCTGAAACTTTTGCATGTAATGCACTTGTCACACTGTATTCCCGTTGTCATGACTTTGTATCTGCTGAACAAGTTTTCAGCAAAATGCAATGCAGGGATGAAGTTTCATATAATTCGCTCATCTCAGGGCTTGCTCAGCGTGGATTCAATGAGAAAGCTCTTCAATTGTTTGAGAAAA
Source organism: Diospyros lotus (assembly GCF_014633365.1). Lineage (NCBI taxonomy): Eukaryota > Viridiplantae > Streptophyta > Magnoliopsida > Ericales > Ebenaceae > Diospyros > Diospyros lotus. The sequence goes on along the minus strand of NC_068350.1, from coordinate 40,301,776 downwards.
TGCAGCTTGATTGTTTGAAACCTGATAGTGTTACAGTAGCAAGCCTTGTGAGTGCCTGTGCATCAGTGCAGGCACATTATAAGGGAAAACAGCTCCACTCATATGCAATAAAGGCTGGAATCTCTTCTGATATCATTATTGAAGGATCTCTTCTTGACCTTTATGTAAAATGTTCTGATGTTGAAACTGCCCGTGAATTCTTCCTTACAACTCAAAAGGTAAACATTGTCCTATGGAATGTGATGTTAGTGGCTTATGGGCAAATAGGTGATCTGAGAGAGTCATTTAAGATATTCTCAGAGATGCAGATTGAAGGCTTGACTCCTAATCAATACACCTATCCCAGTATATTGAGAACCTGCACGTTTGTGGGAGCTCTGGATCTAGGGGAGCAGATCCATGGTCAAGTCATAAAGACTGGATTTCAGCCAAATGTTTATGTTTGTAGTGTGCTTATAGATATGTATGCCAAACATGGAAAACTGGATACTGCTCACAAAATTCTCAGACGACTCAATGAGAAAGATGTTGTCTCCTGGACAGCTATGATTGCTGGATATGCCCAGCATGATCTGTTTGTTGAAGCCCTTACACTTTTTGAGGAAATGCAAGACAAAGGGATCCATTCAGACAATATAGGATTTTCAAGTGCCATAAGTGCATGTGTTGGAATCCAAGCACTCAATCAAGGACAACAAATTCATGCGCAAACAATTATCTCAGGTTACAATATGGATCTTTCAATTGGAAATGCGCTTGTTTGTCTCTATGCTAGATGTGGTAGAATTGAAGATGCCTACTTAGCATTTGATAAAATTGGTGCTAACGATAATATTTCCTGGAATGGGTTGATATCAGGCTTTGCGCAGAGTGGTCACTGTGAGGAAGCACTTAAAGTATTCTCTCAAATGAATTATGCGGGAGTTGAACCCAATATGTTTACCTTTGGTTCTGCAGTTAGTGCTGCAGCTCATACAGCTAATGTAAAACAAGGGAAACAGATTCACGCTATGATTATAAAGATGGGATATGATACAGAAATCGAGGCATCCAATGTTTTAATCACATTGTATGCCAAGTGTGGGAGTCTTGATGATGCCAAGAGAGAGTTTCTTGAAATGCCTGTAAAAAATGAAGTTTCTTGGAATGCCATGATCACAGGATATTCTCAACATGGATGTGGTGTGGAAGCAATACAACTATTTGAGGAAATGAAAGGGCTTGGCATGATCCCGAACCATGTCACCTTTATTGGTGTTCTATCAGCCTGTAGCCATGTGGGCTTAGTAGACAAGGGACTCAGCTACTTTAACTCCATGACTGAAGAACATGGCCTACAGCCAAAAATAGAACATTATGTTTGTGTGGTAGATATTCTTGGACGAGCTGGCTTTCTGCCCCTGGCTAGAGAATTCATAGAGGAAATGCCAATTAAACCAGATGCCATGATCTGGAGGACCCTCTTAAGTGCTTGCACGGTGCATAAGAATATGGAAATTGGACAATTAGCTGCCTGTCATCTTATGGAGCTGGAACCTAAAGATTCAGCAACTTATGTTCTGCTATCAAATATGTATGCAGTTGCAGGGAAATGGGGTTGTAGGGATCAGGCTAGACAAATGATGAAAGTCAGAGGAGTAAAGAAAGAGCCTGGTCGTAGTTGGATTGAGGTAAAGAATTCGATTCATGCATTCTTCGTTGGTGATAGACTCCATCCATTGGCAGATGAGATTTATGAATTCTTAGAGGATCTAAACAAGCGAGCAGCTGCAATGGGTTATGTGCAAGATCGTTCTAGCCTTTGGAATGATATTCAGCTGAGGAAGAAGGATCCAACTGCGTACACGCATAGTGAAAAACTGGCAATTACTTTTGGGCTTCTAAGCTTGCCTAATACAATACCAATACACGTGATCAAGAATCTTCGTGTCTGTAATGATTGCCACAATTGGATTAAATTTGTTTCAAAAATATCAAATCGGGCTATTGTAGTAAGAGATGCCTATCGCTTTCATCATTTTGAGAGTGGTGTCTGTTCATGTAAGGATTACTGGTAATTATAACTTTGTTATGGATAAAAGTGAATTACAATAGCTTCAGGGCTCAAAAGTTCATTTTAGACTCCATGGATTAATTCACCCTCTCCTGTGGGTACCTGTTTGATGGTATGTGATATTTTCTTTGCTCTCTGGTTATTTATTTACTTTATTTTGTTCTTGCACATAAATAATGGCATGTGGGCTCTAACTTTTCATCTAAACTCTCTCTCTCTCTCTCACTCATCTTTAGGTCCATGTAAAACTTAAATCTTGTTCCCTTTTCCTTCCATGTCACCAATTTGCCTAAATCAAGGATTATAATATGCATATTTCTCTAGTAATTGATTGCTCAACTGATTATACATATTTTCTATTTGCTTTTGTGAGGTGAAGGAATGAAACATACCAGAGACTCCATTTGATGGATCTTTTGTGTGCCTGCCCTGTTGTCTGCAAATCTTTTACTGGTACCAAAAACTATCAGAAGATTTCTTTGTGATCCTTTTGTTTTGCTTCAAACGTAATCTATCTCAACCAGAACACTCTATCTCTCTCTCTCTTGGATGGGCACAGACATGCACCACATGCTTCTACATTTCCTTTCAGTGATGACACATTTCTATTGTGGCTTGTTTGCAAAACCAGTCCATCTTACACTTTTATCTTACACTTAAGGCCTCTGTTGGCCATAGAGGTGTGAAAACATTCTGAACTGTGCCACCTGGAATGAACATGTTCATGGTAATCCAAGGTACAGTTTTTCTAGTCTCTTTAGAATTTGAGGCACATATGCACCCTTTAGCTTCAAGCTTTCCCGTTGGGGAAAACTCTCGTATTTTAGCCTTTGGCAAAATCAATCTTCCATCTCACACTGTCAACTCACAGTTGATGCCTATCTTGACCATGGAGATTTGTGAAACATTTTGAACTGTGCCACGTGGAATGAGCATGTTGATGATAAATTGATAATCCTAGGTGTAGTATTTTACTTTCTTTAGCTTATCTTTATCACTAATCTTGCGAGGACTATCCTTCAATAAAAAAATATCATTGAATCAAAGACAAGTGTGAAGTAGAGATCTTTAACTTTGATTTAATCCGGATATCTCTTCTCCAATTTCAGTTCTCATCTCTTTATAGCACTTACAAAATTCTTATATATCTGTAATATTTTTCTGCTAAAAACGGGAGGATTGTTTTGTTGATACATCTGAAAGTTTTTAAAGAACAAAGTCAATGGATGGATTGGCCATCCTTTTGTTGGTTGGTTTTCTTTCTCTGGTGCAAAACAAAAGCCAACAGCATCTGTAAAAAGAAGAGGCAGTAAAATGCCAAAAGTCAGAGATATGTTTATTATGGTAATAATTGAATTGCAATATGGTGGTGGTGGTGGTGGTCAAGTAGTGGTAGACTGAGGGCAACATGAACTGGCACAAGAATCAAACGGCAATGAGGAGGTTGAGGTGTATCTACACTAGCAATTTTAACAGTTTTACCAAGAGATGGGTGTTGCTGCTTTTGTCATGATGGTGTTATCAGTTAAGGGAAACTTCTATGGTCATGATGGTGGTGGCAGTGGCTGTGTAAAAGGGTCGTGTAGTAATGTTATAATTGCAGAACACTGTTGCTGACAAGGGGTGTTGGGTTTGTTGATAACTTGATATGGCAGTTGGATGTGGTGGATGGACCGTTGGCATGTATAACTAAGATATGGCTTTTGCTTCTTAACATGTTTTTTCTTTTTTTAACTTCTGAAATAGAACTTTTTAGTGCTGGAAAACAATGGTTTTGTAGTTCCATTTGTTGTTAACTATTGCGTTAAACTTGTTATCAACTAGTACTACATTTTCACGTCTTGGTGGACATGCTATCTAGACCAGATATGAGCTTAGTTACTCAGAGAATGATGATGATAATTACAGTTATATTGGGATTAATAGTAGAACAATAGAATACTTTTTTTTCTGTATGGGAGGTTGAGCCAAGTTTAATATGGCTCACCATTATGTATCTCACATATCTAGGGAGCATTCAGCTCCCGATGAAAATAGTATGCCTCTATGTTGAGCTTGCTTCCATGAGTACTTGCAATGATACTGTCCAAGTGGCAGTGGTAGTAACAGGAGTATTGTAGTAGTACCAAAGAGGAGTACATTTATTATTGTAAGAGATAACTCTGAGACTTGTTAATTGACTATCAGGTAATCACAGAAGTACCTACTGGTTGTACATCTGTCTTCATGTGCCCCATTTATGTATCAGATGTTTTCCATATATTGCATTTTTCTAGTTTTTACAAGGAATTATTATAAGAAATTTACTGTTGCTTTTTTGTTTCTTTTTTGCTAAGACTACTTTTGTTTTTCCTTATGAAATGTTGATCGTGTTTCCGAGCTCCTGTTTCCCCAATTCTTTGATTTACTCAATTCAGATGATGGTCTTTCAAGCAAACTTTGTTGTGCCATTTGTTTTGTCATTGTGTGCAGATCATGCATGCTTGGAGTGTTTTGCTGTCACAGCATTCTTTGACCATAAAATATGAGTGCTTTATTTTGTCATATCTAGCTTAGATTCTGTATATTGTTATTGCTTTCCAATGGTTAAAGCTTGTAAGATTCCATAGCTAATCCTCTTTAGATTGATAGCCATATAAACAAAGGTGCTACTAATGCTTCCTGGAGTACCCATTCAACCAATCTCTTGCCATTCTCTGTGGATGTCCTGCATTAACTATAAATGATTTCTGGGTTCTTTTTGGTCTAATCCCGGACAAAATTGAGTTCATGCAAAACAGGACTGACGTCATTTGGCAATGCAAAAGATACTTGAGTCGTTTGTTCAATTTACTTGTTTTCTCTAGGTTTGCTTATTTCCTTTTCCGATATTTGCAGAGGGAAAAATCCCCCCAGATGAACCAGCAATTCTTCCTTCATTACCTTGAGTCCCTAAAAATGTAAAACACAGATCACTTTATGGAACACCTCAACAGGAAAGGCCAGATTACAGGGATAGGGACTGGGTAAGAGAGCGAGACAGGGACATTGAGCTCATGCCTCCTGGTAGCCTTAAGAAGGAATTTGGTTCTCCGCTGTATCTTGATGAAATACATTGATCCAAATGGGACCTACACATTGTGCGAGCCATCAGGTTCAGACTTCTGTTCTAGCTATGCTTTCTTTCTTAATTATTTATGTTTTCTGAAGTTAGCTCCTCTTCCGTAAGTTGAGTCTTACTTTCCTGTCTATGTCCTCTCTTCTTCAGTTGTCTCTGTAAACTACACCTGTAACAGTGTAATTGCCTTAACCTCTTACGTGTCTTTTGGAGATAAATAATGACTGCCCGTGACAATTTAAATGTAAAGTCCCTTTTTCATTTCTTTAACTTTCTTCTTTCTGCCTCTGTCTGGATAGCCTTTCAGCAAATCCTGGGTTTCATAATATCTAGTTTGCAATCTCCTTCTTCTTGCTTTTTTATTGTATTACATTGGAAGTTGGAACAAGGACAGGGAAGGAGACCTATTTTATGTATTTATAGCATAAAGTAGTCCATACAAGTGGACGTGCAATGCAAAAACTTTGAGAACATGATAGCGGTGGGATTGATCAAGTATAACTTTCTGGCTAAGTTGTTTTGAAATTCATTCGCCAGCTATATACTATATATGTGGATCGAAGATTTTGTTTTACTTTTTCCAGGGTGAAGTAGAATGATCTAGTCTGAAACCGTTACAGCATAAAATATACTTCTTCTTTGCTTTGAGATTTTTGTTTATTTTTCTTCTTCTTCTTCTTTGCAAGTATAGAGTTTACATGTGAAAATTGAACCATGCATGGCCTTTAGACGTCGGGTGAAATACTTGATGAATTTAAAACACTCTCTTATGGTTATTGAATTGCCATACCTTTTTTACCTACCTTCTTTGACAGTGCCAAGGAGGTGAATACTGAATGGTTCCACCATGCCTGTGTTGGGCCATCAAAGGAAAGTGTTGTCGTCCAACCTGCTGCTGCAGAGACAACTGCCACTATGTGGACTTGAGGAGACTGTTGTTTCATTTGTTTGCCAAGGCAAGTATATGGCGCCCATTCTGACATTTTGTTTGCTTTCCTGAATTTGATGTATGCCTCTATCTAGCGTACGTTTGGAAATGGGAATCCAAAGGCAGAGAGAGAGAGAGAGAGAGAGCCCAAATGCAAAAAATGATGCAAAAAGAGCGGGACATTGAATTCCCGCGCAGCCGCAGCTGGAGTGGATTCGCACCTATAACTAACATACATCACTCACGCCTAAGCCTAACCCTAACCTACCTGCCCTTCTCTTCTTATCTTGTAATGTGTCAGTACTAAATATCCATATTATTATGCAAGTAAAATTTAAAATAATAAGCAATTTCTCAAATAATTTTATCATTATATTAAAACTTATTTTATTTAAGATACCTACTAAATTTAAAGAGTAATGTCAATCAAATGTTTAGGTGGTTATTTGTAGCTTAAGAAGAGAGGGTCAACCTACAAGATTAGTAATAATAGTAACTGTTAATTCTTAAAATTGTGGAATAAAACGTATCAAAAGGGTTGATAATAAATGGTCGTTGGAATAAAAAGAGAAGGGTTTTAAAATCATTTCAAATAAAGTAAACAGTGGCTTTAAAGGCTTGGAAAAAAAAAATGTAATTTTAGAGTTATTTACATAATACATTAGTTAGTTTATTATGGTTCAACTCGCTTAATCATATTTATTTATGTAAACTTTTAAATGCATGTTACTCTATTATTTAAATTTAAAATAAATTATAACATAGTAAACGAATTTTAGCTTTTAACTTTGCATGATCTCATATCGTGAACCATTGATTGGTGAGGTGAGAAGGATGAAGAGATTTAAGTGATCGGGATTTGGATCAATGCTCTTTCAGTAGCCAAATTTATATTTTTTTTCTTTTGTATTTTTACGTTTTTCTCTTATAGTTATTCAAACTTTTCATTTAGATTTGTATTTTTAAATTAATTTAATCTCTATATTTTAATATTTTTTTTATATGACAATTCAAACTTTTTATTATTTCGATTATACTCTTGTATTTATATTTTCAAATCAATTTAAGTCTCATATTTTGATATATAAAAAAAATAAAATAGTATAAGTCAATTTAACTCTTTTTTTATATATTAAAGTATAGAATTAAATTAACTTCAAATACAAGTATAAAGATATAATTAAAATAATAAAAAAATTGAGTTGTCACACAAAAAAAAATTAAAATTTAAAAATACAAATACAATAGTAGAATTGAAATAATAAAAGTTAAAATAATTATGTCAAAAAAATCATAAAAATATAGATTTGACCCTCTTTCATTATCAAATTTAATAATAATAATAATAATATTTTTCTAGTAAGAGCATATGATATAATATAATAGAAATTTAAATTTGACGAGAAGGAGAGAGAATTGTAATTTGCAAAAATCCAGAAGCTAGTGAGGCAAATAGGCTGTATTTATTTGGCAAGAATTGAAGAATTAGTGGGGATAGCGGCGGAATTTCAAAGAAAGATTCGAATTGCGAATTGGAGGCGGAACCCTCGCTCGCTGTCTATTCAAACGAAACGAAACCTAGGGAAAGGAAAAGCAAAAAGGCGGGGGGAATTTGAAATGTGAGAGAGCCCAGCGAAGCGACTAGCGAGCTGTAGTCTGTAGACATCATCATCATTACATATATATATACATACATACACACACACACACACACACACAATAGAACAGAAGCTGTTGCTTTACTTATCTTCTTCACTGTTGTAAACGTATTTTCCGGAAAGAAAGAAAGAAGAAAGGAAGAAACCCTAAATCCCTCTCGCCTGCAATTGCTATTTTGCTACACTTGCGCATCCGTATCGTTTATTGGTACGTATATACTTGCCCAAGTTCATGTATTTCGCAGATCTCTCTCTGTTATTCCGATTCACTCCCTCCCCCTCCCTCCATTCTCTCAAATTCTATGCTAATTCCGCAATTCATCGGTGGTCAGATGCTTCTAGCTTCCTACTTTTCGGAAACATCAGTTTCTCCTTCAACATTAACTGAACAAGTAGAAGAAGCGGCTGCTCAAATTTCCCGTCTCTCTCTCTTTTTTGTTAACATAAAAAAAAAGGTACGTTTTTTCGCTCTTCAACTTTGCGTTTCTCTTGGGCTTGCTATTCTTGCGATTTCTGTTCTTGATATTGTAAGTAGTTCGCAATTGTAGATCTCTTCTGATTTTCCCTTCAAGTTCTTTCTTCGCACCAACAAAAGTGTTATTCTTGACAGTCAACTCATCAATTTGGGCAAAAAACTACTGAGGCCCGAGTGGCTAGCTTTCTCATCGATTGGTCTCTTGTAACTCACTGTAGATCTGCAGTGTTTGTTTGTATGTGCATATACGATTGCCTATGCATAAATAGTTTCACCGCCACTTGGACTTAATGAAGATCTCATCTTGAATCTGGCTCTTGTATTGTTCCAGTTTGTCTTTCTAACCTATTTTGAGCTGTTGCTTTCAGGAGGTTAAAAATGGGTAGAAGTCTTAGCCCCATTCTGCGGCAAGAGTTGGAAAATCTTGATAAAGATGCGGACAGCAGAAAGTCTGCAATGAAAGCACTAAAACTATACGTGAAAGACTTGGATTCCAAGGCTATTCCTCTATTTCTTGCTCAGGTTTCTGAGACCAAAGAAACTGGTTCAACATCTGGGGAGTACACAATTTCACTCTATGAAGTTCTTGCTCGAGTCCATGGCCCAAAAATCATCCCTCAGATTGATAACATTATGACAACCATCATCAAGACTTTAACTTCCAGTGCAGGGTCTTTCGCCCTTCATCAGGCTTGCTCTAAAGTGGTCCCAGCAATAGCAAGGTATGGGATTGATCCCACGACCCCAGAAGACAAGAAGAGGTATATAATACACTCTCTCTGCAAGCCTCTTTCAGATTCTCTTTTGAGTAGCCAAGAGAGCCTGTCTTCTGGATCTGCCCTCTGCTTAAAGGCTCTAGTGGACTCTGATAATTGGCGGTTTGCATCAGATGGGATGGTAAATGAGGTTTGTCAGAGAGTTGCTGGGGCTTTAGAGAAGTCCGTGCAAACCAATTCCCACATGGGATTAATTATGTCGTTGGCAAAGCATAATAGTTTAATTGTTGAAGCATATGCAAGATTGCTAATACAATCAGGACTCCGCATTTTGAATGTTGGGGTTGTGGAGGGAAACTCACAAAAGAGGTTATCTGCCATTCAGATGATAAACTTTATGATGAAGTGTTTAGATCCAAAAAGCATAATTTCCGAGCTCAACTTGATAATTGAGGAGATGGAGAGGTGTCAATCTGATCAGATGGCATATGTTAGAGGAGCTGCTTTTGAGGCCATGCAAATTGCTAGGAAGATATCCACGGAGAAAAGCTCAAAATTTGATTGCAATGGGGGCTCAGCCACAGGCTCAAATTATCATAGAAGAGATACAGGTGGAAGAAGAAATTTACAAGGTGCTGGGAATAGATCACCTGTTGCTGCATCACCTGAGTCACAGACGATGAATTCATTTGTTGGATATGATTCTCTGCTTGACTCACCAATTTCCACCATCCATTTCTCAGGGGAATTTACTCCTGACCGGAGGAGTGTTAACCGAAAACTGTGGAGGACATATGAGAATAGTGGGGTGGATGTGTCTCTCAAGGATGGTTTGTATTCTGAGGTTTGTCATGGAAGTGCCTTCGAAAATTCATCAAGTGATGAACTTTCTAATATTGGAGGTGATTACCCAGATGGATTTGCTGGATTCTTCCTGAGGAGTCCTGCCAACCAATCACTAAGAAGCACTACACCTAGTCCTCAGGTAAGGGGTTGCTTTTTAGAATGCCTTAACAGAAAATTGGAGTGAGGAATGGGACAGAGTTTTATTGCTGAAATTAAAACTGGAAGGAGAAATATAACAAAAAGGAAAAAGGAAAGGGAAGAAGTGTTTTGAGTCATTAGTGGTCAAAGAAAATAATGTAGTACTGGAACATTTATTGGTATTTCTAGAGAACTAGTTCTTTTAACTAAAAGAGCATGCCGATGACAAGGTTCCTGATACTATTTTGTTAGGGTGGGGGATTGGGGGATGGGGGATGAGACGTACATAGTGTTGTCACTGTGTGTTGACAGATTAAAATAACTGCTTTTAACTAGGTTTCCTGACAGTCTCTGAGGACAAGATCCAGAGAAAATTATTCATGTTTTCTGTTTTCTATTTGAAGAGAAACTGATGTTTATTAGTTCTGTTCAATAAGCTTCTTTTTAACAGCAATTATCTTCCTGGAAGCACAATAAACAACATCTAAATTTGCAGTCTATTTCACTGTCCTTGCCCATCTCACAATCAAAAGTAGCATTAAATTGAAGAAAGAATAAGAAAATATTGAACTTAGGATGTTATTTATCAACTTCTATCATTTTTTGGAAGTAAACATCTCCTTACTATTTTTCCTTGGTGGTCAGATCGTAGGGAAAAATAATGATAATTTAGATTCTTCCATGCTAGCATTATGAGGTATGATGGTGCTTATTGAATTTTGTTGCTTTTGTACTTCAGAAGTCTCGGATTAATGTTGACAACATCAAGATCTACTCCACGCCAAGGAAGCTTATCCGATCACTTCAGGATCCAAATGATGAGGGTACTGACTCCTCAGGAAAAGAAACCAGGATAAGTCCATCCGGCAAATCCAATTGGAGTCCTACATTCAAAAATGAACAAAATGGTCTTTCACCTGATATGAAGAGTGAGGCAAAAAGTGATGAAAAATTACTTGGTGGTGAACAGTTCCTAGGTGGTTCAGAATCTGTTTCCTCAACAGAAGATGTCCCTCCTGATGCTGATTTGCAAGTGTCTCCGAAGGTAGGTGGTGTAAACAAAATTGAAACCCGATGTTTCAACATTCAGAAAAATAATTGGAAGTCCACTACCAGTAAGGTCTTTGGCTTCTTTATTCTGCTACTTGCAGTTTCCATCTGTTTCTTGTGGACTGGTAATCAGGATGAAGGGTATAACCTTGTTCCCACCTAGTTTACTCACTTTGATGTGTAAAGTCAATGCGCATAATGTGGTAAATGCCTTGGCAAAATCTTGAGTTGTGGCGATCAAACATTGATTCTTCTTTTGTAGCCATAGAAAGTATTAGAGCATGTCAACAGACGTTTTGTTTGCTGAATAGAAGTTGATCCCCATTCTGTTATTTGGGGGTATTACTTCCAGTCTTGCATATATATATATATATATTCCTTTTCATATGGAAATCTGTGCCAATTTTGTTTTTTTGTTTTGTTTAAGGCATTACTGCTTTGAGTGTTGCCTTGGAGTTCTGAGTCTTCCTGGCTACCATGTGAAGCTACTGTAATAACATTTGATGTTTTTTTTGTTTCCTGAGCAGCATCTAGCTGCTGCTAATGGACTGTCTTTTACTCTTGCGGCTCAAGCAAATATTGTTCCATGTGTTGCAACTTTATCAGCACCCATAAATTATTGAACAGTCACTGTGTTGAAAGAAGCATTGATATCTTTTTCCTGATTAATGTGAAACCGCAATCTGCCAAATGTGCTCGTCTTCATTGCATACTTCTTATCCAACCAACACAGATTCTTGAAAAGATAACATATTGGTTCAAATCAATCAACAGAAATTGTTCCTTTTTGGAGCAGGCAAAAAGGATGTTTCTCCAATTTGACTGATCAGATCTTACTCTTGTCCTTAAAAGAGCATGAAATGAAAGACGTCGTTCCCACATGGTTTTCGATTACTACAGATTTGGGTTGTGCAATTGCTGCAAACCTCTCCACTCGCTTTGAGGGCTCAGGATGATAGGTTCAAGCAGGGCAGATTGGCCTACACATACATAAGCGTATTTTCCATACCATTTGTGTCTCGAGCCAGGGCTGAATATGTAGAGTTCATCAAATCCATCTCTTCCTACTTCAATGGAGTTTCTTCTACCCTGTTTCATAATATAAAGACAAATAAGAGGAAAGTAAATCGCCAGGTTGTTAAAGACAAGTGCGGAGAAATAGTAAGCACATACTAGCAGCCATGTGAAAGGAAATTTGGGCTAACTTGCGTTGAGAAATTACCCTGTCAATGAGGGTGAAGTTGCGAGGTGCACAGGTGTAAATCCTGCTCAGTTTGTCGGTTAAATGCTTATAGTTGTCCCTCTCCTCGCCCTCTATACTTGCACCGTCATCATTGTTCTGATTCCTTGCACCCCAGCTGGACCAAAGTTCCTTGATGGCAGCGGGACTCCATAACTTTGTGGAGCCCAAATCATTTCTCTGGCCAGGGTCTGGAGGAACAATAGTAAAACTTGACAAAAATGGCGGCCTGTTTTGGAAGTTTGATCCTTCCAATCCCACTGCGTAAGTTGCTTCAGGTGTGCTCACTGTCAAATGGCTTATAACAGAGCCCGTCAGGCGGAGGGACGATGACTTTGCGTTATAGATCACAAGCTCTGAGCTTAAAAGATCATGTCGTAGCGTCAGAATGTGTCTAACTTCAACCGTATCCGCTGAATTACAGCTAATCAGTTCCACCTGCATTTCCCAAGTCATCCTCTCAGATTTTGTTTAAAAGCAAGCCCAAGCACAAGACCTACAAAACCAAAGAACATGGAGCGGAAAAAAATACAAGGAGCCTGGCTGGCCCTTAGGAGTCCTCTTTTGCCATTTGAAAAAGGCCATATTCGTTTGGCACAACTTGCAAGACAACATTCATTTGGAGCCTTATTTTGTAGCTATTTGGAGGTTAATATCAACCCATGATTCATAGGCTCTTTAACTGTCTGTTCCAATATAAGATCAGAGATTAACCTGAATGTGTTCCTGAGAATTTCCTCTAACATCTCTGAGGACCCAAGTGGTTGGAGACCATGAAACTCCATCAGTTAGACAGTTGAAATCCAAAGACACACCACCTTGAATTGCCGCACCGCCATCCTCACCCTCAGAGACACAAGTGTGCAGCAGCTCAAGCGTGCCTCCATGCCACATAGGCACTTTATACGACGTAATCAGGCCACTTGGCAGCATCAGGCTGGCAACGCTTCCATTGTCCAATCGCATTTTGACAACACAACTGTCATTTATATCCTCAAAGGTGACTCCATGGCCACTGAACTCGCTTTCCAAGTAGTCTACTTGAACAGGTGGATATGTGAATGAAGCCACTGCTGGCAATGGAAAATCTCTCTTCTTGCTATTGCATTGAACTGAGGGAAAATAAGAGTGAGACGAAGATGCAGGATTTGCGGAGGGTTTTACTGGGGAAGGAAGAATGAGTTTGGGAGAGAAGAGTGGACTGTAAACCACACTCATCTTTCCTTTGAACTTGTAATCTTGTTACCTTCTTGTCTGTCTTATATCTCAGAGAGATGACACATTGAATGTTCTTTCACAAACGATGGAGAGAGAGAGAGAGTTTTTCTATGTCCCAATTTGGATAAGCATCCTTTTTGGTTGGTTGTAGTTTAAGACTTAGCAAGATATTTTTTTTTATTTCTTCTCTTTTCTGTTGTTTATTGAAAAGTGTACTGTAACTCTTTCAACTGATGTTCAGATGAGATGCATAATGGTTGGACCAGGAATTTACCATTATCTTCTTATCATTGTTCCAGTCATGTGGAAATTTTACTACTATGCATTATCACTATTATTTACAGTTATGCCCAGTCCCCAGATTAAATAAAGATAAAATCTTTTTCTTTTAACATTTGTGTGTTTCTTACAAGAGTTGAACATGTGATTGAATTGCAAAAGCAGTACAATCAGTACTAGCAATGGATCCATCCAAAATAATTCTGTGTTGGTGCTATCTTCACATTTCTGGTATATTTTGGCCATATCTTTGCGAAAGTTGGGACAGCCTATACAGGCTGCAAAAATGAGATGCGAGGCTGCGGCATTTTAGAGCATGAATCCTGAAACTTGTGTTTGGGATTGATCAATAATGACAGTCTTCTAATGGTATATAGTAACTTCATGTACACAATCTGCATCTTCAACATGAAGAAGGACACGCCCCCCCCCCCCCCCCCCCCCCCCCCCCCAAAAAAAAAAAAAAAGAAACAAAAAAAACTGGAAAGAAAACCAATATATTTCATTCGAATTGGAGGTGTTTGATTACAAGTTATCATGTTCAATGACCTGTGCCCCTCTCCATTCTTCACCGGGATTCACAACCATTGGAACTAGCATTGAAGCAGGACCAGTGCAGATGAAGTAGTCTGTTCCGTACTTCTCTGAGTAAGAACCAGGGCTGCCAACATAAATGTCCTCGAAACCAATCCGGATTATCCTGAAGAAGAGCTCCCGCCCCTGAAAAACCCAAGGGAAAGAGAGAAACAAGCCAATGTTTAAGCATAAGACAAGTAGATCGAAGCTCATCTTGCATTAGAAAGGTTGGAATAAAAAGATTTGAGACGATGAAAGTATGTTCACTGATCAAAATGTTCATACTGCAAAGCTATAGTTGGATCATCTTCCCCATTAATACGACGGCGGCATCCCAAGCCTCTATCTCACTACATGGAGTTCGCTAATGAATTTTAACTCGCCAATTAATTCTATCTATCTATGTATGGTTTTATCTTTTGTAAGGCCCTTAATTATAACTACATCTTCCTGATTAATGATTGTCAGATTTATCAACAAATTGAACCCACGGCACCAAACAAAGCGGGGATTTCAACCCCAGCTTTGATTCTAGCTCCCACAAGGTTGAACATCATGCATATGCTTGATTTCTATATCAATTTCCCAATGCGTCCTGAATCAATTACGGATTTCTTGTTAATTCCCAGACCCAAAGACTCTGTCTAACAAAGAAAGTTAATCATGATACCTGATCAAGGGTTTCGTATTTGGAAGGTGCAGTGTCATAGAATTGTTTTGATCTCTCCGTTGGCGGAGCAGCATAAACTCTACTGAGCTTGTTCTTCAAAATGGTGATGGGCACATCCTGCAGAGTCCAAACTCCTGGTTTCTTCTCAGGCTCCCAACCAAGAGAGAAGAAAGAAGGGTCCTCAGATTTCAAGGCTTCAGCTGGAGATAGAAGCTCAAATGGGGAAGACAAAGGAGGGTGGGTACAGTAGGAACAGTTTCTAAGCCCTTGGATTGCTGTCCCACCTCTCTTCTTGAACTTGAAATGGCTCAGTATGGCACTGGTCAGACTCACAGCCTTGCGGCCATTGTTTTTCACTATCACTGCTGTTGCCATGCTTAGTGGATAGAGTGAGACAACGTAGGTTACATCCAGACTTCCACAGCTGCAGCCCAATTCAACCTGCAAAAATTCGGATCTGCAATATGAATCTTGACAAAGGGGAAAAACACATTCCTAATCTCATGTGCAGATTGAAGTTGAAGCAGTCCATCCTATATCATTATTACTTATTGCTGTTAAGGAAGCCATTCTCCTTAGAATGATACTCCAACTTGGCCTCCCTTCTTATTGCAAGAGAAGAGACTCACAATTAAAAAACTAGACACTAGTCCTCCTAGGGGCATGAGAATTCAGGGCTCTCTCTCTCTCTCTCTCTCTCTGCCATTTGGGGTCTGGTTGGAATGGGCGGGCTAACGACAACATAGTACAGCAAAAGCAAACCAAAAAAGAAAGAGAAAAAAAAAAAGTAAAACCATGAACATTAATTATGAGGGAGAGAGAGGATGGGTGAGTACCTGGAGAGCATCAATGGAATCAGAATCGACATCCTTTACTGTCCACTCACAAGTGAGGACAGGAGAGGGTTGAGACGATGACGACACATTGTTGATGACCAAACCAATCCCACCTCGGGCTTTGGGATTGGAGGCGGAGCCAAGAGGAGGAGGAGGAAGGGTGTAAAGAACCTCCTCAAAACCATCGTCCTTCCAGTAGACTTTGGGCTTGTAGGAAGTAACATGGGCGTCGGGTATCCGGAGCTTCAGAGAGCTGCCGTTTCTGACGGTGAGCTCCACATCGCCGGAATCGGAGAATTTGATGCCTTTGCGGCCGAACTTCTGGTCGAGAGGCTCTGGAGGGGAAATGGTGGGCGCAGGCGCAGTAGATGCCTTGGTAATGATTGGCCTTGGAAGGGACAAAGACAGAAGAGAAGCCATCATCACGAGAAGAAAGAAGAGCAAGAACAAGAAGTAGAAGAAGATGATGACGATGAAGGCACCTTAACGCACCAGTCCACTGCACTGATGACTGGTGTTCTGGCCTCTCATCCTTCCACTTCCACGTCCACCCAACAGCTTCTTGCTTTTTTTACCACCTTGGCGCTATTCGAGTTTTAACCCTCGCAGTGTAAATTCGACGTACTACTACGATACGATACGACACGACGAAGTAAGAGGGAGGATGGTTGGTTAGCGTAGATTTTATGATTTAATTTAATCACCCATCTTCCTCACTCCGTGTCCGTGAACATTCTTCTTCCTCTTCTTCTTCTTTTATGCAATTTTATTATCCAAAACGAAATATAAATTCTTAGCTAAAGAATGAAAACAAGAAGCCCCTCCAGCCTCCAGCCAGGGAGACAAAAGTTTCTCCATTTTCAGGTCAATGTGCATAATCCCTGGTGGGGGGGGTAGAAGCACGAAAATAGAGAAGCAACCAGCGCATCATTAATATCATACAAAACTCAAATCTACCTGATATTGAATAGCAAAATGCACTCACGCATGCACTGGGATCGTCATGGTGTTGTCCAGGCAGCAGCCTCTCTCCGAAGCTTTATGAAACAATTAAGCAACTTAACTCTGCTTTACTTGTCCAAAGCCGCTACTCAGTCATATAAACAACAAACATACAAAACAAACGAACTGAGAAAATCCCTTCTCGGCTTTACTTGTACCATTGGTGCCTCTGCGTCATGCAGAGTGCCAAATTTTTGGGCAAAATACCACGCACATAAACTTAAAACCAAACGTGTAGAGAGAGTAATATACAAGAACAAAAATAGATACTGCCCCCTAAAGTCGTTTGACATGCAGAAAGAAAGAGGACCAAAATTCCGCCCATGAAAATTACATGCATAGCCATTTGAGTTTCTAAGCCAGCTCATTCAAGACTTCTTTACTCCTCATCCATCCCTGCAGGCTGATCTCTCCTTGGGCCACCAGCTGGTTTTGCCATTATAATCTGCATGATTAATCAAAGAAATTACACGAGTGCCACATGTCCCAATTGCAAGTTCCAGATATTAGGGCAAAAATGAATGTTCCCTTAATTGGATATACGTCATTCATCTTTACAGCATTACGTAACCTTAAGTTCAAATTGCAAATTCAAAGAGCAGATGCAAAGATTTTGCCAACATAATCAGTTCCGGTATCCATGATTAAAGCTCCCACGAGAATCATTTCCTTGATCAAATGGATCATTTTTACTCGTTATGGGAGATTTTGCCATGATGTCCAAATTATTTGTGCAGCTTGCTTTATCCACCCAGCCTGTCTTTTAAGTGCGATGCATCCAACAAAGATTTTCTCCCATCACATTTTGTTTCATTATTCTCAAACCATTTTTTATGTTGCATGAGTTCTTCTATAGTTCTTCCACTCTTTTAACACCTGGTATAGGATTTGGGCCATGCACCCACATGGCTGATCAGATATGCAACTATTAAGTAGTAGAATTTACTAAGAAATGATGCACTACTCTCCCACTATATGCATAAAAATGTGCTACCTTATAAACACCATTTTACCTAAATAAATGAATGAAGTATCTAGAGATTGTTGGAGAGTTAGAATTACGTAGTCAACCCCAACTAATTGAATAAAAACCTAAGATTGTTTTTGGTTATCGTGTTGCAAGTATGAAACTAAGTCATGTCTCTTAAAGTTCAGACACACAAAGATTAGATTACTCTAACAGTTAGACACGACAGTCCGTATCATACAAGTCCATACAATGTAGCACCCTTCAGACTTTTACATGTAAGCTCCTTTCCTCTATTGCAGAAACGAGGACTACATGACTGCTTAAACGGTCCTTACAACCCACAACTGAATATCCGGAATCAAACATGACAATTTCTTCTGTTAACCGATTTGCTATCAGATTAATGAAACACTTCATTGACTTGCCCACCTATTAGTAAATATCATTATGTAAAATAACATGTTTAAGGAATAAGGATCATCAGAGATTACATTAATTTAAAGTTTGTTTTTGATAAGTAGATTTGATTGACTGTAAGTCAAATGTGAATCAACAATTTGAAGTAGAATGTATTTTTGAGTATGGTTAATTTATTTATTTTATTATTATTATTTTGATAAGCAGGAACAGGGAGAAAGAACCTGCAGGCAAGAGTATCAATTTTTAGGACGAGTATTGCTAGTGGTTTTATTGGTGAGAGTTACTTGTTAGTCCCAAGGTATTTCTAGTTATCATGCTTGATTACATTAATCAAGTTTTAACATGGGTTAAAGAGTTCGATGTCATTAGAGTTTTAGCTTCCATATAAAGGGCTACTCGTAATATGATTTTAAAGTGGGGTAGAAGACAACTATGAAAAACTTGGTGGGAGATGCTCAAATACAAAACATAAAGACACATAGAAAAGTGTTTGGCAAGTTTATTTTGATGTGATATTGTTATTGTTATGATTTTACAGTGAGTTTCTCATTTTCTCTTATGTCCAATTTCCTTCTATTTGATCTGCCTTTAGTATTTCATATTTGAAAGTCTGATATCCACAGAATCACAAACACTGGTCTATTCCCATTATCTCCATCCCTTCACCCACTACATGCCCCTGCACCTGTCTCAAAATATGAAAGCATTATATCATCACTTATCATAGGAACTCACGACCTCATCGACATGGTAAACTGAAATCAGTGCCCAAGCACCCAGCTGAGTGCATTCTGATAGGCTAAGTGAAGTGAAAACATAGGCTGCACCCAGTCCAGCCAGACATGAGAGACTGATAAGCTCCAAACATGTACCCCAGAAGAAAAGCAAAATTAATAGGCAACCGCTTTTGATTACCTGGTCAACTCTCAGAACAGTGCATGCAGCATCTGCAGCATATTTGAGAGCAAAGAACCTGCACAAGGCAAACATTTTGCATCACGTAAAGAAGCTATATCCGGTGCAAATTTTGCCACATTGTACTTTTGCATGGATTTGTATTGTCAATGTGAGTTAAGTCAGCTGATATTATGAATGCATGCCGCCAACCCTAAGTTAGGATAAGGTGTAGTTAATGATTATGATGAATAATAAAGAAGCTCTATCCGTTTATTAGCTATAAAACTTCAAGCCATCATTGTCAATTGGACAAGTGCAGAACCTCTGTGCATATTTAACATCTATGTTTCAAAAGCCAAACTTTCTCCCGGGCAGCGGCCCATCAAAAATAAAGTAATAATAAGCAGACTATATAACTAACAGCCAGGAGGCATTCATTGTCAAGGGCACAAATGATTAATACATTAGTTTTGCAATTTAGTGTGAACTGTAACTCTGCTATTTGAATCTCAATCCTATTCATGACAAGCTGACAACATGGTACCAATCCATCAAACATTTGGTTTCAGTAATACAGGCCCTTTAGAATAGTATCGAATACATAAATAAGTACCACATAAAACTATCAAATCTTAGAAAAGTATTACATCATCAATTCCATCTGACGCACAATGATAAAAGGTTAAGAATCCTATTTCCATACATACAGCACAAACTCATTCAAAATCTCAAACCTTAATAAGCAAACAGTTTCAGCCTGTTTGAAACCAATTCCAATATAATTAAAATTTTAATTCTATAGTTTTGATGATTCCAACAGAATTGGAATTCTAATTATTTCGTATGGTAAAAAATCCTTAAAAATTAGACTCAAATTCCAATTCTTGAGTTTGGAACAAGATGGTAATTGAATTAAATAAATGTTTGAACATATTACCCTTGACAATCCAATAAAAAAAACTTACGTATAACATTAAACAATTAATTTTAATTTTTAAATGTCCTCTGTAAAATAAATAAAAGTGAATTACATATTCTAGTACTGAAGAAAAATTTAATCAAGATATTAAAAATAAGATTATATAGCCATCACATATATAACTGACACTTTATCATTAAAAATATAATAATTAAATTAAATTGTCAACTAAAATAATATTAAAAATACAACTTCAACAAGTATTTTTTTCCACAACTTCTAAGATAAGGTAAGAAAATTTACATCACAAAGATGGAGAAAAAGAATGAGAAAGAGAATATAAGAAAAATTAGGAAGATGAGAAAACCCTATATGTATTATAAATAGAATGGGGAAGGGTATTTGTGGAAATAAAATAAATGAGGGGGGCCTCAGAACTCCAATTTCTACACTTTTTTTATGCCAACCACAAATTCATTAAAACTCCGGAATTGGAATTATAATTCTAGAATTTTTGAGGATTCCAAACAAGTTTATCAGTGGGGGTAGAGAAGCGTGGTTAGCCACTGATCAGTGAACCAACTCAAATTCCATCTATAGGGACTTTGGCCATCTGAAGTATCAGCAGACAGAAAGAAAGGCAAATGAAAGGGGAGCAATGAACCCCTGAATACTTCAAGGACAGGAGCAAAAGTCTTCAATGAAGTGCAAACTTACTTGGTGACATGGAGGTCCCAAATGGTCAAAGCAGAGACATCCTTGCAGACACCTTCTTCCAAGTCAATGCCCACCCTGGTGTTTCCAGATGCATGTTCAGCATATAGAGAAGATATTATCTCCATCGCATTTAGACCAGCATTCTCAGCCAGGGTTTTAGGTACCATCTCAAAGCTCTCAGAAAATTTTGCAATTGCATACTGATCCAATCTACAAAAAAAGTGACTGTCAATTTCTACCAGGTCACTCAATATCAGCTTCACAAAATAAGCAGAAAATGCCACCCATTGCCAATTCTTACTCAGAAGAAAAATTAATTTGCTTTAGGTAATAACATCACAAGCCACCTTTACTAAGTAGTGAAAGAAATATAATGCAGGTGCAATAAACTCATGGTTTTGATAAAGCCACAACACAAAATGACGGTTAATAAATTAATCACAAAGGTAGCATCAATTCTACACGGACACTTTAAGTGATTGAAATAATTGTCCAGCACAAGAATGGGGAAGAGATATATGTTGAATAAGTCCGCATTAGGATTTAAGACATACCAACACATGGCCATATCTAACAGAAGGACAAAGAATTAAACACTCCACATCCCATCAGCCTCAAGAACCTAAAGTTTGGAGTTAAGAAGGATCTGCACAATAACCAAGGCATGCATTCCAAATATTCTCACCCATGGGTCATATCATTTAGTATGCTTTAAATGCAGGCTACCCATAAATTGAAATCTCAACTGGGATGAGTGGGTGAGTTTCTACAGGCATGATAATACAGTTTCAGAGTCAAAAGGTCATCCAGCTATAACATCACAATACATGTGCATGGAAGGAAGACAGATACATGAAAAACAAATGCTGTACCCTGTTTCTTTAAAAGAGAACTCCTTCAGTCTCCTAGCCAACTCTATTTCAGTGGCAGCAGCACCAGGTATCATCCGGCTGTCCCTGCACATTGCCTGGCAAAAAATGCACAAAGCAGTATTCAGAATAGCTGCTCAATATACATTGGAAACTGATGCAAAACTTTCTTCTTTCTTCTTCTTTTTTTTAATATCAATGCAACAGCTCACACGGTGTAAAACTGCTGAGCGAATGACAACCTAGTAATAATAGTGGCCAAATCCTTCGGAAAAAATTACCTTGTATGTATTCACACCATCATCAACAGCTCTCTCAAGGTCATCCAATATGCTATCAGTACTTCCTCGAAGAACCACAGTGGATACTGAGTTTCCACCTTCTTCATTTCTCACAATGGTTACCTATATAAATTATGTACAAAAATCAAGTAGGCAAAGAAGTGAATATGCAAACAAAGTCTCCAACACAATAAACTAAAAGTTATCACTAAAGCAAGCTGCTTGGTCATACCCTAACACCCCCAATTTCCTCCACAGACATAGAATCCGCATATCCCAAATCATCCGGATTTGGCTGGCTAAGCTTCAACTGTTTCCAAAGTTGATTTAAGAGTATTAGAAATGCGCAAAAATGGTCTTTTACAAGTTAAATGCAACTATAATAGCATGCTTACAATAGCAGCAGCACCAGTTGTGCGGCAAAAGCGTCGGAGTTCAAATTTTGAGCTGATTTTTAAGACCATAAGCCTGTCCATAAATTCATCATAATGCATCAAATCATTAAAGAAGCCTAAGAGATCCTCTAGAAGAACATAGCAGTGGATAACAGAAAGCCTCTTCAATAAAATTTGGCTTCAAGTTTGGGTGGAACTGGAAACACATCAATCAGAGAGATAAAGAAAAAAGAAAAACAGGAAGAAAGAAGAAGGCAAGATGAGATTTTTTAAACGCACTTATAGAAGCAGAGGGAAGGGGGTTAATCCCCCACCCCCTCAGAAGAAAATTTAAGTAGCAGTGCCCTACATATGATCACCACAATGTACTCAGAAGATAACTATATCCTCAAGGGTAGGAAGAACATTAATAATCTGTGCACCCCACTTTCAAGGACCATTTTCCCAGTTGACATTTATTATATATGCCTACACATGTGTATTACAAGTTTAAAAGGTAAAAGTTCCATATACAAGGAGGTCAATGTGATTCTTGTTACAGTAAGGAGGTCCCAGGTCCATGTGCCCACACTTTCCATGAAACAAAAGATCAAATCCAACTAAATCCCATCACAACGGAGTTACTTCTATTCTACAAATACACCTTAGCTTTTCCATGCATGACTCTTCAATTGATAGTTCCAGTCCATTAAACTGAAGCTCCTTAAGCCAAAAAAAAAAGGACACAATTATAGATGACTTTATTATCAGGTCACTATTCTTTCCCACTAACTAAACTTTATTAAAGATTTATTCATATCATTACCTAGCTTAAATTCTAAAGTTTTTTCTCATCATTACTCATTTTAAAGCTGTTAAGTATGTACTATTATATGCCATGTAAGGTTAGCTCTCCGCAAGTTTCTGTGCTGTTCGTAAGAATTTTCACAAAATATGCCTCTTCAACACTACTAAAGATTAATCTTTTGATTTCTCCTTATGGCATACATTTACATACAACTTAGCCCACCTTAACAAAAGATCTGGCACCATCCCTGTGCAGATGCACTTGCTAAGACACTTATCAAAAAATTGGTTAGCATTATTAGCCATCAGACAAATAAAAGAGAGAAGAGAAACATTAGCAAATTTCGGCAAAGCACCACAAGAATGTTGAAAGATCATTTGAGGCACTTCAACCAACCAGAAAATAAGCCTAACTTCAAGAGGTTACAAACAAGAGCACCTGTTCAATAATAACAAAGCTGCTACTTAAGAAGGAAAAATAAGTCCATATGCCCCTCAAACTATCTACACCTCTTGCATCATTCCCTTGACTTTTTTGTTTCTTAATAATTGTTAAGTACATGCCTGAATTGTGATTATAAAATACTGCATCCAAGTGGTAGGATGCTAAACACAGAATGGTGCATTTTCAATTGCAAAATAGCAGCATAACATGCAGCACCGATAATGTTTTTGGACTGTTCAAAAAAAAAAAAAACTTTTGACCAAGAATCTAGTAGAACCATATAGCAAAAAAAGGTGAAAAAAATAATAAAATTGGGGAGAAGAAGCCTAGATATACCTGTAACGCTCACAGAAGTGTAGTGCCATCTCTCCAACTGCTGCACCACTAACAATAACTTTGGCCCCAGAGTCCGCAACTGCCTTGATGAGCTCCTCAACTTTAGCTTCTTCAGTTTTTGCATAATTCTCCAGCTACAGAATACACAGATGCCAGAATGATTAGAATCAAAGAATTGAAGGTAAATAAATAATACATATAAAATGAAAAAGTTGCAAAACAAGCTATAAAAAGTAATATCCAAATCTAAGCATGCATTAACAGCTCCATGAGGAAGTTAATCAGGAACTAAAAAACTGTCATATCCAACATGAGACATGTTTTACATCACAGCAAATATCATTAACCAACAACAGAGTATTGAATAAATTAGGAATTAGAGGAGAATCTGTTTCTGTTAACAAACAATTTTACAAGACCAGTTGAAACCAATAGAAAAGTCAACAATCTTACAGAGAAACAAAAAAGATAAGCCAAATAGGTGGTTAACCCTTTAAAAACAACTAGAAAGCTAAAACGTAGTCTAAAACATCTCGCCCACAAAATGGGCAAACGAGAAAACGATAAGGGGAACTGAAGCAGAAGACTAAAGGAAGAGAGAAAAATGGACCCATATGGAAATGAGAAGAGTGCTCCACTCCAATCCACATTATGCCTACACCTGAGGGAACTTCCAGTGTTGTTACAGTTCCTAAATCCACTGGTGACCTTGTGATTTGGGGGCAAAAGACTTGAGACTCGTCACACAGGCATTGCCCTTCTGCTTGAGGCATTTAATCCTATGACCATGTCATGAACCTAGGGTTCATAACTAGGAGGTAATTGGGAAGGAATTGGGGAGAACAAGACAGAGAGGGAAAGAAAGAGAGAGATTAGAAAGAAATTGGAGGGAGATTGAGAGAATGCAAGAGAGGGAAATAAGAGACTTCAATTCATCAATTCAAACATGCCCACTCTCTTACAGCAATGGCTTATTTATAGCCTCCAGCCCTCATCCGCCCATGTGCAATACAACTATAAGCCTAACAAGTACTATATCCTTATTACAATATTGCCCTTATACTACTATTAGGGACATGACAGACCAGTTCAAGGATTAAGGGCATGAAGTAATTATCCTGCACAAAGACCAGTCCTGCCACATGGCATTTTGGAAACTTATCAAAAATGTTGTTACAACCCAAGCCCAGCTTACACCACAAGATTGTTAAGACTCCTCCTATCACCTACAAATGAGTAGATGGATCAGCACAGAGATCAACAGAGAATTAACCTGCTGTCACTCTATGGATGTAGGCAATAAGATGTATTCTTCTCTGTATGTAATGTAACTAAAGCAAACAAGTTATCACAAACCAAAGCCAGAGAGAGAGAGAGAGCTATCACTATTAACGTTAAGGCATTAAAATAAAAAAAAATGACAAATTATGGGTTCTCTTAAATTTTAAGTGAACGAGATACATACTCCATATGACAGATTAAATGTCACAAAGCAAGAAGTAACCTAGACAAAAAAGCAGCCTCAATGACATCTATCTCAAGAAGATACCTGCTCAGCACTATGAATAAGGACTGTTCCCTTTGTTTCAGTCGCAGATGTATCAACCCCTCCAGCAAATACAACAACCTACAAAAATGAAGTTCAAACATAAAGTTCACCAGACTGAACAATTTAGTAATATGTCAAGAACTATTCAAGTACTGGCAGCAAAATGTGACACCAGAAAAGGTTTTTATCAGAGACAATGATACAGCAAATTTAACCCTTGGACAAAAATCATCTAGCTGCAGATGCCAGTCATTTTTTTGTTCCTGGTCCTACTTGAAGATAACTGGCAGTCCAGAAAACCACAACACCCCAAACTCTCTCTCTCTGCTAAAAACCATAAAAACTCTCTCAATCTGACAGAATTATTTTCAACTCTAGCTCTTAACTGATAACCTAGAATCTGTCTCTCCAATGAGAAAATAATTCTTGTCAGTAGGAAAAGTAATTAAATTTTTGTACAGAGCAAACCTTAGACTAGAATGTAGAGAACATTGCCTTGTTCCATATAAATAATTACATACAACTAATTTAGTTAACAGCCTCTTCACACAAAACAAGGATGAGGCTTCATACTGAAGCAAGCCTCCCTCAATCCTCACAAAGCAGAGAATCTTGTGAACTAGGGGCACCCTATTTTTTACCGAATTTAAGCATATGGGAACAATACAAACAAACATGTCAAACCAGCAATACAGCTCAGTGCAGGGTCTAAAAAACCATAGCCCCTCTCAAAAAATAGCCAGATCATACATGCATATATATATATATATATATTATCCCAAAAAAGTTCTCTATCTCTATGTTTAGAATATACTTACTCTTTGTTCTATCAATTATCAAAATAGAAAAAAACCATGTCAACAGTCTATATGACAGGAAATCTATGAAGAAAAGTTTCAGTTTTACTTAAAGAAATACTAGCCCTGAAGGGACTAGATGTTTAGATGTTAGAAATAGAGTTCTTAATTAAGAAGCATGGAGAAGGGATTAATAAATACAGATTCACATTGTTTAATTTTAACCATTGTCTCCAAGTTATTTCTTCAGACTTGCAATATTCTTTACCATGCCTATGTGATAGGTTTCTGTTGTTAGAAAAATATCCAGATTTTAAACATAATAGAACAAATTTAGACATGTTTCAAGTACATTTCAAGCCATGTTCACAAAGTCCAAAATTTGTCTATGAATACAGCAACTTCTTACTGGTATCCATGCATGATATGTATGCCACACTTTTCACATGCTGTATTTTATAAGCATCATGTACAACCCCACCATGCTGAAATTGGCCCAACTTTCTAAAGATAACAAAAATCTAGAATATCTTGAACACCAGCCGTTATCTCGAATCTTAAACATGACCTGAAGTATTAAAACTCTAAAGTTAGACAAGACCAAACATTTTTTAGGTATAGGCAAATGCTGATCCATTTTGAATACCTCGACCTCAACCAAAGCGAGGGCTATCCCATCCATTTTGACTGATACTCAAGTTTCTTACAATTTAGTCTAGTCATAACTATTAACAAATTTATATGTCATCCATAGGTGGGGAAAGATGAAACTGTGGGAGGATTCCTTTTTGTTTTCTGGATAGAAAAGTCAGGGCCTGCTTCCTCGTATTTGAGCAAGGTATAAAAGGAGCAAATAAAGATTGAGATATCTGTGTAACCCAACAGAAGCCTTCAATCCAAGAAATACAAATAATCCGCTAGCGTCACAAAAGGGGTAAGAAAATTAAATATTAAAATGCTACCGCTTAAAATTATCTTTTCCCTTTTAAAGATTAAAACCTACTAATGGAAAATTATTAATGTGGAAAAAGGTGATAGTTAACAAGGTAAAGCATTTGAGTTAGTTTCTACTCTTTTATCAAAGGTTCAGATTATTGCTTGTGTCCTATTCTAGGACAAGTGTAAGCATTCACCACAAATTGAGTACCCAATTCTGCATAAATAATGTTTACAAAAGATATGTAATTAACAATAGACAAACAAGCTGAATCATGGACACAAACCATAAAATGCTATAGACTTGAACCAGCTATGGAAAAATGTGTCCCCAATGCAAGGGGAGCAAGAGCGAGATAAAAGAAGACGATCGATCAGGTGATATGTTTTGTTTCCTAATTTAATTTATTTGCCTGATTTGCTAGGGATTTGTGAGTGTACAAAAACTTAAAAGCTATAGGAAAAATCAACAGATGATTGATTATTGAATATAAGATCTACAGTCTTCTATCTTGGGTATTCACTCTTCTTCTCTTCTCCTTTCCCTCTCCTTCTCCCCATTCTACACTACTCTCTTTCTGTCAGCTCTCTTAATGTTCGTAATATCACCCCTTAGTATCTCAGTATCCCAAGTTTGATGCATTTATAAAATCACATTGCATCCTACCTGCAATCATCATTCTCTAAGCAATATTATATGAATTGAATTTACAAGTGAATGCTTTCACATGAGGAAATTAGTTTATTTATCACAAAAATAAGTGGAAACAGTAACTCCTAGTACAGCATAAATAATTAGAATTGAAATACTCCATTGATGATGCCCCATAAATGCCAAAAATCCATTCTGGCATTTGAATAATTTAAACTTTGTACCTGAAACAGAAACAATGCCATGCAAATAAAGGTCCATGACCCCTAAAAATTAAAACCTAAATATAAATAGCGCTTGAAAACACTATATTCATGTCTTTCTCTTCTTCTTTTGAATAAGTAGGCAATAAGTTTCACATTCTGTACCAAACAACAACAACAAAAATGGAACGAACTGTAGAAACGAAAACCGAGATACAAAAAGAAAACTGAAAGATAATCAAATAAGAATATAGATGTAAGAGATTGAAATGTGAAAGGAATTAGGGAAAATGGATGGATTCATGCCCACCTTAGCCTTCTCCACTCTCTTTATAGTCCCAACAGCACCACTCTTCAGAACCATACCTCGAACTATAGTACAATTATGCAAACCTCCACCCAAAAGCTTTGCAACTCGGACATTATCCACATTAAAGTTTGCAGGATTCTTGGGACATACTTGTATGCATGCCTATATTGCAAAACATCCTAATAATCTTTAACAGAACCAAAAAATAAAAAAAAAAGTACCCAAGGTAATGCCAAAATTAAGAGTATTAAAGACAATGAAATTTTACATCAGCAATAAGAGGGCATAAAATATTCTCCTGTCCAAATTGCTTGCTGGCAACAGCAGCCTTTATCCGCAAAATAACTTCATCCTTATTCCTCACATCCATATTTTCAGAACCTTTCTCAACCAAATCATCTAATATTTCAACAGTCTGCAAACATAGGATAAGTAAGCATGAAATAGAACACATAGTAATAGTTTTTTAACACAATAAACAATAATCTATGCCGCTCAGCATAAGATTGGCAAACCTTATTAATAGCTTTTGTGTATCCTATTATAATCTCACTTGGGTGGAGTCCCATTCTTATGAGCTCCCCGGCATTCTGAAGGAGCTCCCCGGCAAAAGAAACTGTCAAATTAGCCCCATCTCCTATCTCTTCCTGTTGAGCCTTGCCTGCCAAAACCAAAATCTTGGCTGCAGGATGCTGAACCTCGAGTTCATTCACAATAGTGGCAGCATCATTCGTGACAAAGAGTTTATCCAGATGGTTGATAACCATCTTGTTCATACCTAAACGCATTGTTTTCATAATGATAAGCAACTCCAGAAGTCCTCAAAGTAAATAATGAAACAATTATCCGAAAGGAAAATTATAGGAATTAAAACACTAGAGCACAGTAACCCTGACTGGGAACAAAACGTCTCCTGGAACTAACTTTTAGTTTCGCAGCATATTTTCACTAACTGATTTCAAACAAATAAACTTCTCCGAGCACAAAGTGACGAACAATACAGATATTTCTAGATGACTCCCACTTAATTTTCAAGTGGACAAACAAGTAACACAGATTCGGTACAGCGCTCAGGAAAAACACCATTTTGGATAAATCTGGATGAGGAAATTATGGAACAAGAGCAAGATGGACAAGAAATACGCGCTGATCTACAATTTTTACAAAATAAATTCCGAGTGAAAAAGGAAACGAATCGTTAGCTAGAAAGTTGCAAGCAGAAGGTGATACGTACCATTGGGACCGAGAGAAGTTCTTGTGATAGTAGAAAGCTGCTTGCAGGCGTCGATGTTCTTGAGCACAGCTTCATCCAGACCGGAAAAATGCTTGTGCCCTTCTTTCAACATTGCTTGAATCCCATACGGCTGCATTTGGAACCCCATTTTCTTCCCCACCTGAATCTTATACTATTGCTCTTCACCACGCCTGCGATCCTTCCCTTTCTTCGTATATGAGCAAGAAACCAGACAGAAAACCTAGCCAGAGACAGAGAGAGAGTGTCTATAGGGCAAAAATAAAGAGGGAAAGGAAAAGAAAGCCCTAGAACTTCCCTCTCTATATATACGTCAGGGAGCCCGACCTCATATTTTTTAAAAGTTCAGTCAGATCCTAATAAAGAATGTAACTTCTCGTAACCCTGTCACGAGTCCCCAATGTAATTTACCCCTCTGTAACATTTAGGCTGCATCTCTTGGGTGTTTTGATCTTTTTTTTATTAATTTTTTTAAAATATTAAAAATGTATTTATTTTATTAGTTTTTAAAATATATTTTCAAAACAAAATTATAAATAAAATTTAGAATTTATTATTTTAACTGTTTTTAGCCAAGACACTAAGAAAACACTCCCCCTCTCCCAATCTCTCACACACTAATATTTATCGTCTCTCTTCTTTTATCTCATTTTTTCTATCTTTTTTTTCTTCTCAAACCTCGATTGTTGACTGTGCCTACCCTCATCAACAACGCTCGTCGCGAGCCACTGTCCACTGCCCCTCGTCGTTCGCCCACCAATTGATTTTGTCTCCTCTCTCATTTTTCTTCTTTTGCTAGTTTTTAGGTATGTTGGTTGATAGAATGCCGGGTGGTTGGATCTAATCACCGAAAATCACTAACCACGGTGGCCAATGACGACTACTAGTGCATTTATATGAGTGTGGGTTTTGTTGAAAGTTTAAGCTTAAATCTTTGAATATTCAACCATTTGATGTTGTTAGTTTTTTAATATGTTGGTTGATGGGGATAAGGGTGCAAGGTGGTTGCTTCTGATAATCGAAAACCACCGGCCACGATGGTCGGTGGCCACTGACAATGCGTTTTTTAGTTTTGGTTGAAAATTAAAAATAATATCTATAAAAATTCAGTCATTAAATCTGACATATTTTTGTGTATGTTAACCTTTTTGGCTTAGCATTTCTTATGGCATGCTCTGATTATATGAATCTCTGGCTGACGGTGGTCGGCAACGATGGAGAAGATGCAGGGTGTCGGAGAGAATAGAAGAAGAAAAAAATAATAATAATAAAATTCTATTCTTAAATTTTGAAAATTAAATTATATATTTTTTAAAAATTTTAAAAATATAGTATATCTATATTATAATTAAAAATATATGATAATATATAGTATATTACTAAGTGTATTAAATATTATTATTTATAATAATATTTAATATAAATTATCGCATAGATGTCACTAATTCATTAATTAAATTTATTATTTTATTATTAATCGGGCGAAACTCTGACACTTTAGGATAATAATAAAATATTATTTTATTTTAATAATATAAGTTAATTAAATTTTTTGATTTTATTATTTAATAATCAAATTCATTTAATAAAATATCATAAAATATATTTTTTAAAAATTTCAAAATAAACATGTTTTTTAGTTTTCTATTTTAAGAAATAGCTTTTCATAATGAAAAAAAAAATGTATTTTCAAAAATCTCAAATATAGGCACTCAAAACACAAAATTTAAAATAAATTTAAAATTAAAAATTAAAACACAAAACATAACGCAGCCGTTTAA
This sequence comes from Diospyros lotus, assembly GCF_014633365.1. Taxonomy (NCBI): domain Eukaryota; kingdom Viridiplantae; phylum Streptophyta; class Magnoliopsida; order Ericales; family Ebenaceae; genus Diospyros; species Diospyros lotus. The sequence continues at coordinate 40,270,479 of NC_068350.1, read as the reverse complement.
ATAAACTTCATAACCATATTGCTAGGGGTCAAACTCTATTTATTTATCCTTATACTATTTTGTTTTTTTATGTGATTATTCGAACTTTTTATTATTTTAATTGCACATTCTAATTTATATTTTTTAGTCAATTTAATATTTGTATTTAATATTTTGTTCGTATGTCAACTCAAATTTTTTATTTTTTTAATTACATCTATGTACCTACATTTTTTTTAGTTAATTTAACCTTTATATTTTGATATGTAAAATAAATTATCATAGTATGTCTGAGGACGTTCTAAAATTGTAGAAATTATAGGGTAATTTCAGTTTTATTATTATTATCGCAAAGGCGATAATCCCAAAAAAATAAAAATATATATATAATTTGGACACATATAATTGTATTTCTTATATACATAAATAATTAACTTTCAAATTTAAATATATATTAAAAACATAAAAATCACAATATTAATTCACAACTGTATTTACAACCAAATTTCGAATATAGTAAATAAGTATAACATAACAAATATTAAATTAATATCCTTGAAGTTCAAATAAACCACAACATAACATTCACCACTAAATAAACAAATGCATTTATTAAAATTATATAAAGATGCGCCTCGTATAATATGTGTAATTAGGAAAAATGTATTTTGAATATTGTTCTTATAAATTTATTTATTTATTTTGTTAACGCACCATCACGAGCGCCTCTTGCTACTCGACCTCATGATAAATTTTTATCTTTTGAATTATATAAAAATGGAGTTTGATACCCATAGTTATGTCATGGGCAAAAGCTGCCAAAAAAAAGTTTAAAAGCTTAAAATAATATGTTTTGACTAAAAAGTGTAAATTTCCCGTAGATGAGCCCATAGAAGTGCTCAAACCATATACCTCTAATATTCAAAATTTTCTCTAAAAAAATAAACAATTACCTATAAAAAATTATAATTCTAAAATAATTTCAAAATTTTTGAATAAACTTTGTTCATAAGATATAAACAATCATGTATGAAAAAATTCATAAAAAAGTGGACAAGTTAAATATTATCCATAAAAAGATAGATGTTTTCTATGATAATCTTAATTCCAACCAAATTATGATTAATCGGGCATTATTTACAAGAATCGTAATTATATATTGCTTTATATTACTACATATACCTCTATAAATAAATAGGCACTAATTTCATAAATGATATGCATCTCATACTGTTTTCAATACAGTTTTCATCATATTTAATATCTAACTTAAATATCAAAGTGTTTGTAACTTCTCCGAGCTCTTTAACTGTTTTTTTTTTTTTTTGTAGACTCAAATGGCTCGACGACGACGTTTTTAATAAAATAAATTTATTATTATATAGACAACAACAAAAACAAATTGACTTTTTTATTTAACTAATATAATTCATAAAATGTTTACATATTTTTACATACAAATATAATATATATATATACATATATAGAAAGAGAGCATCAACTAGGGTCAAGTTGAGTATTAAATGAGAATGTTAAATTACATCATCGCCTCAACTCTAACATAAGTCAACGACCGTTAACCCTTTTGTCCCAATTGAATTGAGACGGGCATATTGAATCAAGACGGGCGAATCCATACGAAGAATTCGAATTATTTTGTCAACCTTACATGTTGTCACTTTGTTAGTTATTTAACAATTGAAAAAACATGACAATAAGCCAAAAAAAACAACTTAATATGTACGTTATTTTATTAAGTTACCAAAATATTAGTTATCAAACTCCTAGAACATCTCCTTGTTCCACGTCAAAATTGCTATGGTAATTATATTGACTTTATAATTTTATCAAGCATATGTTTTTAATAATAAAATAGGACTTGTTTTCTTTTCATTATTTGATTTACCTACAACCTCACCTCATATGTATATCGATGAAGTAATAAAACACAAAAAGTTATAATTAGGGTTAGCTTGTGATTTCCTTATATCAATAAAATGGGCTTTATTAAACACCTGTAATGTTATTAATTATGTCATTTATAAAATTATAAATATATATTTTAGAATATAGTTTTTTTATAAATTATTAAATATTTTTAAAAATATTTAAAATATATTTAGAATTTGGAGATATATCAAAAGTTAATGTAAAAATAATAATGATAACGGACTCTCTAGTTATTAGGAAAAAAAAAAAAAAAAAACTACAGCAATCTAGATTTAATTTGAAATTGAAGTTAGACAAGAATTGAGAAGTTGGATAATTAAAGCTACTCAAACAAGTACTAAGGATGTCTAACCTTAGTCTTTAGGGTTTAAGTTAAGTGGTTGGACTACGATAAAGTGAGATTCACATCAGTAGATTGTGGGTTTGATTTCATGCCTTATGTAATGAGATAAAATCTCCACATACGATTTATTTTATCTGTCAAAATCAAAGACACGAGTGACAAAAGACCTACAATAATCTAAAAGAGAGTCGAGCCCCAACCCAAGCCCAAGCATACATTTGGTTCCCCAAATTCAACTAAAGAGCTAGATTTGACTATTCACGTGATATAATTTTAGATAATATTGGCCTTATAGTTGTCAATATAAAGATGTGGTATTCTAATAGAATTTAGATATAATATTTATTATCTAGTTATTATGTCACTAATATATTATTTTTGATCATAATGATTAATTTGAGTGATAGAAAATATCTGAGGAGACTAGATTTTATCTTTATCTTTTTGTAAAAAAAAATTAATTTGGATAGGTTGGGATTCAAATATTACCTAGGCTTGCTCTAGGAAGAATATGAAAAGAACATGATTATATATCATGAATGGAGCTTAAAATCGTCTTCTGTCAGATATGACTTTGCAAACAAAGCCTAAGGAGAGAAGAAAATGGATTTTGGATTTATACACGAAAGGGCGGGGGGGAATTACTAGGCCACATATTGGCCGCCCCCGTTGAGTTTTTTTGTTGCAACAAGAAAAAGAAAAGAGAAGGGAAGAGAGGAGAAGGGGGCTCAGGCAGGCTCACAAGTTACAACGCATATTAATAATAATATAACATATATTATGCGGACGCTTCTGATATATATATATAGAGAGAGAGAGAGAGAGAGGCTATTAGCCGAACAGCAAGCAAGAAAGAAAAAAGAGGCACCAAAACACACACACACACACACTTGGTACAGGCAGGCCTATCCATCCATCGATCTGCGCATTCATATTGCGCCTGCGCAGCGCCTGCACCAGCACCACAGCGCCAGCGCAACCGAACTGTTTTCCCCAATTCCTCCGCGATGTCAAGCGGTGCTTTCCTCTTCGTTGTCCAGTTTTTAGCTTCCTTCCGTCGATTCAACTGAAAATGTCTCGCGTTTTTACTGAAGATCCCACCCCGATCGCCTCTTCCTTGCCATTCTCCCCAGCTTAGATGCGTCGATTCTCCCACCGATTGCCCCCGATCATTCTCCTTTTCCGCTCTTCCAGGTGCGATCTACCGCCCCCCTCTCTCCCTTCATTGCTCATATCATTATTCTCTCTCTTTCTTTTTTTTTCCATCTTATTTCATGATCCCTTTGGGAGTTTGTTTTTGGCTTCATCACGATCGGGTCAGATTTCCTTTGCTTTCTCGTTGATTTTGTCAGTTTTCCTTTGTTTTCCGTTTCGACTTTGTTGATCGTATGATCGATCGGATTGATACGATATGGATGGTTATGAAATTATCTCCGCCTTTGATAGGTATAGTTGAAAGCTTCGATTTTTCTTGCAACTCTATTTGTTTCTTTTTTCCTCGTCACTCTTTTCCTGTCGGTTGTTTTAGTTTCAAGACGGAGTACGCATGACTAGATTGATTCGTGGTATTTATGCCAGCGACATTGGCCTTTATCTTGCCCTTTTTGCGAGGACAGACCAAGATTTTGAAAAATACAACATGAAATCTCTGAATGTATTTGTGTATCTATTTGCCGACAATACCGCCTTCTCCATCCTGTTGCTTTCTCAGTATGCCAATTCTTTGTTTGTTGAAAGAATCTTCTATGCGCTAGGAAGTTACTAGTTTGCTATGCCTTTATGGGGAAATTTTTTATTGAAGCGACAGTTGTCATTGTAGTTGTAGTATTAGTTGACCTTTTATTCTACATACTACAGTATTTCTGCTTTGGGTTACTTATGCTGTGTTTGGCAGTGTGGTGGCGATGGTGAAAAGCGAGCGCTTTTGTTATAGCAAAAGCATTTTCATGGATTCTATTCAGTTTTACTTTCTCCGTTGAAGGGACTTTAATATATTACCTTCATTTACTTTCTTTCACATTTTTGTTGGTGTCTTGTGTGCGGCTCTCAGAAGATCCTTGCCATATTCGGCAGATTGAGTGGGATGTGATTTGCATGGGTTGATGATGCCAGAGCTGCGAAGTGGAGCACGGAGGTCCAAACGGCTTGGTGATCTTCAGCCTGCTCCTCAACCAGTTGAACAAGAGGAAAATTGGCTCTTGCCTGCTCAGAACAGAACTAGGAGGAGAGCTGGTGGAGGTAGAGGAAGGGGTGCCAATGCAACAGTAGCAAAAGGGCCTTCAGCAGCAACACCTCTGAGGCTAAATACTGCTGGTAGAGGAAGGGGGATTAGGTTAATAGATCTAGACCCAGAGCCTCCTTGTGAGGTTCTTCCTGAAGCTGGTGCTATAGGGATTGGAGAACCAGTTTTCAATCAAGTGGAGGGGGTTGCAGATAGAGATATTGCGATGGAGGGTGGAAGTGCGGACAAATTGATGGGTGTTGAAGAAGAAGCAACCACAACCCCTGTACCTGAGAAGGTATCTGCCTGTTTTCTGTTTATTCATATTTGTAATGTTTATCTTTTTGGATATAGTAATTCAAATATGTTTGTTTTTATTGAGCGTAAAGTTGGATGGATGTGATGAGGCCTTTATATCACTAGGACAAACCTAGCTACTGTAATTATTTGCCTGCCCTTTTTTCAGCTATCAATCATTGTTGTATGCCTTTTTAAGATCTCTTGGTAGTTTAATTGTTATTAAATGATGGGTTCCTCAAGAATAGATTATTGTTTGGTACAGGTACAGGTGGGTAGTTCTCCTCTATATAAGATAGAAAAAAAGTTGGGAAAAGGTGGTTTTGGCCAAGTTTATGTTGGCAGGAGAGTCAGCGGTGGCATTGAGAGAACAGGACCAGATGCGCTTGAGGTAATTCACTAGTTCTATATTTGAACTTTCCACTAACCATTCCTCTTTTAAGATGATGCAAGGATACCCTTTTTTGCAGGTTGCTGTGAAGTTTGAACACAGGAATAGTAAAGGCTGCAATTATGGACCTCCCTATGAGTGGCAAGTTTACAGGTAGAAAGCATGCATAATTGTCGCTTTGAGTCTTAAATGTTGAACTTGTATTCCTGCCTACTTTGTGTCTTAAATGCATTTTCTACATTCTGGTCTTCTTGTATACTTGCTAACTTTATATGTCTTAAATGCATTTTCTAATCCTGGTCTTTTTAATGAAGTACTTTGAACGGATGTTATGGGATTCCATCAGTTCACTACAAAGGTCGCCTGGGAGAATTTTACATTCTGGTGAGTATTAACTTGGGATACTCCCTGTCAAGACTTCCAAATATGATCAAAGTGTGAAGGTGATTGAGAACAAATGTTTCAGGTCATGGACATGCTTGGGCCTAGCCTTTGGGACGTCTGGAATTCTCTAGGACAGTAAGACTTTGACTCCCTCTCTCTCTCTCACACACACAAACACGATCCTGCGTGCGTGCTCATTCATGTGTGCAAACACAATTTTCCCATTGTGTTTGCAATATTTGTGCTTCTCTTGCTGGGGTGATTAATTGTTTGGATATATCTGTGACAGGATGTCACCAAACATGGTTTCTTGCATTGCTGTGGAGGCAATATCCATACTAGAAAAGCTTCACATGAAAGGGTGAGTCCTACCAGTAACATGCTTGCTTCCTCCTTTCAGACACTGTCACTTGTGTCTTCAGAACTTTCTTTTTTCTCCTAAAGTCCCGACACGGACGTATTACAATAGTTTCACGATTTATTTAACTTGTTTTTTTCTTAAAAAGTTTTGTGCATGGAGACGTGAAGCCAGAAAATTTTTTGCTTGGTCAACCTGGGACCCCTGATGAGAAGAAGCTCTATCTCATTGATCTTGGTTTGGGTATGCTGTCATCATCTGATGCTTCTCTATTTATATCCACGTGTCCTTAAAGTACCAACAGTACATTATGTGAAAGGAAATCCCTTTTTTCTTCTCACCTTTTTTGGCTAGTGCCACTAATGCGTTGTTAACTCAGCATCCAGGTGGAAAGATGCATCATCAGGGCAGCATGTTGAATATGACCAGAGGCCTGATATATTCAGGTTTGTGTATTCATGATGTTAGTCAGATTATGCTTAATTACAAGTGCTAATATGCTCTTGCTGCAGGGGAACAATAAGATATGCAAGTGTCCATGCACATTTGGGTCGAACAGGAAGTAGACGAGATGATCTTGAGTCACTAGCGTATACGTTGATATTTCTCATCAAGGGAAGGCTGCCATGGCAAGGCTATCAGGTAACTTAGCACTATTGCTTAATTTCATGTTATGGTTCTATATCAGTTGGTAAAACTCAATATGGTTAATCTTTTTGCTCTTTGATTTGAAAAATACAGGGAGATACCAAGAGTTTCCTTGTTTGCAAAAAGAAAATGGCCACTTCTCCAGAAATGATGTGTTGCTTTTTGCCTGCTCCATTCAAGCAGTTCCTTGAAGCTGTCACAAATATGAAATTTGATGAAGAACCAAACTACTCCAAACTGATTTCCTTTTTTGAAAGTCTGATTGAACCATGCACGTCACTAAGACCAATTAGAATTGATGGCGCCCTCAAGGTTATTGCTATAATTTTCCACTTTAGTTCTCTGCTATTCTTAATGTCTTAGCCTTTTATTATCTTCTGCATGATCAGGTTGGGCAAAAGCGAGGGAGGTTGCTGATAAATTTGGAAGACGACGAGCAGCCTAAGAAGAAAGTTCGGCTTGGCAGTCCTGCTACTCAGTGGATATCAGTCTACAATGCCCGTCGTCCTATGAAGCAGAGGTAAGTTTGCACTGAATGTGCCTGCATTGTAAGTTATCTTGATGGACCACCTGCTTGTTCTTTCTATTCTTTATTGGCTTCTGTGATTGTCATCATGCATTAGGTAATATGAATATGGGATATTCTACTTCGGTTCTACTTTGTTTAATTAGGGACTGATTTTATTTTTTGTCAGTTTTTGATAATAGGTTTTTATGTCTAGTTTCTATTTTTAGTTGGAGAAATAAAAACTCAACATGCTGTTTGGTTTTTGTGTTCGTTTCAAAATTTTGAAAACAAGAGCTAAAAAATGCTTTTGATTACTCAAATTGTGTCGAAATGGCTGATATTATTAAATAAAAACAAACCCAAATATAATTAAAAATTGTGTCCCCAGTGCACGGGTCACTTGCTTGGCAAGGATTGGGGAAGGGTTGTCAAAATTATTATTATTAAAATTTTAAATAATAGATATTAAATAAATTATTAGTATTATTTTAAAAAATACATACTATAGAAAAAAATATCATCATCTCTAAAATGAACAAACTCACAATAAAAGATAAATCAATTTTAAACAAGATATAAAGTAAATTATTCATGTGCTTGACACTCCAAAGAGTTTCCAACTTCTGGAAAAAATGCAATACTAACAAAGGGAATGAGAGGGGCACTGGGAGACTTGAGTGAGCAGAGGAAGAACAGCTGTGGGTGGCTGCTTGTTAAATGGGATCCGTGTTTGTTGGTGGTGACTTAGAAGCTGTCTCAGTTGGCAGTGGGATCATAACTGGTCAGCCTCTTAGGTCATGCATCAGGGGATCTTGGGCTCTCCTATCTAGTCTAAACTGCTGCAGAATTTTCAAGGGTTGGGTTGAAATGAACCCAAGGAGGAGATGCCTAAAGGAATTTCCTCCCTGGCACCCAAAGAAAATATGTAATGACGTTTTCTGTTTTTGTTTCCAAGATTTTGAAAAAAAATACAAAAAACTGGAAATGGAAGCAAAATCAAATGGACCTAACAAGTTACATATTTATATTGCTATTGACATTTAAATGAATGTATTGTCAAATGAAATTAAAAGATTTTATTTGCTGGAGTCATGCAGCATTTGTCCTTCAACTTGACTTTGATGTGGATGGATGTTGCTCCTCCCAGTTACTCATCCATCATTTGTGGGTCATTAAAGTTTATTTTTTGAAGTTAGATTTGGAAAACAGCTATTTGTGGAGTCATTAATTGACTACTTCCAGCGTACCCTTCATACTTCGTTAATCCTCACTTTCTCTCTTATCATATGTTTTAAATACACACATATTTACATTTGTTCCAAGTTGCAGTACTATCCATATTTTTGCTGGATGGTAGTTTCCTTCCACCAGACCCTAGTCTTTCCATATTTGCCTGCTTTGAATAAACTATTTATTGCCAGTTGGGGGCAAGAAGATCATATGTTTAAGATGCCTCCCTAATAGTTATAAGGCATGGAAGTGCTTGGTGTCTTGGTCCACTTAGGCAGGGGAAATTTGACCACCGGGAGGGTTTGCTGATGATTAAGTTCTCAAATTGCACGGAATCTTTTGTCCTAATCCTTCAAGAGTTTTCTCATGGGTGTTGACTTCAATTCTTTGGCCTAACCTCTGTGTGTGTGTGTCTAAATAGACATGTGCGAGAAATAGTCCTGGCAAGCAGCCAGGTTCATACAATACAACTGCTACCTTTTTAGGCAGAATGACTATACTGCCTCTGCATTGCTTCATGTCCCTACTTAGGAGCTGCACTCCTTACTTTCGTAAGATATTCTGCAGCTTGCATTGCCTAATCCTCTTTCTTAATTGTTCTTCTGTCCATCTTGCTTTTTCCTTGCGGTTTCTTCTCTATATGTATTTGAATGACCTAAAATAATTATAATAATCAATTCAATTTTCTAGTAACTTTTGGAACTTTACTTAGATGATTATGAGTTCCAAATTTTCTGGGTACTTGTTGCTTTATACTTGTGATTTGTATTTGATGTTAGCAGCTTTGGTATGCACCTATAGATTTGTGCTTGATGTTACCTGCTTTGTTCTGCACTTGTGATTTTGTGCTTGATACTGCCAGAGAGGTGCATAGAAAACGTGGGTCATTGATGAGTCCTCAAGGCTCATGTGGGCTTGTGCTGGTTGCTTCAACCTTCAGATTCACTGCTGAATGTGTTGCCATTTTGGCGAGGTTTCTGCCATCTGACTACAAGGATATTGTCACTTGCTCATTGTGGATTCTCCACCTTCGACCTCTTGTTTGATTCAATTTCTCACCTCCAAATAACACCTCTATCTTTGGCTTTCAGATCATCCCCTTCTCATTGACCAGAATTTAATTCCATTTAGTTGGCCATTGGCCATCACCCCATTAAACGCAATGATTTGAAAGCTGGATTGGTCCTGCCAGTTCTACCGGTAAAACTGGGAACTCTCCCAGAACCCGGCCAAAAAGCGACCAGCAAGAAAGGGGCCATTTTTTTAACCACATTTGAACCATTGAATTGGCAAACCGGACCGGTTCAACTCCTTGCCTGAGTTCTAGTCTTTCCCAAATCAGAGCACCTACCTTGCATTTCAGCAAGCCTTCAATTTCATTTCAGTGTTACAGAGACCTTCAATCTTCAATCAAGTGAGCCTTTGATTTTGCGTTCCTAAGAACCTTTGAGAAGGGGAGGAGGAAGAGAAGACAAACCAGTTTTTGCCTTCATCTGAAACCGAAAATATAAGGTGGGCACACAATGGAAGAGGAGGAGGAGGAGGAGATGGTGGTGGTGGAAAATGGAAAGCCAGATCTGGTTCTGTGTTGACTAAAACTGAGAGAGGGGGAGGAGGGGGGGGTGGAGACGGCTTTTTAGTTCTCTTTATTCAAGATAAGAGAGACTTTGTTTGGTGTTGAGTGATACACATGTCCTCTTCCTTTTTAAATTTTGCTAGATATTTATTATATAAAGAGTAAAAGAAAGAATAGAATAGAATAATACCGTCCTTTTCAGTTCTCTTCATTCAAGATAAGAGAGAAACTTTGTTTCGTGTTGAGTGATACACTTGTCTTCTTCCTGTTTAAATTTGCTAGATACTTATTATATAAAGAGTAAAAGAAAGAATAGAAAAGAATACCGATAGTCGGATCTCAAACAATGCAAAATAAAATTTTGTTTAAATTTTTTATTTAATATGGATATGCATGTGTTCTCATATAAATTTTGTTTAGTTTTGAATTATTATCTATATATTTATTTAATAAAAATACATTATAGTTTGACCATTGAACCGAGAATCTCTCCCCTTTTTGGTTCGATGTCCCAGTCTGGTATTCTAAACATTGTTCAAAAGCCTATTTTATAATCTTTTTCATTTAATTGCCAGGTTAGAGCCTGCATAGGCTAGTTGATTGGACCCATTAATGTGGACGGTTTTGCATGGGTTCATGGATTTTCGTTTAAAATGCCACCCCTAGTGAAAATAGATGCCTAGAAGATGGAAAAAAACAGCAGAAGAAATTTCAAGTGATTGACCCTATGAAAATATAGTTTGCATATAATTTTTTTTCTCATATTAATCCTAAATATTTTAATTTCTAGATAGAGACAAGATGGACTGCATAAGTTACTGAAGATGTCTCCATCCTTAAGTTTCTTAAACCACAATGATTTTTTGTTAACTTTCAATGTATTTCAACAAATCATTTACCAAAATATTCGGTTAGCTCACATTGTAATTTTATATGAGAAATGTTCCATGTCTCTTAACCATGTATAAAGCTTAAAACATTAAAGAGTTCTTTGCATTTTCTCCTGTGGAATTTCTTGTGCATTTGAAAATTGTAAGTTCTGTTAATTCAAGGAGTTTCTATTAATTAGTATATCAAGATCTGAAGTTCAATTGGCCCATTTTTTATGCGCTTTTGTTTATCTTGCTTAATGTCTTTTCAGAATTATTTATGTTTCATACTAGTAAAGCTAATATGTTGAATCCCTTCATAAACTTACGGTTGCTCTTGTGCTGCTATGCTACCCCAGTTTTGACAAATAATGTAATTTTTTTCAGAGGGAGATTGTCACTACAAAAATAAGGAATGTAGCTAAATGTTTGTGGATGGTAAATTGTTGGAAAATTATTTCCTTGGAAATTTGGTAATATTTTTGGAAATGGTTAATTATGAAATAAGCTGGATAAGTGTTGTTGGCTGCTTTCTCTGAGTGCGTATCTGCCCAATTGGCTTTCCACCTTTGTAATTATGGGTTTCCCTTTCTGTCGAGTACTGACTGTTTTAATGAAAATACAAATAGGTTGAGTCTTATCATGGAGAGGTTTCTCTTACTATAACTTCAAACTTAAGTGCTTAAAATCCCTGGAAAACTGGCAATTTTGTTCTTACCATCACTTGGGCACTTTATAAAATTTTCTGGAGAAAATTTCAGCAGCTGACAGATCAGAATAACTCAAAACAATTCTTGAAGTAACTTCTGAAATTAGCTAGGGAACGCCATTTGCTGGTGTTCCTTTAGCCATATGGATTTAACTTACAGTAGAGCCATTATTCCGTTTGACTTGCAGGTATCACTACAATGTTGCAGATGCTAGGCTGCCGCAGCATGTGGAGAAGGGTAATGAAGATGGGTTATATATTAGCTGTGTGGCTTCTTCAACAAATCTTTGGGCCCTAATCATGGATGCTGGAACTGGTTTCTCTGCCCAAGTTTATGAACTCTCTCCCATATTCCTTCATAAGGTAATTTTTAGGATGTTCTTTCAGTGCTGTTATTTCTGTTAATTCTTTTCTGTTGATATTTACTACCACTCTTGGCACTTATCAGGATTGGATCATGGAACAATGGGAAAAGAATTACTACATCAGCTCAATTGCTGGTGCTGCTAATGGGAGTTCCTTGGTTGTTATGTCTAGAGGTTGGTTAGCAAACTGTTTCCCTAAGATATATATATATATATATATACAAGAATTGTTAGCACTTCTATTAGGTGCCATGTCTGTTCACTCATTATACATTGTACATGTCTTGATTGGTGATGAAACATATCTAAGTGCTATCCTCACTTTGGATGCTCTGGGACATAGGTTGCTGTCAGCTGAAATCACATGGAACTCATGGTTTGCAGCAAGTCTAAAGAATTCATCATTGCACTAATAACTAAAGTGGAAAATATTCCCACTTGTGACTTTCTATATCTTTGGCTTTCTCTTCTTCTATGGCTTCTTCTTTGTTTCTCCTCCTTCTGAGTCAAACAGATAAAACTCGTGAACGAACGTAAATTTTTGCAGAATTAATCAGGTTTATTGTGAAGATAGATTGACCTCATTATTTTGACTTTGTCTGGGACCTAAAGTCATTCTGTTTGACCAAGATGTGAATGCCTGTAATCTGCTTGGTATAGTGATGATTACTTGCCTAATGTCTAACGCACGCAAATACATGTCTTGAAACAGGTCCGCTTATCCCTGCAGAATTAACCATAGTTTCCTACTCACCTTTGCTTTCTAGGGCAGATGTCTTTATTTAAGATAATTCAGTTGTTCAATCGTCTCCTTTTGTCTAAAGGGAAATATTCTCATTGCCCTTTTTAGGCTGTTCACAGGAGGTCTGCCTTCATCTTTGTTCATCTTTGGGTTTTTTGGATGATCTCTTCCTGTAAGTTGTTGAAGTTTCTTTTTGTATAGGGTTTGCCCCTTGTGTTTATTTCATTCAATGTATTATTTTCTCCCAAAAGGCAAGTTGCTATAACTTCCAGTATAGAGTAAGAAAAGCAATGAAATTACTTGCAACATACTTCTGCTATTTCAGAAAGGATTTCTATTCAGCTAGATGGAATTAAGGCCTTACCAAGTTGATGTTTTTCCAAAGGAAAGTGTTACTTGAGTTGTCTGTTCTAATTAGGCCTGTTTCCGCTCCAAGTACAACCATAACAAAACCACCATCCTCATAGTTCTATTAATGAACTAGTATGATAACAGAACATTATTTTGGAGGAAGAAAATTTCAAAGGACATTAATGGTTTTCTATTTCTTCTTTGTGAGGTTTCATATGCAGTCAAACTTATAAGGAAAAAGGGAAGAAAATATGTAAAATATGTAACCAATTAGGTAACAAATAATACAGCCTCAAGCCATCTTCTGATATGAACTGAAGATGGTCCTTCATTGTCATGGTAAGAGTTCTTACTTTGCATATCATGAAATTTTACTTAATAGAGTGATCCCAGATTTGAGAACATTATTAATGTTTTTAATGCTATCTATCAATTTAGAATGACCTATGCATGTTTCTCTGTTAATGGTGCTTTCTGTAATTATAGGAACTCCTTATACCCAGCAGTCCTACAAAGTGAGTGAATCTTTTCCTTTCAAGTGGATTAATAAGAAGTGGAAAGAAGGTTTCCATGTGACATCCATGACTACTGCTGGCAGTCGTTGGGGTGTAGTAATGTCGAGGAACTCTGGATATTCTGAACAGGTATGGCTGTCTTATCAAGCTGTAAATCATGCCACTCACATTAATTAGCTGATGGTTATTCTTTTGGACTTTCTAATACTAGGTAGTGGAGCTTGACTTTCTGTATCCCAGTGAAGGGATACACAGGCGTTGGGAGAATGGTTATAGGATTACTTCCATGGCTGCTACCACTGATCAAGCAGCCTTCATACTGAGTATACCAAAGCGTAAAATTATGGATGAGACTCAAGAAACTCTACGTACCTCTGCCTTCCCAAGTACCCACGTAAAGGTATATATTTCTAAATGCTTTGTGCTATATTTAGTTTAATATCTTTTTTGAGATGCAGTTGATTGATTTGAGGAAAATAATAATATAAAAATATCATTATCATCAACTGCACGTTTATCTTAAATTGACTTCTAAAAGTTACATTGACAATACAAATTCACGCAAACGAACATTGTGGCAAAAATATGCAGGATGCGCTTCTTGCCGCAACCCTCTATTGAGGGAATGATGAGATAAAGTTTCAATACCATATTCGTATAGAAAAATTTCATGAGATGGTGGTGAATGAAGATAATTGATACGGTTGTGTTCCATCACTTGATTCATATTGAGAAGCCAACCTGTATAACATATAAACGCTGCAGTAAGGCAAGAAAGAATAGGAGCATAAAAAGATGTAATACGTGGTTGGTTGTCAGCTAACGTATCCAGTACTACTTTCTATGCTAACAACCTGTTTAGAACCTGGATTTTTCGGAGAAAGCAAAAGTGAAAGAAAAGCAAAATTCAATTTCTTCCTTTATCTGGTTATTTAGGAAAATTTGAAAGAAAAGAAAATGCACTTCTAAGAGAATTGTTTCTTACATTTGCTTGTTTGGAAAGATTGAAAGGAAAGGAAATAAAAATCACAAACTGTGTTTCTTTTTTCATTCTGCTGTTCAATTTCTATCAATTTCTGGTATTTAGAAAAGGAAAAGAAAAAGAACTTTCGTTTTGACCCAAAAAAAAAATAAAATGGAGAAACGATTTCTGCCAGTCTCCTTTAGCTTCCTGCTAATCCTCTCACTTCTTTTTTCTTCTTCTTCCTCTCAATAAGCGTTCCCTTCTCCTGAGTTGTCTTCTCATATTGGATGCCATTTTCAATTGTTTGCTATTAATGTTCTGTCTCCAATAGGTGAGATACAGGCTTATATTGCATCCTAAGCAACCCACAGTCCTTGTCTTTAACAGAACTCAAACAAGGCTGATCTTGAGTTATTCATGAGAAGGATTTAAATGTCCTTATAGAAGATACCTTAATACTATCAATGATTCTCACTATTGATTTTATCTATACCTGATACAGGAAAAATGGGCCAAAAATCTCTACATCGCATCTATATGTTATGGTCGAACAGTTTGTTGATGGGCTGGCTGTGGAGAACGAATTTGAATACTTCCTTTCTGGCATTTAGGAGTCAAACTTGAAGCTGGGGGGTTGATTAATTTGGTGCTGTTTTTGTAAGGCAGATAGGTTTGTCTTGTGTTCAGCTCGCTTACATAAAATCTAATCCCCTTGCTTATGTAAGAAAGGAAAAACAGGAGAGGGAGAAGGAGAGGAGGGAGAGGAGAAGTAACGAAGTTGAGAACGCAAACATGGGATATGGAGCTGGCGGATACAGCAGTATGCTAAAAGACTTGTGTGTATTTTGATGTTGACTGGCAGGCAAAGGCAGGCAATTACAGCCAAATTAAGGTTCAAGGTTGCCGCCATGCTTTTTAAGTTTTATAAATGAGAAGCAAGTGTTGCATAATTTGAATTGACAAAGCAGCTATGTTTTGTTGTTTGCTTGAAAGCCCATGTATGAGAAAGTGGTGGTGACTGTTTTCTTTTTTTTCTCTGGCGCTTGGTTGGAGAGTGATTCTCCTTTCCCTGAATCCTGAGAAAATGAAAACGAGAGAGAGAGAGAGAGAGATTGACTTGATTGTGAGATGTGGCCAAGTCAAGCACCTCCTTCCAAATCCCAACCACACACCCAGATATCCCTTTGGACTGTAGTATAGCAATAGTGGCTCTCCTGCCAAATATGGTCCTTTGGATATTGGTATCTCCCAAATCTTGTCAAAGGAGAGTGGACCCCTAGCGTCTAGTGGTGGCTGGTGGGTGCATCACACCCCGGTTTTGCAAGGGATAAGGAAATAGTTGTTTTTTTAACATCATTTTATTTTATATAGTTTCACAATTCAAATTTGTGATTTTTTTAATTACAAAAAAAAAGTAATTTCATTGTTGCTAATAAAGCTCTCTCTCTTCCCTCTTGTTTATAACCTGGAATACTAATAATTATATCCGCCCCTTGAGCTATTTTGGAGCCTATAGACGACCCTGGGCGTAGAAGATGAGGAGGCCATAATAATAATAAGGAAAATTTTATGCTGGGCCATGCTAAAATTGCTTCAAATCTTGTAAGAGGGTAGGTCTTGCCTTGGACCAACTTACTACTTACGGAATTGCTTCGAAGTCTTGTATGAGGGTCGGTGGTGTTGCTTTGGACCAACTTACAACTTAGGGTGGACTAGGACTAGGAGTGATGGTATGGTGATGTCCTTTCAGGATCAGCAGTTGAAAACAAAAGAAAATAATAGTGTGTGTTAATTGGAGAAAATCCTAGACAAAACAATATGGGTGCCGAAAGAGAAAAAAAAAAAAACAAGGGTGAAACTTTAGTTCCTTGACGAGTATTTAACGAAGGTTCGTTGGTTCGGAACCCAAAATCCAAAATGAACTAAAGAAGTTGCTTCTGGATGGTATACAACAACTATAATAAATACCATCTTCCTTTGCCCTCTCCAATCAACTAACATACCTATTGCTTAAGCATACAAGCTGTTGGCTCTGGCTTCCCTTTTAGTTGGAGGATGGTCTAATTTCTTTTACTAATATTTTTATCTTATGAAATTAAAATATCCTTAAATAAGATTAAGGTTTTTTTTTCGTCTTTTAAACTATGAAAATCATGCATAAGGAAAAAAAGAAACAAGAGTGAAAAAATCTATTTTTGATTGTGCAACTGTGATCAAATAAATGATCAGACAATGTTGAAATTTGGATGACGACTGCTTTCTGAGTAGTTTTACCCCATCTCTCTCTTGCTTCAACATCAGGAGGATGCACTCCTCCAATTCAAAGATTCATTACTTGCTAAGTTTCCTAGTAACACTCCTCCTCCTCCTCCGCCTCCTACTACTTTCTTCTTCTTCTTCTTCTTCCTCCTTTGATGGCACTGACACTGAGACTAGCCCACAGTCATGGAATTCAACCAATCCAGATTGCTGTCAGATGATCCATTGCATAGATGTTGAAAGCATTAACGAATGATCCACTCTTATTGAAGGTCTAATCCCCCACCTCTGGAATAAGAGGTCTGGTCAGGCTTCCCAGCCCCTGAGAAACGTGGCATTGGCGACACAATTGACCCTCGGGCTGAAGGCTCCTACCCAGAGATCGCAATTGTGGGTCCTGCGCATCTGTTTCACATCCTTAAAACCTTTTGGCCATGCATGTCTTCAGCTCATTGTTCACCCTCCCTTCATCCCACATAAACCCTTGAATGTTCTGTACTGCTCGAAAATGCACAAAAACCTTGAGAATGAAGGGTAATTAAGAGAGAGCAAAACTTGATAGTCTAACCCAAATTTAATGTCACATGTTATTGTATTCTTCAGTCTTCACACTTGAAACAAAATATAAAAATATGAAATCTTGACACTTAACCAGAAGACAATGTGCCACATACAGGTCATTCCATGCATTGTTGTAAAGATGTATTTTTTTATTCATGGGTTAACATTTTAATTTACAATTCTACACTATTTATTACATATTATTTATTCTACATATTATTGATTAATATATTCATTATGAAAATTGGTTAATAACATCTGTAGTAAATAATTAATATATTAGTATTTATAGTCTATTAGCAAGTTATATGCTAATATAATCTTCTTCTTCTTTTTTTTTTTTGTAGAACATGCTAATATATATAATCTACTACACTATCAGTACCTACGTATAATAAAAAAATTTATATAATTCTTATATTTATATGATATTAGTATTGTTGTATCTAAGAAAATTAATCTAACCTTAAAACTAAAATCAAGAGGGAGTGATCCAAAAGAGAAACTCAATAAGTTTTCGTGACATAATTGTTCTCATGAGACTTTTCCAAATATCTCTTTTATGTATTCTTAGTAGATATTCTCAGAGACCTCTCTAGGTACCACGAAAGACTCTTTTAAAGGCATTTTTTGCATCCAATAATATATCAAACTCACATCCAATATCTTTGTCTAAAAATCTAGAATAGATGATTCAGAAGACATGAACGGTTCTTCACTTGTCAACTTCAATTTCTATAAATAAAATGTGATTTATCAGATAGAGATAAGATTACAATATTTTTATTTTTTTATAAAGACTAACTTAAATATCGAATGACATGCGTAAAAAGTACCTTATAACCATCTCCAACCACACTCCCTATTCTACTTCTTATTATACTATAAATAATTAACTCCCTATTTTGATTTTGCTTAGAAAACTGTGCGTATTCTAACCACACTCCCTATTCTCCTCCCTATCACACTCCCTATCTCACTTATTTATTAATAAATTTCAATTTTATTTATTTTACCTCACTTATAATTTTTATTATTATAAGATTTTATTATTTATTTGATAATTTAATAATAAATATGACGGTATTAGATTTTTATAATATTTAATATATTTATAAATAAATTTACTAATATTTTTAAAAATAATTATTTAACAAAATTATTTAAAATATTTCATAATTCAAAATTTAATTGTCAAACTGCGTAAAAAATCACAAAAATAAATACTATCATTGTGATATAATAATTATTATTTTAAATACAACATTAAATAATCTAATTGAGTAATTTTGACATTCATTTTTATGATTAATTTCAAAACATTACATTAAAACATATAGAAAAATTATGTAATACACAAAATGAATTAAATACACATAATACACAATTTTTTTATATGTTTTAATGTAATATTTTGAAATTGATCCTAAAAATGAATGTCAAAATTACTCAATTAGATTATTTAATGTTATATTTAAAATAATTATTATTATATCATAAGGATAGTATTTATTTTTGTGATTTTTTACACAGTTTGACAATTAAATTTTGAATTATGAAAATATTTTAAATAATTTTGTTAAATAATTATTTTAAAAAATATTAAAATTTTTATTTATAAATATATTAAATATTATAAAAATTTAATACCATAATATTTATTATTAAATTATCAAATAAATAATAAAATCTTATAATAATAAAAATTATAAGTGAGGTAAAATAAATAGAATTGAAATTTATTAATAAATAAGTGAGATAGGGAATATGATAGGGAAGATAATAGGAAGTGTGGTTGGAGTACGCGTAGTTTTCTAAACAAAATCAGAATAGAGAGTAAATTATTTATAATATAATAGGGAGTAGAATAGGGAGTGTGTTGTTGGAGATGGCCTTAAAGATTAGAATCACTAGATCGATATTTTACAGTAATTATAAATTTATTGTTATATATAAGTAACGATAAAAATAATATTTTATTAATATATTCATATTAATATATATTAATATTAAATATTAATAAGAGGGCGGGAGGGGAAAATTGGGCCGCCCTCTCTTTCTCTAAAGCCCTAAATCCCTAAATCCATATCGGGACGGGGTCTTCCGATCTCTGCGTCTCCCCTCTGCTTTCTCTCTCTGCCGGCGGCCTCCACCGCCACCCAATCTCCATCGCCCCTGTTTTCTCCTTCATCCATCGAAGTCACCGTGGCGCCGTTCTGCCTCCTTCTCCGAGTGCCCCCTCTATCTACGTCCTCCGTCTCCAGCGCCACTCAATCACCGCAAGCCACCCTTTCGCCGCCGTCCGATTGCTATCGATGCCCCCGCAAGTCAGTGAGTTCGTGAGAGAAAGAAAGGAAAGCCACCGCAAGTCAGTAAGGAAGGGTACAGTTGTTGGCGGAGTTGGAGGGGAAGACGACGGTGGTTTGGACATAAGGTATGACCTTTTTGTTGTCCTTTTGAGAAACGTACACTTGTATGGTGATTCCTGAAAACCCTATTCATATTTTCACAGTTGGAGCTTCCCTTTTTGGTTTGAATTTGAAAACCCTATTTTCTTGTTGCTGTGCATTGTTCTGTTTTTGCATGTGATTTTACTCTACATTGTTGTATATGATTTCAACCGATCCTAATGAATATAAGCACCAACTTGCTAGTCGCTGTTTGGCACTGATTTAGTAGGAGCGATTGCAATTTACTTCAACTTCTTGTTGGAAGATTCTGCACGAACGAGGAACTTGGCTCTCGCGTTTGAACAAATTGGTACTTAAGTTCTCATTTTGAGAAGTAGTTTTAATTAAGCATGCTCAAGTTTGGATGTTAATCAAACCAAAAACTAGCATAAAGTTCCGTGGAGTAAACTAAGTGTCAGGTCCCGAGGGACTGACTTAGGATTTTAGAGAATGGGAGAGGGAAATCAGAAAGAATTGAGAGAGAAAGGAAGAATTGAGGGAGAATTCAATAGAATAGTGATAATATTTCTCAATGATGCTCGAGAGTGAGAGAGAGTATCCATATATAGCTAGGATTCCCTCCTAACGTGTTGTAACCGATTATAGCTATAGGGAATGTACAAGCTTGCATAGCAGCAACAAATTTTGTACTACTCCCTTAGCAACTAACTAACTCTGCCTATATCCTTTTTTATTTAGTCCCTCTATTACATTTAACTGCAAAACTACCTTTATCCCCACAGTACATGACAATTACCCCGCCCTTCAAAACTTTTCTTGTCCACAAGAAATATGGAGGAGGCTGGCCATGCGCGGGAATTGGTTCAAGATGTCCGGAAGATACTCCCGTGTGTTATCTTCTAAGTGTTGATTAGACCATTTAATGAGAACTTGAGTAATTGGAGCGCCTTGCTTGTAAATCACTCTTTTGTCCAGTATAGCTATAGGTTCCCAGAGAGGGTCTTCAACGTGGGGAAGATTTGGTAGGATGGAACTTGCTGGTTGTGCCCCCACTGCTTTCTTGAGGAGTGAAACATGAAAAACTAGGTGTATATTAGAACCCTCCGGTAATTTCAATCGGTATGCCACTGTTCCTATTCTTGCAATAACTGGAAAAGGCCCATAGAACTTTGGATGTAATTTAGAACCGGGGTGGGGAAGTAGTGTCCTGAGGTGTCCAGGTTTCAGCTTGAGATACACGATGTCACCAACTTGAAATTCTCTTTCACTCATTCTCTTGTCTGCAAATTGCTTAATCTTATTTTGAGAATTAGCTAGCTCTTCCTTAATCCCCTGCAAGGCTTGTTGCCTCTGTTGTAGGTATGCATCGAGGGAGGCCACAGTTGAATTATCTGCCAGGGCTGGTAGGAGTGGAGGTTTGTAACCGTAAAGGGCTTTAAAAGGGGACATTTTTATGGCTGAATGGTGGCTGGAATTATACTACCATTGAGCCATCGGAAGCCACTTGTGCCATGTCTTTGGTTGAAGGAAACAAGTACACCTGAGATACATTTCCAAACACCGATTAACCCTTTCGGTTTGCCCGTCCTATTCAGGGTGGTATGCATTGGACATTTTCAATTTCACTCCCAGTAATCCCATCAATTCCTTCCACAATCGACTAGTAAAGATTTTATCTCTATCAGAAACTATACCCTTGGGTGTTCCGTGTAGTTTCACCACTTGGTCTAGGAATATTTTGGCCACCTCTTGGGCAGTGCATGGGTGAATCAGTCGCATAAAATGCCCATATTTGGTAAAACGGTCCACAACTACCATAATGCAATCTTTACCTTTTGATTTGGGTAGCCCCTCGATAAAGTCCATTGATATATCTTCCGCTGGACCCCCAGGAGTATTTAGAGGTTGGAGTAGCCCAAGTGTTGCCACATTCTCTGGTTTGCACCGCCTGCAAGTATCACACCTGATCACAAACTCCATAACATCCTTCTTGAGTCTTGGCCATCGGAAGAGTTGCTTGACTCGATGATAGGTGTTTACAATACCCGAGTGTCCCCCGATGGGAAAGGCGTGCAGTGCCTCTATAATTCTCTTTTTCAGTGCTTCCTCCTCCCAATTACCATCTTCCCTCGGTGTCTAATCATCTCATTACTTAAAGTGTAGCCTGGTTTAGATGAGGGATCCACTACCAGCTGCTGTAAGAGTTCTCGGGTCTTTTCACTTGAGGAATAACTAGCAGCGATCTCTTGGCACCAATCTGGAACAATAGTTGAGATTGCAACTACACTTCCCTCTTCAAGACATCTGGATAGAGCATTTGTTGCTAGATTTTCTTTACCTTTCTTATATTGGATCACATAGTTCAAACCCATTAATTTAGTCATACCTTTCCGTTGTAGTTGTGTATGTAGCTTCTGTTGCAGCAAAAATTTGAGGCTCTCATGGTCAGTCTTGATTACAAAGCTTCCCCCTTCGAGATAATGGCGCCACTTTTCTACCACCATTAGCACAACCAAGAGTTCTTGCTCATAAATGCTCAACCCGAGGTGTCTTGGTGCAAGTGCTTGACTGAGGAAGGCTATGGGTTTGCCTTCTCGAACCAAGATTGCTCCAATCCCATTGTTGCTTGCATCGGTTTCTAGGATGAACTGTTTGTTAAAATCAGGTAAACCTAGAGTTGGCACTTCGTTCATAGCCTGCTTAAGTTTGCAGAAAGCTTCCTCGGCCTCAACATCCCACTTGAACCCATATTTCTTCAACAGGTTAGTGAGGGGCTGATTGATTATGCCATACCCTTTAACGAACTGGCAATAGTATCTGGTTAACCCTAAGAATCCTCTCAACCCTTTCACATTGTGCGGCCTGGGCCAGGACACCATTGCCATTACCTTACTTGGGTCAGTGCTTACCCCTGAACTGGAGATGATATGCCCAAGATATTCCACTTGTTGCTTAGCAAAAATACACTTTGACTCCTTAACATACAACTTATTGATTCTAAGGACCTCAAAGGTAATTTTTAGGTGGCTTAGGTGCTGTGCAAAGGTAGGGCTGTAAATTAAGATGTCATCAAAGAGTACTAGGATAAATCTACGCAAGTATGGTTCAAAAATTTTGTTCATTAATGCTTGAAAAGTTGCGGGAGCGTTTGTTAGGTCAAAGGGCATTACAAGAAACTCGTAATGCCCTTGATGAGTGGTAAAAGCTGTCTTAGGGATATCTTCAGGACGCATCCTAATTTGATGGTAGCTTGATCGGAGATCTAACTTGGTAAAGACAGAGGCATTTTTTAGTTCATCAAGGAGATCTTCCACAATTGGGATGAGAAACTTGTTTTTGATGGTCATGGCATTAAGTTGATGATAGTCAACACAAAACCTCCATGACCTATCATTTTTCTTAACAAGCAATATGGGTGATGCAAATGGGCTATGGTTGGGTTGAATAATGGACTTGTTCAACATATTTTTGATGAGTTTTTCTATCTTGGTTTTCTGTCTGGGTGGGTATCGATAGGCTCTTAGGTTAACAGGTTATGCATTAGGCTTAAGGTTGATAGCATGGTCATAGGATCTCTTGGGTGGTAGGGAATTTGGCTCGGAAAAGAGGTCCTTAAATTCTAGTAACAGTATGTTAAGTGAGTCAAATTCGTGTACCTGCCATGGGCTATGAGGGTTACTGTCGAGTGTCCTTGCCAGCTGATGCTCAGCTCCTTGCTCCCCGAGGGCAACTTCCATGGTATGGATAGAAAATAGTCAAGCCACCTGTGATAACTTGTTCTTGAGTATCCTTTGTAACCTCTTTCCCGAGATGATTTTGCATGCTCCTACCTCTGGGTTGCCCGTTAAAACCTTCTTGTTGCCATCCTTTTCAAAGGTCACTTCCATTCTATTGAAATCAAAACTGATTGGACTAGCTCCCTTCATCCAATCTACTCCTAACACAACATCACAGCCTCTCAACTTTAGCAACCTCAAGTCAGTTGAGAAATTTTCTCTATTCATCTCCCAACAAAAATCCCTACAGGCAGACTGACTCAACACCTTGTTGTCGTTGGCAACCGTTACTGATTAAGGGAATGAAAGGATTGACTTCACACCCTAATTTTCTTGCTGCAACTTCATCCAAGAAGCTGTGGGTACTCCCACTATCAATGAGAACCATGATTGGATTGTTGTTTACCCTTCCTTCTACCTTGATAACCTTACTATGGTTAACTCCTTTCAAAGCATGTAATGAAATCTCCCCTTGGTCCTCCCTCTCATTTTTAGAGAGTTCCTCTCCTTCCTCATTGTCCTCATCTTCCCCTTCCAATAGCAGTAGTTGTCTCTTACACTTGTGGCCCACGAAATACTTGTCTTCACATTTGTAGCATAGACCAGCTACTCGCCTTTGCTCCATCAGTTTACCTCCAGGGGGGAGCAGGGTTGGTGGAAGGTAGAGCTAGGACACCTCTTCCTTGGAACCCACCTTCTCTGGGTGGCAACCTATTCCTAGCTTGCTAGCCTCCTGTGAACACTCCTTTCGCCTAATTCCTTTGTTTCTTGGCCATCGCATCAACAATCATCTCTTGTAACCTCGCGCTCTCCGCAACCTGTTTCACCGTGTGAGGCTGCATCATCTTCACCATCGGTCTGATCTCATCCCCTAGGCCACTAATGAAGCTCGAAACGTAATACTCCTCGGACAGCTGAGGATTATGTTCCATCATCAGCGACCTAAGCTCCTTGAATTTTTGCTGATAGATCTGGACCGTCTCCTCTTGTTTGAGTTTGTTAAATTCTTCGATTATGTCCCTCATGCATTTATCTCCGAACCTTGCACACAAATCTTCTACAAACACACCCTAGGGGCTTCCCTCCTTGACCGTGAGCCACCCTTGATACCAAGCATCTCCCATATCATTCAGGTAGTCAAAAGCCATGGTGATCTTCTGCTATTTTGGAATTTGATATAAGGAGAATACTTGTTCGCATCTTCTCGACCACCACCTTGGGTTCTCTCCTTCAAACAATGGAATCTCGAGCTTCAGCATGGGGTAGCTCGGATGGTGTCAATTAGTCGACGCTCTCGGCCTCCTTTCCCTTACATTCTCCCCCATTGTGTCCGTATCAAACTCGAACTCCGACGTTCCCACCGGTCAGGGTTCTACCCCTACTGCTAGAAAAATGGGCTCCGTTTGGTCTCTCGGAGGAAACTCAGGAGAGAGCCTTAATGGTTGCTGCTGGGTGAACATTCGCGCGATCATTTGCATTTGTTCCATCATTTGCTCCCGAAAGATAGTGCTTTGCTTGCAACTCTCTAGCCTCCAACGTTCCATTGCCTGGTCAATTCTGGAATCAACTCCCGCTCCAATCGATAGTTTGAGTGTCCCCATTCGATTTTGTACCTCCGCTATTGCTGTCGTCATTTGTTGTAGCTGAGATTCCATCTGCTTCATTCTTGTCCCGTCGACCATGGTTGTCACACAATGCCCAAGAATGTTGCTCTGATACCAGATTGTCAGGTCCCGAGGGATTGACTTAGGATTTTAGAGAATGGGAGAGGGAAATTAGAAAGAATTGAGAGAGAAAGGAAGAATTGAGGGAGAATTCAATATAATAGTGATAATATTTCTTAATGATGCTCGAGAGGGAGAGAGAGTATCCATATATAGCTAGGATTCCCTCATCATGTGTTGTAACCGATTACAGTTATAGGGAATGTACAAGCTTGCATAGCAGCAACAAATTCTGTACTACTCCCTCGGCAGCTAACTAACTCTGCCTATATCCTTTCTTATTTAGTCCCTCTATTACATTTAATTGCAAAGCTACTCTTATCCCGGTGCATGACACTAAGATTACTAATATTTCAATTTTTAATCCGAGGATTAGGGTTTGTGTAATAGATTGTTGGTAGGCCGGAAGCCACTTAGGCCCTTGGTTTTTAATCTTGTGATTGGTTGGTTTTTGGGAGGCATTGAGTATATTACTTGGTCTTAGGAATCGACAAGTTAGCTTCAGTTAGCACTTTTGGGTGAGGACCTTCATGGTATGGTTTCTCAAAAGAGTATTGTGATTATGATCTCATTCAAGATAATGTATTTTGTATCAAACTAAATGAATAGAAAGCTATGAAAGATAAAAATAATCAAGATATGAAACTTAAATTTTGAACTCAAATTGATTTGATCCTTACTCAGTTGATCTTATCATAATCTGATCGATTTGGTCCGAAGCTTAACTGATCATAATCTGTAGCATCTCCCCTGAATTTCAGTTTCTCGAATGGCAGGTTTATTATGTAAGTAAAAAAAAGCAGTTCATTGACATGATTTACGAGTTTGTTATCTCCTTCCAGTTTACTGCTTCCAAATCTGTTTAATCTAGGTTTTGTACTGTGTATATCTCGCAGTCCTTCAGTAAGTTGTCATTTTAATGAGAAAGAGAAACAGGGTGATAATTTTGTCTAAACTATAAGTTCATACAACTTTCTACTCTATTAGGTGGTTGTGCTCTTACTTAGAAGTTTTTATGTTAGGTTATTGTATGAAAGAAGAAAGTGTTGTCTTTAATTAGTAATGTTGACTTGTGCATACTTTTTCTTAGATAGCTAAGCTCTTTATGCTTGCATTAGGAACTTGTGCAAGTTGTTTTATTTGCTTGAGACCTAATATTCTGAGTTAGCTTTTAATCTGAACACAGGAGGCTGCTGATTTGATCATTTAGCAGGCAAGGCCTCCTCTGTAAGAAGGGAGAGATAAAGAAAAACTTGAACTTCTAGTTCAAAGATATTTTTTCTCCCAAAGAGATATACATGGCCGGTATGGTGCCTGGTGATTCTTCTCAGCAGGGAGGGTATGAAGACAGCAAATCATCTCAGGATGGTGGCCGATGGTATTTCTCTAGGAAGGAAATAGACGAAAATTCCCCATCCAGACTAGATGGTATTGATTTGAAGAAAGAGACATATCTACGCAAGTCATATTGTACATTCTTACAAGATTTGGGCATGAGACTTAAAGTGTAAGTCCTGAAACCTTCAAATTAATATTTTGAATTCTCTTTCCTTCTCATTTTTTCTTTTTTCCCCCCCCCCCTTCATATTGAACTTCTCATTTGCTATTATTTGTTCTTACAACATTTGCTTATTTTATGCTTCAATATATTCTTGCTTGATAAAAATATTATTCTGGCATTGACTGTGGACAGAATTACAAATATATATATATATATTGTCATGACCCTAGGGTTTAGCTAGGGTCTTAGAAGTAATTGGAAGGAATTTTGGGGAAGAAATAGAGAAGAATTGAAGAGGGAGATTGAATAGAATTAGGGAGAGAAGGAACGAGAGAGAGAGAGAGAGAGAGAGAGAGAGAGAGAGAGAGAGAGAGAGATATTGGAATTTTAATTATCATTCAACATGTCTTTTCCCTTCCCCTACCAACAGCCTTTTATAGGCTTCCTTTAACAAAAATAACAGCATCCATGTGCTGTAACTGTATTACAAAATATCTCCTAACAACTTGCTAAGTCTATTACTATAATGCCCTTCTATGGAATCTTGGGTCATGACAATTCCCCTCCCCTTGAGAGAGTTCTTGTCCCCAAGAACTTCAACAATTGGTCATTGCTATTAACCAATTCTAGCTTTCTCAATCCCAGTCATGCCTCTTTCCTTCTTTCTTCTTTTAGGCTTCTTCTTCTTCATTTGTAGGTTCTCAAGATTAATTCCAAGACTAAGCTGGCGCAAGACTCCAGCAGAAGAAACTTTATCAAGTTCAAGTCTGATGCACCCAAGTCCTGCAATGGTTGTCCAATTACACTCAATCCCCCCATCCAATACGAGGAAGGATGACATACCTACCTCCATAGCAACCTCTACTCTATTTCCATTCATCCCATGGCCTTGCTTTGTTTCAGCAATATCCACCTTAATCCTTGCCAATGATTTCTCAGCGGCTACCATATGCACTTCATCCTTTCCATCTTTTCCCACACGATTTATAGCTTGCTTATTAACTAAATCCGTCGCTTCCTCTTCCTTCAATAATCCTTCATTTTTTAACAGCCAGTTCTGACAAGGTATTAGCTCCTTCCATTGTTGCAGAGCTGGTTGCAAAGCAGCTGTGGCCGAATTCATGTCCAAGTCTCCCAATTTCTTGCTGGCTCCCATCAGTATTGTTTTCTGATTGACTTCCCCAATCATTTCTTGGTTTGGACCTCATCGATTATCACCTAGAACATCCTTAATGATGATTGCAGTTTCAATTATGATCTCCGGATTCTCTGCAAGTAATTCGACAACTTCTTTTCCCTTTTGTAGGCTGCAATTCCCCTCTATTTGGACTTCTTTTTCAGCAATATCAGATGATCCCTCTGCATTGGCTGCCCTATCAATCTGTTCATTATAGATTCCCGTTGAAGGATGTAATCCATCACCAATATCATCTCTGATGCTGCCAACATCCTTCTTGATATTGCTGCCTAATTTCAAATACCCAAGCACATATTCAGAAGTCAATGATGAATTAGTTTCCCACCTTCTTGTCTTTTCCTTCGGCTTCTCCATTTTAAGAAACTCCTCCTTTTTAAAACTTTCATAATAGTCATCAAAGTATTCGGCAAGAAAACTGTAATGATACTCCTTAGATAGTATCATTGCAAACTTTTGCAACTTCTCGTGTAACATTCGACCGAATTCCTTGTACTCTTCATGAATCCCATTGCTTGTTCCTTTGTCCCTGTTGCTGCCAACTGAAAATGCAGCCTCCTTTGGCTGCCATTGAGGCTTCATTTTAGCTGAAAATGAAGCATTCTTCTGCTGTAATTGAGACTCCATTGGACTCCTTCGTGTGCTACTTTCCAAGGCTTCACAAGCAGGACATTCCATTGAAAATGCAGCATCCTTCGGCTGCAATTGAGGCTGCTCTCTTGCATGAAAATTAAACACTGAAAATGCAACATCATTCGGCTGCAATTGAGACCCCATTTGTTTCATGTGTGCCCTACTTCCCTTAGCTGATTTTTCACAATCAGCATACTTTGAAGACCAAGGAGCTATAAACATACTGTTCTTCTTTGCCTCTCCCATTCAAACAAAGTTAACTAGAATTCAAAGTTGAAATTACCCTTTGTTTACTGTTGTAACATTTGTATTAGATTAGTCAAAATGTAAATCATGTACTTTGTATTGCTGCATATTCTATTTCTTGTTTTAGTGTTAAAATCAATTGTTCTTCTAGAAGGTCTGTTTCTAGAAGAAGACAGTTGGCCTTATGAATTAGTTATTCTGTTAGGCGGTTAGTTAGTTTTATATCTTGTGCTCCGCCACCTCTATATCCTATAAATAGGGGTCGTGGATAGGTTTGTAAGGGGGAGAGTCTTAGTGTGCCAGAAATCGTAAAGGATTGTTTTCGGTTTACTGTCTTGATTTGGGATTGAGTGCGAGAGGTTGGGAGTGGCTGGTTCTTAGCTTGTGTTTCCTATTTTCCCTATAGCTTTCAGTGTATATGGGCAAGAGGGATTAAGTTCTCGTTGTAATCATCCTTGGGTGTTCAAGATAGTGGATTTCAGTGGCGCCTAAGCAGTCTGGATGTAGGTCTTGGATTTCAAGACCGAACCAGGATAAATCTTGCTGTTTTCTGTAGTTGTGTTGTTTTTTTTATGTTTTTTGTTATCAGTGTATTCTTGGGTTAAAATAGGGAGCTGGTTGAGTTGAGAGAATAGACTAGAAAGTTGTGAGATACTCTAACATTTACCTTACTAGTAGCCTAGAATTCGATTGAAATCACCTCCTATTACGCCTGCAGAAATTCGAACACTGACTGTCTGCTTCACCACTGGAATCGGCTGGGCTCGAATCTGCTTTTCCTTCCACGTTCGGCCTCAACTTTCAGCCCAAGCTCAACCTTCGTAACCTTCGGAAAGTGATCGGTGAGTAGTTGTCGGAACTTCCAGTTCCATTGACTCATTGGACTTCAGAATTCACTGCTCAATCAATTCACCGGAATTGCTGAAAACACTGTCGGACTAGTCAGGCCAAGTCGCCTTCAATCCTCCTCAACTTGGACCTTAACTATGGAAACTGATATCCCTGCCTTACACTCAAATCAAAATCATAGCCAAAGAATAGCTACTGCCCAAATCACCGTCCAGGGCTCCCAACACAATTTGCAATCGCTTCTAATTCCAAAATCACCAGAATTCACTGCCAGTTCAATCGCTACACCCACTCCCGAGTCCAACCCACTGCATCGCAACACTCCCCAGTCCAAATTGTGGCACCCACTAAACCACTAATACCTCGGATCCCACATGCAATTGCCTTGATTCGGCCGTTGCTTCCAAAATTCAAGTGCTCAGCCTAATTTGTTCCTGAAAGTTGCTTGGTCAATGGTTAGGACTACCAATTCCGTTGAATTCACCAGACCACCTGAATCGCCTCAAGCCTCGCTGCCTCAATCGCGTAACTCCTTGAGAATTGGTCGGATTTGCTTTGCTACTAGATTGAAATTGCCGTTGGTCATCAATCGCCCAAGAAGCTGGACTAGCCTCATTAGCACGCCTTCACAATCTGAATCTTACGCATTGATAACAAAACTCCCAGATTTGCTCCTCACTGTTTTTGTTGAAATGGTCGACCAATCAAGGCGGCAGCACCAGTAACAATTGATTGATTCATGCTTGCCTCACCTAGAATTGTTGCTCGATCAATCCAAGTCCAATTCCTCCTTGCACCGGTCACCACCCAATCATCGTCCACAAGCTCCAATCGTGAATCCTCTTGGCTTGCTCGCCTTCAATTCCGGACAAGATTGGGGTCTTAGCCATGAGCCGTCAGCCTCTTGCACTGATCGCTCTCCACACAAGATTACAGCGGATTCAAGATTGCCCAAGCTCTGTGTGCGTTTGCTGAGATTCAATGACCGGAGCGACTCGAAAAATAGTAGTGAATCAACCTGCTGCTTCGAAATTCAATAGTCAAACCTTTTGTTTTTCTTCCACAACCAAGGTCGCCTTCCTTGATCGAACAATACTTATGAATTTTTCAAGCCGAGAGCCACTCCTCCGTCGGACTAATTGGAACCGAATTCGTTGAATTTAGTTCACTTCACCTAACGTTCACACCTATTGTCATTGATCAACTCAATTGTTTGATTAATTCCCCTGTTGCTTTTGGTTTTCGTAGTCGTCTTCACAGTCCGATAACCAATCCTCCTTGCGTTGGACAACAACCGTCAATTCCCGTCGACATTAATCAACAAGAAAAACCGCCGAGGAACGATGCTCTGATACCAATTTGTCATGACCCTAGGGTTTAGCTAGGGTCTTAGAAGTAATTGGAAGGAATTTTGGGGAAGAAATAGAGAAGAATTGAAGAGGGAGATTGAATAGAATTAGGGAGGGAGAGAGAGAGAGAGAGAGAGGAATTTCAATTATCATTCAACATGTCTTTTCTCTTCCCCTACCAACAGCCTTTTATAGGCTTCCTCTAATAAAAATAACAGCATCCACGTGTTGTAACAGCATTATAAAATATCTCCTAACAACTTGTTAAATCTATTACTATAATGCCCTTCTATGGAATCTTGGGTCATGACATATATATATATATTTCTGTATAGATGCCGAGCTGCTGGAACTCTATTTAGGTTTAAATGAGAAAAAAGAAAAGAAAAGAAAAGAAAAAAGTGAAGAAGAGCTATCAATAGTTGCATCTAATGTGACCCTCATGTAATAAATGCTCAGAAAGTTGCCAACTACACAAACAAATTGTCCCCAAAATGCCTGTAAGTTTAATAGCAAATTTGATAGTAGGGTCAGATATAATTTATTGATAGTAAAAGGCAACAATTAATCAATGCACACAAGTTCATACTTCATAGAAGTTGACTTGAAAGTTAAGCCATCCAGTTTGTTGTTGGTTTGGTTATAGGTCTTGGGGATGCTTGGACCTCGAAATATATGGTGTTTTAGGACATGTTACTGAAATTTTGTTATACTTATGATTAAAGAGGTGTTACTAAGAGCTGAAACTTTAGATTAATATCCCCCAAGTTGTTGGTGAACTTTGTTATACTAGCCTGATTGAGAACTTGGGCCCTTCCGTGGCTTTTGTAACAGTTTTCTCTTGTGAGCCATGGCTTCTTGTAATAAGTACACCATAATCGATCTTGGCTTGATGTTTTTGCTGAATCTGGCTTTTGGTTGTCCAAGGTTGCTGCTGTCCTTGTCCCCTTTTGATACCATGGCTGACCCTTCTGTTGGTTGGGTCACAACTCAAGCATAACTGTCCCTCGACTCTCTTCAGTTCTTATAATAGAAAAAGCTTAAGTTAATGATGGTAGCCACTTCTTTCCTAGTACTTGAACTTGAACCTGATCAAAGTCCACTTCAAACCTACCAGAAACTCAAATATCTGATCTCTCTTCATATAACTTTGAAGAGTATTAGCATCTGTTGGGCATTTCATCTGTACATGTTTTGATAGTGGTCTATTTCAAGCCAAAGTCCCTTTGTGACATTGTAGTACTTGGTGACCCTTTGTGACATTGTAGTACTTGGTGATTGAAAGAGTACCTTGTTTTGTCATAGAAATCTCCGTCGTTCAAATATGATTGCTTCGTCTTGAGCTTTGGAGTATGACTGACAAACAGTTTCCCAAATCTCTTAGGCAGTGGGATGAGACATATAGTTTTTGCTGATTTTAGGTTGCATTGAGCTCCATAACCATGACATTATCATGGAATATTCTTCATCCCAGGCTTGAAACTTGGAATCCTCTTTGCTAGGTCCAGTTCCTTCAAGGTGGCTAAGCTTTCCTCTCCCTTTAAGATGTGTCTCCACAATTTGTGACCACTGAATATAATTCTTTCCATAAAGTCGATATTCTCGCATACTCATAAGTTCCCCATTCAATGAATTAGTTGATGGTTGTGGAATTCTATGAGGCCGTGAGTTCAATTTTACCTTCTTGTGGGATTATGCAATCGCTTATGTTTACTCGAAGGTCCAGGCCCTGAGTTTTAGCTTGTAGCGAATTTATCCGTCCAAGCAGTTCATGGGTTTTAGAGAGGGTAGGATAATTCGGTGCAAAAGTTGTTCTATTATATGTATTAGGGACCCCTCGAGTTTCTCATATTACCAACAAAAAAAAAAAGAGAATGTTGCTTGATGGTGCTAATCAACCTCAAATTTAATTAAGTTAAATTAATTAAATTTAACTAATATGTAATTTCTTTTTTCCTAATATGTTTTTCCATTTGGTTTAATTTTAGTCACTTAAATTTTTTTTTTTTTTTTTAAGTTTAATAGAACTTGAGAGTGACAAAAATATTAGTTAGATAATCAACTTTAACATTGAAGATGGCAATCTACATTAATATATTATAACAAAATAAATTGTTAGAGTATCTCACAGCTTTCCACTCTATTCTCTCAACCCAACCAGCTTCCTACCACAAGAATATATTGATAACAAAGAACAGAAAAGAGAACAACACAACCACACGAGACAACAGCAAGATTTATCCTGGTTCGGTCTTGAAATCCAAGACCTACATCCAGACTGCTTAGGAGCCACTGAAATCCACTATCTTGAAGTCACCAAGGATGATTACAATGAGAGCTTAATCCCTCCCGCCCATATACACTGAAAGCTATAGGGATTATAGGAAATACAAGCTAGAACCAGCCACTCCCAACCTCTCGCACTCAATCCCAACTTAAGACAGTAAAACTGAAACAGTCCTTCACGATTTCTGGCACACTAAGACTCTCTGTCTAACAAACCTATCCACGACCCCTATTTATAGGATATAGGGGTGGTTGAGCACAAGGAATAAAACTAACTAACAGCCTAACCGAATAACTAACACATAAAGCTGGCAGCCTTCTTCTAGAAACAGACCTTCTAGAAGAACAATTAAATCTAACACTAAATCAGGAATTAAAGATATGCAGCAATACAAAAATACATGAT
The DNA here is from genome assembly GCF_014633365.1 of Diospyros lotus. Lineage (NCBI taxonomy): Eukaryota > Viridiplantae > Streptophyta > Magnoliopsida > Ericales > Ebenaceae > Diospyros > Diospyros lotus. Next base: position 40,236,883 of record NC_068350.1, on the reverse strand, counting down.
TACATTTAATCTAATCTAATACAAATGTTACAACAAATTCTCCACCCATTTGTACTTCGATTAGACTTCATCTTCTGCCTTGAATCAACACTGCCCTCCTGGATCTATCTGAAGGATCTTCATGCAGTGATTAAGCTTTGCTGAAGGCACTGGTTTAGTAAACATATTTATAGCGATGGGAGGGGCATCCATGTGTCGAATGACCTGATTTTCTTGGTAGGCATCTCGGAAACGGTTTTGACCGAATCTTGCGGGGTTACTAACGCAAGAGTGCATGATCGAGCGTTCACACAATCATATGCAGGTGCGCACGTAGAGACGCGCGTTAGGCACCCCTGAGGGACCTCCCTCGAGGGTGTGTGAAGTACCTCTCTCGGGGGTGCAAATGGGTGGGGGCGCAGCCACGCGGCAGCGTGGGAGGGGGGAAGCGCCCCCCTCAATTTTCTTTGGCCCATGCTGCCGCGTGGGGGAGGGCGGGAACGGCCATTATGGCCGCTTCCATGCTGCCTCCTGGCTGCATGAAGCAGCCAGGTGGTAGCTTGATGGGCTACCATGTGGCGGCTCTTGAAGTTGCCACATGGCCTCCTTTTTTCTTTTAAATTATATTATTATTTTTTTTGATAATTTTGGTCGGCATAACAACATCCAACCAAACATAATTAGAAAAGATTGGGAATGCGAGTATCTACAACAATTGAGAAGAACATCCAAATTGCTGTCTCTCTCTCTCAATCTTAGATATCATTTTAAGTTCCTCAACTAGATGGATTATCATCCAATTCTAGACTTGATAATCCCAAATTTTTTTAGAGTAAAGAACACAACAACAGCTAATAACACCACCACATGCCCACCTGGCTCCATTAATCAACATAGCTTTGGGTGACTTTTGGAGGCTCGATATGATTATCGGTCTATGAATGGTCGAGAATTGGCCTAGATGATGTCGGCTCCAAGGTTCTAGGCTTTGAAATAGTACTGCCACCATGAGAATTACTGTTATTTGTTGCATGTTCCTCATTGCTAGTAAAAGCTTTTGGAGGGGCTGATGGTTGATGCCTGCCCCACCACTTTTGCAGTCTCCATGTGATAGTCATTGGGATGCTGCTGTTTGCATTCTCAGATATATCAAAGGTGCGCCAGGTTAGGGATTGTTATATGAAGATAAGGGTTATATCCAGGTGATTGGGTATTTTGATAACTATTGGGTAGGATCTCCCTTAGATAGACGTTTTGCTTCTGGGTACTGTGTTCTAATTGGTAGCAACTTGGTATCTTGGAAGAGTAAGAAGTAGGTGTCACGAATTCAACCCCTTAATTCAGTTCTATTTTTAATTTCTGCATTTACTTATTTTGCTATTTCTGTATTAGTGATATTAGAGTAAGGATTAGCCATGTGTAGGGGAGGCAGAAAGAATATAGTTTGTTAGAATTGTACTTGATACGGGCCCACCTCTGACAAGAGAATATCTCCTCCAAATGGCCTATATATATCCGCTCCATTCCACGATGGAAAGCAACGAATGAGAATATTAAAATTTGTTTCTTCTCCTTCCATTCTCTGTTCTCTCTCTCCCTCTGATTCTCTTTCTCTCTCTATTTCTCTATTCTATTTTTTTGAATCGCTCCCAATCCCCACCGGATTTGGAGGAACTCTTATTGTCAGGCTAAGGCCGTGACAACTTGGTATCAGAGCCAGTGGTTCTCGGCCAAAGAATTGGTGACTAAGGAAGATTGCGGAGGGGACTCGTATGAAGGACATAGAGACATGACTCCAACAATTGGGATCAACGGTAGTTGAATTCCAGAACAGGATGGATAGGATGGAGTTTGAAGCTAATTGAAACCATGAAGCAATGGTCACCATGGATCAAAAGGTAGAAGACTCCATGGAAGGACTCGAGAGGAGATTAGAAGGGTTGATCACTCGTATACGAGAAGAGCTGGGAGCTCAAATCCAGCAATTCATAGTGATGTTCACTTGACAAAACACGGTCATGTTAACTCTAGATTTTCCACAGAGAGGAGAATGAACCCGTCTTACGGAGAGTTAGGATTAACCGGGAAAATGAAGACCAGGAGATTGGGATGAATTAGGAAGAGTTGGAAGGGATAGCAAGAAGAAGATGAGAGCAGCAGGACCAGCTACCGGAATCCCCTATATAGGTGAGGAGGGGAAGGGAAGAGTAAAACAACCATCCTCCGGGGTTCTCGATGCCCCGGATGGAAATCCCAACATTCGAAGGGGTTCATCCTCATTGGTGGTTGAGGAAGTGTGAGAGGCTGTTCGAATGGTACAATGTACCAAGAATGCAGAGGGTAAGTTTAGCCACTGCATACTTCAATGAGGTGGTAGATGCCTGGTTTCAATGGTGTTTGAGGATAAGGAGAGAATATACTTGGGAAGAATTCTCCGAGAAGTTTTGGGGAGAGAAGAAGTATGGTGGACAACATTGAAGAATTCAATAAACTAAGGCAATTGGTAGTGTGGGATCCTATCTCAAGAGGTTTGAAGAGCTTAGGTCATACTTGGTCAGCCATAACTATCACCTCTCGAAAGCTTATTTTGTATCAAGCTTCATGAGTGGGCTGAGTGACGAGCTTAGACCGATGGTAAAAATGATGAGGCCTCAAACAGTCGAGCAAGCTTCAGAGAGTGCTCGCTTGCAAGAAATGATGGTAGAGGCCCTAGTCAAAAAGCAAAAGCAGTTGCCTAAGGGAGTGGGTATGGGAACATCCAGTGTGGGGGTGAGGGGTCACATTCGTGAAGCTACTAGAGGGAGCACTGGAGGGAAGCAATTTACGGGAACTGGCTCTATTCCCTATGGGGAACAGTTAAGAGAGCAAAGAAGAATGGCTGGCCTATGTTTCAAATGTGGGATAAGTACCATCTCAGACATCAGTGCAAGAGGCAGATCTTGCTGTTGGAAGGAGATGAAGAAGAAGAACAGGATGAAGTAGGGGAAGAAAAGGTTGAAGAGAATGAAGAAGATGACAATTGAGAGATATCCCTACATGCCTTGAAAGGGGTGACCAACAACAAGATCATCAAGGTAGAAGGACAAGTTAAAGACTGCAATCTTATGATCTTAATAGACAGTGGAAGCACCTATAGCTTTTTTGATGAAAGCATGGCCAAGAAATTGAAGTGTTAGCTCATGAGAACTCTTCCCATGAGCGTGACAGTAGCCAATGGCCAAAGAGTGTTAAGTAACTTCGCCTGCAATGGTTTTTGTTGGGAAATGCAAGGGGAGAAGTATGAAACTGACTTGAGATTACTACAGTTAGGGGGTGCCATGTGGTCCTAGGAGTGGATTGGATGAAAGGGGTGAGGCCCATTAGCTTCGATTTCAATAGGATGGAGGTATTCTTTGAGAAAGAAGGTAAGAGGATGACCTTATCTGGGGAAAAAGAGATGGGTGCTTGTAAAATGATATCAGAAAAAAGGCTACAAAGAGTGTTAAAAGGCAAGTGGAGCCAACTAGCACATCTCTTCTCAGTTGTGGTAGCAGAAGGAGTTCAAGGACAACAAACAATGCAAAGACCGATCGGGTTGACAGTAAGCACTCCCCAAGGAATGCATGACCAGGTATGCCATTTGGATTCCCTTAATAAATTGTTGGTGGATTATAAAGACCTCTTTATGGAACCCCAAATCTTACCCCCTAATCAAATGTTTGACCATCATATCAACCTAAAACCAGTTGCTGTACCGGTCAACATTAGAGCGTACCGCTAACCTCCCCGTCAAAAGAATGAAATTGAGAAAATGGTTAGAACCATGCTTGAACAATCCCTCATTAGGCGTAGCCAAAGTCCATTCGCTTCTCTCGTCCTTTTAGTCAAAAAGAAGGATGGAACATGACGATTTTGTGTCGATTACATACAACTAAATGCCATGACCATCAAGGACAAATTTTCCATACCCTTGGTGGAGGACCTATTAGATGAACTTAACCATACCAAATTCTTTTCTAAGCTAGACCTAAGGGCGAGATATCATCAAATTAGGATGCTATTCTTAAAACCGCCTTCAAAACCCACCATGGACATTTTGAATTTTTAGTAATGCTCTTCGGACTCACCAATGCTCCAACCACCTTTCAATCCCTCATGAACATAATTTTTGAGCCTTATCTCTGCAAATTCATATTGTTATTCTTTGATGATATACTTGTTTATAGCCCTACCTTTGAACAACACCTATCCCATCTTAAGCTTACCCTTGAAATCCTAAGAAACCGCTAGCTTTTTATTAAGGAGTCCAAGTGTGCATTTGCCCAAAGGCAAGTAGAGTACCTAGGGCACATCATATCTGTTGTAATCACTTGTATTAGAGTAGCTCTTAGATTATCTCGGGAGGGTTTTTTGTAGTAAATTAGTTTGTTGCATTTGAGTATCACTTGTGTTATTCTAGAAGGCTTGTTTCTAGAAGGGTTAGTTAGTGGTTTAGTCTGGTTAGTTGGTTGTAACTACCGGCTTAGTCTGTTTTCAGGTTACCACCTCTATGTTTTATAAATAGAGGTCGAGAGAGAGGCTTTAGGAGGGATTCTATTGTTCTATCTTGTGTCGAGAAAGAGAGAGGAGGATGCGCAAGGTTATACTTGGGAGTAAAGAGGGGATATTTTTATAATCTTGGGTAGGGAAACTCTACAGTTTTGGGTATAAGGCTGTGGGAGAGTTTTAGTACATGTAATCCTCTTGTTCTTCGTTCAAGATAGTGGGAAACGACGCCTCAGGCAGTCTGGATGTAGGTCTCTATTAGAAGACTGAACCAGGATATAATCTGGTGTCTTGTGTGTATGGTTGCTTACTGTTTTGGTTCTTAATCTTTTGTATTGCGTGTTTTTGGATTTTGTTCTTATTGTGTGAGGTTGTGAGACTTGTATCTTGAGTGGTTCTTGGTTTGATAGTCTAAGATCCTAAGTGCGTATGTCATAGAGAGAGCTGTGCGTATATTCCAACAACTTGGTATCAGAGCCTTTAATCTTTGTGGCATTTCAAGATTCTTTAAGAGATCTAAGGAGACAGAATCAAAGGCTCAAATCGGTATGGCGTCAACTGCATCAAGATACGACATCGACAAATTCGATGGGTCTAATGACTTCAGCCTATGGAGGATCAAGATGGAAGCGTTCCTCTGGAGTTAAGGCCTTGAAGGGGCATTGGAACCAAAGGCAATCGCGACATCAACTGAGAACGGGACTCCAGTTCTAATTGCTGCGCAGAGGGAGACTTAGGTGGAGATCAAGAAAAAGGCTTATAGCCTTCTGATTCTGAGCCTCAGGGACAAAGTTCTAAGGGAGGTGTCAAAGTTAAAGTTAGCGGTCAAAATCTGGAAAAGATTGGAAGATTTGTATCTCAAGAAGACTCTCTCCAGTCAATTATTCCTCAAGGCCAGGTTTTTTAATCTTAAAATACATGATAATCAAAAGCTTCAGGAGCATTTAGATGACTTTAACAAACTATGTTTAGATTTAGAAAACATACATGTAAAGTATGATGACGAAGACAAGGCCCTAGTTCTTCTCTATTCATTACCTAAGTCCTATGAAAACTTTGTGGATATTCTCCAACATGGTAGAGACAAACTTTCTTTAGAAGATGTAACAAGGGCATTAAATTCTAAAGAATAAAAGATTAAGATGGATAGTAAATCCATCCCCGGCGAGGCTTTAACAACAAGATCAAGAAGCACTAAAAGAGATAAAAAAAAATAGGGATAAATCAAGTTCTAAATCTAGGAATGGAAAAGGGTCAATAAAATGCTATTACTATCAGCAAGAAGGCCATATTAAGAGGCAGTGTCCAAAGAGAAAGAAGGATCTAGCCAAGGAGAGTTCAAGAGGAGGGGTAAACTTTTGTAATAGTGGTTATGATAGTTTTGAAGCTTTAGCTGTAAGTGAGTGCAGAAAGCCAAGAGTGGGTTCTAAACTCCGGCTGCTCCTTTCACATGACTCCAAAACGACACTAGTTGCAAAACTTTAAGAATGTTAATGGAGGTAAGGTCTTATTAGGTAATGACCATGAATGTGAGGTAAAAGGGATAGGAGACATTAAGCTAAAATTGCATGATGACTCCCATAGAACCCTCACTGTCGTTAGGTATATTCCAGAATTAAAGAGAAATTTGATTTCTCTTGGGTGCTGGATAGTAATGGCTTAAAGTTTAAAGGTGAAGGAGGAGTTGTTAAAATAACCAAAGGGTCTTTAGTGTGCATGAAGGTTGTATTAAGAAATGGAATTTACCTTTTGTAGGCTACCACATTATGTGGTGAAACTACATCAATAAGCTCTAAACCTAAATCTAAGGAAACTCTATGACATTTACGAATGTCCCATATTTGTGAGCAGGGCCTTAGAGAGCTCACTAAACAAGGTATATCGGATTTAGGTCAATCCATAGGTTTAGGCAAGTGTGAGTCTTGTATATATGGTAAGTCAGGAAAGGTAAAATTTAGTAAAACGGCAATACACTCATCAAAAGAACCCCTAGACTATATTCACTTAGACTTATGGGGTCCAGCTCAAACTGAATCCCTTGGTGGCTCTAGATATTTTTTATCAATAATAGATGACTTCTCTAGAATGCTATGGGTGTATGTCCTAAAGTTAAAAGATAACACATTTGAAACTTTTAAGGCATGAAAGGCTATGGTGGAAAACCAGAAAGGTAGGAAAATCAAGGCTATTAGAACGGATAACAAGTTAGGATTTTGTAATAAGGATTTCAACCAATTGTGTAAGGATGGGGGGATTATTAGACACCTAATTGCACCCGAAAATCCTAGGCAAAGTGGTGTTGTAGAAAGGATGAATAGAACCCTCTTAGAGAGGGTTAGATGCATGTTGTCTTATGCTAATTTATCTAAAACCTTTTGGGGGGAAGCTATCACAACAGTAACCCGTGTAATAAACTGATCTTCATCCACAATTATAAACTTTCTAACCCCATATGAAAGGTGGACAGGGCATAAACCAAACTTAGATCACCTTAGAGTGTTCGGATGTCTTGCCTATGCCCATGTAAAGCAAGGAAAATTAGAGTCTAGAGTCAAGAAATACTTGTTTATAGGGTACCCATCTGGTGTCAAAGGATACAAACTATGGAATTTAGAACCAGAAGGGCCGAGAATTATAATTACAAGGGATGTGACATTTGATGAGGATTCTATCATGAAAGCAGGAAAAGATAAATCTCAACTAGATGAGAATCAAAGTAAAGAGTCAGTCCAGGTGGAGATCTCAGAAATCTCCCCTAATCTACCCCAAAATATTCCTGAAATTGAGCCTGTCTTTCCTGAACCTGAACCTGATCCAGAACCAACAAATAACCATGTCCATGAATCATCTCAATTTGAAGGAGATTGAGGATGACAATGAGGTGGACTCGAGCATAATAGACCAACCAAACCTAGATAGGTATAGTGTGGCTAGAGACCGACAACCAAGAGTCCGCTGGCCACCCCAAAGATATGGCTACTCAGATTTAGTAGCCTATGCCCTAAGTAGTGCTTCTGAAGTAACAAGTGAAGAACCACTTACATATGAACAAGCAGTATCTACTAAAGACTCTGATAAGTGGGTAGAAGCCATGCACTTCGAGATAGCCTCCCTTGAGAAAAATTAGACCTGGAAACTAGTGGGGAGACCAAAAGGGCAATGGGTAGTTGGCTGCAAATGGCAGTTTAAAATCAAGGAAAGGGCTGGAGAAAATTCTAAGCCTAGGTACAAAACTAGGCTAGTTGCTAGAGGCTTTACCCAAGTCTCAGGAATAGATTTTAATGAAGTATTTTCTCCTGTTGTGTGGCATACTTCTATAAGGGTGTTGTTGGCCATGACAGCAAAATTGAACCTTCATTTAGAGCTGATGGATGTCACAACTGCCTTCCTTCATGGAGACCTTGAAGAGAGAATTTATATGGACCAACCAAAGGGGTTTGAATCTAAGGGAGAGGTGGAGAAAGTGTGCCTCCTTAGAAAGTCACCGTATGGGCTTAAACAGTCCCCAAGACAGTGCTACTGAAAATTTGATTTGGTTATGATAAACCAAGGATACTTAAGGAGTTATTATGATTGTTGTATATATTTTAAACATGTCACGCCTAGTATTTATGTCTATCTATTATTATATGTGGATGACATGCTTATTGCAAGTCAATCCACAAGTGAAATCCAGCTTCTTAAGTAAAGGCTGAAAGCTGAGTTTGAAATGAAGGAATTAGGTGAGGCAAAGAAAATCCTAGGAATGGAGATTTCTAGGGATAAGCAACATAGGAAAATCTATCTATCTCAAAAATCATACTTAGCAAAGTTGTTGTCAAGATTTGGAATGACAAATGCAAAGGCTGTCAGTGTACCTTTCGCATCCCATTTTAAATTGTCCTCAGATCAGTCTCTGAAGGATGAGGAAGGAAGAAAGGAGATGGCCAATACCATACTCAAGTGCAGTAGGCAGCTTAATGTATGTTATGGTTTGCATAAGACCCGACTTGGCACATGGAATGAGTGTCATAAGTCGGTTCATGGCTAATCCAGGTAAGTCCACTAGTTAGTTTTTTAATGGATGTGCAGATATCTAAAAGGATCCATTGATTATGCTTTGTCTTATAGTGGTGAAAGTCTAAAAGATCAGCCTATAATCTTAGGATATGTGGATGCTGATTATGCTGTCGATATTGATAAACAGAGGTCCAGAACCGGGTATGTTTTTAGGTTATGGAATTCCACTTTTAGTTGGAAATCGAATCTCCAACATATGGTAGCCTTATCAACTATCGAAGCAGAGTACATAGCCCTTTCGGATGCTTTTAAAGAGGCTTTGTGGCTAAAAGGATTAGTAAGTGAGATTCTAGGAGTATAGGTTAAGACCACTTTTATGTGTGATAGTCAAAGTGAAATCCATTTTTCTAAAAACCAAGTTTATCATGAAAGAACAAAGCATATAGACATAAGATATCATTTTATCAGCCAAGTTATTGAAAAGAAAACTGTTTTTCTAATCAAAGTTTCAGGTGAGGAAAATGCAGCAGATATTTTTACAAAGGCTGTACCAGTTTCAAAGCAAAAGCATTGCTTAAAGATATTGCATATGATTCCAAGTCAAGTCTGAAGCAGAATCGGGGTAGTATGTGAATGTGCAGGTAGCAGAAAAGAATAACCTGTGGAAGCAAATCAAATCAAGTGGGTGGAGAATTTGTTGTAATCACTTGTATTAGATTAGCTCTTAGATTATCTCGGGGGGGTTTTCTGTCGTAAATTTGTTTGTTGCATTTGAGCATCACTTGTGTTATCTAGAAGGCTTGTTTCTAGAAGGGTTAGTTAGTGGTTTAGTTCGGTTAGTTGGTTGTAACTACCAGCTTAGTCTGTTTTTAGGTTACTGCCTCTGGTTTATAAATAGAGGTCGGGAGAGAGGCTTTAGGAGGGATTCTATTGTTCTGTCTTGTGTCGAGAAAGAGAGAGGAGTATGCACAAAGTTATACTTGAGAGTAAAGAGGGGATATTTTTTTAATCTTGGGTAGGGAAACTCTATACAGTTCTGGGTATAAGGCTGTGGGAGAATTAGTACATGTAATCCTCTTCAAAATAGTGGGAAATGGTGCCTCAAGGCAGTCTGGATGTAGGTCTTTATTAGAAGACTGAACCAAGATAAAATCTGGTGTCTTGTGTGTATGGTTGCTTTCTGTTTCGATTCTTAATCTTTTGTATTGTGTGTGAAGAAATCTTCTTTTGAAAGAATAATACTCCGTCAATTATTCCCTTGAGAATGCCACAAATATATACACAGTGGATTCTAAGAATTCTCCTAAATTTTAGAGATTAGATTTCTACTTTTTAGGATTAGATTTCAACCTTAAATACAAACAAATCTAATAAAAGGAAAAATAAAATATAACAATATAAATCAAGATAAATCACAGAGGATAAATCAGATGATAACGAGTTTAGTAGTTCGGCAACTCGACCATTAGTTCGGTAGCTCTGCCTTATCAGCTCGGCCTTCCATCAGCTTGACAGCTCGGTCTTCCATCAGCTCAATAGCTCGTCCTCGCAACACTCTCTCTCAAGTTGAGGAATAGATACAAGTCATTCCCAGCTTGCCAATTAGTAACTCAAACCCTAGCCTTGCAACAGTTTTTGTGAAAATATCAGCCACTTGATTAGTAGTTGGGATGTAGGATAAGCCGATTCCTACTTCTTCAATTTCTTTCTTTATAAAATTCCTGTCAATTCTTACATGTTTTATTCGGTCATGCTGAACCAGGTTTTTCACAATACTGATAGCAGATTTGCTATTACTATAAACTTATGTTGGTTGAGATAAGGATATCCCCAAGTCTTCCATCATCATTTTCAGCCAAATAACTTCACATATCTCTTGAGCAATAGCACGAAATTTGGTCTCAGCACTGCTTCGAGCCACTACGGATTGCTTTTTGCTTTTCCAAGTAACCATATTGCCCCATAACTTGGTGCAGTAACCTGAAGTTGACTTGTTGTCCTCACGTGAACCAGCCCAATCAGCATCCACAAAACATTCAATTCTTTTTTCATTAGTTTTCTTGAACATCAGCCCTTTCCTAGCCGTTCCCTTGAGGTATCTTAGAACATGGAACACTGCATTCATATGTTTTTAAGTAGGAGAATGCATGTATTGACTTATGACACTTACTACATAGGCTATGTTTGGCCTTGTAAGTGACAAATAAATTAGTTTACTAACCAACCTTTGGTACCTTTCTTTTTCAACAAGAGTGTCTTCTTTTTCTTCGACATTCTGTCACGGCTTGGCCAGACAACACGCCTTATCCTAGTTCTAATGCGAATTAGGATAGCTTAATGCTCGCACTAAGAGCAGTAACTAGCGAGAAAAGAGAGAAGAAGAGAGAGCAATCCAGAAAAGAAAGAACAGAGAGGATAAGAATAGAGGGAATGAGAGAATTGGAGAAGGAAACAATAGAAATTCTGTTGTTCATTCATAACCCATCTCAGTGAAGGGAGGCGGATATATGCTCACGCCTGGGGAAGATTCCCTGCCAGGTGGGGTCTACTCCCATAACAAACTCGGATTCCCTGCCTGGCTGTACCGAATCCTTCTAGAAAGCCTAACAGAAAAACAGCTACTCTAAGGAATAAAAACAACAGTAGCTAATAACTAATAGCAATTAAACTAAGCAAAAAAATTAAATTCAAGTCTCGAAAAGGGTCTCTTGACGTTTCCCCCGCCTTAACAATTTTCTTATCCTCAAGAATTGCTGAGGAGATTAACGGCCCTTGGAAATTGCTTGAGGAGATCAGGTAGATACTCCCAGGTGCTATCTTCCGGAGGCCTTCCCTGCCACCTAACCAACACTTGCATGAGTGGAGCCCCATGTCTGTAGATCACTCTTCGCTCCAAAATAGCCTCGGGTTCCACGGTTTGCCCGGCTTCTACGAGAATGGTTGGTAATATTGAACTGACAGGCTGCTCACCCACTGCCTTCTTAAGAAGAGATACATGAAATACTGGGTGGATGAGTGATCCTGCTGGTAGCCGAAGTCAGTATGCCACTTTGCCCACCCTAGCCTCGATAGGAAATGGCCCATAGTACTTAGGACTGAGCTTAGTCACCTTTTTTTGAGTGAGGAACTTGAGGTGAGGATTTTTTAACCTCAAATATACCTTGTTTCCCACTTCAAACTCTCGTTCGCTCCTTTTTCTGTCCGCGAACTGCTTCATGTGGTTCTGAGCTGAGGCCAATTCCTGCTTCAGCTGTTGTGTCACCTCTCTCCTCCTTCGCAAGTAGTCATCCACCGCAGCTACCCTAGATTCACCTTCTGCTGCAGGTGTAACCGACGGTCGGTACCCAAACAAGGCTTCGAATGGAGACATTTTGATAGAGGAATGGTGGGAAGTATTGTACCACCATTGAGCTAAGGCTAGCCATTTGTGCCATTCCTTGGGCTGCATTAGGCAGATGCACCTCAAATATGTCTCAAGACTTTGGTTCACCCTCTCGGTTTGCCGTCCATTTGAGGGTGATAGGCAGTGGACATGCTCAGCTTCGTTCCTATTGATCGCATCAGTTCCTGCCACATTATGCTGGTGAAGATTCGATCCCGATCTGAAATTATAGTCTTGGGAGTCCCATGCAATTTAACCACCCTATCCAAGAAGGCTCTTGCCACTTCTTGAGCTGTGTATGGATGGGTTAATCCAATGAAGTGTGCAAACTTGGTCAACCTATCCACCACCACTAAGATGCTATCTTTTCCTTCAGACCTTGGCAATCCTTCCACAAAGTCCATTGATACGCTTGACCAAGCCTGATCAGGAATAGGCAAAGGCTATAATAGCCCGGGGTAGGCTACTGTCTCCGATTTACACCTTTTACAAGTGTCACAAGCTTGCACCATCCCCTTAATCTCGGACTTCATCCTTGGCCAATAGAAGACTCGCCTTACCCTCAAATATGTGTTTTGTTTTCCTGAGTATCCTCCCATGGGCGATGCATGTAAGGCCTGAAATATCTTCGCCTTTAGGTTTGCCTTATCCCCGATTACTACCCTTCCCTGGTACCTCAGCATCCCTTGATTTAAGGTGTAGCCTTTCCCCACGTCTGCCCCCAATGCTAGCCCTTCCAGCAGAGGTTTAAGCCTCTCATCCCCATCATAACTGTCAATCACCTCAAGGTACCACTGGGGAATCACTTCGGTAATGGCTGCCGAACTTCCTACTTCATGGCACCTTGATAGTGCGTCGGCAACAACGTTTTCTTTCCCTCTTCTGTACTGAATAAGGTAGTCCAACCCCATGAGCTTGGCCATCCCTTTCTTTTGTAGCTGTGTTTGAAGTCTTTGTTGTAGCAAGAACTTCAAACTCTCATGGTCAGTCTTGATTATAAATCTCCCTCCTTCTAAGTAGTGCCTCCATTTCTCCACAGCCATTAGAACTGCTAGGAAGTTCTTCTCATATATGCTGAGGTCCAAGTGTTTAGGACCAAGCACTTGGCTTAGGAATGCTAGTGGTCTTCCCTCCTGAACCAGGACTGTACCAATTCCATTTCCACTAGCATCGGTCTCCAGAACAAAAGCCTTGCTGAAATTTGGCAGACCAAGGGCTGGCACCCTGCTCATGGCCATTTTCAATTCCTCAAAAGCCTCCTCTGCCTTGGGCCCCCAACTGAAACCCCCTTTCTTCAACAATTCCGTTAGCGGTTTGCTAATTATTCCATAGTTCCTTACAAACCGGCGATAATACGTGGTTAAACCCAAGAATCCTCTCAAAGCCCTTACTGAATTCGGCCTTGGCCAAGACACCATAGCCTCCACCTTTCGGGGGTCTGTGCTCACTTCTCCTTGGGATATAATGTGTCCCAAATACTCCACCTGCCCTTGGCCAAATGCGCACTTGGACCTCTTAATAAATAGTTGGTGAGATCGGAGGATATCAAGGGTGACTCTAAGGTGAGATAAGTGTAATTCAAATGAGGGGCTATAAATGAGTATGTCATCAAAGAATGCCAGTATAAATTTTCAAAGATGAGGTTCAAAAATGGTGTTCATATGGGATTGAAAAGTTGCTAGGGCGTTGGTGAGTCCAAAGGGCATCACCAAGAATTCGAAATGCCCATGATGAGTTCTAAAAGCTGTCTTGTGGATGTCCTCGGGTTTCATTCGGATCTGGTGGTAGCTCGAGCGCAAGTCTAGCTTAGAAAAGAATCGAGCATTGTGTAGCTCGTCCAATAGGTCTTCTATCAAAGGGATGGGAAATTTATCTTTGATGATTATAGCATTTAATTGGCGGTAGTCCACACAAAACCGCCATGTTCCATCTTTCTTTTTAACCAAAAGGACGGGAGAAGCAAAGGGACTTTGGCTGGGTCGGATGATGGTTTGTTTAAGCATCTCCCTCACCAATTTCTCAATTTCATTTTTCTGGAGTGGGGGGTAACGGTAAGCTCTGATGTTGACAGGCTCAGTTAGTGGTTTTAGGTGGATGGCATGGTCATGGACTCGGGTAGGGGGAAGTGTTTGAGGCTCAAAGAAGAGATCCTCGTACTCAGCCAGCAATCTATTAAGGAGCTTTAAGTAACGTACTTGTCCGGGCCCTTCTGGTTTATACTAACCGTTAAGCACGACTCTCCTTGCAATGCTGGGCCTGCCTGGACCTCCTCTGCTGCTGTGATTGAGAAAAGCTGCGGCCAGTGCCCCCATTTTCCCTTGATTGCCCTCTGCAGTCTCCTTCCTGACATCATCTTACACACTCCCACTTCCTTCCCTTCGGACAATGTCATTTTCCTCCCCTCTTTCTCAAAGGACACCTCCATCCTGTTAAAATCAAAACTAATGGGGCTCACCCCTTTCATCCAATCTACCCCTAGGACTACATCACAGCCCCCTAGCTGCAGGAGCCTCAGGTTTGTTTCGAATTTTTCTCCTTGCATTTCCCAACAGAACCCGTTACATGCTGAATTACTCATCATCCTTTGGTCGTTAGCTACCGTTACACTCAAAGGGAGAGTCCCTGTAAGCTGACACTTCAGCCTTCTTGCGGTGTTCTCATCCAAGAAGCTATGGGTGCTTCCGCTATCTATTAAGATCATTACCTTTACAGCGCCTCCCACCTTAATGATCTTGTTGTTAGCCACTCCCTTCAGAGCGTGAATAGAAATCTCCCCATTGTCCTCCGTTACTTCCTCCTTGCTGTCTCCACCTATTTCCTCTTCTTGGTTTCCTTCCTTGTCTCCTTCCAATAAGAGAATCTGCCTCTTGCAAGGCTGTCCTGGGTGATACTTGCCATTGCATTGAAAACAAAGGCCAGCCAACCTCCTTTGCTCCCTTAATTGTTCCCCAGAAGGAACCGAGCTTGACTTGCCTGCACCTTTTATCACCTGGTTACCCCTTGTCGCCTCGCGGGGGTAACTCCTTCCCCCGACAAGGTTGGCTTTGATATTCACTCCCCGCTGCTGCAGCCTCTGTTTCCTCATTAATGCCTCCATCGACATCTCTTGCAGTCAGGCGCTTTCAGACGCTTGCTCCACCGTCCTCGGCTTCATCATTTTGACCACTGGTCGTAGCTCCTCGTTCAAGCCGCTCAAGAAGCTTGACACGAAGTAAGCCTCGGAGAAATGTGGGTTGTGACCGATCATAAACGATCTTAACTCCTCAAACTTCTGCAAATAGGCATCTACACTTCTCGTTTGTTTAAGCTTATTGAACTCTTCTATCGTATCTGCCATGCTCCTCTCTCCGAATCGCTCACAAAGCTTTTCAAAGAACTCCTCCCACGTATAATCTCCCCTCACACTCAGACATCCTTGGAACCAGGCATCCACCGCTACATTAAAGTAAGCAGCGGCTAAACACCCTCTCACACTTCCTCAACCACCATCGGGGATTAGCTCCTTTGAACACAGGTATCTCCATCCTAGGCATGGTGAACCCCAGAGGATGGCCGTGAGGCTGCTGAATCCTCTCTTTGCCCACGACCCCTTCTAACTCTTCGTCATGTTCTACCTCAATCTCAGATGTACCTTCCCTCCTGTGCGTTCTATTTCTCGGTAAAATCGGGTCGTCCCTCTCGCGCGGAGAAAAGTTAGGAGCCATCCTTACCGTATTCTGGCGTGTAAACATAAGCATAAACTACTGCATGTCCTCTCGTTGCCTCGTCATGGATCCTTCCAACCTCTATTCCAGTCCCGCCAACGATCCTTCCAGCTTGCGATCCATTGCTACGATCATTTCATGGTTCCTTTCTCCTCGAATCTCCAGCTGGTTGATTCTCCCTTGAAATTCCGATATAGTCGAGCTAACCTGCTGCAACTGCGTCTTGAAATTTTTCATGCGGGTGCCCTCCGCCATTTCTCAAGCTGCAGACTCCGCCAAGAACCGATGGGCTCTGATACCAAGATTGTCATGGCTTGGCCAGACAACACACCTTATCCTAGTTCTAATGCGAATTAGGATAGCTTAATGCTCGCACCAAGAGCAGTAACCAGCGAGAAAAGAGAGAAGAAGAGAGAGCAATCCAGAAAAGAAAGAACAGAGAGGATAAGAATAGAGGGAATGAGAGAATTGGAGAAGGAAACAATAGAAATTCTGTTGTTCATTCATAACCCATCTCGGTGAAGGGAGGCGGATATATGCTCACGCTTGGGAAAGATTCCTTGCCAGGTAGGGTCTATTCCCATAACAAACTCGGATTCCCTGCCTGGCTGTACAGAATCCTTCTAGAAAGCCTAACAGAAAAACAACTACTCTAAGGAATAAAAACAACAGTAGCTAATAACTAACAACAATTAAGCTAAGCAGAAAAATTAAATTCAAGTCTCGGAAAGGGTCTCCTCTTGACACATTCCAACCCTTTTCTAGAGGAGTACCAGCCAGCATGCTAACATCCCAGTTTCCTTTAACAAATCAAGTGTGTACTTCCTTTGAGAGATGAATGGTCCTTCTTTACTCCGGGCCACCTCCATTCCCAGGAAGTATCTCATGACTCCTAGGTCTTTCACTTAAAATTCAGTTTTTAATTGCTTCTTCAAATTTTCAATCTCCTGTGACTCATCACCTTTCACAATAATATCAACATAAACAATTAATATAGTCTTTTTTCCTTCTATTGTAGACTTTATAAACAGGGTATGGTCAGCTTGTCCTTGCTTATATCCCAAACGATTGAGAGTTATGCTAAATTTCTTAAACCAAGCCCTTGGAGACTGCTTTAATCCATATAGGGATTTCTTTAATTTGCACATATTTCCAGTGTCAATTTCCTGTTCAAATCATGGGGGTATTCTCATATATATCTCTTCATCCAAGTCACCATTCAAAAAAGCATTTTTAATATCAAATTAAAGTAGAGGCTAATCAAGATTAACAGCAAGAGAAATTAATACCCGAATTGAGTTGAGTTTGGCCATAGGAGCAAAAGTCTCCTCATAGGTAATACCATATGTTTGAGTAAACCCCTATGCAACCAATCTTGTCTTATATCTTTCAACACTTCCATCTGCATTATGGTTTACTGTGAAAACCCATCTACAACCGACCACCTTTTTGTTTAAAGGTAGTTTAACAATCTCCAATGTGTTATTTTTCACCAAGGCATTCATCTCCTCCATAGCTGCAACTTTCCACTTAGGATCACTCATAGCCTCTTAAATATTCCTTGGAACGACAATGTTGTCAATACTTGCAACAAATCCCTTGTACCGAGGGTATAACTTAGCATAAGTCAAGTGATTAGACATAGGATACTTACACAAGATCTTACCCCTTTCCTTAGAGCAATAGGCATAGCCCAATCCAAATTATCCCTGTTGGTGGACTCATTCTCAATGCTGTTTTCTGATAGACCAGCATTTGGAAGTGATGATTGGTTTTGCTATTCCTTAGAATGGGCCTTTGAATGTCTAGAATACACTTGCAGAGGATTTGAAGATAGAGTTGGAACATGAGATTCAGCTGTAGTTTCTGGCTGAGAAGATGGATTAGGAGAAATAGGAGAAGAGCTTGAAGGATCTGCTCTTATGCTATCGGAACTTGAAGGCCTAACAAGCGGAGAGGCCATAAATTCTCCCCCTTGAGAGCATAAGGGAAGAGGAGCATCAAGGGAAGGAAAGGAAATAAGATTAGGATTCGAGAGGGATGGAGATGCAACAATTGAAATTGGTGAGAGGTAAAATGATTTATCTACATAGAATGTGACATCTGTGGAGACCAAGACTTGTCTTTTGAGTGGGTTATAGCATTTGTAACCTTTTTGGGAGGGAGAGTACCCAATAAAGATACATTTAAGGGCCTTGGGTTCCAACTTTGTACGGTTAGGCTGATTATTGTGAACATACACAGTGCAGCTGAAAAGTTTTGGAGGAAGAGAATGTAAGTGGTTAACAGTTGGGTAGAGTGAACAAAGGACAACAAGAGGGGTTTGAAATTTTAGGGTCTTTGAGGGAAGTCTATTGATCAAATATGCAGCTGCAAGGATTGCTTCCCCCCAATAGAAATGTGGGACATGGGTGGAGGTGAACATCATAGCGCGAGCCATTTCTAGAAGATGGCGATTTTTTCTTTTCGCCACACCATTTTGCTATGATGTGTATGGACAAGAGCTTTGATGTAAAATGCCATGTTCGGATAGATAATTGGTAAGGTCATGAGAGAAAATCAAACATCCGATCCTTCTCAATCATCTTACGATATTTTGTACTATCTGCAGAACATTCCCAATTAATGATGTAAAACATATCCATCTCATGCCAAAGTTCAACCAAAACATTAAAGTAATCTGTAACATTTAGATTACCTTGTTGTGTGGTCCTAATGGCAGATCTAATCTCAAAGCATTAAGATGAGTTCTCCAAATCTGAGTACATGTCTTGGATCGAATCCCATATTTCCTTTGCGGTTTTATAGAATAGGTAAGTTCTTCCTATTCGAGGCTCTATCGAATTGATCAGCTAGGCCATTATGGTGGAATTCTCGGCTTCCCAGGTACCATATGTGGCTGTTGTGCTCGGTGGAGAAGGAGTAGAGCCTGTTAAGTAACCAACTTTGCCTTTTCCCTTGATAACCAGCATAACTGATTGAAACCATTCCCTAAAGTTACTCCCATTCAACTTATGGTGAGTAATCTGTATAGGAAGATGATCAATTGAGTTGCTGGAAAGATTTGGAGAACTTGTGGCTGAAGCCTCGGTTAGATGAAACAAGGTGTAAACGGAAGAAACAAATAAAACTGATTGATGAAGCAAGGTGTGGATGGGAAAATAGAATAAAGGCTGCTTTAGGATCGGAGAGCAGGTTCTGATACTATGAAGAAATCTTTTTTTGAAAGAATAATACTCTGTAAATTATTCCCTTGAGAATGCCACAAATATATACACAGTGGATCCTAAGAATTCTCTTAAATTTTAGAGATTAGATTCCTACTTTTTAGGACTAAATTACAACGACCTTAATTACAAACAAATCTAATAAAAGGAAAGATAAGATATAGCAGCAATATAAATCACGATAAATCACTGAGCATAAATAAGATGATAACGAGTTTAGTAGCTCGGCAACTTGGCCTTCCATCAGCTTGGCAACTCGGCCTCCCAACAGTGTGTTTTTGGATTCTGTTCTTATCATGTGAGGTTGCGAGACTTGTATCTTGAGTGGTTCTTGGTTTGATAGTCTAAGATCCTAAGTGCGTTTGTCATAGAGAGAGCTATGCGTTTATTCCAACAATATCAAATGGGGGAGTAAGCATTGATCCAAAGAAGGTGGAGGCAATGGTGTCTTGGCCAAGGCCTACAATAGTGAAAGCTTTGAGGGGATTCTTGGGGTTAACCTGGTATCACTGCAGGTTTGTGCAAAATTATGGAGTTATCAGCAAACCGTTGACTAATTTGCTGAAGAAAAGAGGTTTCAATTGGGGCTCAGAAGCAGAGAAAAGCCTTTGAGAACCTTAAGGGGGCTATGAGCAGAGTACCAGTGTTGGGGCTCCCAGATTTTAATAAGCCCTTCATTCTGGAAATTGATCCTAGTGGGATTGGGGTAGGGGCGGTGCTAGTTTAAGAGGGGAGACTACTAGCCTTCTTGAGCCAAGTATTGAGTCCAAAACACTTGGGACTCAACATCTATGAAAAGGAATTTTTGGCTATACTTATGGCTGTAGACCACTGAAGACATTACTTGGAGGGAAATAGGTTCATCATAAAGACGAACCACGAGAGCTTAAAGTTTCTCTTACAACAGAAACTTCAGACACAGCTGCAAAGAAAGGGGATGACTAAGTTGATGGGCCTAGATTACATGATTCAATACCGGTAAGGAAAGGAGAATGAGGTAGTCGATGCACTGTCCAGATGTCATGAGGAAGGGGATTTATCAGCTATGACCATCATGGTACCCAAATGGTATCAAGAAGTCATCGACAGTTATGAAGGAGACAACAAGATTAAGGCTATATTGGAAAAATTGACTATGGGGGCTTAGGAGACGGAAGGCTATACATTGAATCAAGGGTTGCTGAGATTTCGTGGGAGGATTGTAATTGGGAAGTATACAAGGATTAAAGAAAGAATTTTTCAAGCCTTGCATGAGTCACCACTAGGAGGGCATTCGAGGGAGCATAATACTTATCTTCGGGTTAAACAAGTGTTCCAATGGCCAAGAATAAAGGCGGAGATTAAAGAACTGGTTCGAAGGTGTGACACATGCAAGAGGTATAAGTCAGAGACAGTGGCCTACCCTGGGTTACTATAACATTTGTCCATCCCAGATCAGGCTTGGTCTAGTGTCTCGATGGACTTTGTGGAGGGACTGTCCTGGTCAGAAGGTAAGTACAACATCCTAGTTGTGGTAGACTGGTTGACTAAATTTGCCCATTTCATAGGGTTGACCCATCCTTACAAGGCTCAAGATGTAGCTAGGATCTTCTTAGATCGAGTGATTAAATTACATGGGGCCCCTGAGACCATAATCTCTGATAGGGACAAGATTTTTACCAGCTTGATGTGGCAGGAGCTGATGAAGTCCCTGGGAACAAAATTGAATTTGTCTACTGCATATCACCCTCAGTCTGATGGCCTCCCAAAATGAGAGGGTGAACCAGAGCCTTGAAACATACCTAAGATGCGTCTGTTTGTTGCAACCTAAGGAGTGGCATAGGTGGTTGTCTCTAGCTTAATGGTGGTATAATACCAACCACCATTCGTTAATTAAAATGTCCCCTTTTGAGGCTCTCTTCGAGTATAAACAAAAGGCTCTCTTCGAGTATAAACCACCCATTCTACTGACAGTTGGACGAGGCTCTAATGTAGCTTCAGTTGAAGATTATTTACAACAAAAGAGGAGGATAACACATCAATTGAAGCAAGAGTTAGCCCTGCCCCAGAATCAGATGAAACAGAATACTGACTAAAGGAGTGAGAGGAAGTTCGAAGAGGGGGATGAAGTGTATTTAAGGCTAAGGTATAACCACCTAAAGTCAATCTCTCGAGGAAGGATCACTAAGCTTAGCCCCAAGTATTATGGACCATTTCCTATCGAAGCCAAGATAGGGAAGGTGGCCTATCGATTGAAACTTCCCCCAGGGTAACAAATTCACCCTGTTTTCTATGTTTCACTCCTGAAGAAGTCGGTGGGGCTCAACCAACGAGTTTTGTATTACCAACCCTCCCCAAAGAAGTCAGCATAAGAATCGAACCAGAGGCTGTTGTCGATAGAAGGGTAGTGTATAGACATGGGGTGCCACTCATCCAAGTACTGGTTAAATGGCATGGCAGCACATTCGAAAACAACACATGGGAATACCTTCTGGAATTCTGCCAGCCTCCTTAGCGTTTCTTGAGGACAAGAAATGGCTAACGGAGGGGGAGTTGTCACGAATTCAGCCCCTTAATTCAGTTCCATTTTTAATTTTTGCATTTACTTACTTCGCTATTTCTGTATTAGTGATATTAGAGTAAGGATTGGCCATGTGTAGGGGAGGTAGAAGGAATATGGTTTGTTTGAATTGTACCAAGTGCGGACCCACCTCTGACAGGAGAATATCTCCTCCAAACGGCCTATATATATCCGCTCCATTCCACGATGGAAAGCAGCGAATGAGAATATTGAATTATGTTTCTTCTCCTTCCATTCTCTATTCTCTCTCCCTCTGATTCTCTTTCTCTCTCTATTTCTCTATTCTATTTCTCTGAATTGCTCCCAATCCCCACCGAATTTGGAGGAACTCTTATTATCAGACTGAGGCCGTGACAGTAGGATGTGGTTTCTAGGTCTAGTGCCAAAGCAGAATACCGTGCTATGGCCTTGGCAACACGAGAACTTATATGGTTGAAACAATTGCTTCAAGAATTAAAATATGGCGAGGTGACGCAAATGAAGTTAATCTGCGATAATTAAGCTGCCTTGCATATAGCCTTAAATCCTATTTTTCATGTGTGGACCCAACACATAGAAATTGACTGTCATTTCATCATAGAAAAGAATTTATCCGGATGTATTGCCACTAGTTTTGTCAATTCAACCGATCAACTGGCAGATGTCTTCACTAAGTTTCTTCGGGGTTCTCGTGTTGGTTTCATTTGTATCAAACTTGGTGCATATGACCTATATGCTCCAACTTGAGGGGGAGTGTTGGAATAAATGTAATTAGCTTGTAATTAAGCCTTAATTATAGTATATCTTTACTATAAATTTCAGTAGGAGGAGGCTAGACCTCATATAGTTCTCTTCTCCTACAAAGGGTTTTCTCTCTTTTTCTCTTGTTCAACAAATACTAATTGAGAAAGTATTCTGCTTTTGTAGTTTTGGATGGTAGCTTGTATGCTAGAAGGAAGGTGGTTGCTTGTAGTACTAGGATGTTTGAAAGTAAAAAGCAATGGGTTCAATGGATATGTGTTTTTCAAGATATACTGGTTAGAATATAGAAAAGTAATGAAGAAGAAAGCAAAAGAGAATAGGACAGGCTATTTTTTTCCCATTAACTTCTCTTTTCTTTTTTTATTTTTATAATTTTTTGATATGCAGGAGAAGATATTGGTTCTGAACTTCGGTTCTCATAAAAATCACATTATGGTTTAGATGCAATACCATATGTGCTTAAAAAGTTCATTATAATTCTTTTAATCTTTCTCCATTTCTTCCACCGGTGGGATTAAGACTTTTGACTGTTTTTGTCTCCTTGGTTATATTAGTATGATCATCATTGAAATGTACCATGGGGTACCATCTATGTACAAAAGAGAGGACCAACAATGCTTGGCAATGTGTAATGTTTTAACTATTTAGTTTGTTGAGCTAACTAGGCTAATAATGAGTTAATGGCTCTTAAGGCTTTCAAATGCAATTTTCCCCTTTGCATTTAAGTTTAACTAAAACTATGCTTTGAGGTTTTTAATAGATGCAACCTTTACAATGGAGGTCTATGGCATTTCAGACGTGTCCTTGTTGCAATTGATTTTGTTCCAAAGTTGGGATGAGGTTTTAATTGTTTCATGTCCTTGGCACACAATACAGTGCAGTTATATGCCTAAGTTTATCTATTAAAGCCTGTGTTTGGCTGTTATAATTTTGTATGCCTGTAATGTGGCAGAACAACTTTGATTTGTCATTCAACACATGTGATGATGTTCTCAACTGCAGGCCTCAGGTAACAATTGCTACTGCAATAATTTTCTGTCATCGATTCTTTCTTCGTCAATCCCATGCCAAGAATGACAGGAGGGTGAGTTGTTCATCCTTTAGTTTTTTAGCATTTTAATTTCCTATTGCTTTACATCTGACTGGGAAAGCTTATCTATATGTTCCTGGTAAGTAGAAATATATGAAGTTAAATATTCCTAATGTTGAGACAACTCATTGTTCTTGAAATATTTTTGAAAGGTTTTGCCAGTTTTAGCAAGTTTCACTTTGTTTCTTGGAGAAATACTGGAAGTTTGTTTTCCCATTATAGTTTTGTCTTGGTCACCTAGGAAACAGAAACATTCTGGGTATTTCAATGGAAGAGAAACAATATTTTGTTCCTTTATTGGCATTTGGTGCAGTAATGAGAAGGACATTTACAGGCGAGGTGAAACAATATCTTAGACATTTTCAGTTAAAGACTCCTTCGCTAGACTGCCTCTCCTGGTAAGGTTCCATGTGGGCAAGGTGACCGGCAACCTGGGGATTTTATTAATTCTAGAGAGAGGATTTGAGATTGTAATTTGAAAAAAAAGAAATGGATTGTGCTTGTGTTCCTTATGCTAGAGACAAGATATTTTATAAACCATCTTGGAAGCTGTGTTTTATTACGGATGATGTAACCTGGCTTGCTTTTAATTGAGTGAATCTCTAAGTTGATGGATCCTTTCATATGATGTGTCTAATGCATGAGCATGTCTGGTTTGAGTATTAGTTTATAAGTTTGTGCTCTAATTTGCTAAGTGCCCCAAAAGCATACTCCTCATTCTCTGGGTGATAGTAATCTTGTGCCGTCATTATTCTGTACTAGCTGAATTTTGTATCAATGTTTCTTTGCAACAACCAACACTGTACAGAACAGCATAATGATAAAGGAAAGATATTGGATTTAGATATGGCTTTTTGGAACCGATTAACCCTGGGAACTAATATGTACAATTTCTTGCAGGCCATTGCAACAGTTTGTATGTTTCTGGCAGGGAAGGTTGAAGAAACTCCCCGGCCATTGAAGGATGTTATACTTGTCTCTTATGAAATTATTCATAAAAAGGACCCCACAGCAGTACAGAGAATCAAACAAAAGGTATACTTTTGCCTTTTTGTTATGCTCTGCTCATTCTAATTTTTTATTGTGTTATTCTTTACACATTTTCCTGTTGAGATTGTAAGTTTGCCGTGATGCAATATTGTTGGCTGAGATAATGCTCCTATTATGTAGCACAAGAGAGGCTAACTCTGCTGTTAGTAGAGTTATGGTCCCTGCATGTTTACTGTTTCATTCTTCTACCTTTTCCTTTCAATTTGGGTTTACTAGTTTCAGAAGTTATATGAACTATTAATTGCTCAGAGTCTTGGTCTCACATGCTCACATCAATCATGCAGGAGGTATACGAACAACAGAAGGAACTAATTTTATTGGGAGAAAGGGTTGTGCTTGGAACTCTTGGTTTTGATCTTAATGTGCATCATCCATATAAACCCCTTGTTGAGGCAATAAAGAAATTCAAGGTTGCTCAAAATGCCCTTGCTCAAGTTGCATGGAATTTTGTCAATGATGGGTATGACACTTCTATTTGTTTTCAAATATGCCCCCCCATGAATGGTCATACTTCCTTGTCTCTTTTTGACGCGGCAAAGCGGCATGCAGGCTGCGGACATCACTTTGCTTGCAATTTAAGCCCCACCACATTGCAGCAGGTGCCATTTTCCTTGCTGCCAAGTTCCTCAAAGTAAAGCTCCCATATGACGGTGAAAAAGTCTGGTGGCAGGAGTTTGATGTTACCCCACGCCAATTGGAGGGTTGGTTGTTTGCCTTCCTTTGAAATGCAATGCCATACACCTAGACAACCCTAGTTGGATAAGTCTTATCGTTATGCACTAATATGGCCCATAACCACAGCCATGTGGACTATGACACACACACACACACACAGTGTCTTCCTTTTTTATATTTTTTCTATTCTGCATGGCTTTATTTTGTGTTTCGTAAAGGTTCATTAAAGAACGTTTCTCTATTTACTCCTTAAGTGGTGGTATTGTTATACGTGTGCATTTGTTTTGAAACCTTACTTCAGTTTTTCTCTATTTGGCAACCTCTTGTAATCCATGGTTTATCTTTTTCTCTGTCTTCATGTTTGAAAAAGTTTAGATTTTATTTTTCCCAACTTCGTACTCTCATATTTTGCTAACCAAAGATTATATTTTCTTTTAAGTAGGGATACTTTTTCTTGATATATTTCTTTCCCAAACATCATTAGATGTTTCATGTATTTATTTTTTGTCTATTATATGATTTTTTGATTATGAACGTTTGCATTATGCAGATACTTATTTCCTATAGTTGATCATCTCTGTTTTAGTCATCTTTTGCATCCCATGTGATTACGTGGACTATGTTACTGTTTCATGGAAGGTGGAAAGTCCCACAGGACTTTACCTCATTTTTATGCAAACTGACTGACTAGTTCATAGGATTGTTATATCTAAGGTATTGCTTCTAAATCCAATTGTTCTTTCTGTGCAGAGGTAAGTAATCAAATGTTGGAACTGTATGAGCAGAATAGAGCCCCACCTTCTCAGGCAAGTGAAGTAGAAGGAAGTGGTGGGGCAGGCATCAGCCATCGGCCCCCTCCAAAAGCTCCTACTGGCAATGAGGAACATGCAACAAATAACAGTAATTCTCAGGATGGCGATACTACTTCAAAGCCTGGAACCTTGAAGCCGGCATCATCTAGGCCAGTTCCCGACCATTCATACACTGAAAATCATAGCGGGCCTCCAAAAGTCACCCAAAACCGGAGTAATGACTATGGGAGCGCGGAGGTAAAGAGTGTCTCAGAACACAGAGGAGATGGCGAGGTTGTCAATCAACATCATGGATCAGAGCAATCGCTTTACGAGGAAAACATGGGTGAAGTGCAGAACAGTTACAGGATTGGCTCAGGACTTGGTGAAGAAGATCGAGAAAGAAATGTTGTGAGAAGTGAAGCACGGGGGGAAGGGGAATTCAAGGACAGATACCATGGCCGACATCCGGATTACAGAGATGGGACAGTTGGCCAATCACCCCAAGACGCTATTAAAAAGATTGACAAAGACAAAGTAAAGGCTGCTCTCGAGAAAAGAAAGAAGTCCCGTGGTGACATAGCTCGGAGAACAGACTTGATTGACGAGGATGATCTCATTGAGAGAGAACTGGAGGATGGCATTGAGTTAGCTGCAGAGAGTGATAAGATGAAGCGGGAGAGGAGGCAAAGCTGGTCGAAGTCTTCAAACTGTACGGATCATGGCAGCCCCAATCATGGGAAGCATCAAGATGATGCCGGAGACGGGCACCGCGTAGGAACAAGAGAGCAGTCGTCCTCGCTGCATGGACAAGATTTTGAGAATGTGGAAGAAGGGGAGGTGGCAGCGTTTGATGATGCTGGCCATGGATATCGATCACCAAAGTCAAGCAGCAGCAGTAGCCGCAAGAGAAGGGCTGGGAGCCCAGCAGACAGAGCGCTTGAGGGAAAGCAAAGGTATGAATTTCCAGAAGACAGAAACAAGTTGGCCAGACTTGGTCATTCGGAGAGGGATCAGAAAAGGCAGTACTTGCAGGAGAATCATGTCTGAAGAATGCTTTGCTTGCTGCTTGCTGGGCACCATGTCTTTGAAGTCTTCTCTGGTGATTTGTGTGGCCAAGTGGAAGTTAAACAAACATGGATATCCGTTGATGAACTTAAAAATGATGCCTGAAATTTCTATGAAAAGAAAGAACCAAAGCTATGTTGATTAATGGAGCCGGGTGGGCGTGTGGTGGTGTTATTAGCTGTTGTTGTGTTCTTTAGTCTAAAAAAAATTTCGGATTATCAAGTTTAGAATTGGATGATAATCCATCTAGTTGAGGAACTTAAAATGATATCTGAAATTGAGAGAGAGAGAGAGAGAGAGAGAGAGCAATTTGGATGTTCTTCTCAATTGTTGTAGAATACTCGCATTCCCAGTCTTTTCTAATTATGTTTGGTTGGATGTATTGTCAATTGTGTTTATAATGATGTCTGTATGTTCCTCCCGTCACTATTCACTAGTAATCCTAGCAATGTTACTTTCATTAAAACTTTGATAATTGTATTGATTTATTTTGTTATAATATATTAATGTACATTGTCATCTTCAATGTTAAATTTGAGTGTCTAACTAATATTTTTGTCACTCTCAAGTTTAAAAAAAAAATTAAGTGACTAAAATTAAATTGAATTAAAAAACATATTAGGAAAAAAGAAATAACATATTAGTTGAATTTAATTAATTTATCTTAAATAAGTTCGAGGTTGATAGCACATCAAACAATATATATATATTTTTTGTTTGTGATGTGAAAAATTTGAGAGATTCTTAATACATAAAAGAGTAATTTTTATTTCTCTAAAATTTATGGTCTACTTAGTTCAAAGTAAACATAAACAATTGCATTGTCATATAAAAAGATATATTCGAACTCACAATTTTATAAAATTTTATGAATATCAAATAATGTATTAATGAATAAGGATATCTCAATATTATTTAAAGAAATTGTTAAACCAAATTGGAAAACACCAAACCCAAACCAACTAAATCGTATTAATTTGAATCTAACTTTTAAATTCATTCACCCAAACAAGGAACAAAACTAAGGCCTTGTTTGGGATTGGGGGATATTTAAAAAAATTATTAAATATTCAGAGTTAAATGCGAGTTGTACGTGGCGCAGAAGCCCTTCTCTTTCGGAGACTCAGAGGGGGGAGCGGAGAGGAGAATGGAGCGGGGCGCTGATGAATGAACTTTGAAATTGAAATCGAAATTGAGGTTTGTAATTGTATAGAATAGAAGCACAGACAGAATCCAGGCCCCATCCCCATTCCCATTCCCGTTCCCATGCTTATGGTTCTCTCTCTCTAACGGATTTCTCAAGGCTTGCTTCAGTTCAGATCGCAGCAGCAGCAGCAGCAGCCAGGTATTGTATTTGATTTGATCCCTCTCTCTCTCTCTCTCTCTCTCTTTGGATTCAAGGCAATGCCGCCTTCTTGGTTTACCGCGATAGATTCTGCTCAAACTGTGCCATTTATCTGTATCCATTTCCTTTCTGTTCTGTCTTCTCTTATACTCCGTTGATTTGGATTTCTCTATTGTGATGACCTAAACCTTGATGCGTACTTGTACTCGCTCTGACATACTCGTGTGTTCGTTCCCCTCCTCACCCATTTTTCTGTATAACGTATCTCGTCCGTGGGATCCATGTCGTTATTTGTATTAGGGTTTTCTGCAAAAATGCGTTGATTTTTAGGGGAGTCTTCGCCTTACGAGCAAACGCCAACATCTTCTTCTTAATTTCTCGCAACATTGCTCACTTCTTTTTGCTCCATCAAAGGTAAAACCAAAAGAAAACCTTCCTAACTATACCGTCAATGCTCGTGTTGCGCTGGAAGCAGGCGAGAAATCCTAGTGTGATTCCCATCGAGTTCTTTTACTAGCCATGCTTTTGATCATGTTGATTGGTTGTTGTTCCTTGATCATTTCAATTTATTTTTCTTAAAATTAGCTGTCCAACCCGTAGATATCAATAACATTAGCTAGAAGTTTTGATTGATTTGCCTTTTTTTGTTTTCCCCCTTTTCTATTCTTTTCTTCTTTCAGACATTTTTTATTCTTTTTATATATGACAGTGCAAAGATAAATAGCCATCGTATGTTAATTGCACCACAGCTTGTTGTGGAATGTCTGGGACCATCAACAATTATAATTCTTTCTTTTTATGCACCCTGAATTGTTCTTTCCATTGACCAAAACATCTTGCTGTATAATTTTGAAAAAGTTGGTGAATCCTGTGATCTCACATGAATGGTGGGAATGGTTCTGGACGGTTGAAGAGTTGCCTGGAGAAAAGTTACACCAGTTAATAACTGGTGCAACCTTTCAGGTCGAGAGAAGGTGCAGTTTTCTTGCAACTACTTGGAAAAAAAGGCACTAAAAATCTCTATACATAGAGACCATTGGTGGCCCTTTGGCATTCATAAAAAAATAATCAGATTATTCTAATTTCTCTCTCAAGCCATGGGTTGGGTTTGGCCTTGTGGGCTTTTGTTTTCTGTTTTTGTATACATTCTCTAGACATGTATATGTCTTTAAGTGAACTTAGCAACCAAAAGGAGGAGGGTTGTGTTAGGTAGCCGACAGCCAACGTAAAACTTAGTCGGATCCAAAACATGAACTCTAGATAAATTATGAAAAAACGTTTGGGCGTGGGCGTAACCCTTCATAGCGACGCGCTACACTGCCCGCGTGTAGTGTCAAGTGAGCTAGGGCCGCTGCATCGGCGCCCGGATGTAGTGACAAATGAGCAAGGGATCCTGTATTTGCTTGAACGAATGTGGGTAAAGAAGTTAGTCCAACATCAAAATCAAAATCAAAATCAAAATCAAAATCAAAACCAAAAACAAAATCAAAATCAAAACCAAAACCAAAAACAAAATCAAAATAAAAAACAAAATCAAATTCAAAGTCAAAGCCAAAAACAAAATCATAGATTAAGGATTGGGTCATGGAACATAGGAACATTAACAGGCAAAGCAATGGAAGTGGTAGATGTGATGATTAGGAGAAAGATTAATATTATGTGCCTTCAAGAGACGAGATGGGTAGTGAAAAAAGCAAAAATTTTGTCAGAAAATGGATATAAAATATGGTACACAGGAAATGATCGAGCAAAAAATGGAGTGGGGATCATTATGGATAAAAGCTTAGTAGATGAGGTAGTGGATGTAAAGAGAATAGGGGATAGGATTATTATGGTGAAGGTTATTCTAGGAAGAATGACTATGAATATCTTTAGTACATATGCACCACAGGCGAGGTTAGGTGAGGAGATAAAAGCAAAATTCTGGGAGAACCTAAAGGGACTCATACAAATGATACCAAGAGGAGAGAAAGTGATTATAGGAGGTAACTTAAATGGTCACGTGGGTAGAGACGGAAACGGCTATAGAGAGGTACATGGAGAGTATGGATTCGGGGAAATTAATAATGAGGGTAAGTCTATTCTAGATTTTGCAATGGCATATAGGCATTTTTATATGTGATTAAGTGTTCGTCCTGTTTTTTGAACCTAGTATTGGTTATGATTCAAGCACCCAAATAGATTACTTCCTCATGAGACAAGAGGACCGGGTATGTTGTAGGGATTGTAAGGTGATACCAGGATTTGACTACTCAACATAGACTTCTAGTACTTGACGTCCAAGTAAGAAATTAGAAGAGAAAAAATCACATAAAACAAAATCCAAGAATCAGGTGGTGGGATTTAAAAGGGGAGAAACAACTAATCTTTAAAGAAAAATTAAGGGGTAGAAGAGAATGGAATGGAGAAGGACAGACAAACCAATTGTGGAGAGAAATAGCTAATGTCCTGAGAAACACAGCAAAGGTAGTGCTTAGAGAGACAAATGGTAGAGCCTCTAACCTTAAGGAGTCTTGGTGGTGGAATGAAGAAGTGCAATTGAAAATTAAAAATAAGAAAAATTGTTTTAAGGCTGTATATCAGTGCAACAATGAAGAAAATCAAAAAAATTATAAAGAATCAAAAAAGGCAGCAAAAAAAGCTGTTAGTGAAGCAAGGTCAAAAGCATACGAGAATCTAATAAACGACTTGATACAAAAGATGGAGAAAGGGATATATATAAATTAGCTAAAGCAAGAGAAAGAAAAACAAGGGATTTAAATCAAGTGAAATGCATAAAAGATGAAAATCAAAATGTATTAGTGAATGAGGGAGCGATTAAGGAGAGATGGAAGGAGTATTTCACAAAATTATTCAATGATGATGGCGACACAAGAGTTAGGTTGGGATATCTTAGTAACTCTGAAGGGAACGTGAGCTATACATTTTATCGACGCATAAGTCCAAATGAAATAAGGCAAGCATTAAAAAAGATGAAAAATCATAAGGCGGTGGGACCGGATAATATACTAATAAAAGCATGGAAATGCATGGGAGAAGAGGGTATCTCCTGGCTAACGAAATTATTTAACGTGATTATTAAATAAAAAAAGATGTCAGATGAGTGGAGGAAGAGTACTTTGGTCCCTGTATATAAAAACAAAGGAGATGTTCAAAACTGTGAAAATTACAAAGGAATTAAGTTAATGAGTCATACCATGAAACTCTGGGAAAGAGTAATAGAGTAGAGGCTCAGAAAAGAAACATAGGTCTCAGAAAATCAGTTTGGTTTCATGCCTGGTAGGTCAACAATGGAAGCTACATACCTACTGAGGCGCCTAATGGAAAGGTATCGGGATCATCAGAAGGACCTACATATGGTGTTTATAGATCTAGAAAAGGCTTATGATAGGGTCCCTAGAGAAGTATTATGGAGGGTTTTAGAGAAGAAAGGAGTCTGAATAGCCTATATACAAGCCCTTAAGGACATATATCATGGTGCAGAGACAAGGGTCAGAACATGCGGAAGGGATACTGAACCGTTTAAAATTACAATAGGATTGCATCAAGGTTCTGCACTAAGTCCATCTTTATTTGCTTTAGTAATGGATGAACTCACTAAAGATATTCAGACAGATGTGCCATGGTGTATGCTATTTGCAGACGACATAGTGTTGGTAGATGAAACAAAAGAAGGAGTGAACACTAAGCTTGAGTTACGGAGAAACAATTTAGAATCTAAGGGATTTAAATTAAGTAGAAAGAAAACAGAATATATGGAATGTAAATTTAGTAAGAATGCAAGAGTGGAGGATGTTATAATAAAATTGGAAGACCAAATCTTACAAAGAAAAGACCATTTTCGATATTTGGGATCAGTGATTCAAAAAGATGGAGAAATTCACGAGGATGTCACACATAGAATTAAGGCAGGTTGGCTAAAATGGAAAAATGCATCGGGGGTGTTATGTGATTATAAAATCCTATTAAAATTGAAAAGAAAATTCTATAGGACAGCTATAAGACCAGTTTTGTAGTACGACTCAGAATGTTGGGCAGTCAAATACCAACATGAGCAAAAGACGAGTGTAGCGGAGATGAGGATGTTAAGATGGATGTGCGGTCATACAAGAAAAGATAAAATTAGAAATGAAGTTATTCGTAATAAGATAGAAGTAGTGTCAATAGAGGAGAAGATGAGAGAGACTAGACTAAAATGGTTTGGTCATGTGAGAAGGAGACCAAGAGACGCTCATGTGAGAAGAGTTGATGAAATGAACAATTAATCAAAAAAAGAGGTAGAGGCAGACCTAAGAAGACTTTGAGGGAGACATTAAAGTTTGATATAAAGTGTATGGATCTCAATGAAGATATGACAAAAGATAGAAATACATGGAAGTCTAGAATTTATGTAGCCGACCCCACATAGTGGGATAAAGGCTGGATATATTGTTGTTGTTGTTGTTGTTGCAAATGTGATAACTTTAGTCTTGATATGTGCCTTAGAGTTGAGGATAATAACCTTGAGGTTAGAATAAACAATAATTAAAAATAGTGTTGTTAGAAAATACTTGCTAAGAGGTGCAATTACCCTTCTTGGAGATAGTTGGAACCTCCCAATGTGCAAAGGATCAAGCAACTATACTTTGGAGATTCAACTTGGCTATGATTTGACCTCATTGCCATACATTTTTGCACTAACCAATAGATACCAAATACCTCTCAACCTCAAATCTAGATGATATATGGTAGTGTCCCCCCCCCCCCCCCCAATTTTTTTTTTCATTGTGAATCTTTTAGTATTTGAAGGAAAAACTTTTTGATTTCCTAATTAATGAATGCCTTTGGGGATCCTTTTCTAA
The DNA here is from genome assembly GCF_014633365.1 of Diospyros lotus. Taxonomy (NCBI): domain Eukaryota; kingdom Viridiplantae; phylum Streptophyta; class Magnoliopsida; order Ericales; family Ebenaceae; genus Diospyros; species Diospyros lotus. Next base: position 40,203,907 of record NC_068350.1, on the reverse strand, counting down.
TTTATAAATGTCTTTTTGAGTGCCTAGTTAATGCATGTCTCCAATTAAATGTATAAATTTCTTCTAGTTAATGTACATTTCTTGGGTGGCCAAGCTTATTCGATTTCCAACTCACTAATTTAAACTAATGTACTTAACTAAAATCATTTGCTGACAATCCCCCACTTGATTTAAATTAAGCATTGTTGCATCTCAGCTTTGTAGGCATTTAGACTGAAAGACACTCATATGTAATTATAAATAAAATGAGTGTAATTAGATGATGGAAGACAAATGCGTGCTCATGTATATCTAGTTAAAATCTGTGTCAATCTGTATTAAGATGGATGTTAATTGCCATGGGACTAATGGTACCAACCTTTTAATTTGCAATTGCTTTTGTATGAACAAGTGGAATTTATTGGAGGTCCAAGCATCTCCAAGACCTATTAACCAAACCAACAACAAACTGGATGGCTTAACTTTCAAGTCAACTTCTATGAACTTGTGTGCATTGATTAATTGTTGCCTTTTACTATCAATAAATTATATCTGACCCTACTAACAAATTTGCTACTAAACTTACAGGCATTTTGGGGACAATTTGTTTTTGTAGTTGGCAACTTTCTGAGCATTTATTACATGAGGGTCTCATTGGATGCAACTATTGATAGCTCTTCTTCACTTTTTTCTTTTCTTTTTTTTTTTTCCTCATTTTAACCTAAATATAGTACCAACAGCTTGGCATAATTCTGTCCACAATGAATGCTGTCATAATATTTTTATCAAGCAAGAATATATTGAAGCATAAACTAGGCAAATGTTGTAAGAACAAATAACAGCAAATGAGAAGTTCAATATGAAGGGGAAAAACAAAAAAGAAAAAATGAGAAGGAAAGAGAATTCAAAGGTTTCAGGACTTACACTTTAAGTCTCATGCCCAAATCTAGTAAGAACGTACAATATGACTTGTGTAGATATGTCTCTTTCTTCAAATCAATACCATCTAGTCCGGATGGAGAATTTTCGTCTATTTCCTTCCTAGAGAATACCATCAGCCACCATCCTGAGATGATTTGCCGCCTTCATACCCTCCATGCTGAGAAGAATCACCAAGCACCATACCAGCCATGTATATCTCTTTGGGGGAAAAAAAATATCTTTGATATAGAGGTTCAAGTTTTTCTTTATCTCTCCCTTCTTACAGAGGAGGCCTTGCCTGCTAAATGATCAAATCAGCAGCCTCCTGTGTTCAGATTAAAAGCTAACTCAGAATATTAGGTCTCAAGCAAATAAAAGAACTTGCACAAGTTCCTAATGCAAGCATAAAGAGCTTAGCTATCTAAGAAAAAGTATGCACAAGTCAACATTACTAATTAATGACAACACTTTCTTCTTTCATACAATAACCTAACATAAAAACTTCTAAGTAAGAGCACAACCACTTAATAAAGTAGAAAGTTGTATGAACTTATAGTTTAGACAAAACTAGCACCCTGTTTCTCTTTCTCATTAAAATGACTACTTACTGAAGGACTGCCAGATATACACAGTACAAAACCTAGATTAAACAGATTTGGAAGCAGTAAACTGGAAGGTGATAACAAACTCGTAGTCATGTCAATGAAATGCTTTTTTTACTTACATCATAAACCTGCCATTTGAGAAACTGCAGATTATGATCAGTTGAGCTTCGGACCAAATTGATCGGATTATGATAAGATCAACTGAGTTAGGGATCAAATCAATTTGAGTTCAAAATTTAAGTTTCATATCTTGATTATTTTTATCTTTCATAGCTTTCTATTCATTTAGTTCAATACAAAATACATTATTTTGAATGAGATCATAATCACAATACTCTTTTGAGAAACCATACCACCATGGGTCCTCACCCAAAAGTGCTAGCTGAAGCTAACTTGTCAGTTCCTAAGACCAAGTAATATACTCAATGCCTCTCCCAGCAAACTATCAAAGTGGGCTTACAAAAACTGAAGCCCAAAAACCAACCGATCACAAGATTAAAACCCAAGGGCCTAAGTGGCTTCTGACCTACCAACAATCTATTACACAAACCCTATTCCTCCGATTAAAAGCTGAAATATTAGTAATCTTAGTTTACTCCATGGAACTTTATGCTAGTTTTTGGTTTGGTTAACAACCAAACTTGAGCATGCTTAATTAAAACCACTTATCAAAATGAGAACTTAAGTACTAATTTGTTCAAACACGAGAGCCGAGTTCCTCGTTCATGCAGAATCTTCTAACAAGAAGTCGAAGTAAATTACAATCGCCCCTACTAAATCAGTGCCAAACAGCGACTAGCAAGTTGGTGCTTATTAATTGGGATCGGTTGAAATCATATACAACAATGTAGAGTAAAATCACATGCAAAAACAGAACAATGCACAGCAACAAGAAATTAGGATTTTCAAATTCAAACCAAAAAGGGAAGCTCCAACTGTGAAAGTAAGAATAGGGTTTTCAAAAATCACCATACAAGTGTAGGCTTTTTCGTGATGTAAATCCGTCACTTGCAAGCATGTCTATTTTTGGTTTTAATTGAATATGATGATGTTGCAAGATCTGCCTTTTGTTCGCACTTTAGATGCTTTTCTTTGTTATGGGGATCCTAAATTGCAGAGAAAAGAAAAATGAACAAATTGCAAAATCTTTTTTCCCTCTGATAAATAGAGTTATGGAAAGCATTATTACCTTTTGGATTACTAAATTTTTCTTCTCCCTCCCACTTCCCCTCTCCGCCCCCCCCCCCCCCAAACACATACACCCAGATGGTTGGAAAGTAATTCAGTATGTTAAGATTCTTTTTTCACCAAACAAGATCACCATACTTGCTGGGCTTCCCTTTTACATTCAATTTCACCATGAATTTGACCAATAACATATCAACCCTTAACCCACACTAGATGTAGTAGTTTACATGAATTCTAGCTTACAAATTTGATAAATATCATCTGCTCATTGTCCAGATTTTTTTGCAGAAAAGAAAAGAACAAGAAAAAAGAAATAGCTTTATTTTGTTGTTTAGTTATGATTGATTTTGATTTTATTTGTGGATAGAAGAGTACTATTTCTGATGTCCACTCTTGGCAATTCAACAAATATTTTCTGGCATGAATGTCCGGTTGGGAAGGCTGACAGGCAAAAGCTACTTAATCAACAGGGATGTGTTGTGTGGATCACGGGACTCAGTGGATCAGGTTTATTTTCAAGCACACTTGTTTGTTTTATCAGTAACTGTTAGTATCCATCGCCTTTATATCATATATCAAGAATTGTTACCCTTTTCTTTTTGGTGTCTACTGTTTATGTGATCTTTCATACTAATCTTTTGGTGTGTACAGAAAATTATAAATCAGTATACAATTTCTTGATTGGGTAAAATCTAAATTCTTTTTATAAGAAATTTTGAGTTCCTCTTTTATACAGATCCATATTTCAAGTAAAACATCCAAGGTAATTTCTTTTGTCACAATGTCATATTTGCTATCTCTTTGGCCTTCTTGTGAACTCAACAGAATACAAAAATCCTTGCTAGAATGGTCATTGATCTTAATTAAACTATTTGACTCATCATTGATAATATAGTAGTTCAAATTTCTTCTCAACATTCTGGCATGACCCAAGATTCCATAGAAGGTCATTATAGTAATAGACTTAGCAAGTTGTTAGGAGATATTTTGTAATGCCGTTACAACACATGGATGTTGTTATTTTGTTAGATGAAGCCTATATAAAGGCCCCATTGTAAGAGGAGAGGATATGATTAAAATGATAAATGAAAACTGATTCTCTCTCTAAAATTCTCCCAAATTTCCCTCTCATTTCTCTCTACTTCTCTCCCTCAATTCTCGCTACATTCTCTCCCCATTTCTGTCCATTTCTTCCTCTCAAATATTCTGCTCTTCATTCTATTCATCAGCTCCTTCCGATTGTCATTCCAATCCTAGGCTAAACCCTAGGATCATGACACATTCTTTTCTGGAGTCTTCATTTTTCAAATATATTTCTTAATACCCAAACACCCTCGTCGGTAAGCCTGGTGGTAAGAGGCTATAGCAATCTCTTACGTGATTAGGGTTCTAATTTTTTTATTAAGTCATCCCAAGAAAAGATCAATAAGATATTTTGGATCCATCATCCAAAAAGATGAGATTAATGAGGAAGTTGCTCATAAAATTAAGGCAGGGTGGTTAAAACGAAAAAGTGCTTCCAATGTTTTATGTAATAGTAAGATTCTGTTAAAGTTGAACAAATTTTTTTATAAAATAACTATATGGCCAACTTTGTTGTATGGCATAGAATGTTAGGCAATAAAGCTTCAACATATATAAAATATGAGTGTAATAGAAATAGTGATGTTACGATGGATATGTGACCATAACAAAACAAAAAGATAAATTAGAAATATATGCATTTGTAATAAGGTTGGAGTAGTTCATATTCAAGATAAAATGGGCAAGACACAATTAAGATCTTTAGTCATGTGAGAAGAAGACCAATAGAGACTCATTTGAAGAGAGTGGATGGAATGAAACCATTCTTTAACAAAAGAGGTAGCAAAAGATTCAAAAAGAGAAAAAAAAGAAAGAAAAAGACTTAGTGGGAGATCCTCAGGTATAATATGAGTTAGATAGACCGTACGGAAGGTAAGGCTATAGATATAAAAGATTGGCGAGTTAGAATTCTTGAAGCTGATCCCACATAGTGGGATAAAGGCTGACTATGTTATTTCTTAATACCCCAAAACTGAACAAAGTTGATTTGGTAGCCTCTTGTAAAGCTTCAAAACTGAAGTGGTCCTTTTTTCCATAGTATTCTGATTCGTTTGGGGAACTTTCTTCTAAAACCGCACCACTCTATCAACATGGAGTTGATGATACATGTTGTCATTAATCTTCACTTTAAAGTACTTGAGTTTCACTGCTTAGTTTTGACTCGTAAGATAGAATCATGTTGTCATTATTCTTCATCCTTTTCAAGGTTAGATATCTTCAATAACCTGATTAAGTTCAATATAATGAGCAGGGATACCGATATAGATACATATAGGATACAAAAAAAGACACAGGATGCAGCAATTTATAAAAAGAGGATACAAGTATGAATATTGCTAAAACTAATTTCTTTATTGGTAATTTTATGGAAATAATATATAAATGCACTAGAAAATGTGGAAAGTACCACTAATATCTAATGTAAGGACAACATTCAGTCTATAACAATATCAATACATAAAAATATTAAACAAATACAACTAGGCCAATGTAAAGATATGATCATATATATAATTATAATACATATCATTCAATATACTAAAAAAGAAAACTAACTATTTCTGTTAGAGTTGTATTTAGGATTAGTTTTGTGGTTTTTATTCATTATACAAAAAAAAAAAAATAAAGTCTTGAAAACTCAATTAATAACCCCAAGACCTTGGGCATCTCCAACTCATTAATGTTTGTACATGTGTCAGTTGCTTGTTCTACATTTGTCCAGATATAAAAATGATCATTGCATGCCATCTGGCTTGTTCGACATGTATCCCCATATGCCCAACAAATTTTGGTGTCCAATATGTGTAGGATTCCTTACATGCACTCAAAATGAGCTGTCCGGGCTTCTTAAGTCACTCCATTGGAGGGATGAGTTAACATTTATTTTTCTATTTAATTTAAGCCCAATATGTCCAACAAATTTCTTGTTTTAATACTGCCAGAATCTGTGTGTGTGTTTGTGTTCTTATATGTTTTTGGAAATTGCTTTTGGTCATCTTACTGAACTAGAGTACATTATAGGATATCTGATTCAGGCCTTGATTCTTCCCCTTATTTGTCACCATTCCCAATTCAATGCAGAATTTGAGTTAAAGTCACTTGTAGGATTTTCTAGAGCCTTCCTGCCAGCTAGTTGGAAAAGTTTATCTTTGAATTAATTTGCAGTAGACAATACATTTAAGTTGGATAATTTTAGGACTTCCACCTGTTATGTGACTATTTGTCCACATTATTCAGGAAAAAGCACGCTTGCCTGCTCGTTAGGTAGGGAATTGCACTCCAGGGGAAAGCTCTCTTATATTCTTGATGGAGACAACCTTAGGCATGGATTAAACAAGAATCTTGCTTTCAGCCCTGAAGATCGTACTGAAAATATTCGCAGGGTGGGTAAGTATGCTTCTCCTCAATGAGCTAATCTTCTATCAATACTAAATTAGTTTTTTGGGCTTTTCCCTTAAGCAAGCTCTGTATCCTCTTATGTTTCCTCTTTGAGCGTGAATAACATTACGTTTCCACTAATACTGAACATGATCACGAGCCTGTATGGTGCTTCCATGAACCGAACAGCTACCATGTCGCAGGACATCTGTTAGCAGGAATTAGGTTTGTTCTTCACTTGAAGCATGAGACAAATGTGACTGTTTTGAGTTTTTCACATTATAGGAAAGAAATAAACTAAAGAAGTTTATGGCTCCAAGTTTTCAGTAGTTGGTCAAAGTTTGATCTTATCTCATGGGTTTGACAGTTAGCAATGGCTGATTTTTCACGAAGCTGAAGTTAAAAATCAAATGTTGTCTCATATCTCATTTACTTATCACTAACAGTTGCTATGAAAATGAGTTGATTTTGTTTTATAATTCATTCATTTATTTCTCCTTTTCCTTTTCCTTTTCTTTTTCCTTTCCTTTGCTTAGTTTCTGGGTCTTTGGGGGGTTCCAACCCCACTTAGTGGGATTAAGTCTTGATATGAGTTGTTGGTCGTTTTGAGTGGGTTGGGAAACCAAATGCCAGATCCTTTCAGCAAGATTGAAGCATTTCCATATAAAACTGAACTGCACATAAAGTTATGAATAGAATGCTTGCTTGGAAGATTGCATATTGTAGCTCATACAAGTACAAGTATGCACTTAATAGAAAGAATAAGATAAAATGTTTTTGCCATACATTTCTCTAGTCCTGGAAGCCCTTTTTGTTGCATGTTCTTGCTGAATAATATTATTGAAATTGTTCTTTTCTCATCTTAATTTAGGGGAGGTTGCAAGGCTATTTGCAGATGCTGGCTTAATCTGCATTGCTAGTTTGATATCCCCCTATAGAAAGGACCGGGATGCTTGCCGTGCAATGTTGCCAGATGAGAATTTTATCGAGGCTAGTGTCCTTCAAATAAATGTTGACTTCATTGGAAATCTTGATGATTGTAGAAAGATGATTTGGTTATCACGTTTCACAGGTTTTCTTGAACATGCCTCTACAAGTGTGTGAAGAAAGAGACCCTAAAGGTCTTTACAAGCTTGCTCGCGCTGGAAAGATTAAAGGTGGGATTTGGAAACATATCTTTCATTAAGCTTTAGCATACTTGCACGTGCTTGTGATGCATTGGAAAGATTTTGTCAAGGAGGGTACAACTGTTAAAAACTTGTGCCTCTTAAAACTGTCAAGTGATCTTCAGTTTTTCATTAAATTGTTTCTAAAAGCCTTTGGATTCCAATCTCTCAACTGATGAGTTGCAAATAATTTGTACTTTGCAGGTTTTACTGGGATTGACGATCCTTATGAACCACCTCGAAGTTGTGAGGTATGGCGATATGTACAAAGTTTTTTCATTTCACATACTATTTATTACCCGTCGATTGTGAAACTGAACTGCTGTGCCTTATTCAGATTGAAATACAACTGAAGGAGGGCGGGGTTTGCCCAACGCCAGTTGAGATGGCAGGGAAAGTGGCATCATTTTTGGATGATAAAGGCTTTCTGCAAGCACGGTGACAACTGTTTGAATTCTGAGTTCACTTGCTTCTATCTCTGTTACCCCATATATATATACACACACGCATATGTCCCATGATATGATAAAACAGCCTAGTCCAGGTTGGACACCATCAGCAGCGGATTACCAGCTTCATTATCTGGATTGCTTGATATTTGACAGTAGTTTCTTTCACCTTTCACTTTGTTTCTGTTCACCTAGTTTCCAGGTTGTGGTAAATCTGTTGTGAACTCATTCCTATTATTAATCTAAGTCGTTATCATAAAAGTTTATTAGAATCAGGAGTGACCAGGATCATGCACATGCAAATAAAAAATAAAATAAATTTTGTAGAACTTCTAATAAAATTTTCATGTGATATGTAAATGAATTGTAGCGGAATAATTGAAATTGATTTGTTTAATGATTTTTATGATACGTTCACTTATTGTTCATCCGAGATTTGGAATGGTGATGTCGGAGATGGTATACAGAGTGACTAGAAATTGATTTTGATTGTTATGTTTTTTTCATTCTGTTTTATACTTATTTATAGATATTGCATAAATATAGGTATGTATAGATATATCTCTATGCGAATTTGAATTACTTATTTCATTATCTTGTTAAAATTTAAATGTGGATGAATTTAAATCAAATTCAAATTTTAACCACTTATTTTATGTAACTTATCTTATAGTAACTGCAATTTTAACAAATTTAAATAAAAATTTATTAGATGGTTGATGGTTCTTAACCGTTATGGTATGGTATCGTTTTGGTTAGACAAAAACAGAAAGGGAGAGAACATGGAGGGGGGGGGGGGGGGGGGTGCGTATTTATTGGCCCTTTTTTTTCTATTTAAGGGTAATTTTGGTATTTTAATTTTTTTAAATTTAATTTTAGGGTTGTAATTTTAAGGGCGCGTGTTATGTGATTAGGCTTGACTTAGTAGGGTGCTAGCTGTAATTTCCTAAAAGAGAGAAGATAAAATGGAAGACGAGGGCGGCCATGCCCAATCCCAACCCCTTGTCGTGAAACCGACCGACGTCACGCATTGAGCAGATGGGAAGAAGATAATGAGCACCTCCACCGCCACCGCCACCGCCACTGCCACCGAATAACATCCATTTTCCTTTTCCTCTTTTATGTTTTTGTGCTCAATCGATTGATTTATCAATTCATCGTCCAACCATCTATCGTCGTCCTCCAATCAATCGGGGGGGAGAGAGAGAGAGAGAGAGATTAAGATGGTGTTGAACACCCCGGTGGTCGCTCGGGTGGCGAACGTGTCGGCGGAAGCGTGCCAATACATCGCCTGCAATCCGGAGAGGTTCAGCAGCGAGCAGGTTCTCCACCTCCTCTTCTGCTTTCCCTTCCAGCAGTTTCGCCGCCTCGCCCTCTGCCTCTGGACCTTCTTCTGCTTCCCTTCCCCGCACCTCTACTCCCTCTCCGACTCCGACTCCGACTCCGATCATTCCGATTAGTATTACAATTACAATTACAATCAGAATCGCAATTATTGCATTGTTTCCATTTTTCCTTTACTTCTTATTGTACAGTACTCTTCCTTTCCTTTAATTTCACTTTTTTAGGTATTTTCTTTTCTTTTTTACGTCGTTTTTTCCTTTTCGTTTTGTCTGCAAGCTGCGATGGATCCATTTAATTTCTGTTGGCTTTCCGCGTGTTGTTACTGGCTAATGTCTCTTTCAACCTTTCTCACATATTGTTGTTAGGGATTGGTTGTTTGTGAATTGAAGCTAATTGTTTTCTGGAATTTGATGCCTGTAGATGCATGCATTTCTAATGCTTCATCTTTGTTTCCCTGCCTATATGCATTTCTTTCTACCTTCTCAATTTTTCTGCAATTCTTTTCCCTCTATCTTCACATCTCTCTCTTTCTATGGGTGAAAACTTGTTGATTGTAGTTGCTGGCGCTGCTCTTGATTTTCTTTCATAAATTTCTACTTTGATGTAAATCTGAATACAGCATGAATGTGTTCATCTGCGGTCCCTGGACTCGGATTATAGGTGTCAAAAGGGCCGGGCCGGGCCCGGGCCCTTTTATCATTGATAGGGCCTGGCCCGGCCCACGGCCCCCCTACAAAGGGGCCGGGCCGGGCCCTTAGCCCACAGGGCCTAACGGGCCGGGCCTGGTGGGCCCGGCCCTTTTTTTTTCTTTTTTTTTTAAAAATAATACATATAATATATGCATATATAAAAATTAATTTGTTTCTTTTTAAAATATTTTCTATCTTAATTCTTAAGTTTTAAATATTATTTCATTAATTTATATGCCTTATAATTTTTCTTGTGAATTGATATAAAAAATAATGTACATATAAAAAGGAGAATGTTTATTTATAATTTAAATATATAAAAAATTTAACTTAAAAATTTTAAATAAATTAATGGATGGTTATTATTTATATATATTGCGAAATTAAATTTTTTAATATCTAATATCAATAATTATTAAATAATAACAAAATTAAAAAAAAATGAGTAAGGGCCTTACTGGTTCATAAGGGCCTCATGGGCCCGGCCCATAAGGGCCCAACGGGTCGGGCCAGGCCGTGGGCCCAATTTCTTTGGTCCAGCTCGGCCCCCCAATGGGGGTCGGGCCAAAGCCCGGCCTGTCACGGGCTGGGCCGCCCGGCCCTTTTGACATCTCTAACTCCGATTGCCCAATGCTTATGCTTAAAAGGGGTTTAAGGGCCAAGCGATTATGCACTTTTCTAGATTACCATTGCCATTGCATGAAGGGTGAACAACATAATATCAAATATCAAATTGGACTGTGCTACATGTACTAATGAGATGTACAAGTCCGATGATCAAATTAAATTTCGTAGATTAGACTTCATCATCAATCATCGAATTTTGTCAATCATGAATCTTGATTGATTGGACTTCATTTCGACCGGACTTCATCATGGGATGAAATCCGATCATGCTTTATCTATAAGCGACAAGTTATGTCAGAGCATTTTTAAATTTAAACACTTTTAATCATTCTCTTAGTAACCAAATTATTTATAAAAGTAGCATTTTCTTATCAGATTAGCCGTCTCGATCGTTCGTAGAGTTTCGAGTCTCACATGCAAAGCTTATGTCGCGCAAGATCTTAAACCATTTCACAAACGACAAAAAAAGACAGTTATAATTCCTATAATCAATTCATTCTTTGCTCGAAGTTAATATCATTCTCTTCTCTGGCTAAGAGGTCATGAACAGGCTTTAGAGAAGGTGTTCTGATGTCTTTTAACCAACTTCTTTGCATGAGTTCGACTCTCGATGGTTGGATTAAATTCAAGTAATTGTTCTTGGAATTTCGATTAATTAATGACACTATATCCAAAAGCATACCTCCATTGTCAATCGAGTTATTCCTCCTCAAATATGACCTCCGCTAATTGATGATGTTTCAAGGGAGCAATACCAGTTATTAATTATTCTCAAGAACTCCATCAAGCTTAAATAGATTATTTTAATTCCAGTCAAGCTTAATGACAAGAGAGTATCATAATTATTTTATAATTTTTATTTTCAAGTGTTTTTTTTTTTTATTTAGATGGCGTGTAAGTTTTTTTAATTAGTGTTTATGTAAATGGGTTTTTATCGAGTCTCAATTAATTTCATTTAAAATGAAAGAAAAAATAAATAAAAAAAATATGAGATATAATTGCGAGATTTATTTAAAATTTTATCAACATAAATATATAAATAAATTAGATTAATTGAGAAAAAATGAAGTAGAAAAGGCAGCACAGCAGGAGAGAAGTCATGGTCGTAGAAGAAAAAATGTTTTTAAAAAGAAAGAGGAAGCGGTAGGAAGAGGTAGGAACAGGACGGGGACGGTTCCAACAGGTCGTGACTCGTGACTCCCCATGGCCTCTGCGGTTCGCTCCCCTGATCAGGTTTTGCTCTCGATCTCTCTATCACAGTCGAATTCTAGGGTTCCATAATTATCCAAAACTTCTCCTCCTCCACTGCTTCATCGTTGTTTTGTTACTCAACACAGAAGACACGCGACGGTTCTCAACCTAGTAGAAACGAACAAACGGCAATTATCATGTCAAATAAATGCTTCCAATTCACGCTCATTCCGGTTCTGATCTTTGTATCTTTTGTCGAAAAATGTTGTTTGTTCACTCAGAATCCTTCCGCTGCGGATTCTACTGCTTCTGAATTGGATGTCTTTCAACTCCTTCAACTTCATCAGGTATACTTGAAATTGTATACATAAAAAATTATATATACATGTAACAGTAAACACTGATTAATTATTCGCTATTCTCATGTTACTCGATCGAACTAATCAAAATTTCCAAGTTACTCGAGAAATATGTTGTACTAGTACTACGACTGTTTTTCTACAAAATTATGAATGTATCTTTATTTTAAGCACAGATAGCTCCGCTGAGCCAATTTCCTGTAAGTAAATAAAAGAACTATTCTGGACATACAAAATTTAGCAGAAATGAAAATCACATGACTCTGGCAGTTAGGTATGCCGAACTCTAGTCCATATGGTAGAACTAATATTGGTGGTTTGTTGGAGCTGTGCTTTAAGGAATCTGACAATTGCAGGAAAAGGCTACCAGGCTACCTGCAGTTGCAGAAATCCGGACTATTCTTTATCACTATTCTCGTGGGATGCTCTCTACTTTCTCTCAGGTTTTGTTTTTCTGGCGTTAATTAATGCTTGATTATGCAACTTGTTGATTCTTCAATGTGAAATTTTGGTTATGTTGTTTCAATTGAAGTGTAAAAGTTCATGGATGCCACTACATCTTTTTGTGATGATTTTAATGTGCCACCACTACCATAATGATGATATCTTTGTTGTGTACTGTTTGTCATATCCAGGGGGTTCTTTTTGAAGAACATGAGTGGCAACAATCCCCCTTCACTTTATCCCTGATAATAATATGCTAGTTTTAAGGATAATGATCCTCTTGAAAGCTGCTCATATAATGGTCATGATACAAAGAGAATGAATCTGATATACTTCTTTTTTTCCCTGAACCTGCATTGCAGATTCATAGATAAATAGTAACAATAGTGTTGGTTATGGAACGTGCCATTTGCCTGATAACATGGCTAATAGACTTAGCTATACAGTACACGGAAACAAAGCATTTGCTTGTGACAGACATTTCACAGTTCCTGTTGAAATGTTTATTTAAGTTACCTATGATAAACTTAACTAGAATTTTCAATTTTTTTTAACATTTGCCAAGCAATTACAATTTGTTCATCACTATTGGAACTTATTTCCATTGACTTTTAATGTGCAGAAGCATGAGGGCTACCCATCTGGTTCTATAGTCGACTTTGCTTGTGATGCATATGGATCTCCAATATTAGCAGTGAGTAGAGTGGCAGTTCACACTAAGGTTTGCAGTTTGCACCTTACTTTTGAGTTCTGTTATCTTGTACATATGAGGAATCATGCATGGAGGATCTTTGGATTACAATACAGTTAAATGTTATGACAGGTTCACATTTCAAGTTTTATTGCTTGAAGGTGCCACATGCTATGAAATTCTGGTTTAGTACTTGATATCAGATATCAAATATCAAAGGGAAAAGTCTTCCAAATGCTCCTAGTTATAGACCCCTTTTCATAATTTTGTTTATGTGGTATTAATTGTTGCATTTAGTTTTTAGATGTGCCTCCTCCTATGAGAATGATAAGCTTCAATGTTTAAGATGCTGTAATCACTTATTCATTTCTGGCATAGATGTCCAGTTCATATTCTTTTCCTTCATTGTGATACAATCTAAAACTTCGCTCCGAAATACTTGTCACGTCCCTTTGAATACTTTATTGTTTTATGTTTTCGAAAATCTTTTAATTATAAGCATAGTTAGATAATAGTTCGCTTATTGTTGTAGGACCTCTTAACTAATCCTAGATGCTCATTGCTCATAGCAAGGGATCCCGAGGATAGGACTGATTTAACTATAATTTTGTATGGTGATGCCATTTCTGTAAGTCATCATTTATTTTGGCAAGTGACTTCTGATTAATATTCTGTACTGTTTCTGGTTGCTGCTTTCCCCATTGACCTCTATCAAGCACTCAAGTTCAAGAAATTTTCTCTCTATTCAACTGTGTAGATCTCTGAAGAAGATAGGGAATCTGCCTACAATGCATATTTGTCGAGACATCCCAATGCATTTGGGGTAAGTACAGGTGACTTATTCTTTAGCATGTATATTACAATCTGCTTCTTTACTCACCTAGATGAGGTACTAAGACACCTTTGTAATATCAAGGTTGACTCTGGCAACTTTCTATTTATGCGCATTGAACCCAAAGTTGTACGATATGTGTCCGGAGTTGCTACAGGTTTATTGGATTCGGGAGGTTTGTCAGAATACACACAATATTTTGTTTTATTTATTTCAACTTTTGAGCAACAATAATTAGTGCTTGAGATTGAACCTTTTGAAGGTTTCTTCTCAGTTAAGTACAGTGAACAACAATAATGTTGGTTACTGATCTGTTGCTGGTAATGATTATCTGGCCCGTTGTCTATTCCAGCACTCTCAAGAATCTTGTAAATCAGTGATTCCTATTTGGAGAAGAATTGACAGAATAGCTAATAGCATAAAAACAGATACAAGTAAAGTGTAAACGAAAAACTGACATGCTGCCTTGATCTTTCATCTCAAACCCACTACACCTATAATAGTGGTAGAGTAAGGGAGTTGATATTTCTGCTCTGTGTCTTACCACCACCTTTTTTTATTGTATCTTGGTTCTTTCCAGAGTTCAGCATGGAGGAGTATATAGCTGCGGAAGTAGATCCAATATATCAGTTCTCAAAACCTATTTCAGTATAAAGGCTAATTTTTCCCTTTTCTACCACATTTCTTGTCATTTCTTTTACATATCTCATTCATTTTTAACACCTCTATTATTCGCAGTCCCACATGAATAAGGATCATTCAGAGGATACAAAACTTATTGTGCAACATGCAACATCAATTCCGGTAATCAAGAGAACTCCTTTAAAACATCTCATTCTCCATGACTAGATATTGTTAGAACTGCTGATATTTTGAACTGTGGCAAACTCTTTCAGTCAAGTGAAGTAAACTAGGAAAGGGAATTTAGTGGTTCCAATTTCTTACAGCTGAGGTGATAACGATTAGATGCTTTTTCTTTTAATAGGGATGGGATTGAGAATTGTTCTGGGGTTAAATTCAAAGGGGGAGAGAGAGAGAGCTTGTAACTGTAAATGCATTTTGTGCTAGTTTGTGGACATTATCAACTCTGCCACTAGAGCTCAGAAATTTTGTTGTCAATCAATATTCATTTTCTGCTAAAGCCTTTAGTTACTGCATTATCAGGGACTACCAAGGCTCCGTTGAACTACCTGTCCCCTTGCTTGAATTTTACTAGTTTATTTAGGAGTATATGGATTCATATATGTTACTTGCATGTTTGAACTGTAGAAAATATATCATTAACTAAGTTAGTTGGTGTGAGGGTGGATAATGCATACCTATCTTACATGCTAAAGTTAAGTTTGTATCATCCACCAGGTGGACTCTGCTCACATGCTGGATTTGGACAGTCTTGGTTTCAATGTTAAGGTAATCCTAGAATGTCCAGTAGGGTAATTCCATACGAATATATGTATATATAATATTCACAAAATACCACTGCCACATCATTTTAGTGGCATTTTCTATATAAAAATTTCTATAAGAATGCCAATTTCCTTTCTCTTGTGCATTCTGTTGATTCCAAATGCATAAAACATTAGAATTGTGCAGTCTATAACTTTTGTAACATTAGAATCACACGGTCTATTATTGTTGTATGCGTTATATATGTTGTTCGGGGCTTTCATTGAAGGGTTTGAAGCCAATGAAGGGTTTGAAGCCTTTTTAGTTCTAGGTTCTAATAAAATGCAAAGTTCTGAATATTATTATTACTTTCTTTTTTTTTATCAAAAATTAGGCTGTTCTGTAAGATTTCGTCTTTGCTAAAAATAGTCTGTTGGATGTTTCTTTTTTCTATCATCTTTTTATTTTTCTTTTCTGGGCTGTGTTTGAAGGCTCTTTCCTCTTTTAATAATTTATTGTCTTTTTAGGCCATCTATCAAGGAGATGCTTTCAAACTACGAATTCCTTTCCCTAGACGCGCAGTGGATAGAAAGTAAGTCATTTAATTTTAAATGATTATGTTCCTGCTATTTGCTCCCATTTCCCACCTCTCTCTAGTTGGCAAGCTTTTCTGAATTTGTTCTAGGCTTTTCTATATTTCACACATTGTTGCCAAAACATTTCTATTCCAGAGCTAACCAAAATGATATTTTGATCCTTGATTTCAGTGATACACACACACACACATGAAAATAGTAACTATTTATTCATTTTTTACATTATGAATACACTTTAGAGAGCACTATTTATAAATAAGTTAAAATTGTTAAGGTATAACATTAATGAAATTAAAATATTTATAGGAAGGACTAATAGAAATAAATCTAGATTTTCTGTTAATTTATAAGTGATTGCCAATTTGTTCTCTTAAACTTTTAATGTTTGTCTAATTTGTTTAAACAATTAACACACTCCTTTTGTCAAGCACACTGGTGTTATCAAAATGTCAAGAGAAGTTAATGGTCCTGAAAATATAAGAAATAATATGATGACGAGAACCTGTGATGCATTAAATGCATGTCCAGTGTTGATATCCAACATGGTGCCTGACATTACACGGTACTTTCTTTTTAAGTGTCCCTGCGTAAGGCAGGATCTAGAGATAATGCCTCAAAAGATCCCCAGTAACTTGTGGATTGTTAAATTTAGTTTAGAATATTCAACAAGGTGCTAGTCATTCCTCTATCGGAGTGACCCCTTTCCCATTATGGTCAGAGAGAAAGAAAGGGGTAGATGGAATGAAGATAATCTTTAATACTCCTCCTACATCTTTGTCCCCATATCAAAGAGTGCCAAACCACCATGATGCGGCATCTAGAGCAGTTGCCCAACCACTCTTGAGAACTCTGTTTCAGTAGCACCTTTTTAATGCTGAGGATAAAGCCTCCATATATTTGTGGCAATAAAGGTGACACCTACCCATGTCACTTCTCAAGCATTTAGCACTATTCATAGGAAGGCAATACCAATAACAAGTAGTTTAAATTATCAAACTTACTACCTGTTAATCCCCTATGCTCTCTCCCTTCTGTCTTCAGTAGGTCGAATGACATCTTGTTGCCTAACACCAACTCCCAGGGGCCCCTATTAAGCCTGTTCGCAGTTCAACTCTCTACGATAATGTGAATTCGAAGTTTTACCTGTTAATCCATGTATATATTTGGTTTTGGCACAGGCCGTCATGGATTACTGGTCATGCCAATGTTAGCCTAGTTCACTGTAAGATCGTGAGAGTTAGGACCATGATGGTAATTTGCTTCAGCATTTTGTTTGTAATGTTTGGTATATTGATATCATTCTGAAATAATATATTTAAATATATATCAATGCAAGTAATAATAAGTAATTGCACACTCATTTGAGTCCCATGTGTTGGCTAACATCTTCATATCTATCTGGGTTTAGTTTTAATTGAGAGCGCTACATTTTCATGGACTCATAGGATTGTACTACATTTTCATCAAACCCCTCTGCCTGTGGCAGCTTACGCTTGGTTTTTAAATCATGAAACAGATGATAAAATGGATAATAATAAAAGCTCAAGAGCCTTTAATTGAGTTTGATTACTTCCAGTGATTCTTGTCGTCAACTGTGTCCGTTCTGTTCACTTTACCAGGGACGTGAGGACTCTCGTAATTGAAATGCTTCAAGCTTCGAAGTCTCGGCTCTCAAGTTAATTGATTCTGGTGAAGAAAAAAAAAAAGGTGTGTTTCCTTATATCTGGTGTGTTTCTTGTACTATCTGAGAAGGCAGCATCTCTTATTGTATCCTGTCATAACTCTTTAAATCACTGTTGATACAAATAGACAACATTGTGGCGGGTTGAAGCCAAATTTGATCGGCTTTTCCATTGGCCATAGGACCACCCCAACTTGAAATACCTGCTCTTTAACTCACTGTTTTCACCTTTGCACGTTACTTGTTCAATCTATATGTCATCTGTAATCAAACTGTTTTTACTTTTCAAGTTTTTCAGGAGTAATCAAAAATCGAAATAAGGATAGATTATTGTGACAGATTGATTGTTTTTCATTTTTCTTTTCGCTCGATAATCTTCTTCTCCTTTGAAATCTAACTGTAACTGGAATTGGACCTTCAGGCTTACAGACCATGGAGCAATTTATGTACCTAAAATTCTCTGCGACTCCATGAAGAACTCTGATTTCGTTTCTCGTTTTGTAGGATCATGGAGGCAAGTATCAGGAACCACCTTGTGGTTGATGGAAACAGCTCCACTCCCTTTGCCGTCTCTCTGTTGACATGCTATTGCATATACATCTAGTGGGTGGACGTTCTTTTCTTTGTTATTGTAATGATCATTAACACAGTAAGTAAAATGGTTCAAAAAGCAGCAACTGAACGTGGTATATGAGATATATTTGGTCCTGTTAAAGATGGAGAGTCAATGCACGTAAAAATTTTGAATGTATCCTCAAGGATAAGTACGGAAAGGAAAAGGTCGTTCCTTTGGTTAAGGATTAGGATATATTTGACATTATTTTTTAAAAAATATTATACACCCACAAATAAAATTTTGACAAACAATTTACACACATAAATTCCTAATAATTTTATCTAAATTTATAATAACCTTATCTAAAATTAGTCACCGTCTTGAATAGTGTTTTCAATAAAATAATTATAAATCTATTTATATAAATTATTTATTAAATTTTGGATGATTTTTAATAGTAGTATTTAAAAAAAACCAAATTGGATTGTTGACCAAATTGTAATTTAAATTAACGTTTGATAAGACTCTCTGACTAGAAATCCTGCTAGAGAGAACCCAATGGTGGATTAGCCAAAAAAACAGAAACCCAAATGAAGGAAAAATACAAAATGATTGGAAATGACTTAAAAAAAATTATATTTATGTCTGTTACTCTTAGTTAATTTTGATCCTAAAAAAAAAAAAAAAAATACTAAGAAACAATATCTTCTATACAAATACCAAGGACAACGTAAAAGCACGTATTACATTACATACCCTCTTCCTTGCTCAGCAGCAGCAGCCGCCGCTCCCACTCCTCCATTTGACACCAAAGAAGCAGCAAAATCACCACCACACCAAACATTAAACACTTTCCTTCCCGGAAGACCAAAAAGGAAGAAGAGATATAGGCTGCTTGCTGGGTTGGGTTTTGATAAAAGCTGCCTGAACTTCATTCAGAGTCGCTGTCCATGTTTCCCATGGCCTTGAGTCCTCTTGGTCTCTGCATCACATCATCATCATCATCATCATCATCATCCAATTGCAACCCCCCCCCCCCCCCCCAAATCCAGTCAAATACAAAACCAGTAAAGGAAGGGGGAGGTTCATTTTCCCAGAAAACCTCTCCCCGGAAGAGAAGAAAATGCAAGGAAGAGAAGTAAAAAAAGTGATGGGAGGTACCTTCTTAGAATTCTTCTTCTCCCTTACTTCATACCTCTCCTGGCACATGTCCGATAGCCAAGCCCCTGGGCTCACCAACTGCTCCACACCCAACTCAACCCAAAATAAAAGCAAAAACAAAGAAGAAATCACAATCAGAACCCAAATTGCTTTCAATTTCTCACTTTTAATTTCATGGGATAAATAAAAATCCTCAAATCACCGACTTACAAGTAAAGTTCTTTGGATGATTTTGGCCCTTTTCTTCGGCCTCTGAGGGAGCTTACACCCTTTCATGGCCATAAAATCCTCCTCTTTCTCTTTGCTCGACAGCCCAATACACAGCTTCGGCCAAACCCCTCCCCCTCCCCTATTTCCGTTTCTGTGAATCTCATCTCCTGATCCCTTCCCAATCTCCTCCCCCCCCGCCGCCGCCGCCGACCCTCTCGTCGTGTAGTACCTCTCCTCCTTCTCCGGCGAACAATTCCTGCACACCACACCCAAACAATATTCATGAGTTTTTTTTTTTTTTTTTTTTTTGAAGGGGAGAAAGGATTGGTCAATCACTCTTTTTTCAGTTTACCTGGCGAGGCGAGTGGGTTGAAGGAAAAGAGAGCTCTGTCTCTCGGAGGACGCTGCGGCTGCGGCGGCGATGATCGGAGACGTGATTCTCCGGCGAAATCTGCCGGACGAGATTCCTGGGTCTCTCATCCTGACGCACCTCAGCCTCTTCCTGTTCCCCCACTGCAGGAACAATTCAGCCTCCGCTGGCTTAAACACTCTCTGATTCTTCTCTTCTTTCTCCATGATATAATTAATAATATATCCTGTCAAAAAGATGAAAAAAAGAAAATCATCCAAATACCCATTTGAGATCTGTAACATCATCAACTGTCCATGGATGCATATGGAGCAAAGTTTGCATTTACGGGTAGAAATAGCCTCGAACCTTAAGATCTGTGGGTGCGGAACAAATCCAATCCAGAGGAAGGCTACCCCACAAATTTCCTGAAAAAACCAAGAATTGATTATCAAGAACCCACCCACCCAAAACCTCAGAGAGAGAGAGAGACAAGAAAGCTGAATATGGAAGCAAGAACCAGAAGAAGACGAATTACAGTGAAGGGGAGTTTGGAGGAAAGAAAAAGAGAAACCCAAAATCAAGGCAGACCGATGAGATTTCGTCTGGCAAGGAACACCCAGACCAGATGGCAATCTCTCGAAATCTCTCTCCGCTGCGTGTTTGTATTCTCTCACTACTAGCGAACAGAAAGAAGGAGAAGGAGAAGGGGAGGCCCTCTGCTCGGTCTTCAATGGCAATTTTATATGGGAAAGAAAGAGAATGAGATGAGATGATGATGAGCGTTCTTCTTCCGCCTTGCCTTGTGTATATCGCCTGATAACTGAAACGAGAAGGGAACCGTTGGATTTTACCAAACTGAGGGTTAGGATGTGTTGGGAGTTCCAGAGAGTCCAAACCCAATCCCGTCGGGTTGTACTCGCTCCGACTATGATCCGATTTTATTTTGGTGTTTGATTTCACTGAAAATAAAATAGTTAAATGAAAGAATGTCGTTTTGCTTTGGTGTCTAAAGTAAATTTATCAAATTTTAAATATTATTTAAGTAACGAAAATGCTGGGAGGGTAAAAATTTGATTTACTCAAGCTAATTTAATCATCAAATCTACTGAATTTATTGAGGTAAAATTAATAAATAGTCATTAAATTTTAAAATTATAATTATTTACTCATTAAATTTTAAATTATAATCATTTACTCATTGAATTTTACTCAACGTCAATCATCCATCGCTCGTTATAATTCTGTCAGCTATTACAAATGAAAAATATTAACGGAATCTGACGTGGCAAAAATAAATTTAACAAATACTCACTAAACTTTTAAAATGTAATTACTTATTCACTAAATTTTACTCAACGTCAACCATCTATCAACCCGTTACATTACCGTCTGATCTTGAAACAAATTAAAAAACTTTTTTATACATTTGAGATCACTTACTTCTCAAACCAAAAGCCAAAAATTAAATTAATGATTCAAATTAAAAAAAACTACTGATACAAATCAAAAGTAAAAAAAAAAATGTTTGCTTAGATTTTTTTTTTTTTTTACCTTCATTACGAACAACAAAATTCAACATATTCAATAATGAGACCAAAAGTCAAAAACTGAAGATATGCCAGTCATCGAATATTGTTACACCCACAATGATGTATTATATTAAATTGGCATAAATGTAATGAGTGAATTTGGTGACCACCGTTTATGATTGAGTTTTTGTTTTCTTAAGATGGTCATAGAGTCACATTATTTGGATGGATAAGTGTTTTGTTTGAGGCGATGATGAATTAAAGATCGTTGATTTTTGGCATATAAAAAATACGATTTTTGTAATCAATTTTTGGTTCTTAGTCTCATTATTAAATACATTTTTTGTGAGTTTCGTTCTTCATAATGGAGGTAAAAAAATCTAAACAAACATTTTTTTTTTACTTTTGGTTTGCATCAGCAGCTTTTTTAATTTGAATCATTAGTTTAGTTTTTGGTTTGAGAAGTAAGTAATTTCAAATGCATACAAAAATCTTTTAATATGTTTCAAGATCAAATGATGATGTAACGGGTGTTTCAAAATCAGACGGTAGTGTAACGGGGTGATAGATAGTTGATATTGAGCAAAATTCAGTGAGTAAGTAGTTACATTTTTTAAGTTTAGTGAGTGTATGTTAAATTTATTTTTGCCACGTTAGATTTCGCTAGCCACGTCAGATTCCATTAGCATTTTTCGTTTGTAATAGTTGACAGAATTATATCGAGTGATGGATAGTTGACGTTGAGTAAAGTTCAGTGAGTAACTAGTTACAATTTAAAGTTCAATGAGTAAATAATTACAACTTTAAAGTTCAACGAGTGTTTATTAATTTTATTCAAATTTGTTGAATCGATTCAATTCAGTTAATTTTTCTCAAAAATTTAGTTTTTAATTTTTTATTTGATTTTTTCGTTAGAATAACTAAACTAATAAAACCAAATGAACTTTAAAACGATGTTGTTTTTATATTTATAAGTGTTGGTCCCTTAAGGTATGGTCACTCAAAAGGGGGGTGAATTGAGTATTTAAATTTTTTTTCCCTTTTAATAAATATTATTGATTACTTATTTTTCTTTAAGAATATATATAAATTATTATTTTTTAATTAAATTCTTGTTATTTAATTTTAAACAAATTAACATTCTATAACTATGTATATGTAAGTTTGAGATTAATAAATTACAAGTCACAAGATATAACAAGAATAAATAAATGAGGCACAAGATAATTTATAGTGGTTCGGTGTCTCCACACACACCTACTCCACTCTCCAAGGTCTCAACTATCATTGGAGTTTTGTTAATCTCACCAAGGTTTTCACACTAGCTCACATTGGAAATTAGATATACTCTTACATTACAATGGGTTCTAGGCAACCATCAACACCAAAGTTTTCTCCCTAGCTTACATTGGAAACTATATTCACCTAAATTTTAACGATTATAGGAAACTTATACAATTCACAATAGTAATTTAAATGTTACAAATAATTTGTCCACACTTCGACACAAATAAGCAATTAAGAACAAATTATACAAGTCAATAATATTTAAATAAATTTATAATCTCAAATAGAGAAGTTTGGATTTGTCGTAGAAGACTTGAAGAACTTTTCTTCTATTACCTTGTGGCTTTTCGGTGGATGTGCAATAATATTTCGAGAGTCTCAGATTACTTGGATGCTTTGCTTGAGAGCATTTGAGAGATTTCAGGTGCTTTGAATATGCAATGGAAGTACTTGGATGCTCAAAAAATGAGTTTGGGGGTACTTATAAGTATTTTAGCCACTAAAAAAATGGTTAATATGAAGTTTGAAATTCAAAAAATGTTATACTTTCTCAAACAATAAGAAAACATGTCTTATCTTTAATTCAAAATAAATTTACTTTTCGCATGAGTAAAAGAAAATATTTATATCATAAAAAATTGTTTGTTAATTATTAAAACTTAATTAATATGAGCAAGTTGGCTCAACAATAAGTAACGCCATTTTTTCTGATTTTGTGTATTTTCTATAAGTTACTTTAATTTTTTTTTGTTTCTTTAATTTAATCGATTTGGTTTGCTTTATATGATTTGGGTTCGGTTATCAGTTAATTTGATTTTTTGAGTTAATCGGTTAGTTCAATTATGTTTTGCTTCTCAGTTGCAAGTATACCACAACGATTAGGACAATGGTTAAATTATAATAAATGCGCCTTAATTTTAGATAATGTGCATTAATTTTAATTGTAAAACAATTTTATTAGTTGATAAAATGTTAGTATATTTATCATTCACTAATATGATTATTTTGGAATTTAAAATGATATATCTTATATGAAAATGAGATACATTTATTAAAAGGTTAAAACCATATTTTTTCCCATAAACTTTACATTATCACCTCTTAAACTTTAAATCTAATACTTAACATTTTATAATTTATACTTATTAACTACCTAATCTGGTTTAAAATAATGCGTAACTAACACACAATAGGAGTTAGAAATAAGAAGAATAGAAGAAAAAAAAACATAAAAAGAACTTATCAAATTGATCATTCTTTCTTCTTTTCCTTTCGCCTTTGACTGTCATCTTTGCTTCTATCTCTCGTCTACTTGAATAGAAGAATTGAGTCTTTGGTCGACCATTACCATCTCGACCAATCCCAACCCTTCATCTTTGTTTTGATTGACAACTCGTTAGTTGCAACCAACCCATTATTTCTCATTCTCTTTGCTCTGATCAACGACTGACTTATCCTTTCTCTCCCTCTTTGCTTTGATTAGTGACCCACAGTCTATATATATATGTGTGTGTGCGCGCGCGCGTCTTGTGTGTATATATATATATTTCAATTTTTTTAGTTGAGTATTTGATCATTATTTACATGTTTAATGACACATCTATTATATGATTAATACAAATTAGATAATTAATTAGTTAATAAATATAAATTATAAATATTAAATATTTAATATGTCAAGCGATGATAACCTTTTCATATAAAGTGGAACGATTTTGCATTTATTAAAGTTTAACTTTTTCTCCAATTAAAATTTATTAGTTGTAAAATAATTTTATTAGTTGATAAAATTTTGGTTTATTCATCATGAATATGATTATTTTGGAATTTAAAATGATATACCTTATCTGAAAATAAGATACATTTATTAAAAGGTGAAACTCATATTTTTTTCCATAAACTTTACATTATCACCTTTAACTTTAAATCTAATACTTAACATTTATAATTTACACTTATTAACTATCTAATCTAATTTAGAATAATGCGTAAATTATACACGAGAGGAGTTAGAAAGAAGAAAAATAGAAAAAAGAGAAAACAGCAAAAAGAACTTATCAAATCGATTCTTCTTTTCACATTTCCCTTTGCCTTTGACTATTGTATTTGCTCATATCTCTTGTCGACTCAAACAGAAGAATCAAGTCTTTTATCGATCATTGCCATTTCAACTGATCCCAACCATTCATCTTTGCTTTAATCTACGATTCATTAATCGTGACCAACCAACCATTCATTTTTATCTGACAAGTGACCTATGACCAAACCACCATTCCCCTTATTCTTTGCTCCAACGAGCAATCTGTGACCAACCCATATTTTTCCATCCTCTTTGCTCTAATTAGCCACCGACCTACCTTTCCTTTCTCTCTTTGCTTTGACCAATGACTCACGGTTTGTATATATAAGTGTGGGGTAAACCACACCAAAGATCACTAAATTTTGGTGTGTTTTTCATTTTGGTCACTAAACTTTAATTATTTACAATGTGATCATATAAATTTAAAAAATTTTGCAATGTGGTCGCATATAAAATTTTTTGGTTACTCTATAGCCGGAATGAGTGACGTGGCGCTGATATGGCACTGATGTGGCAAATAATAAAAATATTCATTGACATGTGATACGTTCTGATTGGTTGTCATTGTACAATAATTTTTATTATTTGTCACATCAGTGCCATATCAGCGCCACGTCACTCATTCTGGCTATAGAGTAACCAAAAAATTTTATATGTGACCACATTGTAACATTTTTTAAACTTTTATGATCATATTACAAAGAATTAAAGTTTAGTGATCAAAATAAAAAATATACGAAAGTTTAGTAATTTTTGGTGTTATTTACCCTATCAGTATGCGTCTTGTGTGTGTAAATATATATAAAAGTGTATATGTATGTGTATATCAGTCTATGTATATATATATATATATATTTTAATTTTTGTAGTTAGATATTTGATCACTATTTACTATTTAATAGTATGTGTATTATATGTTTAATATAAATTAAATAATTAATTAGTTAATAAATATAAATTATAGATATTAAATATTTAATATCTCAAACTTAAAGTTAAAGTGATGATAACCTTTTCATATAAAGTGGAAGGAGAGAAATATAGATTCCGCATTTATTAAAATTTAACGTTTTCTTTAATTAGGGTGCGTTTGATTGCAAGCATGAAATTTGTATAGAAATAAAATATTTTCTAGGTAATTCAATTGTCTAGAATTATATTTCAAGAAAAATATCAATTGAATGTGTTTGATTGACTTAATTTTTTACCTAAAAATTGTTATAATTTTCTAACTTTTGTGTTTGATTACGATTATTTTTCATAAAAATAATCACATATACACTAATCAATAATATATAAATTAATAATTAATTATAAAAATAAATTAAATATACATATACAAAATATTCAAAAAAATAAATCAAACACGAATATATATACCCATTTTTGTCGCTGAGCAGAGAGCAACAAAAAGAAAGGAAATGTGTATATATATATATACACATTGCAGCATATATATATATATTGTAGCAGAGACCGAGCAAAGGCCCATCTTCCTCGCTGCAATGAATATGCAGCAAAGACCGAGCAAAGGCCCATCTTCCTCGCTGCAATGAATATGTACATATATATATATATACATTTTCTGCGTGTAATTTGCTTTCATCTCCTTCCGCCCCCACTCGATGCAGCGCCTCTTTCGCTCTTACAAGAAAGTTGCCGCCCCACCTCCGACTCCCGTCGCCGGCCAGCCCCTCAAAGCCAAGGAAAGACCAAGTTTTGGTCCATCCTCTCTTCAAGACACACTTTGACACTCTGCCTGGAAAACAAATTCTCTGCCCTTCCATGGGAATTTATTTTCCAGCAAAAGTGGGAAAAGAGGGTCACGTGACCCTAAGTAAGAAATTTATTTTCATAGGAAATTTGGGCAATCAAACATTCTAAAAGCTGGAATTTAGGTAAAAAATAGTCAATTTCCATAGAAAAAATGGCCAATCAAAGAGGGCTTTGATGTGGCAACTACTTACTCTTCCCTGAATCAATCATTGTACAATGCAACCTAATATGGTAAATCACACTAAAAGTTACAAAATTTTGGTGTTTTTTTTAATTTGGTTACTAAACTTTAATTCATTGAAAAGTGATAACAAAATTTTAAAATGTTTTGCAATGTGGTCACTAAAGTGATTTTTTGATGATTTTTAGCCGAAATTGCTGACGTGGCGATGATGTGGCCATTGTCACATCAGTAATTTTGGCGAAAAATTGTCAAAAAATCACTTTAGTGACCATATTGTAAAATATTTTAAAGATTTGTTATCACTTTATAAAGAATTGAAGTTTAGTGATCAAATTACAAATAATACCAAAATTTTATAACCTTTTCTGTGATTTACCCCAGCCTGATACCATTAATTTCTTCCCATTCTATATTATTTCTAACTACATTCTAGATGTTGGTATAATAATTTTGTATTAATATAGTATATATTATATATTTATATTTATTATATATTAGACCGCTGATCCAACCGACCGTGTCCCAGCAGCAGATCTACTAGTCAACACTTGGTCCCATTCCCAAATTAGATCTTGCCCCCAACAACTTGATAATCTTCTCATTTAAGTTAGGTTTTTGCCTCAATAATAAATTTTATTAACCCCAAATAACTTTCACATTGATCTTATCAGCTCGTAATTTTCTATGAAATTCAAAATTCTCAAAAGTAATTCTTATCATTATCATATATTTCGATCCTTTATCCTATCACGATGATTGACGACACGCAAGATATCTTCATTTATATATAAATTAATTTGATCACATGCTCATGTATGCTCTTTTCAATTCTTACCTATATTTTGATATTCTGAATTTTTAATGACTTAAGTAGTATCAGAGTGCTTGTAGGTGTCAGCCATTTCCGCTGCCCAAATCGTCGGATCACGACATTCCGCCATCATTGAAACCAGTCTGATCAATCTCGTTGGATTGGAAAGAATATGTATATAATATCACGTATTAATAATCTAAGTAATATATCAGTTTTATAAACCTTAAATATGAAAATAAGTTGATTACATTAAAAATTTAAGGTTTAAAATCTACATTAATTTTGAGTTAGCTCTTAGAAATCTATATCAATTTGCGAACATGGCAGCATATCTAATATATGCAAATTATAAATGTTAAAGTTGTGTTGTAAAAAAAGTGTTTAACAAAAATAGCGGTTGGTAACAAGTTTTTTATTAATATTTATTTTATTACGTTGCCGACATGCAGAAATATCAAAAAGTGATAACTCCCATCAAAAGTTGTGATTTTATGGAGCTTGAAAAACAGTTTAATTTACTTTTAAAAAAATAATTAAAAACTCGAGATAATGTAGATGATTCGCTGCATATTCGAGAATTTGAAATATTACAAAATTATGGATTTAATTATATTTTTATGCAAGAATTATGCAATCATCTGTGTCCATTCAAGAGGTCACGTTCTAAGTTTCAACTCACAGAAAATTTGTCTTTGCGCCTAAGGCGGGTTCAGATAAATCGTGAGTTTTAGACAAAGAGATAATCTCGAAAATTATCTATAAATAAGGGACTTCTTAAGTTTTTTCTGTTATAAAAAAATATAATAATAGTTTAAAAATATAATAATAGTTTAAAAATAAGAAAACAAATAAAATAAAAATGATGGAAGTGATGCCTTTGCCCTTCTTGTTGATTGCTTCAAGCATTTGTTGACAAAAATAAAAGCAAAAGCAAAAGATTAAAGCTTGCCGTGGGCTGTGGCGCCATCAGCTTTATTTTCCAAAGGCTTTTACAGCATTATCGCCCGATCAGATCGTCGACTGCCACTGTCCACCGCCGGCGTGGCGTCCACAGCCACCATCACCTTCTTCTTCCTCTGCTCGACGATCTGCGGCCGCCACAACCATCTCTTCCTCTCTGGGGCTTCTTCAAATGACAGGACACGTACGTAGTTTCGATAACTGTTAAAATTGAGTGTGCATCCACCCACCACAGCCCTCACTGTCTGTGGACTGTGGATGCTCTGACCCTGACCCATTTAATTTGAAAGAAAATATCTTCAGCGCAGCACCAGCACAGAACGACAATTGGATGGTCCACAATACCCACAGCCTCATGTCGAAACATGGGGGGCAAAATCGTCTCTCCGCCCTTCCCCCTCCCCTCTGGCCTCTGCCGATCAATGTGCCCCACTCAACTTAACGAATATATACACGAGTGGACCGGACACAGCTGTCTGCCATTACCATTGCCATTGCCGCTCTTTCAAAAAGGGGCAGCGGGCAGCCCCTTTGAAAAACACGGGCTGCCATTTGCCAATGCGCCATCCATGTGGTAGCTAGCCTGGCAGGTTTGATCAACGGTCTCCTCGGGCAGCCTGCCCCTTGTATTATATAACCCACCGTCTCCATCACCTCTCTCTACTACTCGTCTCTCTCCTCTCCTCTTCTCTTCATAGCTCCTGCAATTGCCAATCGGCTTTCAAGAGAAGAAGATATGGAGGCAATGAAGATGAAGCTCTTCGTCGCAGTGGCGATGGCCTTGATGGCGGCGGCGACCTTCCAGACTGCTGTGGCCGTTGCGGATGCCCCGGCCCCAAGCCCCACCTCCGATTCCGCCGTCTTTGTGCCCACAATTTTCGTCTCTTTCGCGGCGGCCCTGGCATTCGGCCTCCTCTACTGATTCGCTTCCTCTCAGCTTTCGTTACGCGTTCAATTTCATTTGGTTGTTTCATCTGAACGAGATTTGTGTAAACGAGGTTTACGTCTCAGTCTTCTGCTCCGTCTCGAACTACATTGGATTTGGGAGGAGGAGGAGGAGATGGGGGGCTTGCTTCGATTGGGTTCTCGATTTCTCATTCTTTGTCGTCATTTTTTGTGAATGTTTTCCCCCAACATTACCACATTGCTGTATCATTTGCGATATATATATATATATTTATAGAACTGGATCTTATCATTCCCTATTGTTGATTCATGATCGCGATCAGTTTTCTTCGAGTTTTGCTGCGGTATGTATGCCGTCGGAATTCTGTTGATGTCATTTTCTCTAGAGATTTATTATGTGTGGAATGAGTGATGATCAACATACGGGTGTGAAGATGGTGATTTTGTTGGGCATATTCAGCAGCTAGTTCAGTTCAGTGAGTCCTCCAGGATCGCCAAGGCAATCTACCTAGGGTTTCGGCGATTGGCGATCTCAGACGAGGGCAATCTAATCAAGAGTCTGGCGATCGCGAAGATGAAGTAACACGTGTATGATCGACGGCCGTCTGATTTATAATAAATGGGTCCCACCCTCCTTAAATATTATTTAAATATTTAAAAATGACATATAATATATATTTTTTAAATCACAGTGTCATTTCTGAATGTCTAAATAAAATTTTCGTTAATTTTGTACATCCGAGTCAACTAGTCAAATTTAAATTCCAACTTTTATCAATTTTCTAATTTAATTACATTTTTTAACTATTTAAAAAAAAAAAGTATCATGTGTGATTTAATTTAATAAAATGTTTATTAAATGTGATATATTTATTATTAATTATTAATTAATAAGATTATTTTTAAATTAAAAAAATACACCTTGTCTAATAATGATAAAATGTGTAATGTTAACCATCCTAATTTTAGGCAATGCATCTTGTTTTTAGCTCAAAAAAACACTAAGTGTATGATAACTAATAATGTATTATATTTGTTATTATTTTTATTCAAATATAATAATAAACTAGTGCATCACCCGTGCGATGCACGGATATTGCAAGAAAAAATATAATCTTTAAAACGAAAATTAGTAGTTATAACAAATTAATATCATAATAAAGAAATATAAAATAAACAAAATAATCATATTGCAATCATAAGAAATGAACAAACATACAACAAGATTAGTTATTCAATTATTGTTAAATATGTATGTCTCTTCTTGTTTGATCTTTTTTTATTTTTTGACATTTTTTATGCTTTTATTATAGTCTTTCTACTAACACATATGTGTCTTTAACAAAAGATTGCATCCAACGTCTATAGTATTCGTGACTTGATAGAGTAAGATTAACGTCTACCATTTTTAACACATTATTTTCACTTTGATGCACGGAACACTAAAAATGTGGCATGTTTTATTCTGAACTCTCAATAGCAAGGTAGTTGATTACTCAGTATAAATGGTGTTTTCTCGATTTATTTTATTAATTATTTGATTGAAGATGTTTCTCGTTCGTTATGATTTCAATATTGTGTATGTTATTAAATTATAACTTAATTATGATAAATTCTTGTGCAATATGCTAGAAAAAATAATTTGTGCAGTGAAAAAAAAAAAAGAATGCAGGTAAGAATGTAGGAACGTTAAACACCCACTATAAATTAGTAGACTAAAAAAAATATACAAATAAATAGAAATGAAAGAACATAAAAAATGAGCAAATACATAAGTGTGAATTAGTAAAAAAAAAAAGAAAAAAATTAAATAATGAAAGAAAACAAAAAACATGTAAATTAAACAAATTGCTTAGATATAAATCCAGCAACAATAAAAAATATAAAAATAAAAAATTAGCAAACCAAGTTTACCTTGCATAAGAAATTATAACAAAAGCCAACAAATAAAATTTAGTAGAAATTAACAAAATAACCTAAAAAAATTTATAGGAATAGGTAATAACAAAAAAAAAAAACATTTTAATCCGAAACCAATCAGATAAACTTTTTTCAGTTATCCTCTTTCTTGATCATCAATTGAATCTTCTTAGTTACATTAGTCAACAAATTGTCAAGGAAAAACCCTTTTGGCAAAACACATTTCATAGTTTTTCAATATATGTATAACTTACAACCCGACTTTGGCGACGTAGTAACTTCATCATTAGATGAAGAAATATAGAGTATAATGTCATTAATTAGTATTTATGTCATATATATTAGCAACCCCCAAACTTATTTTACAAATATAAATATTAAATTCTGAAAATTGATGAAGTACATTTTCCTTCTCAATTTCGATCTTTTCAAATTTTCAATAAAAAATAGACTCTTGTTGTTGAGAAATATGGGTATAATATGTTAGAACATGTTTTAGCACATAGTAATTCTTAACACATTACAAACTTTAAAACCTTAAATATTATACTAACTTGATTTGCTTTTAGCATACACATGCACTTAGAGATCAAATTAGAGTTAATTACTAACTTTATCACAATAAAAACTTCACTATGTTTGCAAATAAAGTTAAAAATAAAATTATAACATTTAAGCTATATATAAATTTATAACATTTAAAATTATAAAAATAAATTTAAATTAATTAAGCTATATATAAAATAAAGATAATTTAAATAATCAATTAATTATATAAATGATAATAATCAAATTTTCAAAGTTGATTATCCACATATGACTTCACATATTCCTCCTGTCAATCAATTACCACATTCAAGATAGGTCAAATTTTTAAGAAAGAAACAAAAAAAAAATAATGTTAAAAAATAAAATTATAACATTAAGTTATATATAAAATTATAACATTTAAAATTATAAAAAAATAAATTTAAATTAATTAAACTATATATAAAAAAAGATAATTAATTAATTATATAAATGATAATAATCAAATTTTCAAAATTGATTATCGATACATGACTTCACATATTCCTCCTAACAATCAATTATCACATTCAAAACATGTCAAATTTTTTAAAAATCAACAAAAAAAGAGTTAAAAAATAAAATTATAATATTTAAGTTATATGTAAAATTATAACATTTAAAATAAAAAAATAAATTTAAATTATATATATAATAAAGATAATTTAAATAATCAATTAATTATATAAATTATAATAATCAAATTTTCAAAATTGATTATCTATACATGATTTCACATCTTCTTCTTGACAATTAATTACCACATTCAAGATAAGTCAAAATTTTTAGAAAACAACCAAAAATAAATAAAAAATAACTATTAACAGAAAAACTTAACGTTATGACCATTTCTAAAAAATTAAGGTGGTACACAAAATCTGTTCACATTAACATGACTTTATATGTTCCTCCCTGCAATCAATCACCATATTCAAGGCAGGTCAAATTTTTAAGAAAACAAAAAAAAAAAATCTAAAAAATAAAATTATAATATTTAATCTATATATAAATTTATAATATTTAAAATTATAAAAAAATAAATTTAAATTAATTAAACTATAGATATAAAAAATAAAGATAATTTAAATAATCAATTAATTATATAAATGATAATAATCAAAATTTTAAAATTAATTATCCATATGTGACTTCACATACTTCTCTTGCCAATAATAAAAATATAAAACATAATAAATTTTTTAAAAAAAATATGACAACATATGATAAATATAAATAGCCTATACAAAATATTTTTATTTAAAATTATAAAAAAAAATTAAATTAATTAAACTATATATATATAAAATAAAGATAATTTAAATAATCAATTAATTATATAAATGATAATAATCAAATTTTTAAAATTAATTAACTTCACATATTTTTCTTGCCGATAATAAAAATATAAAACATAATAAATTTTTCAAAAAAAAATATGAGAACATATGATAAATATAAATAGCCTATACAAAATATTAATTTTGTCAAAATAACTTAAACGACTTATTTAAAAAATAAATTTAAATTAATTAATTATATAAATTATAATAATCAAATTTTCAAAATTGATTATCTATACTTGATTTCACATATTCTCCCTGACAATTAATTACCACATTTAAGATAAGTTAAAATTTAAATAAAGTAATCAAAAAAAATAAAATTAAAAAATAACTATTAACTGGAAAACTTAATGCTAGGATAACTTTTAAAAAATTAAGTTGTTACACAAAATCTATTCACATTGGCAAACCAGAAACACGATTAAAATTAATTGATTGAAAACTGAAAGTCCGGTTAAACTAATTAAATAAATGATACTAATCAATTAAGTTATATATAAAATTATAACATTTAAAATTAAAAAATTAATTAAATCAATTAAACTATATATAAAATAAAGATAATTTAAATAATTAACGAATTATATAAATAATAATAATCAAATTTTTAAAATTGATTATCCATAAATGATTTTACATATTCCTCTTAGAAAACTTAAAGTTAAAAAATAACTATTAATTGAAAATTTTAATACTGGGACGACTTCTAAAAAATTAAACTGTTACACAAAATTCCTTTACATTGACAAACCAAAAACACGATTAAAACTAATTGGTTGAAAATAAGAAAATATGGTTAAATTAATTAAATAAATGATAATAATTTATTAAGTTATATATAAAATTATAATAAAATAAATTTAAATTAATTAAAATATATATAAAATAAAGATAATTTAAATAATTAATTAATTATATAAATGATAATAATCAAATTTTTGAAATTGATTATCCATACATGACTTTATATATTTTTCCTTACAATCAATTACTACATTCAAGATAGGTCAAATTTTTAAGAAAATAACAAAAAAAAAAAAATGTTAAGAAATAAAATTATAACATTTAAAATTATAAAAAATAAATTTAAATTAATTGAATTATATATAAAATAAAGTTAATTTAAATAATCAATTAATTATATAGATGACAATAATAAAATTTTTGAAATTGATTATCCATATATGACTTTACATATTCATCTTATCAATCAATTACGACATTTATGATAGGTCAAATTTTTAAGAAAGCAACCAAAAAAAAAGTTAAAAATAAAATTATAATATTTAAGTTATATATAAAATTATAATATTTAAATTATAAAAAATAAATTTAAATTAATTAAACTATATAAAAAAATAAAGATAATTTAAATAATCAATTAATCATATAAATGATAATAATCAAATTTTCAAAATTAATTATCCATAATGACTTCACATATTCTTGTTGTCAATAAAAAAATATAAAATATAATAAATTTTTCAAAAAAAATATAACAACATATGATAAATATAAATAGCCTATACAAAATATTAATTTTGTCAAAATAACTTAAATGACTTATTTAAAATAATCTATTTTTGCCTAAATAACTAATTTAACATAACCTACCAACTAATTATTTTTCAAAATTAAGTAATAACATAAATATATATAAGATTTGTACTTTTTTTGCATGGTTTTGAAACTAATTAAGGGTTTTAGAGTTTTGAGTGGTGGTTTTATTGAGAGAGAATGAGAGATAAATTATGGGAAATAAAATAAAAAAATTAAATTTATTTTTTTAAAAAATTACTTGGCAATCGGTATCTGATGGTATTTCTTGATATCTCAAGATTTATCTCGATTTAAAAAAGTTTTATTTTTCTGTAATTTATTTTAATTAAAATTTTATATTAATATTTAAGAATTAATAATATAGATTAATTCTTGTCTCTTCATATACCATGCTTACACATTCTCCAAGCACTTTATAGCTAAAAAAAATTATCTACAAGTTTCAAGAATTACATGTTTTCCATAAATTTAGGCTTAATTAATGATCTACAAAAATTCTATTTTGGGTAAGAAAAAAAATAAACAAAACATAATAATAAATATCAAAATAGAAACTGAAAATGGGCGGGAAAAGAATTTGGCGGCTGTTTTGTTATAATATATATATAGATTTTTGTGTGGGAGAATGTCTTAATGGGTTTACAAGTGACTAGTTTGTGAATAAGTTTTAAGAAAAAAGTTGATTAGGGGCGTAAGTGAATATTCCACACGAAACCTCTTACTTTAGTGTTTGAATAAGTTTGTAAAATACAAAAAGCAAATAGAATAACGATAATAATAGAGTTCTAAGTATATCTTTATTAAAAAATGAGCCTCTCATTTATAAAGAAAATAAGACTAATTGATAGAGAGAGAGCTATAATTCCCGATCGACATTTTGAGCTCATTTTCAAAATTATTAGTGTTGTGCCATCAATTTTGAGGGAAAAATAAAAATGAAAATAATAAAATATATATTATATATAATATAATGTATATTATATATATAATGGCCAAGGGCTGGCCGCAAGGGCCAGCCCCACCAGTAAAAGACTCGCGGCAAGAGAGCCGCGAGTCTGGCCACAAGGGCCCACCTCAAGGCACCATGCCTCGAGGCGCAGCCGGTTGCTAGCCGCGAGGCTCACGGCCGCGTGGCCTGCGAGAAGCGGCCTCGCGGCATGCAGCCGCGAGAGAGAGGCTCGCAGCATGCAGCCGCGAGCCGCCTTGCGGCACTCAGCCGCGAGGCCCAATTGCCTCGCGGCACTCTGCCGCGAGGCACAAGCTGCCTCGCGGCAGCCCTTGCCGCGAGGCTCAGCTGCCCACAGCTACATCGTAGCAACCTCCCATTTTCTTTGGCTTTAACCTACTGAGAAAACGCCACGTGTCGGCACCAGACACCCTTGAGATCCGTGCCTTATAAATAGCCAGCTATAGGACATTAATGGGGACTTCCAACTTCAGTAAAACTGGTCACTTTGAATAGACTTTTACTATTTTTGTAAATAGTCATTGGGATTCGAGACTGACTTTGGCATCGGAGGGTCTTCGCGGGAAAGATTCTCGCAAGCCCTCTAACACATTCTTTGAGCATCAACAGGGTCAAATCCTTGCGGGGAACCTAGCGGCAAAGGTAAGGTCTTGCGGCGAACCTAACGGTGAAGGTAAAACCTAACGGCGAGGCTAGCGGCAAGAGCTTGTGGCAAAGGCTAGTGACAAGAGCTTGTGGTAAGGGCTTGTGGCAAAGGGCTAGTGGCAAGAGCTTGTGGCAAAGGCTAGTGGCAAGAGCTTGTGGCCAAGACTAGTGGCAAGGGCTTGTGGCAAAGGCTAGTGGCAAGAGCTTGTGGCTAAGGCTAGTGGCAAGAACTTGTGATAAGGGCTTGTGGTAAAAGGGCTAGTGGCAAGAGCTTGTGGCAAAGGCTAGTGGCGGCGAAAACTTTAGACGAATCCTTGTGGTGAGCATCCTAACAACAAACTCCTTCGTGACAACATCTCTAACGGCAACCCAACTTCACCCGACATCAAGCTCGAGTGGACCCCACACATCACAAATTTTAATTGTTATATTTTGACAACAACAATTAGCATGAATATTTGAGATTGAATTGACTATGTTCTTCATAATTTTGTATAAAATAATATCTAAAAATCAAATCTCTTTTATACAATAGTCTCTCGTGTGGTTGGAAAATAGGTTTTTAGATATAAATGGCCCATGAAAATCTCTCCATCATCCAATAACTTCAAATTCTTGTGACTTATTTCAATTGATTTATTCACGATAAGTTTTTGAACTTATTTCTTTAAATTTAATCTACTTTCTAAGACACAAAAATGTCAAACATGGTGATTTATATAAAAAAAAGTAATGCACATTATTATATATTTATATCCACATAATTTTATACTTTATATTATGTGAAATTGTAAAAAAATGTTATTATTTAATACATTATATATTTATATAGATATAACTTATAATATAAAATAATTAATTAATACAAAAATCACATGACATCACATCTAAAGGGTGCACAAATAATAATGCATTCGTAAATTTATTATTAACAACATATTTCGCGATGGTTGAATTCATTCATTGAAGACCGAACCAGAGAAAACCCTAGCTTTCGTTCGTCCTCTACGATCCCCCGAGGTACTCACTTCCCAATTCTTAATTCTTTTGCCCAGACGCGACCTTTTATAATATGATTCTTCGCTTGTGTTTTTTAGGGTTTGAAACTTCCTCTTATCTCTTTTCTGGTGTTTTCTGATGACGCTCTGATTTTGTTTATTTCTTTTTCGTTGTGTTTGGAACGATTAGCATCTCCAAATGTTCAAGAACACATTCCAGTCTGGTTTTCTCTCCATCCTGTACAGCCTGGGGTATGTGACGTACTCTTAATGCTAGGTTTCTGTCATCTCCAACGATTAGCTTTGAATTTTTTCGCTTTTGGGTTTTCGTAGGAGCAAGCCCTTGCAGATATGGGAGAAAGAGGGTGAGCACTCAGCTTTTATTTGTTTTTTTTTTTCTGTCTTGACGCCTAATGTTTTTGAGCATACAACCTGATCCTTGGACTCTGTAGATTTAGTCTCTTTACTACTACTACTTAAGAAGCCTTTATCCCATTATTTAGTATATCTAAGTTTTTTTTTTTTTTTATTTGGCAATATGAACTTCAGGTTAAGTTGTTTTGTAAGGAATTAGTTCATTTCATATTCATTCTTAATAAAGATAAAGGGGAATTAATCAAAATAATTAAGTTTCCCGTCTGTTTTGATTACCATGAGGATGTGGCTTTATAGTTAGAGTCTATAAGAGAATCAAAAAAGAATCAAATCATTCTGTTTTCCTCTGGAAATGTAACAATCTCTATCTAAATTTAGCGTTTTTGTTCACTAATGGGTAACTTAAGCTGCAACATGATTTGGTCTTCTAAACTTTCCATTGAAAGTTGAGCTTTTTGGTACATAAGCTTTTAACTTCTCTTTTTTGAAGAAAGGCTTCCCTAACTAATGACATTGGTCAACTTGTGATCCAGCTGAAGACGTTTGTTTTAGTTTATAAAACTAATTATTTTATCATGCGAAGTTACTCTTTTCTTTTTTCCTCTCTGTTGATTCAGTTATCAACGGTCATGTCAAACGACTGCAAGACGAGGACATACAATCCAACGTCCTAGAAATAGTTGGATCAAATGTGCAGTCAACATACATTACATGCCCAGCAGATCCAGCTGCAACACTTGGTATAAAGCTTCCATACTTAGTTATGATCGTGAAAAATATGAAGAAATATTTTACATTTGAGATCCAAGTGCTGGATGACAAGAATGTGAGGCGGCGTTTCCGAGCTTCTAATTTTCAAGTGTGTAAGTTTTCCCTATCTGCATTAATGCATTTTTTTCATCTTATTTTCTATTCTTTATACTGCTAAGAATGCTTTTAGCATGTACCTGATGTGTTTGATTAAGCATAGTCCTAAAGAGGGCCCTTTATGAAACCCACTATCATTTTAAAATTATGTTCTATCCAGGCCATTCAGGATTTCCTCTGGATAGGGGAGTTGTTTTAAGTTGGAATATGTCAGATGTTATGCTGCAAATTTCATGTCAATGGTAGTCCATATGTTTGCAGCTTTCTTTGAGAACCTCATAAGCAGTGCAAAACATTTTGAACACATTAGTTTCTGTGATTCTGAAATTCAAATAGATTCAATGCTCTTCATATTGAAGCATGGAGATATGATGATTGTTTTACCTACAGAGGACAGTAATCTCTCATATCTAATCACCTTATATCAGACAAGACAAGGAAGCAAATGTGTATAGCCTATCATACAAAGTTTCACTCTTTTTTTTGGGGGGGTGGGGGTTGGGGGGGGGTGTTGGGGCGGGGATATGTCTTAGTACATATTTTGCCATTCATGGTACAGGATATATGTGGTACACAGAATACTATCAAAATTAGACCGGGCAATACCTCATTGTCAGTTTTAGTTCAATAAGATCTAGTTTGATCCTTCCTTAAGAACCCTATAGACCTTTCATCAAAAGGGGAAAGTAAATTATCACTGGCAAAACATGTTGGTATGCCACTTGCTTGCGAATTGTGGAGTAGGAAAGAAAAAATGTTCACACTACACCTGGCATTGAATGTCAATGTAATATGCATTTTTGATATTTTGCAGTTTTACGTAGTTTGTGACATTGAAGGGTACTAGCTTTACAATGCGCTTTTTTTTTTGCATTGCATTCTTGTTGACTTGACATTTATATGTTAGACAAGATATAAAATTCTCTTCTGGGGTGTCAACGGAGCTCAAACTTTAGTTTTTGAGTACAATTGTATTTCAGGTTTGTTATTCTTGCACAAGTAATTGAATAATATTTGATTGAATAACAGTACGTGGAAAAAATTAATTCTCCCCTTTTATGTGAACCTAATAGGAACCAAACCAATAGAGCAACCATGCGGGCAGTTAAAAAAAAAAACTCTTAAAACAACAACAAACAACAACATATCCAGCCTTTATCCCACTATGTGGGGTCGGCTACATGAATTCTAGACTTCCATGTATTTTTGTCTTTTGTCATATCCTCATTTAGATCTATATATTTCATATCAAATTTTAATGTCTCTCCCAAAGTCTTATTGGGTCTACCTCTACCTCTTTTTGTGACTAATTGTTCCATTTCATCAACTCTCCTCACAGGAGCGTCTCTTAGTCTCCTTCTCACATAACCAAACCATCTTAGTCTAGTCTCTCTCATCTTCTCCTCGATTGGCACTACTCCTACCTTATTACGAATAACTTCATTTCTAATTTTATCCTTTCTTGTATGTCTGCACATCCATCTTAACATCCTCATCTCCACTACACTCGTCTTTTGCTCATGTTGGTATTTGATTGCCCAACATTCTGAGCCATACAGCAAGACTAGTCTTATAGCTGTCCTATAAAATTTTCTTTTCAATTTTAATGGGATTTTACCATCACATAACACCCCCGATGCATTTCTCTATTTTAGCCAACCTACCTTAATTTTATGTGCAACATCCTCGTGGATTTCTCCATCTTTTTGAATCACTGATCTCAAATATCGAAAATGGTCTTTTCTTTGTAAGATTTGGTCTTCTAATTTTATTATAACATCATCCACTCTTGCATTTTTACTAAATTTGCATTCCATATATTCTGTTTTCTTTCTACTTAATTTAAATCCCTTAGATTCTAAATTGTTTCTCCACTTAAAAAAAAAAAACTCTTAAAAATAGCAAATAAATCCTAGCAACTACATGCATAAAAACACAATCAATTTTATGTAAAAAGCCTATTATGGCACCCTATGAGCAATAAAAGGGGTAATAAGCTTATAATAGTTGTTAAGAGATATTTTACAAGTTGTTAGAAGTAAATGGGTGTTATTAGGAATCAGTTAACAGCTAGCTAAGG
Organism: Diospyros lotus; assembly: GCF_014633365.1. Lineage (NCBI taxonomy): Eukaryota > Viridiplantae > Streptophyta > Magnoliopsida > Ericales > Ebenaceae > Diospyros > Diospyros lotus. The sequence continues at coordinate 40,163,160 of NC_068350.1, read as the reverse complement.
CCTATATAAAGACTACTTGTAAGAGATTGGATATGATATGTGTGAAATGAAAGTGAATTTCCTATCTTCCTAATTTCTCTATCCCCCTCACATTTCTTCTGTAATTCCTCTCTTCTATTGAATTCTTCTCCCTCCTTCAATTCTTCAGATCTAACTCTCTCAATTCCTTCTTAAACCTGTTATGAACCCTAGGTTCATGACAAATGGTATCAGAGCGGTCATCCTTGGTTGTGTCTTCCGTAAGGTCGTTTAGCTCTCAGCAGCAAGGTAGGTTGTAATCTTAGAAGGTATATTAGATGGTTCCGACAATGTTTCTGAAGACTCCATTGAGGTGGTTCGATGAGTCTGGAGAATTCAACAGAGCAGGCGAATCATAGGAAGCTACGTCATAGGAGCCAACAACTGCAGTAGAACCGATGATCAATGATTGAGATTAGATCTGGAGGTTGCTGATCCATAGCGATCAATTGCAGTGATTTCCAGTGAAAGAAGGTTTAGGCGATAATCAGAGTGCGTAGGAGAGAAGACGAGGCAGGGGCAACCCCTAGAGTTGATCCTTAGCCTTTGGTTTCTTCTTTTGGTGCCAGTCCGACTATTTTGGTGAATTTGGCGTTCTAGATAGAGCAGCAACTAGAAAATTTTCGGTTGAATCTCGAAATTGATTTTCAAATGCTAGGCAACATAAATCGATCAATTGTTAGGCGATCCTTAGCGGCAATGGAATTAACGAAACTTTTAGGAGGCGATTCTAGAAATAGTAGAGAGTTGACAGAGCGAAGATCCAACTTTGTTATTGATCTCTGACGGTGATTGATGTTGGTGATCAAGTGAAGCATTTTTGGTAAATTATGAGATCGAGCTAGTGGTCTCGACCAGTGGACGGTGATTGGGTGGGTCACGGTTGTCGCAAATCAGGATTGACGGCGGATAGGTTGGGATTCCGATTTGAATTGGAAGGTGTCTGCTAAGCGGTAATTAGGCTCGGAGTTCGGGAGAAGGACTTCGACGGCGATTGAGCTAAGAGAATTCCAATCGGTTTTTGGATATTGCTGTCAACGTGGTTAATTTCCAACAAGCGAGCAACCGCATGTTTGAATTGGGAAGGCGAAGCAAGTTAGCCAATTGGAATTTTTGTTTCATTTTTTAGAGGCGAGCATACCAAGTGTTCCGACGGTAATTCCGTGTGCGTTGAGGCAATTTGAATTCAGAACCGATTAGTTCATAGAAGGGAAGTGTGGGATTTAGGAATGTACAAAACTCCTACTCCTTGGTCTTTGCAGTGTTCTGTTGGTGAGAAGTCGACCATGGGGAGCAATTCATGCATGAGACAAATGGAGTCTCAAGGGCAGCAAAAGAAGGCTACATTTTCAGCTAGAAACAACAGGAAACATGAGGAGTTTGGCCAGAAGCCCTAGGCATGGGAAAAGAAGTTGGAGAAGGGGATCAACTAATTGGACAAGGAAACAAAAAGTGTGGTACATGATATGAGCAAGGAATTCGGCCACATGTTACATGAGCAATTGCAAGAGTTTGTGATGATACTAACTAAAAAGTATCATTACAGCTTCCCCACGAAATCTTTCGATGATTATCGCAGAAGTTTTAACAAAGAGGACTTCCTTAAAATGGAGCAGCCCAAGGAGAAAGCAAGACGGTGAGGAGCAGATTCACTGCCTATTTCCAATGTGGAGTGGAAGAAGTATACCGATTTTAGCAGAATTATCAAGGAGGAATGCAACATTAGTGATGATATTGGTGGTGAATGGCATTATCCAAAGGGAATCTGTGATGAACAGATTGATATGGCAGCAAAGGCAAAGGGACAACTTGATATTGTTGAAAAAGAAGTTCATTCCAGCAAACACAAGGAAAAAGGAGTTGCTGAATTGTTTGCATGGAATCAGGAGGTTCTGACCAAAAATTCAGTCAATATTAAGGAAGTTGGTGCTGAAACGGAAGCGAACTTATCAATGGTAAACTCAGGATTCTGAAGAAGAAAGAAGATTGGATGGAGAGATCTGTGTAGACCACACTTTACAAGAACTGGAAGCTGATGATTCAGGTGATAATCAGTCTATACAACAGATTGGAGGTGAGAACTACTATGTAGATGGCTTCCATACATCTGATGGTCCAGACAGGGATATTGTTTCATCAGATAATTTGACTGTAAGTCAAGTTGGGAAAAAGGATTGGGATGGGGGCCATATGGCAGCCACTGAGGAACCATTGGCTGGGATTGAAATTGCAGCATCTCCTAATTCTACTTCGCCATTGCTGTATTTTCAGGATGCTGCTGGTAGTTTTGCAGTAGAACATGGCAGTGGGCTGGATGGAAATGCAATAATTGCAGCTAGGGATATGTGCTTACCTTACTTGTATGGGACTGGGATGAACTATTAAAGGAAGTCACAGACATAGTTAATTCTTCCTAGACTCCAAGTTTCAACTGTTAACCATATCAGACCGGGTGTGGCTGATCATGTTCTTCAATGCAAGACTGAATTAGATTGGACAGCCATAGAAGGAGGTGGTTGTATTGGGCTTGAATTCGATAAAGTTTCTCATATGGAAGTTTTGGGGCAACTTAGGCCTAGGATTGATCTTGGGCACTTAAGAATGAGGAAGAAGAAGAGGACTAGAAGGAGAAAGAAAAAAAAGGAAGATAAATCAGATAGAAAAGGTGGGAATTGGATGAAGCAACGGCTACTTACTGCAAGTTCTTGGGGACAAGAACTCTCTCAAGGAGAGGAGAATTGTCATGACCCAAGAAGCAATAAAGGGGTAATATGGTAATAAGCTTATAATAGTAGTTAAGAGATATTAGGAATGGGTGCTATTAGGAATCAATTAACAACTAGCTAAGGCCTATATAAAGGCTACATGTAAGAGATTGGATATGATATGTGCGAAATAAAACTGAACTTCCTATCTTCCTAATTTCTCTATCCCTCTCTCGTTTCTTCTCTAATTCCTCTCCCTCTTCTACTGAATTGTTCCCCCTCCTTCAATTCTTTAGATCTAACTCTCTCAATTCCTTCCCAATTACTTCTTAAACCTGTTATAAACCCTAGGTTCATGACAGACAAGAAGTCAAAAACCATGGAACTACAGTCCAACAAATCTTAATTATCAAAACAAAATAAAAATACAAGAATCTTATCTGCCTAAAACAAGAGGCATACAACTATAACAATTATCAAGAAAACTACTTTCTTGGAAACCAAACAATTCTCATGAGAGTTAGTGGAGAAATCTCACTAAAATAGAGGTTCAGTGAACTATACCAAAAAACTCATGACAGGGATATTTAAATTTAATCTCCATCTTTTTTATTGTAGAGCAATGAGGTGTGCACATGGTGATCAAATTTTAGTCAAATCAGATCGTGATTCAACCTCTAAACACTCTGTTGATCAAACCTTGGATGACACTTTTAAATATAGATTTTTCTAGAAATTTTCTTCCTCTTTGCGGTGGCTCCAAATTTCTTTTTCTCCCTCACTCTACCCTTAAGGTAAGGGTTAGAACTCTTTTAAGCCTCATTTAAAATGACCCAAAAAGCCATTGTCCTCCATGTGGGCTTTATAAATATCATACATACTTCACTTTAAAAGTGATACTGTGTCATTCTTCATTGGCTTTCACACTTCCAAAAGCAAGTCTCAAAACTGGAATTGCCTTGTAGATATGTCATGATCAGCTTAATTGCATTCCAATGCTCTCTTTTTTGATTAAACAGAAAGCAACTAAGAACAATTGCATGGCTGTGTGGCCTCATGTAACTTGGCATACGCCAACCCTCCTGTTAAGCCATGTAAAACCCTTTCCATGTCTTCCTTCTCTTTATTTTGTAGAAGGCCTCTGCTTTATGCTCAACTTAAAGTGAGTAGTGAGAGGAGAACTGACTGTTGGTTTTGTTCCTATTGAATGTCAAGCCCATATGGTGTTTGTAAAGCACACATGGGAGACAATGTCTATTTTGGTCATTTTCCATGGGACTAATATAAAAAGGGTTCTAATGCTTGCCTTGTGTATATAAAGCAAGGAAGAAAATTTGAAGCAACCACCTAGAGGAATTTCCAGAAAGAGTTGTCCAGTTCTTCATCAAGGTGTTTAGAGGTTGATTTATGGTCTGATTTGGCTGAAATTTGATCTTCATGTTCGGTATTACAGATCTACAATTTGATGAATGGAGACCATACTGGAGATCTTTGTCTTCTACTTCTAGCTAGATAAGGCTCCTGTATTTCCATTTTATTTTTGTAATTTCACATGTTCTATCCAGTGCCTTTGGGAGGTTTTTCCGCATAAATTGTTTGCGTTTATGGATGTGTTGTGGTGATTTATTTGCTGTTTTTGAGGGTATGTTTATTGCCCATATTGCTGTTTTATTTGTTTGGTGCCTATTAGGTTTACATAGGAGGAGATAATTATTTTTCCACTGTATCATTATTTAACACGATGCTCTGCAGTTAGTTGTTTGTGTTCTATTTTCTTCTCTGTTAAATTGTTTTTATACACGTGAGCCTTCTGCGACTTAATGGAATATTGGGCCAAATTTGGTCATGCAAAAGCTTTTCACATTTACTCTTTTCATGTGAAAATCTCAAATGAATAATGAATTCTTTTTTGTTTTAAGTGTTAGGGAAACTCCCCCCCCCCCCCCCCCCCCCTTCCCCCAAAATCTTATTTATTATAATAATATCAGATAGTAAAGCTTTTATTGATTAGGCATCCTGTTATTTTCTGGTGGATCAGAAATTTAAAGGAGTATATATTATATATAAAGGTGGGGGGTTATTATTATTTTGTTGGGGGGATTGATTGTGATATATAAACAATACAAGGTCTTCAATGTACTCCTTTCTCTTCTCCGTGCTCTCCACTGAGAATCATAAATCTTATGTAGGCTGTGACTCGTGTGAAACCATTTATATGCACGATGCCCTTGAAGTTGGATGAGGGATGGAATCAAATTCAGTTGAATCTTGCTGATTTTACTAGACGAGCTTATGGAACCAACTATGTGGAGACATTGCTAGTTCAGGTCCATGCAAACTGCCGGCTTAGAAGGATATATTTTGCTGACCGCCTTTATTCAGAAGAGGAACTCCCGCCAGAATTCAAATTATACCTTCCAATGCAGCAGGTTTGACCACCCAGGGCCCGTTTAGTTATTACGCATTTTCTGTATCAACAAGTGGCCTTTCAATCTCATGCATCCTCAATTTTTTGGTTGCAGAAAGGTTGATGCTTTGGAAGAATATTCGTGAGACTCAAGTTCTGGAGTTGTCATCATACTCTCATCTTCTACCAGTTGATTTACGTCTGTAATATTTCACAGCTAATGCCAGAAGTGAACTCTTTAGAAAAGACATGTTCGGTGTTAACCTTGGGTGCTGAGCCCATATGAAGGATATGCTGCATTTGTTGATTTTGCAATTTGATGTATGGCTCAGCTACAAAAGAGTGGTTGTGGAAGTTAAGTTCTGCCTATATATATATATATATATTTAAAAAATGTTAATTCTGAGTGGTTCCGGGAATATGGGTCTGTCTATTCATGGGTTGCTTGGCTTGGTGAGTGGTGATGGCTTGGTTTGGCTTGCTCCCTCGTCCCATTCTTATTTGGAAAGGCAGATACATCACCTCACTCAATTATGCAGCCCCATCCCCAGCCCCATCCCCACCCCTCTTGGTGTTTATTGTTCGTTTCCATTAAAGCATATAACCTACCTATACGCGTCCAGGTTCAAATGATCTGTGTGCATTGGATGAGCTTTCTCAATGCGCCTGCGCCTGCCTGCACCTGCACCTGCACCTGCACCTGCCTGCCCGGTGTCTTGGATAAAGCAGAAGCAGGCTCTGAAATGAATGATTGATAATAATAGTACAGCTAATTAAACAAATTAAAAGTATTATCAAATAGTAAAATGTTTAATAGTCGTATTCTTTTTGCATGGTTTTAACTTGGCTTGTCCACTCAGTCCTTTTCTTAAAAACAATAAAATAAAAATATCCGTGGAGACAGCTTGACACTGCCAGATTGATTAGTCTGACATGCTTGACTTTTGTAGCAATTTGATCCCATTGGCTATGGTGGTGGGTGCCTACCCTTCCTATCAACTATTTCTATTTGGACTCACTCTTGTAGATTGGCTTAAGTCACCTTTTACTTGTCAAACTCGTCTGGCTTTTATCTTATCTTATGCTTCACACATTAAAAATTTAAATACTGTTAGCCAGTCACTTCAATGGATTCACAAGAATATATATATATATATATATATAACTTGAATTAAGGGATTAACAAGAATATCAAGTCATCTGGCATGCATTTGTGATTGTCTTGTTACGTTGCTCTATGTCATGACGCGAAAGCTGTACTAAATAAAGATAGCGCTGGACTTGAATTTTTTTGGATGTGAACAGAGCTGAAATTATTAGAATTATCTTTACCACTCTCGTGCTCGATTATCTTAGATTAATCAAAAATTTATCAAACCAAATAGAATTAGTTATCTTAGCAAATTTGTCACATCAAAATTGTCTCCAAACCTTTCGAGTCCAGTTATCTCGAATCATGTTCTCCGAGATTATTATGACACGAGAGGAGTTAAATTATGATATTTATCCTTCAAAGCTAAACCAACTGTAGTGTTTGATTCTATGAGAGGCATGTGGAAGGGCAAGGCACCGAAGACTCTGTCAAGTATTTCGTCTGTCGGACATAAATACGACGATGACACTAGGAAGATACTTGTGGCAGCTACCCCTTCCCAGAAGAAGACTCACAGTCTTCACCTAATTTGTAGGTACAATACAAATTATCACTACTAACTATGTACACAATTGGTTTCCCTTCCAATCTAAGGGATTACTTAGTCGAACCAGTCTTGTTTTGGTTGAATACTTCTTCTCTCTTCTCATGTGTCATAGACTCATGGCAAAGGAAGTTGGATCCTTTTTAATTTTGATCTTGCTTGCTTCTGACTCAGTGTTAAGAGCCTGGAAGATTACTTACTTGATCATCTGCTATAAATGAACTTGCCGGAATGGATTCCATTGATTAAAACCCACCAATATATATATATATATATATGCACCAATGATTATTAATAGTATAGTATACCAATTATACAACCAGCTGGAAATAGAATTCTTTAGTTACACTCTGGAACATATACTAATTCATATACAAAAAAGGCAAATATATAGATTCATACATATGTGTGGAAGGAAAGCGCCTGAATCTGGTGGAAGATGGGGATCATCTGATCTGAGAAGAGAAGCCCAACTACTCTGCTAAATTCCATCATAGTAGCCACCAATTGTAATATGGGCTCTGCTCAGGGGCACTCCTCTCACCGCTGAGATTGCTTCGTTCAGCTTAGCAGCATGATGAACCACCTGCTTCATCCTCTGTACGTCACAAATTCAATTTAATTCATAGCGAAAACTCAAAAAAACAGCCATCTTTGATGAACAAATTGAAATAGGTGTAGTGTTGAGATCTGTTTGGAGAGTTGGAACCTTATCGTCTGTGTAGATCTGGAACTGAAGCTTTTGGCTATGGGGAAGCTTGCTTTTCTGGTGGCCTCCAAAGACGACCACCCAAATGGTGGCAGCCGCAGCAGCCACGCCGAAAGAGCAGATGGCTCCAATTCCGTTCAAGCTCCACTTCCACATGTTGGAGGCGGCGGCGGCGACGGCCTCATCTTCTTTGGTGTCTGGATCCAAGTTCAAAGTCTCTTTCTCTGTTTTGGTTTTGTCCTCAAGCTGAGGCACGATCCCCATGCCACCGGACTTGGGGGAGTCCATTTTCATGTCGACGAATTCATTTTCCTTCATTTTCTTGAAGAAAACTTGGGAAACAGTGTCCTGCTCGGCTGTATTCGGACAATTAAGCAGCTTCTCCACTTCAATTGTGTCTACTTGTTTTAATGATTCCCGATCAAGTCTTGGTTCCAGCTGAATCGGAAGAACCGGAACAAGATCAGAATCAGCAGAAGCAGGTGATGGTACTGATGATGGGCATATGAAGTAGTCCATGTCGAAGACGGTGCTTTTGGGATCAGCAGCAGGCCCATATTTTCTCGAGAAAATTTTCTTGCCGCCATCATCATGGACCTGGAGGAATCCCTCGTCAGGGAGGAGTTCCCACTCTTCTTCAAGATCCATCTCGCATGCAAGAAGTTGGAGCTGATGGGTGGGTTTGTTTTGGAACAATTGTTGAGAGAGCTCAAGCTCAAAGAAGGTAGGCTTCCATGATGGGGAGGATCGAATTCATTTAATATAGTAATATCTATGATCTTTTCATGGAGGCTTATCCTTGTGAAAGCTGACAAATTGGGGAAGGTCCAGATGGACCCACCGAGGATGATGAAACCCACTGGAACAGGGCTCTAGTTTGGACATGGATTGATTATTTATATTTATATATTTTTATTGTTCGCCCCAATTCTCTGAATGATTAAAGGTTGCTCTCACATCATTGACAATGTTAAATTAATTAATTAAAAAAAGAAAAACTATGGAGGACGCAATGTGGTAAATATGAACCGCCCCCTGGCCTCGGACATTGAATCTGAAGGTTCTCTGCTTCGTCTATTCTTAGTTAGAGAAAAAAGAAAAGATTCTGATCTTTAATCCCACATGGGAATGGGGGAAGGAGAGAAGAATGACAGTGAAGGTGGGTTGATTGGGACATTTTGACTGTGAGGAAGGCGTTTTCAGAGGATTGATTTTTCATATTGAATACGTACACATCAAAAGAAAAAAAAAAAGGAAAATGAAAGCCCAAATAAGAAGAAGAAGAAGCCACAGCCTGTCAGCTGTCTTTAATATATATATAAATTGGGTGTGGTTGACTGATGGTTGATAAGCAAAGCTACGACACAGCCACCAGCTTTTCATAATTCAGAGGCGTGATTTTTTTTTTTTTTTGGGGGGGAGGGGGGGGTGTGTGTTTGTGTGTGCATTATACACAGACAGGTGTCAACTCTTTGGATTCACGCCACGCGAATATATCAAACTGGAGAGAGAGAGAGAGAGAGAGAGAACGATTGATTGATTTTTACTGTTACATATCACACAGGACATACAGAAGTTGGCTGCAGCAGCTACCTATTCAAAAGTTTCCAAACTAATATACACAGACGCCAGAATTTCTGGAATTCACATACTTCTCCAGAGAACAGCCAACTCAAAACAGGACAAGAACACCAACAGCTTCTGCTGTCAAGTTCACATACTTTAGGGCTAGAGACGAGACATCATCAAGCAATGCAACTCTAGCTAGTTGGGTTAGAGGTGAACAGATGCAATCCAAACTGTGCTTCATAACCACAGCCTACAGCATAGCATCGCCCACTTCACAATCCCAATTTTACATGGTTTGAACTTGACAACATTTTGGAACTTCGGCTCCTTCAGGTTATGATCATCTCAAGGATGAGGGGGAGGTTTCAGCCAGATAGGGAGCATGCCCAGACCCGGGCATTCTTCGCACGCTCAGCAAAGTTCCGGGCCTTGAGTCTTAGCTTCCCGCAAATCATCCTCAAATTGATTATCTGAAGGACAGGACCCAACATTTGGCTTGTCTCTCCAAATATTTCCAAGTTCAGATGTGGTACATGGGATGCCCACAAAGCTCTGAAGCACGATATGACCTTAGGGAATACAGAAATCACCAGCTTTAGACAAAGGTACAGTGCAGAAAATAACAAGTATGGCTCCCTGTTTAACATCTCATTCAGCGATGACCACCTCCTCCATGATCTAATTGCAAACTTTCCACTGCCCATCCAACTTGAAGATTCATCCCTACCAACATACTGAACCGGTTTGAATCCTGGATTCCAGTCAACACGTTAGGATAACACATAATCAGAAGTATGCTAATCATCCCATCAATCATAAGGAACTAGATAAGCACTGCAAGCATTACAAACTACAAGGGCAATGGCAAACTGGAGTTGGGGTTGCTTCACTGTCCAGTGACTTATAGTCATTCTTCTAACAAACGGGATGGACCCGTCAACTCGTTTTATAACATGTCAGAAGTCCTCTACAATGGGTAAAGCAATTACCTGTTATGTTCTCATAGAATTTCACAAGGGACTGGAGATCTTTGGAACCACGAAATTGCATTTTTGATGTTTGGTTGACCAGTAATATTGAAGGCAAGCTATGGATGCCATACCTTGAAAATACGCTGCAATATGACCCAAAAGAAACAGCAAGTAAACAAGATCATGTCCCAAGAAAATATTGCTGTTTAGCCACAATTATGACCTACAGCCAATAAAGACCAACGATGAATAAAAAACCATGCCAGAAAGATAATTCTATAGTTGCAACTTCAAAAATGATAATAAAAATTCCCTCCCCAAGAAACAAAAGACAGAAAGGAAAAAAAAAGAAAAGAAAATTACAATACAACCTAAAAAGCACTTGAGTGTAGTTAAACTAAAAAATGGTGCAACTCACATTAACACGGTGCCAAACACCAGATCAAGATTAAATTCCAGACTTTCAGCGCAACAACAATCTTAATAAAAGATCCTTCAGAATGTTGGCAACAAAAGGATGGTAATGTCATCCTTTCATTATCTTCCGATCCTTAGGCCAAAAAAGAAAAAAGAATTAAGAAAAAGAAAAATCCACCAATTTCCTACCTTGGCATAGCTGAAGAGTACTCAACAGCCAAATGTTTGATTTCAGGAAACATGTATGCCAAGGCTTCAAATGCCAGGCTAGCATCCTGTGAGAACGGACACCATGAGCCATAAAAGAGAACAGAAATGTATGCATTTCCCCTTAGGGACGCCAGGGCTTTATCAAGGTAGTAGCCATCTACCTGAAGGAAACCAAAAGATACTATCAACAAGTTTCTAATAGGAAGTGTTATATTAGTTGGATTAACAGCAAAGCTAAACAGAAAACATATAAATAAGTGAGACAGTTCAATCTGATCCTTCACCTTACTATATAATTTCGGAAATAAAGCAGGTATTTGGAATATAAGACAAAAACAGTGGAATCCAAATATTTGTATTGCAACTTACTTGTGAAGAGTTGAAAGAAAAATGCAATTTTTGTACTTGCATGATTTCAATTGTGTCAGATCTATCTTTCACAAGTCGGTGTTCAAGAAAAGACACGCTAGGTTGAATATTTATAAGATGAATGGAGGTAACTAGAACCCAGAAAATGCCATAGATTAAATTATTGGCAAGCTAAAATTTATGTAGCCAACCACACATAGTGGGATTAAGGCTTGATATGTTGTTGGAGCTAACTAGAATCCCTGGCCATCTCTCTTCAAAATTAATAAGTAGCCTCATCACCCCCATGCCAAGACTGCACTCAGAAGCCCCACCACATTCAAAAAAAAAAAAAAAAAAAGAAAAAAAAAAAAGAGGGAAACCTTTGCAATCCATTGCTGTGAGTGTGAAGCCTGTATTCTCTTTAACCTAGAATTGGCCCTGGTTTAATATTTCTAATCTAAGGGCTGACTAGGAATGGGCTTCTAAGAAGTCACCAGCTGAAGAAGAAAATTGATCTCTAGAAGAGTCCCTAGAGGAAAAGCACAGTCCACTTAATGTGGATGAGGTCTTCAACCCGATTTCCTTTTGGGCCATCATCAAGTCTTGGACCTTTGAGGGTGCAAGTTTTAGTTTCAGGCCCGGAAGCCTGGCTCCTTCCTTGGATCAGGCTCACACATAATCCACCATGTGGCTTTATCTTCACCAAGGGCTTAATCTGCAAAGCCCTCCTTCCCACATCTGCATTTCTGTATCAGTGATCAGAGCAATGCTCTTATCTCGTATACGTCAGTCTCAAGCAACACAATCTCATACCCTTCAATGTCTGTATTTGCATGCCTCTGGCAGCTCAGCCCTGGTATTGCTTACCAATAGCCCCTCTTCAGTGTCAAATTGACAGAGGCAATGCATGAAACCCAAAAAATTGCTGTTCTTCGTAAGCTCAGCTCAATCCAAGACATCTAGGCCGAATCGGTAACCAAATGAATAGAACAAAGACAACAGGCACCCCTTCCAGCCAAGTCACTGCTGGGCCTGGGAGAGTGTTTACCGATGAAAACCACCATAACATTCACTTATCTCCATCAAGACTTCAATTCCCCCACAAACAGATACGTAGGTAGGTATTCTGACCCAAATTGGCTACTCATCATTGGTCCAATAACATCTGCCAATTGAATCGACCACTCTAAATTACCCAATGTTTAACTTTTTTATCTTATTAGCCTCTACCATCAAAGGAAAGATAATTACACAAAATGCCACACATAAGTCCAAAACGTCAAACTCAAAAAGGATCCTCCATTCTTAGAAAGCCATTCCTTCAGAGCCACAGCATCCAGGATAAGTCCAATCTATCCATCAAGAGACGCTAAGAAAGTGGTTTTAACTTTTAAAGAAGCTCTCCAACTCTGCACTAGAATTCAAGCAAATGTTAATGATGTTGCCCTTCTCCCCAAGTCCAGGACCCTAGCTGTTAAGCCAAGAGATCGATTCAACAACTTTGGCAAATGAAGTCCATAGAGCTGTTCTAATCTTACACACCTCACAAGCTACAAACTTATTTCATTTCTTCAGTGATTTAAAAACCATATATTCAGTTGAACCGCATATAAGCTGTTACTAAAATATTGGGTCTTCCTTTATAACTAATACTTTTATTTGATTTATGTCTTTAATGATTTAAGAGCTATACATTCAGTTGAACCGCGTTTGAAATTGTGAACTGTAACCAGGTCAAATTGTGATAATCACAATGGGAACACTAAAAGAATTGCTACATGGTGATAACCATATTCATTTACTGTATGTCATACTGTCTTGTGTGGCCATGGAGGTACCTCATAACAAAATTACCAGACTAATACAACTAATTTGAAGAGTCTAGCGTACTTCCTTCACTACTAGCCACTATACCGTTACAGTCCATACACCCACAAAGACCATGATCACCAAAACAAGCCTCCTCTCAATCTCAACCATGCAATTCATCACTGCCAGTCCTCAGAAGAAAATCAAATTCCTCATAACATAACGCATATAAAAACTTAAATACATATTCAAAGGGAGGAGAGAGAGAAAGAGTGTACCAACTAAACAGAACCCAATGGATCCCATTTGATATGTGAATTTGATTGACCCAAATCAAACACAAAAGAAAAAATCATTACACTGAAGAACAAGATTGAACCCTGACACAAAAGTAAATGACATGTTAGAAGATTTAAACTGTGCTTGCTTGACCCACTAAACCAAATTGATAGAGATTAAAAGTCCAACAATAGAGAGAGTTTAGAGAGAGAAGAAAAATACTAAAGCATTTAAGAATAACAGTTATATGGATGAAAATGCATTGTATAAGGGTTCCTTCAGCACCAGCCTTTTTAGTAGCTTCATTTTCTAGTTATTTATTCATTTATGTATTTTTTGGGGAGAAAGCATGGTGGCGCCAAAAGCATACAAAAATACTTTTTGTTTTTTTCACTATAATAAATAGATCAAATATATTATATGTTTTTATGCAACTATTTTCATAATATATAACAATTCAATTGTTCTAAGGGTGTTACTATTTCTAAATCAGGTCATTATAGAAATGGGTAACAAAAAAAGTTAGCTTTTTTAGTGGTCATAAAACACTCATTATAGCTTTTTCTTTAAGCTAATCTTTCCACTATTACATTTTTAAGTTTAGTCTTGTCACAATAGAAGCTGGTTACCACACCCTGAAATTTTTGGGGTTAAAAGCTATGAAAAAGCCACATCAGTGTGACAAGGGTATGATGCAGGTGGCTGCATTTCTGGCTTATTGGGTGTGCAGGACCAGTGGTTGTGCAGGAACTGCTCAAGCACCATGCAGATGCCACACAGGCAAGGAATGATAATTGGGTGTACTGTATGGCATCTACATAGGAGCATGACACACAGGCGCTATGCAGACAGAATGGGATGACTGGGCAAGCTGTTAGGCCAATTGTATGGCAGATATTTTGTGAAGATCTACATTCTCTAACTACAACAGAATATTCTAGAAGGTTCTAGGTGTCTCCAGGATAGTCTAGGGTTCTTTCGTAGTACGAAAGGTTGGATAGATGAAAGGCTGAGAGACTTCCATATGAAAGAACACATTTGGTGGGACATTGGATCAAGTCAATCTAGGCCATACAATTAGAAGGCGGAGTCCTATAAAGGATCTCCCATGCTTAGTTGTAATCATCCAAGTTCATTCTCCACTTCTCTAATATAAATTTAGTTTGAGAGCTGCTCTCTCTAGAAAGGGTCTTAGGGGAGTTTCTCTCTCTAAAGGGAAGGGTAGCCTTGAGCCTAGCTAGCTTCTAAGGGTGGTTCCAAGGCTGAAACAGAAAGGTTGGGTCCAACACTCGACCTCTGCACGTGGGCATAGCAGGTTAGGCTGACAACGAATGCCGAGCATGTCTTTGGCTAGGTTTAGCACAACTCAGCTCGGGAAACACTCAGGGTGTGACATTGTGCTAAGTCTAAGTAGGTCATGACGAAAAGTTTCAGTTTGTTAATTTGTGCTAGTTTAGTATATGAGAGTCGGTGTTACATAGTAAACTACTTATTTTTAAAGTGGACATTTGACCTTGGTTGACTAAAAAATGGTTTTAGTATAGTAGCAATAAATGTCTAGACGTATGGTTCAGTACAAGCCTCCTTCCATATACATACATATTACTAGAAAAATATAATATTTATAATGATTCCAAAACAGTAATCTTGAAACGCACAAGAATCTAGTAAAATCCTATAAAAATCTCTTGGGGCCCACAGTTCACTAGCACTTCATGCAATTTGCAATCACCAACTTTCTTAGCTATTTGTCTTTTCCAGAGCCCAAGTAAATTTGCGAAAGACCTTTCGATTAGGTGAATTGCCTATTTTCTCCTTGCAATGGAGAACCCCATGGCTCTCATTTAAGAGGGAAGTATTAGATTTTATATAAACAACGCTCAAAGTCAAGACTTGTTTTTTTAGACATTTTCTACCCAAAGAGGGTGAAAATTATAAGTAAATAAACATAACAAAAAAAAAAATGAAGAGGTTCAAGGAAATCTTTTGGGTGTTTTAATGGTGATAATGCATATCATATTAAACAATGTCAATGCAAAATACAACAACAATCACAAGCTTTTATCTCATTGAGTGGGGTCAGTTACATGAATTTTGACTCTCCACCTATCTATTGTCAATGCAAAATCTTGAAAAGAAATGTTTCAATTTTTTAGTAAGATTAGATAACATGAAATAAAAAAAAAAAAAAAAATAGAAAGCCCATGATATGGAAGTCTTTTCTTCTTTGGTTTTATAGGTAGCGGTAGCATCATAGTGACTAATTACTAAATGTCATAAATTTCCATATGAACTGATGATTTTTGGAAAACATATTACTTACTCAATGTTCAACAAAAAATCTTCAAACTTTACAAGGTGTATAAGATATTGTATAATCTTTAAAAAATACAAAATGACAACAAAGTAAAAAAGAAAAGAATCTACATAATGACAATTAAGAAAATTTCCACAAAGAATTTTTATGATTAGTGCAAATGGAACGAGTAGACAAGACTTTTTAACTGGGAAAAAGAAAAAGAAAATACTAGGGAAGTTTCAGCAAAGGATGAGAAGAATTAATGAAGAGTAGCTCAATATGTTTGAATTTCTTCTATAGCCATGCTTTACATTTCATTTTAATTAACATTGCTGTGTTTTTCAAGATGATCTAGCTTCTTGATTTTCAAATTGATTGAATGTGGAAGGCATCAGAACTTTTTGACAACATGACCCTCAACTTGTGAGCAGTATTGTTCTTATGAATGCCATAAAGAATTCCATTTTTCCCTTTCTAGATCATCCATTTTTTTTTCCTTTACAATTAAGTGTCTGCATTGCCCATCTTAATGTGTCTGTGACTGTACCTAGACTGCAAGCAGTTTCATGATTTGCCTAGCTAGTAATATATAAGCATACAATCCAAAATGCCACATACATATTAAAAACTAAATATAGGGAAGAAGAGTGGTCGAAGCCCTAGGTCCAAGTGGCATTGATTCATTGGTTTTTGCAGACCAGCACCCCATGGTGTCGGGGAACAGCTTACCAGTTACCACTTTGGGTAGAGAGCAGATGATGATTGCAAGAAAGGAGAAAGGAGAATGAATTAAGAAAGAATCAACTAAATCAAAAGCTGAGATTGGCCCAGAGTCAAAAGAGGAATACCCCATTCCCAATATTTTAACATATCAGGGATAGCAAAGGACTTTTTTTCCTAATTAAGATGGATAAAAAGATGAGCTACTAAAATTCCAAATTCATCGCCTTACACATCTTAATGATATTAAAATAGAGCATTGAACTTGTGTCATATAACTAACCTAATGCAATATCACATAACACAAAATTAGAATGAGATCAAGATCAGCTGGAAACACATTATGTATCACGATTCGTGAACCTAAGTAACACAAAACTTGCTTTTTCTTGCATCCCATTGCCCAAGGAAAATGACAAGAAGAACAAAAAATAATAATGATAAGCAAGAAGAAGATGTTATGCATTTTCAGTACCAATAAAAATAAACTAAAATTCTAACCTAGAGCTCAGAAATAGAAAAAGTCTTCATCTTCAACTTTTCAAAGAGAAGACCTTTAGTTGATAGAAACAGGAACAGAAGTCGATGAACGAGTTGGAAACCATCCCATATCATAGGAAGAAAAAAACATAAATACGTGATAGGTGGTTGACTAATATTTCTTGACGCTAGAAAGATAGTGAAATGGGGGTACAACAACCAAGTAGGCAGGGTAAGATAAACCTTCAATTCTACAGTAACTACAAAAATAGATAAATAAACACTCACTAAGAAGGTCCAGAGATGGCCCTCTTTTGGGTATTTACTCTCGGTGATTAGATCATAACCTTGTGAAAAGGTTCAGAACTGGCACCTTTGGTAGTTTCTCTTCGTTAAGAATGACAAAGACAACACATTGAAAAGCCAAAGAATAGAACTTCTTCTGACACTAGCAAGACAAACACTTGAAAGAAACACGATCGGCCGCACACCAAATTAAACAATTAAATCCCTAAAACGTAACGTAACTCCTCAATTTAATGGAATCGATGTCAAGAACCAACGTAAAGTGTAAATAAGTAAATACGCATAACACAATAGTTAGTTAAAGAAAGAAAGAAAGAAATCGAAATGAAAAGGGATCTGGGGAAAAGGTGTTTACCTGTAGAGGGGAGATGGAAGAGGGGCAGTGAGGGGAGATGGAGTAGAGGAAGAACAAGGGCGGGCGGGGAGGGCAGATGTCAACGGGCAGCGACGCTGAGGAAACGAATCGCGGCGGTGAAGACGAAATGACGGCGCATAAGCAGAGGCAGACAGATATAGCGAAACGAAAGGAACGCGAAGCCACCGCCATTGGGCTTCTTGGTGCGGGAAAGAAGAAAGAAAGATAAAAAAAAAAAGTAGTAGAAGAAGAAGAAGAAGAAGTAGACAAAAACCAGACCGGACCAACAACGGACAGACAAATGACTCAGACTTGTCGTAGGAGTCGGCGCACAACACTACTACTTCTATGTTATTTAATGTTTAAATTTGACGTTTTTATTAATATTTTTTACCTAATGATATAATACAAAATATAAATGTATAACGTTATTATAAGTATATCAAATTTAAGTGTTTAAATAACTTTTTATTTTAAAATAAAAATTTACATTCATGTTTGTTAAATAAAAATACGATTAATAAGTTACGATTTTATTAGCAAAAGATATCGCCTAAGTAAAATCTTTCTACTTCATTGAATGATGATATCATTGTATTTGAAAAGTATTTATTGTTGAGCCTCATTGTTTGTATAACTTCATATATTAATATAATATTTCATTTTTAAACAATTTTGAGATGTGTCATTATTCATTCAATCGTGTGATGTTGTCGTTGACTCTCCTTCTTTCTTCATTATTTGATGGAGTCGTTGGCTAAAAACACGTTGCATAGTAAGTGATTGACGCATATTGCAATAGGAAGGAAGACGGAGTTTGAGTAAAAAAGAAGGAATAAGGACTAAAGGAAAACAAAATACTATACATTGACTATCAACTAACTAACTAACTGTCTCACGAATATCAACAACTTTTAATATTCTAGCGATTGGATTCTCTGCTCAACAAATCTCTAGACAAAAACAATTAATTCTATTATGATAAAAAGGAGACACTAACAACATTAATAAAACAAAACAAAAACAAACAAAAAAAAAAAGAAAAGGAAGAAGAAGTCATTGATTGGTGATACCTTCCAACTAGTGACTTTTCTTCTTCTTTTGATTTTTCAATTTTTTTGATTTTATTTTTAATTAATTTTAATTTTATATGGTCTAATTAAATAACTTACCTATTAAGTAAGGACTAAAGTTAGCTTTTCTGAATCTACAATGTCGAGTGAAAGGATCGTCACTCAACAGATAAAAGTTACTCTAAAAATAATAAGCAAATCTTCCCCAAGAGCTCACATCAACGAGAAAATTTAGCACCTCGATGTCTGCTCTTCACCACCTAGGGTTGTAGTATATTTTAAGAGTTAAGTTGTTCACCCATTAAAATAGTACGTGAGTTAGGATCAAAATATCATGTGACAGTTCAATCCATATCTAGTGTAGAAGTTAGAATATTGAGAGGACATTTTTCTAATATGACATGATTGGGAAGAATGCACATCTAATGTATCAATTATTAAATATTAAAAATAAAACAATATTATTTTAAATCAAAATCAAAATTAACGATATTAGTTGTTAAAATTAATGAAAGGGTGTACATAAACAAAATTAAAACCACAATAATTTATAAAGCTAATTTTAAAACATAAGAGATGTTTTCATAAACATGTCTTTAGATCACCAAGTTTTGAAATGATGGATACCAATTGAATCCAAATTTAATTGAATTAGGTTTAATTGATTTTTTTTTTTTTTTTTTGTTGATGCACCATTACGAGCGGCCTCCACTGTTCGACCCTATAATATCAATAGAAGATGTAAATCAAATGACTCAACGACCAATTCGATCCCTAGTCCCTCCGCAAACGTGAGCACGACAAGTGATTTTCAACTTTTAGGATCGCTCTGACTATTAATTTTTTTTTCCTGACTAGAGCTCGAATACTGAATTTGAAGGTCCAGAAAACATCTCAAAATGTATTTCCTTTGCCAGCGAAGATATAAATTAGATGACTTAAACGGCCAGTTTGATTTGTTGTTTGGGTTGATCATGATTAATTGCAATTCAAGGTTATATAAAACTTAAACCAAGTTAACCCACAACAATAGTAGAGGAGGAAGGAGGCATTTGATTCTCAATATGATGACACTTCATTATGAGCTCACTTCCTAAGACAATTAATAGGAGGGCCATGTGATGCAAAACACGAAGGCCTTTTGCAGGTACAAGGAGGAGTTTACAATGCCACAGTTTCTAGAAAAGTTGCAACTGCAACTAAATACAACTTTCATTTCAGAAAAAGAATCCCTTTACCCATAAAGGAGAAAAACATTTATCACACATGTATTACTGGGAAGCAAAACAAAGTTTTGATGTCTTCGAGCTTGGACTGCATGAACTAGATGTAGCAATTGGTCTTTAGACTGATGACTGAAGCCCAATGATACCTGCCAAACATGCATCTAACAATTGTCAAGTCTTCAGCATACATTACAGGCAAAGCAGATTTTCAACAGACAATCAATAATCTTTTGTCTCAGCTGATGCTTCTCCTCTCCCTGTTTTATTCATTAACCCTGTTGCATATTTGTGCACAGCAACAGAATGAAGCGTGTCGGTGTCAACCATGCAGTCTTCAGTTTCAGTTCCTCAATTACAGTGGCAGGGGTTTATAGCTAATGCCACTTGGTTTTTTAGTGGAGCAGACATCAAACCATTGGTAGATGTAAATATGCCATTTTACAAAAAACAAGTGCATGGGTCTCCACACTCTGTGACGGTTGGAAGTGTCATTTTTGCAAAAATGCCATATAATTATGTATTAAAAGGAAAAAGAAGAAAGCTGTAAATAGGCATATATAGTTATGTGATAGAACCCTTACACTTCTGATTGAATTTAGTAATAGAACAATAGAAAATTCTTTGATTACAAGGTTTACATTAGTAGGTAAGAACGTATACAAGCAAAGGAAAAACAAAATCAGCCTATTCGAGAGGGCCTTATCTCTCCCACGACTTCTTCCAAAATCTTCCCCCATCCTTTCCCCTCCCCTTTTATATGTAATCCTCATTCCGTTGCAGCCACGTGAGTGGATATTCCTTCCTTAACTGAATTGGACTCTTTTGCCCTTGAGTCATTTTCCCTGGCTGTCCTTGTTGCCCCCCCTTTTTTACACCTCTGATAAGTATGACTAACCGGTGTCCTAACATTACTCCCACCCATGAGACTCACCTTGTTCTCAAGGTGAAACTCAGGGAGGGAATTGATGCAGTATCTGATGATATGGCTCCCAAGTTGCCTCCAAGGGTGGTAACTCCTTTCATTGGATAAGAACATCAAGGCTCCTCAAATTTTTTCCCATGCCCGGCCTTACCCTCAGTAGAAATTTCGACTCCACCTTTATCTCCAGCTTAGCAGTTAGCTGGTCATGGAATTTTGTCATCTCCTGCATTGCTCCTTCAACTTTGCAAAGCTGGGAGACATGAAATACTGAGTGAATAGCACAAGAAGATGGTAGAGACAACTTGTATGCCACCTTCCTAATCCTTTTCTCCACTGCAAAAGACCCATAGAACTTTGGTGATAATTTCTCATTCAACCTAGTAGCCAACATCTTCTGTCAGAAGGGGCAGATTTTCACATAAACCAATTCACCAACCTCGAATTGCATGTCATGCCACCTTTTATCTGCTATATCCTTCATTTAGCCTACACCCACAACAATTGGCCATGCAACTCCTCCAAAACCGAATCATGCCCCAGCAACTGTTGTTTTATTACCAAAACCGTAGTTGTTCCCTTCTCAAATGGCAGCAAGAAGGGAGGTTCACGCCCATAGACTATCAGAAATGGAGTTAACTTTGAGGAAACATGGTAAGAGGTATTATACCAAAATTCAGCTCAAGGAAGCCAATTGCACTACGCCTTTGGCTTGGAGGAAGAAAAACATTTGAGGTACATCTCCAAAGTGTGATTAAGGACCTCTGTTTGGCCATCAAAATGAGGATGGTAGGAGGTGCTTCTATTCAACTGAGTGCCTTGCAACCTGAATAGTTCCTCCTAAAAATGGCTGACAATTTTTTTATCTCTATTGGAAATGATAAGAGTTTGGAACACCATGTAACCAGACAATCTCCTTCACAAAAATCCCTGTTATGCTGGCTATTGTAAATGGGTGTTTTAAAGCAATAAAATGACCATACTTACTTAGTCGATCTACAACCACCAAGATAGAATCCATCCCCACTGATTTTGGCAACCCCTCAATGAAATCCATGGACACATTCTCCAAGATTTGACGAGGAATTGGAAGTTTATCGGGGATTATTACCTTGTTTAAAGTCCTGTAGTCCACACAAAATCTCCAGCCACCATCATTCTTCTTGACTAGCAACACAGGGCTGGAAAATGGGCTAATACTCGACCTAATAAGCCTTGCTACCAACATCTCTTGAACCAGCCTCTCAATCTCATTTTTTTGGAGGTGGGGGTAACAATAAGGTCGTACACTTATCGGAGGGACCCCCGATTGCAACGTGATAACGTGGTCCTGCCTCCGATATGGGGGACGCCCACATGGCTCCTCAAAAACTTCCCTGAAGTCAGCTAACAGCTCTTACAAATTATCAGGGACTGCCACATCCGCTTCTTTAACCTCAGCTGTCAAGCTCCCCAATTCCAGCAACACTCCTCCAATTTCTCGGAATGCCTTCATCATCGACTTCAAATTACCAATGTTTTGTTGAGGCTGGGGTCCCCATGCAGTGCTACGGTCATTCCCCCCACTCTAAATTTCATAACTAATGAGCCCCAGTCCACTTGTGTCTCCCCAAGAGTGGCTAACCATTTCATCTCGAGGATTACATCTAAGCTTCCTAGCTCTAATGGCAGGAAATCCTCAACTACCTCAACATTTTGCAACGATAAGGTCACCCTCTTACACACTCCAGCCCCTTGTATCGCCATGCCCGACCCCATAATCACTCCATAGCCTCCAGTTTGTGTTCGGGTCAGTCCCAATTTCTGCACCAGATCAGCAGCTATGAAGTTATGGGAAGCTCCACTATCAATTAAGACCACCACTTCCTGACCCTCTATTTCCCCATTTACCTTCATGGTTTGTGGAGGTGTTAACCCCACTACCAAATTCAAGGATAGCTCCACCATTTCCCCCACTTTGACTGTGTCTCCCAATTCCTCAGAATTCTCCCCTGTTTCAACTCCCTCTATACCTTCTTCTTCCTTTTCCCTTTCCTCTTCATAAATTACCATCACCTGCAACTCTCTGTTCTTGCATTTGTGCCCAACTGAATACTTCTCATTGCAACAAAAACACAAGCCCTTCGCTTGTTTGGCTTGCAACTCACTCTCACTGAGTCATTTGAAAAGGGGTTGCTCTACTTATCGGCGGCCAAAGACCGGTGTGAGCAGGTGGGGCTAGGCGTCATCGATTTTTGTGACGCCGGTGGAGGAGGCGGAATCACCACTTGCTGGTGATTTGGAGTTAGGGTTGAAGGGGCTTGTCCTCTATTTGGGCCGGGTTCAGAATTGCTTCCACGGATCACCTTATTCCTCTCCTCAATCTGTTGGGCCAGGTCCATCATCTACTCCAACCCAATTGGCCTTAGCACTCTCATCTCGGCCCAGATATCCGGCCTCAACCCATTGATAAAATGGCCCTCTAGCAAGGCCTCTAGCATGTCTTCGAGTGGTGAGGCTAGAGTCTCGAAGCAGAGGCGGTAGTCCTTGACGAACCCTCACTGTCGGAGCATGAGGAACCTCTCTTCCACCGTGCCTTCCTGGGTGGACCTGAATCTACTCCTCAGCATCGCCTTGAGCTCCTCCCAGCTCCTCACCCGTCGTTGCCTTTGCTCCCATTGGAACCAAAAGAGAGCAGCCCCTTCAAAACAAAGAGCTGCGGAGTCCAGCTTCTCCACATCCGTTGATTGATTCAAGGAGAAGTACCTTGCAGCCCTAAAGACCCATCCATCAAGATCGTCTCCCTCAAATACGGGCATCTCAAGGTGCTAACTTCTAACTTCTGACCTCTCGAAGCTCTTGAACCCACCACCTACTTCCCTACTCCTTTCCCCAAGTTCCGGCGTGTCCTCCACGGTGAGGGATGAGTCCACAAGTAGGTTCTCCCCACTTTGCTTTCCCTTTCTCCCCTTTTCCTACTCCCCCCAATTTCTTCATCGGTAAATTAAATTTGTCCAACATCATCGCCATGTTCTTCTCTATATTCTGCACCTTTGGAACTCATTTCTCATTGAATCCAATCCGACCTACAGACCCTCCATCCTCCCTTCAAACTGCTGTTGATAACTCTCCAATCTCCCCTCCAACTCGCCCACTCTCTCAGAGACGATCACCCCCATGGATCAATGCTATGATATCAAAATGATAGAACCCTTACACTTCTAATTGAATTCAGTAATAGAATAGTAGGAAATTCTTTGATTACAAGGTTTACATCAGTAGCTAAGAACGTATACAAGCAAAGCAAAAACAAAATTGGCCTATCCGAGAGGGCCTTATCTCTCCCACGACTTCTTCCAAAATTTTCCCCCATCCTTTCTCTCTCCTTTCCCCTCCCCTTTTATACGTAATCCTCATTTTGTTGCAACAAGTGAGTGGATATTCCCTCCCTAACTGAATTGGACTCTTTTGCCCTTAAGTCATTTTCCCTGGCTGCCTTTGTTGCCCCCCTCCTTTTACGCCTCTGATAAGTATGACTAACAGGGGTCCTAACACTATGTCATGCCATTCATTTCATTTGCATTTTGGGTTCTGACTTTTCTAGGTTCCTACTTTCACTCAATATGAAAACTAAACTGTACATGGAACCAAATGCTAGGAGGAAAAAGGGGTTAAAAAAGCTTAAATTTACCGCATCCAACTCTTCCACCAGCATTTCCTGTTGTCTTGCTAAGTTCATGTCCACCTGTGGCATCAATTGTTATAATCAGATAAAGCCCAATAGGGGTGCTGTAATAGAAATATCAAAATCAAAACCAAAGCATTTAGGACCACAGAGTATCAACATTCTGTTGGTTATTGTGCTGGGAAAAGAAAAGGCAAAACATAACAATTCTTTTTTCTTTAATTTTTTCCAGAATAAAACTCCACTGACAGAGCATGTGACGAGGAGTTAGACGTTATAAAATTTAATATTTGATATATGGATATTTAGCATTTAAATTTATCATCTTTTGTTAAGGTTTTAGATTCTTAAGACTTTATCTTTTAGTTAGTTTTATCTGATATTTATTTTGCTGGGATGATCATAGTTAGGTTAATTATGATTTAGTTAGGATCATATTTCAGTCTATAAATAGGTGTACGAAGTATTCAGAAATTTATGCGTTTGATATTGAATACAGAAATCTCTCTCTCTCACTCCAATTTTCTGCAAAATTTCTATAGTTCACATCAGTATGGCTACAATTTTCTAAGGACATTTTGAATGTTGTATTTTAGTGCCAAACAACGTGTGAACAAAGTGCTACTCTTTTCAATCCTAGAAACATGGAATCAGGTCAAATGGTACTCAAAACATTGGAGCAACAAAAGGACAACATGCCACAAATATGCCAGCTGATAGAATGGCCTAATAGGCTGTTCAGATGGTGTAACAACCCGTTCGTGGGTCCAGGAGATATATATATATATATATATTGGAATGAGATAATTACTTTCTAGAGTATTAATTTGGTGAATTATATGTGATCTTTCTAGGTGATGTACAATGGAAATGGGAAAAGGTCAAAGATTTGACTTAAAAGGAAGTGGGACCCATAATGGTTTAAGGTATGTGTGAAAATGTTGTATAGCGTTGATTTAATGTTTAAGCTAGTATTTGTACATATGGAATTCTCATTTTAGTGTTTTGGGCACCAAGGGCATTTAGGTAATTGTGTGAGGAAGGGTGTATATATATATGAGAGAAAAGGCTCATTTTTGCATGTAAAGGAAAGAAGAGAAGTGAACCGATCGGGAGGGGAAGAAAGAAGGAAGGTAAGGGTTTTCTTCTTTCTCCTTCTCCTTTGATTGATGATGTGCAAAAGGGGTTGGGAGGCTAAGGGTTTCTTCTTTTCCTTTTCTCCCTTCTTGCTAGTTTTGTTGTAGGGAGTGTGAAGTAAAAGGGTTTTGGAAGTCTGTTGGCTCAAGAAGGATCATCAAGAAGGGCTCTTCAAGGCAAGTTCTAGTCCCTCTTATCTCTCTTAAGCTTCTAGCTAGGATGTTTGGGGATTTTGACATGAAAATCCTAGGCTTTCTCAAAAGAAGCTTGTGTGGGAGGGGTATGTAGAAACCATTGTAAATCTCTCATGCTCCTTGTTTTACTTTGTTGGTCTTTCTTGGGTTTCAAAGTAGGGCTAGTGTCACCCTATAAATCCACAAGGAATGATGCCTTTGGGCTAGAGGATGACTTGTGTGTGCTTTTCCCCCATTTGTGTTGCATTGGATGTGTCTCGGGAGGGTTTTTAGCTATTGTCAGTCGACAGTTTGGGAGGAAACAATCGACCGTTTGCAACATCTGTCGACCGTTTTTGTCGAGCAGTTGACTATTTCTGCCCTGTGGCAACCTGCGCATGTTTCACTATTTTGGACATAACTTTTAGTAGAAAACTCTGATTCGAGAATCGTTTATTGCGTTGTAAACTAGACTCGATAGGCTTCGATTTGGCATAGAATTCAAGTAATTTGGATTATTTTTGAGTATTTTCCTCTTGGTTCCAAAACAACTCTAGATGTTCCTGAGGGTGGTTATGCATTCATTGGCATGGCATTGAACCCATTTGTGGGCATGACTTACTTATACATATATGGTCTTGTGCATGTGGTGCTGGCAGACCTAGTCATTGGGTGGGAGCGGATTGTCTTTAAGGGTGTATGTACTCATGAGCATCACCCTAGGAGTGAGCTTTCTGGCCCCAGTGACCATGTGGCTAGTGTGTGATTGTGACCTTGGGTGGGAGCTGAATGTTCTCAAGGGTTGTGGGGCGAGAGGCCCAGCCCTACTAGTGAGCTTTCTGTCCCCAAGTGTCAATGGTGGTTGTGGGTGTTAGACGAGATGCCACGGTACTACTTATGTTACTTACGCACTCAGGGTTATTTGGTATGCATGGCATTGGCTTGATTCCTTAGCTTACATTCTTGTTTTATTGAGTTGCTAGTGATGGGTTGTTGATATTTCTTTATTCTTGGATCATGCCTTCTTTACTCGTTGTTATACTTGTTGAGCCTTGTGGCTCATTCTTTTCCTTTGCATCATTCCAGGTAAGGGCAAAGACAGGGCAGAGGGCGAGTCTAGCAGGGGCTGATTTTGTGTCTGTAGATGTGTACAGAGCTCACCAGAAGGGAGGTCCTGGGATGTTTTATGGTGTACTACTAGAGTTAGCTAGATTCTCGAGCCTGGGGGTGTATATATGTTTTTGGTGGTTATGACTTGATGTATTGTATGTAAAAGATGTATCTTTGGTTCCGGTTGTATGTGTATGTTTAGCGGTTCCGATATGATATTTCATCTATTTTTCTGTGGCATGTGATAGTGGTGTTTATTAAGTTGCTTTTATATCATTCTACTAATGACCCTCTCACGGATCCTCTATGCTAGTGGGGGCTTCGGGAGGCGGGCCGTTACAGATGGACCCGTAAAAATTCAAATGGATTGGTGAAGAAGGAGAAGAGCCAGGTTCAAAGTTAGCCTGAAATGCATTTGGATGTGGGAATTCATAGAGTTTCATCAAAAAAATGTGCCAATGATGTCCCAAGTTCATTGTCCCTACTGCAGTGATTCTTGGGATATGAGCTTAAAGTTGGTGATAAAATCCTAAAAGATCTTGGTCTATGACTCCATGTGCAAGGATGATATTCAAGGGTATGGCAACCACCGACAGATCATTAAGAAAGCTCTAAAGATTAATGATATGTCTATATTAGAAGTATCTATCAAGTTGGAAAACATCAAATCTTGTAACTATCGTCATTGTAGTTTTTTTATTTTAGATGATGTTATCAGATTATTCATGGATTTTCTCCTGATACTTCAAATTTTATGTAAAGCATGAGCATATTGGTTTATTGCTTATTTATTGTTTCCTTGCGATATAACTTTAGTTTTTGCAATTATTCATGCTTAATAATTTGGCAGACAGATTGTAAGATCTATCTATAAACAGAGGTTAAAGTTAAGGAGATGTCTATTGATCTACAACTTTTAATTTGAGACCGGCCATGGTTAGGAGACATTAATGGCAATGCTGAAGAACCAGTAATTACTATCCACATTCAATGCAAGTCAGAATTTAGAGATAGTGCCAATTCATTATTGAATTCAAGATCCTGACATGTAAACCTCTTTTTCATTTCTAGAGAATACCAGTTCGCTCCTCTGTAAATAACTTATTTTCTTCTATCATTCCTTTATATAATTTTTGAAGTATTAACCAGCAATAACGATTAACAGGATAACATGATCAAATTAATAGTCTTTTAAGATTAATAGATAGAGCTTTCTGTTATGCTCAATCCAAACAATGTTTTCACTGTGCGAATTTAAAAAATTTGAGTAGTATAATGTTAAAATTCCGTACTAGAACCACGAAACTGCCTGGTGTACCATGTCCTCAAAATACATATATGAAAAGTACACATTCCAGTTTATGGCAGATGAGGATGTCGCAATTCTATAAAGTATCATAAGACCTTCTTTTTCATAAATCTTAAGGTTTTGGATTTCAAAGAGTATTCACTAATGCTGATTGGTCAAAATGAGCTAAAAATCTGTAAAAGAGATGTACAATCTCCAGCACATTACCCATCATTTACAACTATTTTGAGGGTGTATTTAAAAACTACAGTCACCGCAGAAAAACAGTTAAAGCAAGGTACAGAAAGGTTTAACAAACTGTGAACAAGCTATTTCCCAAAAAGTGCCTCCTAGTAAACTCACATTCATTTCTGTTGTGTGATGTAAAATTTCCTAAGTGCCATCATAGGTGGAGTAATTTGAAACTGCCATTCAAATCTCGTTCTTTTACAATGCCAAGACAGCTTAAATACGCTCCACGGTCATAACTTTTGCTTGGATCACACTTTAGCCTCTAATTTTGTTAAACTCACAGTGAACTTTCGATGGTTTTACTCACACACCATAACGGCCCAAATATGAAACTCTGTTTGAATTTCTAACAGAAAAATGTTACACATAGCTCACAAAATGTAATTGTGACTAAATTATGAGGGAAAAGTACAATTTGAGTAGAAGTATAATGGTGCAAAGAA
Organism: Diospyros lotus; assembly: GCF_014633365.1. NCBI lineage: Eukaryota > Viridiplantae > Streptophyta > Magnoliopsida > Ericales > Ebenaceae > Diospyros > Diospyros lotus. The sequence continues at coordinate 40,134,573 of NC_068350.1, read as the reverse complement.
TGCCTAATCCCAGAAAAAATTATGCCTTCTGCCACCATGTGACCTGTATGCAATATTCTTTTGTTACGGTTTCAAATGGAAATGACCTAATATAGCGCAAGACTGTAACTGCAGGAGTTTGTCCATAAGTTTAAATAAGTTAGGGGCAAAGTGGGATTTGGTAAAAGCAAAGCAGTACAAATGGATTTAGTCCATAAAAAGATTTTTCTCCAATTAGATTTTTACCCAAGACCAAAACATGCTCAACTTTACATCTCTCAACACAGTTTGAAGATGGAAATGATTAATAATCAGTTTCAAGAACCAAACCTCTTCCAAGATCATCAGGATCTGCATGGACAACAACTGCCCTCCCCAGTATGGAATGCTGTCCACTCAGTGGAATCTGAAAAGTTTAGAAACAGGTAGCGATGATTGTAAATCTTATGATGCAATTCCATCCAACTGAAAATTATTCATGGAATTAAAAAATATAAATTAATTTCTGCAAATGATATTTGAAACAGCATCAGTTTGCTAGAGATTAAATTGTTATATAATTGAAACTACACCATTTTTGTGTCCCAAAGCATTTGAAACTATGCCATTTCTTTTTATAATTGAAGCAGATAAAAACTCAATGAAAGTATGTCGTTTTTCTTTTGTTAATCATCCCCAAAAGGATGGTTTTGTTTAAGGCCACACAAATTGCAAATAGGGGAACCTTATTAAGTTGATGCGCCTAACATACCTGCACGTCAATGATTGAAACCTCAGCAACACCTGAAACATTGAAACCAAAGCCAAAGATCAACAAACTAGTCCACTTAAAGGCCTTATCAGTAAGAACTGAAACAGGAACAAGCAGCAGAAATTGAAGACATACCATCTGGACCAGCAACAATATTACCCAAATCTCCTGCGTGGCGCTCCATATCAGAAGGAGCTCCATGGTCTTTCTTCAATGGATTAAAATGAGGTCCTGTTTCCAAGTTATGTCCCATCCCCAACCAACAAGCATATAACCCAACCCATCAATGAAAACATGTTCTTGTATATGTAATTGGAACTTCAATACAACAAAACACTTGCATAGACAAAGGTGTGCCTATCATATGTAGGGATGCAAATGAGTTGAGCCAAGCCGAGCCAATGAAGACTCAGGCTCGTTTATTAAAAATTCACTTGGGCTCGAGCTTGAGTTAAGCTCAAATTTGAGACATGGGGTCATACTCATTTATGTTAAACAAACTTTAAATGAGCTTCAAATAAGCCTTTTAAAGTTATTCATGATATAAACCTACATTCTAAATAAGCCCATATTTAACTTTTGAATTTTGAATAATATAAATAATATGACAAAAAATCCTCAATTATAAAAAAACACGCATTTTTTTTAAACGAGCCTATAATCAAGCATTCAAACAAACTCATTCATGATCTCGAACAAGCCAAGCACCCACAAGCATAAGCTCAACTCATTTACTAACTGAGCTTAAAAATCAAGCTCTGACCGGCTTATTTAGCCAAGTAAACGAGCTTGAACAAAACCAAATCGAGTCGAGTTCCAGGCTCTCCGCAAGTGCCTCTATTAATTTGCAACCGTAATCATACGTAGATTTGAATATGGGCGTGTGAATGTTGTGTCTACATTACAAGGTGTCAATGAATGAATTGAAAGAGAAATAATCGGACCAGTGGAATTGCAGCCGTTGGTGGTGTCGCCGAGGGAGTGAATATGGAAGCCGTGAGGGCCTGGACGGAGCCCGCTTATCCTCCCTTTGACATGGGTAGCTCCTTTACGCAATCACGACAATTACAATTACAATTACAGTTACACAACAAATACAATCTATATCCATAGCATGTGCATGAATATATAGAAGAATCAGCACATGAAGAAAGCGGGAAGGAAGGAGACAGATACTGACACCTCTACTAGGGTCCTGAACAAACTGAAGAGTGCCCCTTATATTGGGGTCGGCCCCTGAGATGACAGCCACCGCTTTCACAGTGCCACCCATTTCCTCTTCCTCCTCCTATTATCCTCTTTTCTCTCCTCCCTCCCTTTCGTTCCTCTCCTTGTGCTTGTAGCTGCTCCAATTTCTACTTCCTTTATCAGTTACATATTACTACAGGTTTGTGATAAACATTAATTTGTAAATATATTTAAGAATTTTATATATTTTTATTGTCATTCAAAATACGTAATAATATATAATTAATTTAGAGCATTAATATGATGTTTTACAAAAATCAATCAAACATCTCATTAAAAATCATTTCATAGTCAATCAAGAATCACTCTAAATTTGCTTAATAATTATTTTAATCTTTGTTATTTTTAAATTTATTCACACTCAAGCCTGAAATCTTTTTTATTGGAATAGCTTAAAGTAGTCTCTAAAACACAAGAGACAAAATAACAAATAATAAAGCGGTATTTAAAGTTAGTTTGTTGCTTTTCTTTTGTTTTAGAAGAATGTAAAGTAAAAATGTGCAATATATCTTATTTTGTTACTTTTTTTAATTATTTTACAGATTCATTATTGATGCAGTACTTTATTTTTATTTTTGGGCTAATGGTGAAATAATATAATTTTTTTGATAAATTTGTAATTTTATTAAATTTTTAAAATTTTGTCAATTAATTTCAAAATACTCAATTTTATATAATTTTATTCAATATAAAAATCGAGTGTGTTCATTTTAATTTGACATGTCATGTAATAATAATATATGTGAGGCTCACATATACACGTAAATAAAATAAAAATAATAATAAACAAATTATGTACAACAAATTATATATATTTTTTACTTTTGTGTACATGCATATTCTACAAATAGTATTATTATATAACACTTGATATGTCAAATTAACATAAACACACTTGATTTTACATGTTAAATAAAATTGCAATCAATCAAGCCAACCTAATTATCAAAATTAAAAAGATTAGATAAAATTATAAATTTACAAAAAAAATTAATTATTTTCATGATTACCCCCCCCCCCCCCCCCCCCCCCTCCCCTCCATTTTTTTTTAAAGGTGGATGAATTAACAAGTAATGAAACTACAAGTAAAGTTTGTATTATAACCCTCTTTCTTGTTTTATACTTAGAAGTAAAATATATCTTCATTTTGTTTGGATATAGAACCGAAAATAATGAATGGGTGATGGAACAAAAAGAAAGAAAGAATTATACCCTTCAATTTGTTCTATTAATGTCGGGTTTTTATAAAAATAATACGAGTAAAAGTTATTATCATTATTTAAATTATTTTTATAAAAATCTATATTTGAAATGAGAAACAATCATGCAATTTGATTTGTGCTAATTCTTATAGTAACTTTTGTGAATCAAAGGCTAATTATGTTGCATACAAACAATTACACATAATGATAGCAAACATTATTAGTGTTTTTATAATCATGGTTTGTCAACAACAAATCATCTTCTTAAAATGGCTTTTAAGGGAAGCAACAAATTTATCATTCTATTTTTCTTTTACGTAATAAGGTCAAAGTCATAAGTCTCAAAAATAAAATATTTAATTTGATGACATATGTGAGAGGAAGAGAGAAAGAGTAGACAAAAAATTATTAGATATGATATAAAATGTAATCACGAATAAAGATGTTTGGAAGTTTAATATACATATAGCCGAATCCATCTAATACGATTAAAACTTACAAATATTATTATTGTATGTTTTTCATTTTTTTTAATAAATTATACCAATCACCCCTTAAGGTCAAGTTTAGTTCAAATGGCCACCTTTTAATTTTTAAAAACTATACTTAATGCCCTTAAGATGTAAAAAGTTATAATCCCCTTGTCAAATTTGAAAAAAATACTTAAAAAAATGTCCTCTCGCTTGTTGTCTCTCTAATTCATTTTCTCCACCAACAACCTTATTTTTCTTTATATTTCTCTTTTTACTCTTATTTCTTTCTTGTTTTTACTCTATCTCACACTAGCACCTAATAACGAATGGATTCGATAATTAAGTTGAACTTATCTATTATTAGGTTATTACAACCATCTATTTATCTCTTAATGTATATTTTTAATCTATTTGTTATTTTTTTTTTCTCTTTTACCCTTATTACAATTTAATCAAATTTATAATACCCCAGAATCATTGTTATTCAACTAGTAATAGTATCGTTAATATATTTTTATTTATTTTTTAAATCATAGAAAGAAAAGAGAAAAATGAGAAAGAAAGAAAAAAAAACACAGATATAATAATTATTTTAATGAGATAAAATTTAAAAAATTGCTATAATTTTCCAAAATGCATTTATTTTTCATTTTATCCAATAAAAAAGAATTAAGGTTTTTTAGTTTAGAAAAAGGTAATGGCGGTGGGGTGAGATGCATGCACGTGACTGTGTGTGTGTATGAATGTATTATTATATGAGTTGGCGGCAAATGGTAGGTCCAGCGGGCACCGTGTTATCTCAGGCAGGCCGATCGCAATTATTGAGAGTGGAATGTGACGATCCTCTTAATATATCTATCCCCCAACCTCTCCATCCTCATGATCTTTCTCCACCGAGTCCACCCCATAAAAGATCTTCTCCATCTCCTCCCCATCCCCCTCTCCACAATCAATCCATCCCCTAATTCTCACAGGGGCAGAGAAAGAGATGAGGGAGGTGATAAGCATTCACATAGGACAGGCTGGGATTCAGGTGGGGAATGCTTGCTGGGAACTCTACTGCCTTGAGCATGGCATTCAACCAGATGGCATCATGCCCAGGTAATTTATTAAGTAAATCTCTGCCTTTCCATATTGCATATGGAGATTTATGTATCCATTGGGGTCTCACTGCAGATGCACACTCCTGCTTCTCCATCATTTTTCTGCTAAATGGGTATTGTAGTTTTTCTTCGTCTGGTCTGAAAACTGTGTCTGTCATGTTCTGTCTTCTTCTTCTTCTTCTTGTTGCCGTGGTTTCTTTGTTGCTCTGCCCTTGCCCTTCAAATTGGGTTGCTTTTCTTTTGTCTGTGCTAAACTCTCAGACTTGAAGTTTGCTGCTTCCCCTTCCCCCTTTCTATTTGGTCTGTAGAAGTTACGCTAAAATATTTTGGCTGTAGTAATTACATCCGATTGATCCATTCTGGAAATTGAGCCTGGATATAGAGACTATTCTTCATGCTTTTAGAACTCTAGTTCTTTATAAGATTGACTTCTTGTTTGTATGGTTATTTTTGGGCGCTGGAAACTTTAAGGGTTGAGCATTATCAGAATCATGTGCTACGCTTGAAAAGTGAGGGATGCCTTTGCTCTTCTGTTGTTTTAACATTCATATTCTCTTTTGTTTGGCCTTCATATATCAATTTTTATTTATCAATCGTTTATTCATACTTGTTTTCATTGTTAATCTATCCCACAAAGAGGACTTTAATGAAATTCACGGGCTCAGTTTCTTTATCCAACTCTTCCTCACAATGTGACCCTGTTTAATATTTTTGTGTTGCTCACTCCGTGTTAACCTCCTCTCTCTCTCTCTCTCTTTTGGCAAGAAGTTTAAAGGCAACTTTTCACAGATCATGTTGACTCTGTCATCGGATGCTCTGAAAATTGAGTAAAAAGGGTGCTTGGTCGGACCAATCAGTGAATATGGTCCAAACGATCTAATTGAGCTGATTTATATATGCTAGAAAACTAGGATCTGACATTGTATTGTATTGCATTTTATCCTTTTTGCAATGGGGTATTGGATGTCTTAACTTTTTAGCCAAAATCTCTTTGCTGACTTATGGTGATATACATCACTTCTTGCAATGAGTGGTATGATAATGACATAATACATTACCATTGTCATCGTGACCGTTATTTTTGACAGAACTGGACTGTCATTTTTTGTAGTTCATAGTGAGTCTAACTTGTTTGTTCTTACTGAAGCAAAAAACACATGTTTTATTGTTGTCATGTAGAAATGTTAACAGGCCGGAATTGGTAAATTTGAATTATTTTGCTACGTTTGAATCAAGTTAAAAACGTTTTTTTAAGCAAAACAAGTAGATGTTACTTTTGCGTTTTCAAATTATTGATGCTATTCAAGCGGATGTTATTCTCTTGTCTTATTTAAGCAATTGTTACAATTGCCTCATGGTCCTAAGAGGTTTATCTTATATGCTTGCAGTGACACCTCGGTAGGTGTTTCCAAAGATGCCTTCAACACCTTCTTCAGTGAAACCAGTGCTGGAAAGCATGTGCCGAGGGCAATTTATGTTGATCTGGAACCAACTGTGGTTGATGAAGTTAGGACTGGGGCTTATAGGCAACTTTTTCATCCCGAGCAACTTATTTCTGGCAAAGAGGATGCAGCGAATAACTTTGCTAGAGGACATTATACTGGTAATTTTTAATGGCCAATGCAATCCCAGCAATTATAGTTGTTAAACAGTCCACAGCTGGCTGAAACTTAGTTATTCACCTTGTGTGCTGCAGTTGGGAAGGATATCATTGATATATGCCTTGATCGAGTGAGAAAATTATCTGACAATTGCACTGGTTTGCAAGGATTTTTGGTATTTAATGCTGTTGGTGGTGGAACTGGTTCTGGGCTGGGGTCCTTGCTTTTGGAGCGCTTGTCTGTAGATTATGGAAAGAAGTCAAAACTTGGCTTCACCATCTATCCTTCTCCTCAGGTATTTGCTAAAGGTTAAATCAAATAAAATTTGCAGGATGTCAGGATATGTTTTTTGGTTTGAAAAAGGAAATTTGGAGAGTCAAATTGTTCTCCCTAAACTTTCATGCGGCAGGTGTGTGTGTGCACATTTGTGTCTTGGGATCCACACAACAAAGAGGTTTCAACAATACAACTTAGATAAACACTATATATACATAGGGCCCCCATGCCCGTTTATTTATTTATTTATGGAAACACTGTAATCTATATTCATGCCTGGTTATCAAAGATTGAGTTTGACAGTGTTTAGTGAATGCTTTATTAGAAGCGGTTTCTGTGTTCTCCTTACAGAAAAGGCTGCTTTAATTATCCTAAAAATATGTTAGATTTTCACTCTTTAGAATTTCTGTCTATAAATTTTCTGTACATCTGCTTCAGCTGCTAAGTGTAAAAATTTGTACTTTTCTGAGAAAGGCATAAGAAAAAGAGGAAAGAGTATATATGAAAATCCTTGTGTGACAGCTCTATCCTAAATGTCCAGGTCTCAACTGCAGTTGTGGAGCCTTACAACAGTGTCTTGTCCACTCATTCTCTACTTGAGCACACAGATGTTGCTGTGCTCTTGGACAATGAAGCTATTTATGATATATGCAGGAGAGCCTTGGACATCGAGAGGCCGACTTATACCAACTTAAATCGCTTGATCTCTCAAATCATCTCTTCACTTACCACCTCCCTGAGGTTTGATGGTGCCATTAACGTGGACGTTACTGAATTCCAAACTAATCTGGTGCCATATCCTCGTATTCATTTCATGCTGTCATCTTATGCCCCGGTGATCTCAGCTGCAAAAGCTTACCATGAACAACTATCTATTCCCGAGATCACAAATGCTGTGTTTGAGCCCTCAAGTATGATGGCCAAGTGTGACCCAAGGCATGGAAAGTACATGGCATGCTGTTTGATGTATCGCGGAGATGTAGTGCCAAAGGATGTTAATGCTGCTGTAGGCACCATTAAGACGAAAAGAACTGTTCAGTTTGTTGACTGGTGAGTTCTCACATATGACTTGTTTTATACTTATGGACATAGAAATACTTGCACCACAATGATTGTGATGCACATTCATCGTTGCTTTTATTGTTGCATATCAATGGGTTGGGGGTGCTAATTAGTCTATCCATTGTTTCCTATTGGAAACAGTATCGGGTTGATCAGACCTTCATAACATGTTATGCTGATCTAACAAGATACTGTTCTTTTGGGTTTTCACATCTATGGATATGTGAATCTTTTTGATGTTTCACCTTGAAAAAGAAAGAAAGAAATGGAAGGTTATATCAACTGCTAAAATAGCTAGATTGAGCAATGTTGAACAAGCTGGAAAGTAATTATTGTTCCCGGTTCTTCTGATCTCAAAAGTTTTGGTATGCCCATCTGTCAGGTGCCCAACTGGTTTCAAGTGTGGCATCAATTACCAGGCACCTTCAGTGGTACCAGGGGGAGACCTTGCAAAGGTGCAGCGCGCGGTTTGCATGATAAGCAACAACACTGCAGTGGCTGAGGTTTTCTCCCGAATTGACTACAAATTTGATCTCATGTATTCTAAGCGAGCATTTGTCCACTGGTACGTTGGTGAAGGCATGGAAGAAGGTGAATTCTCAGAAGCCCGTGAAGATCTCGCTGCTCTTGAGAAAGACTATGAGGAAGTTGCAGCAGAAGGTGGTGACGATGACGAAGATGAACCAGAAGAGTACTAGATTTACCTTGTTCCACAGTTCTCTATGCCTGTCTCTTCTCATGCCTTGCTCTGTCTTTTGTTGTAATACGTTCTAAAACTATTCCTATAAATGACATTTATGTTGTTCCTTCCTGGTGTTGTTACGGTGGATTTAATCCATCCTCTGCAACAATGTGTTGGTGTATCACAATGAAAATTGAATTATTTTCTCACCCTAAAAGTGTCATTGTATATATTGTAATTTGGTCACTATCTGTTACAAACTTCATTCCACCATTGTTGATTTGATTGAGCTTCAAAAAGTAGAGAGAAGTGGAGTTGTGTGTTACCGGGAATAAGTTTTTAACGATATGCTCTCTCAAGTTGTTGGACGAACAAAACACAAACTAGAAAGAAAGAAGAAAAAGATTTCATAGCCACGGAAACAATCAAAATAGCTCAGCAGAGCAGGGAACACAATGGAGGCAGATCCCAGAAGACTTGAGTAGGATCATGAACAGTTTCCATATATTCCTGCACTCCGTTCATGGCATAGAGTGATGCAGATATCTGTCTTTCCACCTTCATCCGATCAAATTCTGACAACCCGAATCCAGTTGTCTCGCGAGGATCAACATTGCTTGGCAAGCCAATCAATTCTTGATTGAAGGAACAACCCCATGACATGCTAGATAGTGAACAAGCCAACTCAAATTGATCATCTGAGCAACTGCTCAAATCAGGCTTGTATGCATCATCAAACAGCTGGGCATCTTCTATCTTCCCAGAACTGGAAATAGAGTCATCGCCAGTGCTAGCACTGCAACTACCACCACCACTGCCGGTGTTGCTAGGAACGGTGGCAGCGTCAGTTGTGGGGGTTGTTGGGTCGAGAGTTCGTCCCCTGTCACCTCTTTTGCTGTTGAGAAGATCTCTAATCCGGGACGCCAGAGGAGAATCAGCAGAGACGCGATCAACGGTGAAGTTGGTGCGAGTGTTGGATCCACGAAGAAGGCAAGCAGCTTCATCGTAGGCGCGAGCAGCTTCCTCAGCCGTCTCAAATGTGCCAAGCCACATCCTTATCTTCTGTGTGGTGTCTTTGATCTCAGCTACCCATCTCCCGGAAGGCCTTTGTCTCACCCCAACAAACTTGCCATTGCCACTGCTGCCTCTGCTTCTGCCCTTGAATTTCTTCACTTTGCTAACTGGGATTGCTCCTTTCTGCTGCTGCCGTTGAAATTGAATTTCCATTGAGAGAGTTGGCTGAAATAAGCTTACTGAAGAGAAGAGGAGAGAATTATGGGTTTGGTACTGATACAAAGCAAGAAGAGAAAGATTAGCAAGTCTTCTAGCTCTCTATACTGCTATTGCAAGACTTGTCTACATGCCTTTGTTTCGTTTGTCCATGGGGTATTATACACACACACACACACACACATATGAATTGAAGGACTGAGTTTCCTATATATATATAGATATATAGATACGATAAGAAGTAAGTTGCCCTTGTTCAGGTTGTGGTGGTTGTGTTTGTATTTGTTGGTATATTCTATGCACATCTTTTTCCAAGTTTGACATAGTGTAACCTTCAAAGGTGACCAATTCTGCTGTAGATGATGCATTATATTCCCTTATCTCAACTCCTATAGAAAATGATGGAATTCATTAGTATACATGCACCAGAAAGTTAAGATCTCACACCACTCAAGATGCTAGCAACTAATTCTTTTTATAATTGAAACTTAAAATCTAAAATTTAAATATAATACATAGCGGTTGATTGAGTCATCACTCGTTATATAATTTATAATTTTGAAACTGACAATTAATAATGATGTGCCCCAAATAACTCATAGTTCTAAAAGTAAAAGATAATATTATATTTTGATACTAGTGATTCACTCAAATTTTCCTATTAACTCAACAAAAATATCATATTTTGTATTTGAAAATAACAATGCTTTGATAGAAGAAGGGTTTAAAGACTTCACATTTGTTGTCACCTCCCTGTTTCTAACTAGGTCAAAGTTGAGATGGGAATGTTGTGACTTGAGAGGGCACAAGCGGCTGCCACTTGGAGGCATGCTGATAAATTGATAATCCTCTAGTCTAGATGATCCAAAAACTAGGGTTAAACCTATGTATCCTATGTTTGTTTCTAATTAACCTTTACTTGCATCACCAGACAAGGCAAGGCAGCATCCATGTCTCCGTCCTTTTGTAATACATGGCTATATATATTTATATTTTATATATAATAATAATATAAATAATAGCTTTTCCAAGCTCCAAGAGAGAGAATGTATAGAAAAGAAATTTATACATTAAAAATTAAATTAACAATTACGTAAGAGAATGCGTTATAATTGAGACAGATATTAAAGAATGTATAATTGTATAGTGTTTGAAAATACAAAAATATGGAGTCGTTGGGCTATATATATATATATATATAACATCAAGTTGAGCTTTAGCTAATTAATTAATGAATTGAAGATCATAATCATGGGCATATACGTGTAAGGGTGGGTCTAATTATAATTAATGAGCAATTTGCAAATCTCAAAACTTCCTTCTTGTTGGAATCAATCTATTTTTGTTATTGTTTTCGTTTCTGCTGGATGTGTTAGGTTTAGAAGGCAGCAAATGCTTGTAACCATGATAAAACCTAATAAAAGGAAAAAGATTTTAACATTATTGAATTCAAAATGAAGCTCGCTAAGCTAAGCATGCTGTCTTTAGCTTTTCTTCCATGGCTTGGCTTGACTTGGCATGGCAAGGCAACCCCCCCTCTTGTGCATTATTCAATGAAGCTCTCTAGACTCTTCAGCCTGCCTCGACTTTGCCATATAATCAATCACATACCAAAGAGTTGACTCTTTCATGATAGAGACAAAGGAAACAAGATCATATTCAATACCGGATTGAGACCTTTAGATACTTCAAAATTGAATTGTCCAATACAGTCCACCAAAGGCCAAAAGTAAACTAACTAAGCGGCAGAAGGGTAATGGAAAAAAACAACCGAAACAAATGAAGGTAATCAATCTCTCAAATCCCAGTTCATCAAATACTCACACACACACACACGAACAACTCCAATGATTGAACCAGAGAACCACACCAAACTAAACAAGGATGAAGCAAATATACGTAACAGGATCAATCCAAGTTATCCCCTCCTTCACTGCCATTCCACTCGTAAACAAACACTTGTACACATATAAATAAACTATTGAATAACGAGAAATACCACTAACTTAAGAAAAATATGAACTACCAATAATGGGGACGATCAATGGTATCCTTAAATATAATCAATCAGTTAGCAGTAATTGAAACATGGTCTGGAGAATGAACATAAAGGTATATTATATCAACCCAACAAAATTCTCATAAAACCAAACAAAATCATCTTGTGCTGCGAGCTTCTCCACTCCGACCCAAACACCCACTTCTCAACGGTTGGCCTTGGCAACCCTCTCGATCTCATCTTTCTTCTTAATCGCATAACTGTAATGCAAGAAAATGAAAACGTCAACATTGCTTGCAAAATAAAATCCAAAGAGACATACCTTACTGGAGAGAATAACAGACTGGACGTGGAAATGAGAAGTATCAGCAAGACAATTAGAACAGCAGACCTTGGAAATCATGTGCAGAACCAGGTCCATAATTACCTATTGGAAGACCCCTTGGCCGCATTGATGAGTTCATCAGCAAGGCATTCAGCTATGGTCTTTATGTTCCTGAAAGCACTTTCTCGGGCACCCGTTGTCAGCAGATAGATAGCTTGGTTAACACGGCGCAGTGGGGAAATATCAACAGCTTGACGCCTCACAACACCAGCAGACCCAATTCGAGTTGCATCTTCTCTTGGTCCACTATGTTACAAGAAACAAAATCATAACATCAAAAGCAGAATATAAAACTACAAAATTGCTTGCAATGACCCAAGTCAATGGCACCCTAAACGTAATTACAAAATTTTAGGAAACAAGAAAACAATCTGTGTCGTCTCTGTGCCATGCATCAAATGGTCTCAGTGTCTTCAATTATTTTCAATTCCAAGAACAATGAAACCTTTCAAAACACCTTTTCAATTTTGTATTAGAATAATTTCTGAAATTAGCATACAACTTTTCAGTAAAACTGGAGTGCCTTGAGACAAATTTGCTGAAAACAACTAAACAAACTCATTCTCCCAAGTTTGCTGGGCTTGGAACAAGAAAACAGTTAAAACACTGTATCCTAAGGACCATCAAAGTAAAACCAATCTTTGAAGACCTTATATTTTTACAGAAAAGCATCCAGATAACATAAATCAAATTCGGGTACCTGTTAATAACAGCATCAACAATAACTTGAATGGGGTTTTGGTCAGTCAGCAAATGGATAATTTCCATAGCATGTTTGACGATCCTAACTGCCATAAGCTTCTTTCCATTGTTCCTTCCATGCATCATGAGAGAATTTGTTAGCCTCTCAACGATGGGACACTGCGATTTTCGGAAGCGCTTGACTGAATATCTCCCGGCAGTATGAGGTACATAAGTAGCATGCTTTGCTGGGTTCACCGCAATATAATCTGTTACGGAGATGTCATTGACCTGTATAGAAATACCACCATAAATAATTTTAAAAACTACCCTTGGTATGCTGATAAGATCTATGCTGCTGGTTTTTAACTATTAAATGACTAAAAAACCCAGAGAAGCCTCTCTAAGTGAGCAGTACTTCGCCTAACCATACCATCAAGCAGTAACAAAAATGGCACACTTGTTTGGGTCTATACAGTAAGTTCTGATTCACAACCCCCCCCCCCCCCCCAAATCCCATTGATTGCAAAGATGTAGGGACAATAGCTATCTGGATGATTCTGGAGAAATTTATATCATAGATGCAGTACTTATTCACACTGGGAAAAACGTGGTCTTAATGGATACAAGGCAATCATTTTTTAATGATTTTCTAGGAATTCATGCCAACAAAGAGTCTTGCAAAATGGCTATTAACACGCAGCAGGGAAATTTAAATGATCTTACAATGCACGAAAACAATAGAAAGCATACTCTTCCTATAATATCATGCTTGCCCACTCATGGCCTAATCAGTCATGTCAGAACTTCCCAACTTCCCGTAAATAAAACCAAATCTCGCAAGTTATCTTAGAGGGTTAATTTCTGTAACCAAATGCATGAGTTATTTCATTCACGTGTGTGAATTTACAATTTTTAAGGAAAGCCAGAAACGACCCAAATAAAAGTTCTTTGCAAACCCTAAGCGTGAGACGAAAAGTAGTTCACCACTCGCCATTGAAACCACAAATCAATATCAGATAAGAAACATATCGTCGAAAAAGAACAAGGAACGCGGTAGGAACTGCATTAGATTGAGGGGGAGGAGAAAGCAGTACCTGAACTTCTTCGTGGGACCACTTGTTAAATAACTTGACCTCGGTTTGAATGGTAGCAGGTTCACCCGGAGTGATTTGAGCCGCAACTTCCGCCATTGTTGCTTCGATTTGATCCGCTCTGCTTCCACCTATACTCCACATAACACTTCTAGTTACGGATCAGGATGTTAACAAATAAGAAGGAAACGAGAGAAGGATGGATGGGAGAGGCACGCAACCAGGAGGAGATCACAATCACAAACCTCTCTGAGAGTGGGAGATCCGAGTGAGCGAGCGGCCGAAAGCAAACGATAAAACCTGAACCCGCAGTGCATCTTATAGCAATGGGCATTAGGGTTCTTCCTTTCAAACGGGCCGGGTTCATGGCCCACTGGGCTCGTTAGTTAATTATTTTGTTTTGAGAGCAAAACATGAAGAAGTTTTAATCATATTTGTATTTGTTTATAATTTTTTTTGAATTTTTCAACATTTTTTAATGACTTCTTTAGGCATGGTCTATTTATGTATAAACTTTCTCATGGCAAGTTTGTAAATAAAATATATATTTTTTGTATTATGGTATTTTGCGTTTTCAAATATTGCCTTTTGTAGATGAAGTTTTGAATCATGTTTTAAAACTTTTTTTTTTTCAAACAGTAATACTTTAACAATTTATAAAATTTAGGGTTATAATATTACATTATATATTTAGTTATAACTTTTAAGTTAAAATATTAAAACTTTGTCCATAACCATAATCATAATCAATCTAATGATTTAACCCTACTTTTAAGAACTAAAAAAAAGCATATTTAGTAGTAGAATGAATTAACATAATTATTTTAACTTTTAACTCTTTAGGTTGAGATGTCTTTGTTTGTGAGCCTACGGCTCGATCTTACAATTTTTGGTAGATGAGGTAAATCTAAATCTGATCCACAATAACTGTGTAGGGAGTAAATTCGAATCTAAATCGTCCACCACTCCCTATTGACCATTAAGACAATCTCAAAACTTTTAACTCTTTATCTTGATTAAGCATAAAGTAATATTTTTGATAATTTAATATAACGAGTCCAATAAAACCACCATTTGACTCTCTTGGGGTATCATCTAACCTTGAGAAATGATATGTTATTTCTAGTGGACATAAACGTGTGTGAACTCCACCACTTTTTTTGGGACCCACGCCTCCCATAACATTTGTTTGCAAATATTATGTTATTTAACACAAACAAGGTAACAATTTCGATCCCCAATAATACTACTTATATCACATTTAGTATAATATTATTTAATTTCACTATTAACTTAGTCCTCCTCGAAATGAATTTTACCCTCTTCTCTTCACAACAATAACCATTACAATTATTTATTATAAACAAATCTTTAACAAAGTTACATAAAAGCTTTGAATACCTGTAGACGTTGATCCCAAAAACAAATATATTGAACAAAAATTTGGTATTTCCCATTACGCTTAGGCTAATAATTGGGAACTCATAAATTTGAAATTTAATTTTGACAAGGAACTTTTAATTGCACCTGTATCATCCAATCTTACATCATTCCAATGACAATATTCATAACAGGGGGAAAAGTTCAAGATGGAGAACCTATAACTCACTCCATCACAAAAATTATATCATTAGACTAATTAACTTTTATAATTATGTCTTTGAATATTTCGTAAGGGACACCACAAGTCGTGCTTTTAAAGCATTTAATTAACTAATAAAATTTATCATTTAGAGGTTAGCATTATACCATACGGATAGAGAATAATAAACAAACAATCAAAAGGCTACCATAAAATAGCACTCAAAGTAGTAGAAAAGGCACATCTAGTAACGTGTCCTCCTCAATATCGAAACACGGTAAGTACTGACTACTGAGAAGCAAAAGGCATAATCAACAAAATTCTTTTTCCTTACACCATGGAATAAAAAAAAAAAAAACAAAAGTTCAACCCAACCAGAACAAGGTCTCAAAAGCCAAACAAAAACATCATCTTGTGCCACTCACTACTTAACGGTTGGCTTTAGCAACCCTCTCGATCTCATCTTTCTTCTTAATAGCATAGCTGCAAAGACGTGAAAAAAGAAAATGTCAACAACATTGCTTGCAATATCAGATCCCCAAGAGACATACCTTGTGTATTATAGGAGAGAACAACAGACTAAATTAGAACCGAAGACCTTGAGAACCATGTGCAGAACAGAGTCCATAATTACCTATTGGAAGACCCCTTGGCCGCATTGATGAGTTCATCAGCAAGGCATTCAGCTATGGTCTTTATGTTCCTGAAAGCACTTTCTCGGGCACCCGTTGTCAGCAGATAGATAGCTTGGTTAACACGGCGCAGTGGGGAAATATCAACAGCTTGACGCCTCACAACACCAGCAGACCCAATTCGAGTTGCATCTTCTCTTGGTCCACTATGTTACAAGAAACAAAATCATAACATCAAAAGCAGAATATAAAACTACAAAATTGCTTGCAATGACCCAAGTCAATGGTACCCTAAACGTAGTTACAAAATTTTAGGAAACAAGAAAACAATCTGTGTCGTCTCTGTGCCATGCATCAAATGGTCTCAGTGTCTTCAATTATTTTCAATTCCAAAAACAATGAAACCTTTCAAAACACCTTTTCAATTTTGTATTAGAATAATTTCTGAAATTAGCATACAACCTTTCAGTAAAACTGGAGTGCCTTGAGACAAATTTGCTGAAAACAACTAAACAAACTCATTCTCCCAAGTTTGCTGGTCTTGGAACCAGAAAACAGTTAAAACACTGTATGCAAAGGACCATCAAAGTAAAACCAATCTTTGAAGACCTTATTTTTAGTGAAAAACATCCAGATAACATAAATCAAATTCGGGTACCTGTTAATAACAGCATCAACAATAACTTGAATGGGGTTTTGGTCAGTCAGCAAATGGATAATTTCCATAGCATGTTTGACGATCCTAACTGCCATAAGCTTCTTTCCATTGTTCCTTCCATGCATCATGAGAGAATTTGTTAGCCTCTCAACGATGGGACACTGCGATTTCCGGAAGCGCTTGACTGAATATCGTCCGGCAGTATGAGGTACATAAGTAGCATGCTTTGCTGGGTTCACCGCAATATAATCTGTTACGGAGATGTCATTGACCTGTATAGAAATACCACAATAAATAATTTTAAAAACTACCCTTGGTATGCTGATAAGATCTATGCTGCTGGTTTTTAACTATTAGATGACTAAAAAACCCAGAGAAGCCTCTCTAAGTGAGCAGTACTTCGCCTAACCATACCATCAAGCAGTAACAAAAATGGCACACTTGTTTGGGTCTATAACAGTAAGTTCTGATTCACAATCCCCCCCCCCCCAAAATCCCATTGATTGCAAAGATGTAGGGACAATAGCTATCTGGATGATTCTGGAGAAATTTATATCATAGATGCAGTACTTATTCACACTGGGAAAAACGTGGTCTTAATGGATACAAGGCAATCATTTTTTAATGATTTTCGAGGAATTCATGCCAACAAAGAGTCTTGCAAAATGGCTATTAACACGCAGCAGGGAAATTTAAATGATCTTACAATGCACGAAAACAATAGAAAGCATACTCTTCCTATAATAGCATGCTTGCCCACTCAGGGCCGAATCAGTCATGTCAGAACTTCCCAACTTCCCGTAAATAAAACCAAATCTCGCAAGTTATCTTAGAGGGTTAATTTCTGTAACCAAATGCATGAGTTATTTCATTCACGTGTGTGAATTTACAATTTTTAAGGAAAGCCAGAAACGACCCAAATAAAAGTTCTTTGCAAACCCTAAGCGTGAGACGAAAAGTAGTTCACCACTCGCCATTGAAATCACAAATCGATATCAGATAAGAAGCATATCGTTAAAAAGAACAAGGAACGCGGTAGGAACTGCATGAGATTGAGGGGGAGGAGAAAGCAGTACCTGAACTTCTTCGTGGGACCACTTGTTAAATAACTTGACCTCGGTTTGAATGGTAGTAGGTTCACCCGGAGCGATGTGAGCCGCAACTTCCGCCATTGTTGCTTCGATTTGATCCACTCTGCTTCCACCTATACTTCACATAACATTTCTAGTTAAGGATGTTTAACATATACGCAAGAAAGAGAGAGAGAGAGGAGCGGCGCGCAACCAAGAAGAGATCACAAACCTCTCAGAGTCAGGGATCGGAGCGAGCAGCCGAAAGCAAATGCCTAAACCCTAATCGCCATGCCTTTTATAGCTATGCCCATTAGTGTTCTTCCTTTCAAACGGGCCGGGCTCATGGCCCATTGGGCTGATTAATTTTTGGAAAAATTATTTTTCATAAACTCTGTCCTCGGCTAAATTTTTTATTTTCAATTTTTCACATTTTATTATCTAGTAAATTTATAATAAAAAATAACTATTTGAAATTTTAGTATTTTAAATTTAATTTTTATATCTTATAACATTTTTAATTTAAAATAGTTTATTTGAAATTTTCACATTTAAAATTTTATTTTATGGATAAATGAATTTGAAATTTGAGTACAAGTTTCAAATGATAATTCTAATTAAATTTTAATTAGTATTTATCTTTTGACTTTTATTATTTGGGCTTTTCTATTTTCTGTCATAAAGGCACCAGATAAGAAAATTTATAGCAATAACATGTTTACTATTATTTTAACAAAATTTATTTTTAATAATAATAACTTTTTTGCGTATATAAATTTTTGAATTTTATAATTATTTTCAAATATTATTAACTAATTACTCTTATTTTGTGTAAAGACGAAAAAATATTCAATACAACTGTGATAGCATAGCATTAAACTGATATGGTATCATAAGTCTATCGTAAGAGTGAAAAATAAGATAAAAAAAACTCTTATTATTTTAATCAGTTAAGTTTATTTGATTGCTTGATTAAAGTTTCAAATACACATTATCCCATTATGAATATCTTAGATTTAAACATAGTTTATTTCTTTGTAATTAACCACAATAAATAAGGTTACTATTGGTAGTATTTGTGAGATAGAAAAAGAAAAAATTAATACAAGAAGAATATCCTATACAAATTATTTATTATGACATTGTCAGTCACTCAACCTTTAAACTAATAGAATATGATAGCAATCTAAGAGCATACTAGTTAAACTTTAAAGCTCGAGTCTTGACATAAAAGATAAAAATCTCATGGAACCACAAAAATCTCTAGCACTAGTAGTCCTTCATGCCAACTACATACCTGTGGAACAAAGTGCATATTTGTATATATAGTGAACCAAGACTCAATTGCTATGAACCATGTGCATCAAAGAAGTGAGTATAACAAAATCAAGGCATCCATCAAACAACAACATCTACCATGCAAGAAACACCTACACTAATTAAGATTGATTGATTTGCTTCAGATTTAGGCATCTTTTTCTCACATTTGCAAATAAGCATCATTCTACCACAGTGTCTTCCAATATCTCACAACAAAGATTACTTATTTCTTTATTTGCTTTGCTTTCCAGCTTGTTTTCTGTCATTTCCATATCAAATATGAAGTTCTTGAATTGATGAATATGGGTTAGAGCAAAACCAGCAAAACTGGCATCATTTTCACTTGATGCCATTCCTTAAAATCTAAGAAATAATTGGGTAAAAAGAATGATATACAAAAGATCGAAAACAGATACCTACATGTATGTTATATATATACTCGACCAAAACCCCTTAGATTATGGTGTTCATATTTGATGCCTTGCCATTTGCTCTGCACCAAGTGGACTTCTACCTGCGGCAGTTCTCTCTCTACTCAAATTTGTAGGAGTCAGGCGGAATGATTTTCTTGGAGAGGAAAAAGCACTTCTTGGTGACAAGTTCACTTCCTCAAGAGCCCGGTTTTGGAGCTCTGATGGATAGTCCCTTACACAACCAATCCGCGGTCCAGCCCCTGTTGTCCATTTGCAAGATAAACACTGAGCTAACTGATACGACTTTGTTCTTTTGTGTGAATTTATCCTCTGAATAATCTTCTCTTTTGGTATGGGTTCTTCATAATACATTTCTTCATCTTCATCAAACAAGTTCCTTTTTGAAACAGTGAACTCGTCATCATCTGATAAAGATTCTTCTGCAGTTTCATACCCATCCATTGGAGATCCCACACTGTCAATGATGTCACTTGCCTTGTCTTCTTGCTCATATTTCCTCAACATCTCGATCACGTTGTCTTTTCCTGGTATTTCAAGTGTAGCTATCTTCGAGTCCAATCTTCTAGAAAGCCCATACCAGCGTGCACCGTAGCGATTTTGTCCCGATCCTTGGGCATTGGATAAAGCACATTCTGGATCTTCGAAGTTGTTTTGCATGGCAATGCCAGACTTCTTTCGGAGATGTAACTCATCCTCAACTGGATTTTTCTGAATGTAACACAACAAAAGTAGAAGAGATGAACGAGATACCAACATTTCTTCCATTTTTCCTTGGGAGATTTCACCATAATTTATTGTTGGGCATCTAGTGCTCACTGCATGTTGATGAAATAAAAAAGAAAGGAAAAATGAAAATAAAAGGGATATTCTTGCAACCTGGACAATACTGAGATCTACATTGTGCTCCTTCAGGAATAACATGAATTCTTCAAAATTCTCCATTGTTGGGAGATAATGCCCGCTATGCGGCCAAACTGCCTATACGAATCAAATTCAGAGAATATAGTATCAGAACAATAGTCCTTTCAAAATTCCAAAAAAACAGCAATTAGAAAAGGTGAAAAAATATCATACACACACACACACGCACACACACATATATATATATATATATGTATACCTTCAGGATGCCATCTTCCACCATTAATCTTCCAGCAGATAATGTGGCCCCTCCAGCCAAAAAACTTGAATGCTGAAATTTGCCTTTGCACTTTTGCCCAACGTACAACGTCTTGGAGGTGCTCAGGACAAAAATCCACTTGGTATCTTCGGGTCCTCCCCTTGTATCAAGTAGCTTCCCAGTTTGTTTATAGAAAAGCTTCCCGTCCTCCAAAGTAACTTCGTAAGCCTTCCTTTCTGTCTGCAAAATGAAGCAGGGATGATTCGGTGAGGCAAATTTCAATTAACAAGTTAATTTTTATTTGATTCGCATCGAGCAATTTATACAACTAGCTATCAAACCTAATATAACTTTTTCATTTTCCCAAGTATTTCAAACCGACGGTGAGAAGATACTTCACTTTAATTGTGTAATGGTTCCATAATAGGACTAGAGAGATGAGAAGTTCTTAGACTACAGGAAATAAGAACAACCTCAAATAAGGAAGATGAGGCTCACCGGGCCAAGATATTTGATGCACTGTTGTCGAAGCTTTGATCTGGGGCATCTTTCATGATTGGCTTCTTTTCCTTCTCCTATGTCGAGCCTGCAATTTCAGACTTCCTTTAATTGACATTGTCAATTCAAATGATCGTATAAATGAAAAAAATTATTTTTCTTCATGAATGCTTTCGTGTTTATTTATTCTTACCAATAAAAGAATGGTTGTCTGCTATCACAATGAAGCCACTCAGCATAATAGAATTGAAGATTATGACCATAGCGATGGCGAGGATCAATCTATTTATAATGGACTCAAATCAGCAAAGAGCCTATGAAGAATGCATCATGGCATCACTCATAAAAATATCTTCACTAGAAACAAGACTTACTGCCTCAAGCCAATGCTGTAGAGCAAGTTTGAGTGCCCTTTCGTCCTTTGACAAACCCTTGCCAACCTGACAACGGACAAAAACTCAATAGGTGATATCAACTTGAAATGTATCTTCTTATTAAAGCACGAATGAAACTGTTCAAAACTTACCTTGGCAGCTCGGGTTCTTGCTCTTGACCAACGTGAAACAGCAGTTTCTGGTTTTTCAATATCAAAGAAGGATATAGAACTCCGTTTTAGCTGTGCATAATCTAACACCTTCCACCTAGAACATTAACAAAAAAAAAAAAAAAAATTAAGCATGTTAGAAAATAAATATATAAATAAATAAACAGGGCATCTTAGTACACCAGACTGGAATTAAACATTTCATTCTTGGATATCCTTGGCCTTCCAAAACTAGTTGATAACATTGGGAAAATGTTTATGAGGTTGTCTTAAGGGTTTTAAAAATATCAGACTGATTCAAATGCTACAGGCATCCAACATGAGTCCATTTCATCCAATGTGGTGTTAAGCCCTCAACAGGAGCATGCCATGCAGTCATACAAACCATCTTTGCTCAACTAGAACAGCACAATCTGCTAGCTTTCTTCTGGTGCGGAAACTTTTATACACCTTCTGCAACCTTAAAGCAGCCAGATATCTTGTGTCACCTGACTCTATTGCCGACTTTTTGAGTGTTTTTCCATGACTGCTATCTGTTGGTTCATTTTCACCCTTACCTATGCTCATGGGGTTGGCTGGTTTTACAAACACATTTTCTTCCTTATCTGAATGAGCTCCAAATGAGATCCTTGTCCCCAATTGCCTCCCTGTAAAGCTAACAGACCCTTGAAATTTTGTATTTCCAGAACCAAAAGATCTCACTGTGGCATGTTCAGAATCTCTGTCATCAAAACTAACTGATCGCAATGCAGTTCTTACAGCCCTGCCATCAAAGCTCATTGACCTAACCAAAAAAGCTTCAAGCCGTCTGTCCAAATCATCAAGATCAGGAAATGGACAAGAAAAGGGTATCCCCATCTTATGACAAAAATGGATATTCTTCTAGAAGTCTCCAAATGATTGAGATCTGCAAAGAACAAAAGGAAACACTATTGAATTTATACTATGTATTCACTAACCGAGATAGCATCGAACAACATTACATGTTTTTTTTTTTTTTATGGGGAAAAAAAGATAACAATGTAAGGTAACAGTAATACAACAAATATCCGACAGCCTTAGATGACCCACCTTGAAGGGAGGATTTTAAAATCCTCTATAGCCAAATTTGGCTGTGTAAAATGTAAGTACGCAACCTTTTTTAGTAAGTAAATAATAATGCAGTAAAAAGTAATCATAAGGATTTACGGCCCGGTGAGTTTACCTAGTGCACACTGGAAAGACAATGGCTACGGGTTTTTATCAACAGGAAAAAAAAAAGTAACCATAAGAATTCAGCTGGGTACATAATGTAGCACAATTTTGTGCTATTCCTCATCAAATTACATAACCTTTTACCATGCCTATGACAGAGCTTCAAGAAGAAAACCCACTTCCAAAATATCATCCAATATTCAAAAAGAGTTTTTAAAAATTTCAAAACTATCTACAAACAAAATTTACAAAATAAAACCCCACACAAAACTTATTCCCACAAATAGCTCCATGTTACATCCCTCAAATCACCCCTTCAACTTTTGAGCCGAAATATTGTCTGGCAGTTTCTTCAACAATGAAGAACCTACTTTTGTTGTTTCTATGCAATTGGAAAGGGAATTTATTCATGGATTCTTTAACTATTGCAGTTTCTCCAATGAAGAAACCACTTTTGTTGTTTCTCAATTACATAACCTTGCTTGGTTTCTATGTAACAATGAATAGACCGCATCGGCAGTTTTTTCTTTGATTTAGAAATCACCAAAGCTGTTTCTTCTATGATATTCAAAGTCGCCCCCCCATTTTGACTCAAAAGCTGATGCACAGAAGGGGTGATTTTAGGGGTTTTATTTTGTAAAATTTAATTGTAGATAATTTAAAATTTGAAAAATCTCATTGAAAAACCATAATGCAGCAAGCGTACCCATATTTCATTAGATGAACACAATGACATCAGTTTAGAAAATGAAGAACACATTCAAATGATGATACTTACAAATCGAACACTGCCACGGGTAGCATGTCAAGCGAGGTTTGTTGCATGGCACAATCTTGTGCCATGCCCTAGGCCTAGCTGAAAGCTTCAAGAGAAAAGCAGAAAATCATTAAGGTAGCAGTTGTACTAATTTCATTTGATAAAGACAATAACACAAGCTTGCAAATTAAGAACAAAAAATTCAAACAGTAGGTATGAACAAATCAAACAATGGCATTCATGCATTGCAGAGAAAGATAAAAATTCAACCCGAACCAACCTCCTCAACAAGGTTGAAAGAATGAATGCCCGGCCCCAACCCAGATTCATAGCCCCAGGCAATGCATAAAAAAAATACCCATTTCTCATTATGATCACAACATTAACAAATAAATAAATGAATTTGAATGAAGAGCACGATTAAAATTAAGTAAAACAAAACAGAAGCTAGAGAGAAAGAGAGGGTTACCTTAGAACTGAGAGGCGTGAGTTGGAGAGGAGAGGAGAGAGGATTAATGTTTCAAGGAAGAAAAAGGTAGAGATGGAGAAGGAGAAAGGGAGAGGAGAGAATTAGGAAAGGATGGCCCTGCTGGATGCATTTGGTTGGAGCCAATGTGAGAGGGAGCGAATAATGTGGATGTGGTGGCAAGAAAAAAGATCCATTTAGATTTTGGATTTGCTTTGCTTTGCTTGCTTTAATTTTCTTTTCTCTCTCCTTGTTCTAAACATGATATATATTCATTGCAGAGTGGTTGGAATGGAATTTTAAGGGTTATGTTACGTACCAAAATATATTGCTCTTTCAAGTTTTAATTAATGGGCAATTAGAAATGTCACCAATATCATCATATCATAAATCAGGGAAAACAGAAACTGTTCTATGCAGGTAATAAACTAATAATTACAAAGTTGAATCTAAATTCTCTATGAACTAAAAGAAGAAAAAAAAATGCAAATTTTCCAGCCAACCAAACACCTAAAAAGGTGCATACAAATAAACAAAAATAGATATGCGCCATCGCAGCAATAACTCTCATTTTCCAAATCTCCATACGAATGAACAGCTAATTCGAGCTCAAACCAACGTGTGGAATAATTGTTTGATTGTATTCCAGGAAAAAGTAAAACTTTACTCTTACAAAATTTATAATTTAATTCAAATTTTAAAATTTTTTTGGGACCAAAAGGTGAAATTCCTCACCTTAAGGGCCTTGCAGCTCAGTCCCAAAATTTCTGCATAAAAGGTTAATCATGGAACCCAGGGTCAACGATTCAAACACGGGACCTTACACCGGCTATACTCAAGGCTCTTTGGGATCAACGCATGCTCGCCCTTAACTGCTGGGCTATACCTGTGGGGCTCAAATTTTTAAATTTTGAGTCATATTAAGTGTCTGCTTAAAGAGAAGATATTCAATATAATTATGATATCAGTTATCATGCTAATACCGTATTATAACTCAATTATATTTCATGTATATAGATGTTACTTACTAATGATTTTGGAGATTAACTTGCTTTTCCTTAAAATGGAATATCACAAGTAATCACCTACACATGCATGCGGTGCAGCATTTGGTTGGCATGGCCCGGACCATTTGACAAGTTTCTCTCGTGCATCATGTATGAGAAATTAGGAAAACGTTTATTATTTTGATTAATAATTATTATAATAAAACACTATGGACATATCAAATTACCCATATCTAATCTGACACGAGTTTTATTTGTCTTCTTTTTGCATGATCAAATTATCTTAAATGTGCATCACAAATATTATTTTCACTATAAGCGGCTCGAACTTTATTATAAACAATCATATTTTTAATTTTTTTTTAAATAGCCACACATCCATTGTAATGTCATTCCATTTGTTATATTCATATTTTGCACATGATTGGTTCTTTATTGTCCAATATTCTATGGTATACAACAAAGTTGGCATTACAGTCATTTTGTAATTTTTTTTTAATTTTAATGAAATTTTATTATCATATAAAACACTAGACAAACCATTCTCCCTTAATTTTATGGGAAGATTTAAGAGCATTGGAGAAAAGAAGTGATTAGCAAGTGAAATACATGCTAATGCAACCAATAGAACAGGAACCAAAAACTTTTCTCCATTGAATGAATGAATCAAACATGGAGTCAAAATGAATTAGAAAAAAAAATGAAAAAATAATAAAGAAAAAGCCAAAGCAACAAGGAGCCAACCCTAGGGACATAGGCATAAATGGTTACCAATAAAACAATGTTGTATAATAGCCCAAGCAACTTAACCCCCCCAAAAAAGGCAAGAGAAGGAGATGACCTCTCCATTACAATAGAAGGCTGTTGTTGTTTCATGGATGAAGTTAGCTGGAATAGCAAGATTGATTGGTCTGAACTTAGTCCAGATTTCCTCGGTTCCATTTCCCATCAAATTTATTAGAGACTTGTGCTCAATTCTTCTTGTTTAGTGGGAAACTGTTTGTGCTCCTCTAATTTGGTGGTACTCTGTGTGCTTTCTTCTGTTTTGGTGGCTGAATTGGTGGTGTTGTCGTCATCTTTGAGTGAGAAGTCGCTGAACTCTTCTTCCTGGAGTTTCCCGTTCTCATGGGTACTGACTGACAAGCTCTTACTTTCTATAGGGTGATCGGTGCATTCTTCTGCTTTGGGGCCTGACTCATTATTGCGATCTTCTTTTGTAATGGATGACTCCGTGTGGTCTTCCTTTCGATCGCCTGAGTCCATGAGCTCATCCTTTTTACTGGGTGATTTCATGAGTGCTTCTTCCTTTTCACCTGACGATGCCGCAACCTCTTCTTTTTTGCTGAGTAACTCCGGACCCTCTTCCTTTATGCTGAGTAACTCCGGACCCTCTTCCTTTTTGCTGAGTAACTCTGGACCCTCTTCTTTGTTGGTAGGTAACTGTGTGTTCTCTTCTTCTGCATTTGGTGCCTCTGTCTCTGTGGGATTTTCTTCGGGCCTAGGGGTGATTTCAATTGGCCCAAGCTCAACTTCAACCTCCTTGATTACAGTGGTCATTGATCTGACATCCCGAGCTCTTGTTAATTTTCGAAGAGTTGATGCCTGCCACACAACCAAAAAAAAAAGAAAAAGGCATACATTATTAGATATAACTGAAGAATCCGCACAGAGTGTAATTTTGATTATTCGTGTTTGATAGAATAAATATAGGTTGTTAGCCCCAAAAAGAAAAGATAGCATAAATATCACAGGCATTGTAATTTTAGATGAAGGGGGAGTGGGAGGGGGATTTGGTCTTCTATAAATGTTTATTGGATTTGAAATGGACAGAAAGTTACCAAATAGACATGCAACGAAAACAGTAATTTTGCAGGAAGTTCCCCAAGGAAAAAAACAAAGAGAAGTGTTGCAGATTTGTAGGATATCCTTCTGATGGCCAAGATTTCGAACTCTAACCTTCTAGGTGTCTCGTGTTTTATTTCTTTAGCTTATGAGGTCCATAGCAGAAAACTTAAAGCTTTTAAGAATTGTAGTTCCTTCCTTATACACTAGATAAGCAAACAACAAAGAAAATTCGGAGGTAGATAAACGACAAGACAATCAGTTAGATTTGCACAAGTTCAACAGTTAATTTCACTGCTGCCATTAGCTTAAAATCATCAAAAACAGCCAAGTCAACAATTTTTTCCCAACATATATAATACTTATCTGTCAGTCACTAACATGTTTTAAATTTAACAAATTTTCTAAACATGATTAAGACTCACCTTTTCTACTTGTTCTGCCCGTTTCTTAAGATCCTCGATATGTATATCCTTGTGAATGGATTGGAGAGTATACAGCACGTGATCAGGGAGAGACTCCAAACGATGTTGTTCACTGGTACTCTGAGGAATGGAAGACTGACAACCCACTGAAAAGAAGGGGCAATTTACAATCTTCATTGGACATATAGTTATACAGTGCCTGTCCATTTCACGCCTCATGATACTATCAGCGCATTTCTGCTCACATGGAAGTATCTTAAACGGGCACACTGAGTCATGATTTTCCAATTGAGCTGCAGAAAATCTGGCAGTACAACCTTCATTCATGCAGTTCAAGGTCCTGAAACCGCAATGTGGCTTATGCTCGGAGAGCTCTTCTTCAGAGTTGAATGTCATACTGCAGTGAAATGTGTTTTTAAAGTCAACATTCTTAAGCAAACTTTGTGCAATGGCTTCCCGTCTCTCCAACAACCAAAAGCCATTTAATTCCATCTCTTGTACAAAGTCATCTATTCTGTCTTCT
This sequence comes from Diospyros lotus, assembly GCF_014633365.1. NCBI lineage: Eukaryota > Viridiplantae > Streptophyta > Magnoliopsida > Ericales > Ebenaceae > Diospyros > Diospyros lotus. Next base: position 40,106,735 of record NC_068350.1, on the reverse strand, counting down.
CTCCTTTCACTTAGTACCCATCCTGATACCTTACTAAAGAAGTTCCGCTTTGAACTTGAGAAATCATCAATAAAATTAGAAATTATATCATAAGGATGGTCGGACACTTCTGCTTCTGGACCACCATCCAAGACTACAGATTCTGCCACAAATGTTTCGCTTCTCTGCGTGAGATATTCTACCATTTCTTTTCTCATGTCAACAGCAACTGAAGCAGGGCTTCTGAATAGACCTCCAGTTGTGTTGTCTACACAGGCTGAGGCTAATCCTGGAAGGAACTCTTGTGCCATCTTATGAACAATTTCTGTATCACAAAGATCGCAGTGGAACTGTGGGCCTGCCTCTTTCACTTCTTCAAGCTTCTCTGGGTTAAATTCAACCTCATTTGCAGGTTGCTCCATTGGTTTAAATTCAACCTCAGTTGCAGGTTGTTCCATTGCTTCAAGAGACATCTCTACAGAACAAAACACAAAGAATTACTATTGGAAATTACACATCAAAATGAAAAAAAAAAGAGAGACTCATTTAAGGTATCAAATATTTCCAGATTTACTGGGAAATTAGAATTCATAGAACTTTGGCAAATTTGAAACCAGCTGGATCTTGAGGCCAACAGGCTCTTCAATAACCAATCAATTGAAAGCAAAAATAAACATCCAAAACTAAATGATGAGGAAAATAATGGTAAGCTTGAAGAATCACCACTCCTGATCAATTCCACTCATTTATCCTCGAAAGAAAAAAGAAAATGAAAAAGAATGAACAGATTCCAAAAGTTCAAATTACATGTAAATCTTTATCTCCTCATTTATCCTCAAGCATATTGAAAGGAAGAGTCAAATCTACTAATCCGTATTTCTGCAAATCGCGTTGAATAATTGCCTTACGGCAGATTGATTCATCAATTTAATATTGTTTGACAAAATTTCTTCCCCAAATTTGAAAAATCACATTGAATGCCATCATTAGTCAATGACCTTTAATTTCACAAAGAATCATTAATAAGCGACAAAAGAAGCTTAGCAATAACATTATCAACGGATTCAGAGAAAATTGTATTACCTGTCGTTGCCTGAACGTTTGAATCAGGAAGGAGAAGGATTAGGTCTCACTTTATCCAGTCAAATCCGCAAATGCGCCACGAGCTACATCAATCATCTCAACAGAATCGCATTGGGAACTATACACAACAATATATATACAGCAATAGTCGATGATCGCGAGATATATACAAATATGTATATATATATAATTAACTGCTTTAACTATCTTTCCGGCTTATTGTGCTCTGATCTTGAATAAAAGGATTATGCTATAGTTAGGCATGGGCAACAGCATGGGCTACCAAAAGAATTTGAAATTGATTTTTAAATTGTTTTTCTTGCCCCAAGAAATGTACCCGCCCAAAGCCTCTCCTTCTCTCTCTCCCCGTGCTACCCGCCCAAAGCCATATTCTCTCTCTCTCCCTCCCTCTCTTGCTCTCCCCTTCTTCCGATCACTGTCGGCCCAGTTACGCCTCTCCCTCTCCGATCACCGTCGGCCCAGCCGCCTGCTACCCCTCTCACGGCCAGCGTCAGTCTCTCTCTCTCTCTCTCTCTCGCCCAAAACACCGTCGCCCCAGCCGCCGGCCACCGCCTCTCTCTCTCGCTCGATCAAAACAGCATCGTCGCCCCCCACCCGCCTCTCCCTCTGACGACAACCTTCGACCCCAACTCGCACGACCACCGTCTCTCTCTCGCTCTCACGGCCGTCGCTCTCCGGCAGCCGGCCAGCCACCGCTGCCCACTGCATCCACCTCCGCTTCTTTCGGAGCAAAATGACTAGTTTGTCAGGATGATGAGCTCAGTCTCGTTCGTACCACCTCAGCAAGAAATCTCCATAAGATGAAGGAAGGTTGGCATTCATTCATTCATTAACAAATGTATAACAGCCATCAACAGTTATGGCGGCAACCATATAAACTTTGATTACGTGGCTCTCAAAACATTTTTGTCATTTATAAGGGTTAATATTTATTAATGATCATTTCCAAGTAAAAGCTAAGAACTTTAGCATTTATTCCTGTAAAGATCCTAATTAATTCAGTAAGAAAAATAACAATAAATAAATTCAAAATAATTGTGCTGAGATGAACCCACGCACTCACATATGTTTAATTAAATTTAAAATATTTAAGTTTGCAATTGAACCTAACATGAGTTTACAATTATAAATAAATATGTTTAATTAAACTTTAATAAGATGAGAATAACAAAAATATTAAGAAGAATAAAAGTCAATCAATTATAAAATAAAAAATAAAATAAAAAAGATAAGAAGAGAAAATATGAAAACTAACAACAATAGATCCTTTAATTGTGACAGATAAAATGTGTATAGAATAAAAATAATTTTTTAAATATAAATATATTTTGGTAATTTTTTAACATTTTACTTGGTTAAGTAACTGTATAAAAGATTGTAAATGATACTTAATTTTAAAAGTACTCATTATATTTTTCTAAATAATAATAATTTTGTTAAATTTCAAGAATTATTTACAATTTATCCTATTTTATATCAAATATAGAAAATGATTTATTTTTTTCTAAATTCAAGCAAGAAAAAAGTAAAATCTATTTTTATGGTAATTTTTCATATACAAATTATTTGCATAAGAATTTTATTTTTTACAATTATATATATAGTTTTAAGTTTTTAAAATTACAAAATTCGGTTTCAAAATTAAAGAAATTCCATTTTTCAATCTTGGAACTGAAAATTAAACAAAATTACAAAAAATAAAAAATATATAATTTTCATTTTTGAAAATTCTGTCCCCAGACTGGAATAAAGCATCACAATTCGCTAAACCCTATCTCTCTGCGTCTCTCGATTAGTTCCTCCCGGTCACCGTCCCCGTATCGTATCTTCAGCCTCACCATCGACCTGCGTCCCGTCGTCCGTCGATTCGCCGCCGCCGCCGTCAATAAACCACCGCCTGCTTTCAGTCTTCAACTCTTCGAATCTTTCGCCTATCAGTTTGCTCTCTCAAATTCTCAGTCTCCGTTGCCGCCCCCCTCGCGTCGCCTCGCCTCGCCTCGCCTCGCCGTCGCCTCCTCACGGTGAGTTTTGGTGGCTGGATGTTATTTCCGTTTTATGCTCAATTTTTTAAACACAAGCTACAAAACAACCGATATGTCCATGTGTTCGTTTTTAAAATTTTGGAAACGAACACATAAAACTAAAAAGCATCACAAATTCAAACGGGTCCGTAATTGTTCGTGTCAATTCAAATTTCAATCAGTTTCGAAGTCTTGTTTAATCCCTTGTCCATACAAAAATCCGTTTTCAGCAGAAGGTATTGTCCATCTCTTAGCTTTAGTTGTATTAGTCCATTTTCCCTTGTAATTTCTGTAGTTCTACTCCTCTGTTAGTTTGTCCCCTGTTTTCATAATTGAAGAGGAAGCTTGAAGAAAATCCATTATTTAAAGATGAAGGCGTAAGTTTTAATCTAGTATTGTTTTTAATAAATTATATGCTTGTGCTTTATATTAGTAAGCTGAATGCTTAGTAGTTTTTCTTGGGACAGGTTGGCATCAGCATAGGTGCGATACTAGTTGCATTAGATCCTTTAATTAGATTCAAGCCTCGTTACTACGCTAAGAGACAGCATATGCTTTTAATCTGAACCTTTCTTATTAAGGCTAGTTGAAGCTAGTTTATGCAATGGACCAATTTATAACAATTTTTTTTTTTTAGAATTTTATAGTAGTAATGATGAGAATCTTATTGATTTTCTTATTTTAACATAAAAGTAAATTAGCAGTTTTATTTTTATAATATTTATTATAAATTTCTACAACTAGTTGTGCACCTCATTATAAGATGACTAGGAAAAAAGTTCAGACCTAATTATTCTTGGATAGATATTAGGCTTTTAAATAAGTGGAGTCTTTCAGGAGACTAACCACTCCAACTCATACTAAATGTAGAACTGACTGTTTTGATCCATAATTAATGGATCTTATTGAGACTTCAACTTCAGTTAGGTAGGGTTGAAGCTTGCAAATAAATAAAAAGGGTAATAGGTTAAAAAGAATAGAGGAGGAATACCACACAAAAATTACAAGGGAAGATAAAATGGAAAATACTACTGAAAATGGGAGATAGGCATATGTATATATATATATGCATGCATACATGCTACTGTATTCAAATTATAATTGTGTGCTAATTTGAAAAATTGTGGCTCACTCATTTGGTTGGCTGCTCAGAATACTTAAGTCGTAGAAAATAGTTCTATTTCAGTTTGCTTAATGCAATATTTATTTTTTGGTCTTATCTGAAGAATGGAAATTCTCCTGGGTAAGCAGAATGGTGGTTGGGCAAATTTAGCTTTTAGGTCAGGTATAATTGAGATAAGGTGTCATCTGTACGTATTTTTACTCATTCTAACATAATTTAAGAATTATTAAATAAATCTGGAATTGCTGTGATATTTTATGCTTTTGATTTTTTTTTATTTGTTAATATTCTAAAACTGTTTGTGATATAATGGTGATGTCACATTGATTGGGAAATTGGCCTCTGCTGCAATCACTCTTTATTTACTAAATGGTACAGTTTAATGAGTTATTTTTTAATTCTTTTACGGTGATGGTTTTAGGTGATTGCCATATAATTTGCTCAAGGTAAAAAAAAGTGAAATGATTTGAAGGATTGTAACTTTGCCCGAACCTTGGAGAGCTAATGCTATTTCTGTTTCTTTGAAGTCTTTGCTGAAGCGTAGTGACAACTCTCTCTCTCTCTCTCACACACACACACATTAGGATTTGAAGTGTAATTTTTCTAATTATTAGGTTACTGAATACATATATACATATAGAAGTATACATGGCAGGAATAAAATTTACTTACATGCATGAGTCTGGTTGCATGGCCTCTTTGTTTTGCTATATCTGATTTCCGTTCATTTTAGTTTGGGTTGGTTTTGTAGAAAAAGGTTGTAAATGGCAGCAACAGCTACATACCCTCCTCCACCACCATATTACAAGCTATACAAGGATTACATTCAAGACCCCAAGTCAGCTCCAGAGCCACCTCCTCCTATTGAAGGCAATTATATTCTTTTTGGTAGCAATTACACTGTAAGATCTAACTTTTTCTCTTATATGTTATAACATTTAGTAATGTATTTAAGATCTTGAGGTCATTGTATGATAACAGTTTCGATAGTGTTGCAGTTTATAGTTTTTTATGTGAACCTTCATATCAAGGCTAAAATTGGTGTTGTTGCTTGTTCTTGCTAGCTGAATATATAAGTTACCGAATCTTGTATTGCTTGATTACATTCCATGTGACTAATTCTTAATATAACCAACAACTATAACACCAATTTTTTATCCCACTAGGTCGAACCAATTACATAGATTCTATCTCATCAACCATCTTTGTCCCTAACCATTTCTTCTGCAAGGGCATTATTTCCTATGTTATGTTTTAGAATTTTCTATCCAATCTTTTTTGTCTTTTGCTATCTCTTTGGCTACATGTTTCTTCCATTTTGTTAACTGTCACGGCACGTCCGTGAATTTAGATCACTCCTAGCCTGGTATGGATTAGGAGATGATTTCTACTTAACAGAACATAACAGAGCAAGGGAGGGAGAGAATGAGAGTGAAGAGAGTGAGAGCATGAAGAGAGAAATTAGAGCGATAGGAGGAAGTATTGGTTCAGATATTCAATTCAATGATAATCTTCCCAGCAAGCTTGGGAATATTTATACAACCGATTGGTGGGAGACTGCCACAGCAGATCCCTTCTCCATGCGGTTATAACCGCCCTTTTGTCCTATTCTACCCCCCTCCACGTGGGGAATTTGCCAGCCTGGCTAACTAACATCTCTAGTGGAGCTACAGCAGTAAATAGCAAAATTACAGCAGTAAGGAAATTACATTAGTAAGCAAAAACAAACTAATACTTATAGCTACTTGAGTTATCAGTTCCGGGTCCTTTCCATGACATTAACTTTCCTAAGGGTGCATTTATTGGTATTTATCTCACTTGTCTAAATTATGCGTCTCTATTTTTATCCACATTCTTAGCTTTTTATGCTTATTTTGTGCATATATTAGTATTTAATTTCCAATATTACATGCCATGTGAGAAAGTTGGTTTTATAGCCTTTTATTAACTCTTCTTTTTTTTTTTTTAACTTTGAAAGGATTCTTTGGAGCTACCCTAACTTAATTCTATGAGTGTTATCTGTAATACTCTCTCTCTCTCTCTCTTTGAATAATTGATTCGAGATTATTCGTAATAAGGTTGGAGTGGCTTGTATTGAGAATAAAATACATGAAACATGATTAAGATGCTTTGGTTTATGAGAAGAAGATCAATATAGGCTCTTGTGAGGATAATGAATGGAACGAAACAAGTACTGAGCAAGAACTTGGTTGGGAGACCTTTAGGTATTCTATGAGTTATAACAGAAGATAATGCCATAGAAAGAAATAACTAGTGAGCTGTAATTAATGTATTTGACCCAACATAGTGGTGTTAAGACTTGACATATTGCTATTGTTTTAGTTAATCTGAGGTATCTGAATTGGTATTTTTTGGAAGTACTATGTCTTCAACTAACATTGTTCATACTTTTTCTTTGACTAAATTTACACTCCATATATTTGAATTCCGATTTGTCTAACTTAGATTTTTTGAATTTTAAGGTGTGTCTCCTTTATTTTAGATTAGTACTTGAAGTTGTTTTTTAATAAACATCAAGGGATGTGTTTATTACTTAATGGGTTTATCCATCACTGGAGAACTTAGTGAAAACCCTTCATGTAACCCAACTATAATTGGACAAGTCTTGGTATTTCCTTCACAAGTTCTAACACAAATTTTTTTGGTTCATAATTCATTTCTTTAATATTTTGTATATAAACAACTCAAAACTCCTGTCTTCTCTAAAACCCTGCACATCACTTCTTTACAACTCTGTTATAGGTTTTTTTAATTCTCAAGGATCTTGAACTTTTTCCTATTAGACGTTTCATCAAGTAAATAACCTCCCTTATTGACCTACTATGCATGAAATTAAGATAATTTTCGGAGACCCTTGTTTTCCCTTTTAATCTTTGCTCAGCTACCCTTTTATAAAGTTTTCTAACATGGCTTATTAGCTTGATCTCATTGTAATTTTCACAATTTGAAAATCTTTTTCTTTTTTGTTGTAAATTGATACTCAAGTATTCTTTTTTTACATGTCAGGCATTCAAGAATTATGTTGAATAGTTTTGTTAATATAAAATGCTGTCTTCTCCTAACACGTTTCTATGGGGATATTATTTGGGCTGATTATTGTACAATATGTCCTTTTCATGGCTTGGTCCACTTCTTTTGTGCATCTATGTTTATAGAACACGTAACTTCTATCTTCTTTGGAATTATCAAGATGTTCCAATATAATATTCATTCATCTACATTCATTTAGCATAGGGAAATACTTGTGTTAGTTTTCCATGTTTAGTTTGTGCCTTTTATGCTCTTCGTTCGCCTCAAGTTCTCTGTCTTTATTTTGTTTAAAATGGTTTGTGTATTTACCTCTTTTCATGTCTTTTGCATTTACTATTGATGCACATTTCGTAAGCTTTTGATTATGCTTAATTTTTAACTAACATATATACATAATGTATATTAAAACTTTTCATGTTAGGACATGTATGAAAAATGTGGCAGCAAATGTTCTTGGTCTTAAATTTTTCTCATTCCTCCCCCTTTATTAGCACAATGTTTTTAGTTTGGCACTTTTATGTTCATCTCTTTTAGTGTTTGCTATGATGAGCTTGTATGTTGTGGCAAAATCCAAAGCAGCTTTGTGCTCATTTTTTCTTTTTCCAAATCAGTAACCTTCATGTACATCTTCATATCCATTCTCTTCTCTCCCTACATGACGAAGTATTGATTTTGTCTTCTCTGCTCTAGTTATGAGAATACCAACTTCTCCACATATTCCCAAAGTTTTGTCTTTATCTCCTATCCTAACCCAACACATGGTGCATATGCAGTTATGCGCTAAGAATATTCATTGTCCCTTCTCCTAGAACAACCTTTTTAGCTGCAATAATTCTATCTCTTATTCTCTTCGCATCTGCGACACCATTAAAGTCTTATGTGTAATAATGCCCACTCCATTCCTTACCTGATCCTTCCTGTACCAAAGTTTATATTTGGATTCAATTAATATATCAAGAAAATCAAAATCCTTAAGGGTAAAAAGTTGAAATTTGGTTGTTTTTACAAAACCCCAAACTTCTTGCAATTTAGCCTTTTTTCTTCTTGAAGATGAGGTGTCCCTCCCTAGTTTCTCAAAAATTCATTACAAAATGTTCTACAAATCATCTCTACTGAATAGTCAAAAGCTGCTAAATTTACTCAACTGAATTTGTTTCTTATACCCCTATTTACAGGCTAATCTCCCAGACATCAGAAAAAATTTCAGTATCTTAACCACCACATACACCATTACTGTGATACCATGTTCTAACCTCTTCATCATTAATACCTATCACATTCATGGATATACTTATCTAATTATAATATTGCATTTATTTATCAAAATATGTTTTGGTATATCAAAATCAAATTAATGTCAAATTGTCAATGGGCTGGATTATTGTTTAGTCTCCCCTTCTCACTAGTAAAATTTTTAGCAAGGCAGTTCTCCCCCAAAAAGGATATATGCCTAATCCCACATTGGTTAGAACTACTTAGAAGAAAAGCCTTTAAGCATTATTTCTGTCCCATACAAAATAGCAAGATGTAACTTATTGTAAACTTGCCCATGGAACATGAACATAGCTATGAGTTCTCTGAAAACTGGACCCAAAACCAATCCAAGACACTTTAAAACCAAATGATGCAGAACAGAGAGAGATTCCAGAAAGTAGAGGAAGAAGAGAAAGGAAAATCTGAGAGGTAAGTGAGAAAAGAAGCTAGGAGAATGGGAAAGGAGGAGGGAGGGAGGGAAATTAAATTTTATCATTCAAATTTTCTTTTCACCAAATCAAAATGGAACGGTTGGGTTTGGTTCAGTTCTTGAGTAGTCTGGGTCTTTTGTGCACCATTTGTTCTTATATTTATCTTTTATTTTAAGGGTGCTATTATCCTTTTTCTCAATCGCTGTACTATAGAAATAGCTAGCAAAAAGTTCGCTTTTTTTCAAGCCATTATCCAAAAATATTGGTGCCAAATGGAGCCTAAGTTGGTGGTTGTTATGTATATATTTCTGAAATTTCCTGCACATCACTCCATTTGGAATCTTTGGATGGAGGTACAGTTTGTATTTGAGCACCTCCTTTAATGAAAACATGTTTGCATTTTGGATGTAGACAGATGATGTACTTCCAAGCTTGGAAGAGCAAGGAGTTCGGCAATTGTATCCTAAAGGGCCTAATATTGGTAAGTTCAACTCTGCTTGACCTTTTACTGTAAACATGACATGGAAACATGAATTGTTTGACAATTTTGTTCTCCTCTTGGAGTTCTGTTATCTCATACTGATAAATTCTTCTAGAGCATTGGGGCTGTTGAAATTGTTGTGGAAAATTTTTATTTCACTTTATGTTTTTTCCATTTCATTCATTTGTGTTGTTTCAGTTAAGTTAGAAAAAAATTGGAAACTAATAATGTTGTTTGATTTTGTTGTCAATTATCAAGAAAATGGCTGAAATGGAAAAACTGAACACACAGGGTTTTTGATATCTTCCACTTTTTCCATTTACTTCCATTTTTTGGGAATGGAAAATGGAAATCAAACTCCATTTTCACCTTTTGTTCTCAAAATTATGGAAATAAAATGGAAAAATTTTCAAATTGAAAGAAAATCAAACAGCCCCAAATGTATTTTTGGAGTAATATTCTTGTAAGTTAATTTCTAAGTCATGGTATCACATAACCAGGAATTGTCTTGTTTTTCTATTTCACTATTGAATCTTTATTGAGCGAGTCCCTTAGAATCTTAAAAAAGTTTAACATGGCTGTTATGAATAATGGCATTGCCAGAATTATCGTCAACAAAATAGATCAACAAAAATGTAAAGCACGCAATGGTGTACCTTGAGATTGAGTCAGAGAGAAGAACTATGGACAATCTACAAACTGATAAAATAAGTATTATTAAATGCAGTGATTGATTTGTTTCCAACACTCCCAGTGGCTAAAACTGTGATCTAAGGTTGAATTATTCTGCTTGTTAGAACCCATAATGCACTATTACTTGCATTCAATGATCCCTGGCTCTTTTATTTTGCTAGAACGCACAAAAGTAGGATCAATTTTTGTTTTGATTATACTCTTTAATGAAGAAACCTCTTTTAATCTTCTTGGAACTCTCTCACAATTTAGTTTCTTGTCTCAAAATTTTATGAATTATCTGAAAAAAAGTTAATGCTTACTACCATATAGGCTCTTCTATACCTGCAAAGAGTCTTGCAAGCTTGGACTCTTGAAAGACTAACTTCCAATATAAAATGGGAGTGAAACTTTAGAAATTTGTAATGGTGCTCAAACAGGGTATAGAGATATTCAAGTTACTCGTACCAAACCAAAAGACGCCACTTGAGATCTTGATGGTATAACACCCTAAATAAATGTGTGAACGTTGTTCTTTCAAATTGTCTCCAAGTGCTTTTCTACTCATCTGTTCAAACTCCTTTTGAGTTATTCAAACTCATTGCTCTAGATCTAGAATATTGTGTCATGTCTTCAATCTGTAATTTGTCTTCTTAAATTCCATGAGCAACATATTTTGTGCATTTTACACATCAGGCAGTATTTGATAATTCTAAAGCACAAGTTCTATTTATGGATTGTCAATGCTAAAAATCATAGCAACCTCCCCTTTTGTTCTGACTCTGTCAATAATGCCTGTTGTGGCATCAATCATTGCCACTTAGTACCCTCACCACACAGCTCAACTGTAAAACACATCTTTTTGTGTGGCCTCAATGTGAGGGTAGGCCTAATAATGATTTTTCTATTATGGTATGTGGTGACTAAGCTATATCATTTGAAGATGAGGCAACACCAGGCAAACCTCTTCTCTCAAATTCCTCAGCCATCCTTGATATGTGAATGCAGTCACCTCGACAACTCCAATCAGGGAAGGTGTAATTCTTTCTTGGTTATGTATATAACACATCTTTGGAGGTATCTAATGAGTATCAATTTTAGCTTCAAGGTAAGAGCACAAATTAGGGACAGGAAAGCTAGTTGAGATGTTTTGTGTTTAATGTATCATTGATGCTTCATATGTCTTATCATGTAAGTGCGGTTATTGTCTCATGGTTCTTGGAACTTCATTATTGTTTCTTCACTTGCACCCCCCCCCACCCCAAAAAAAAAAAAAAAAAAAAAAAACCTCTACCAAAATATATATATATATATCAATCATATGTTATGTTTTTAGTTCAATTGCAATTCCTCTATCCCTTTGCGCAAGGTCATCATGGATTATTAAGTTATGATGTGGGCATTGTAGAGAATGAAGGTAATAACATAAAAAGATATAATTACTCATCTCTGACAAGATTAGGATGGGTATGTTGCCATATAAGAAAAGATAAAATTTGGAATGAGGTTATTCGTGATAAGGTCAAAATGGTTCCTGTTAAAGATAAGATGTGTGAAACAATTAAGATGGTTTGGTTTTGTGAGAAAAATGATAGAGGCTACTTTGAGGAGAGTGAATAGAATGGAACATGTATTTAGGAAAAGAGGTAGAGGAAGACAAATAAAAAACCTAGTGTGAGACTCCTATGTATGATATGAATTATAGGAGCCTTATAGAAGATAAGGCCATAGATGGGAAAGATTGGGGAGCTAGAATTCATGTAACCAACCTTATATAGTAGGATAAAAGGTTTGATATGTTGTTTTATGAGTTGGCAGTTAACAATTTAATGTAGTACCATAGTAAGTTAAGGTTCTATTGTCAAAATCTGACTGTCAACCTTGTATGATTTTAAATTATTGCACATTTTTAGGCCAACAATATGGTGATTACTGCAATGCTCTTTTTTTTGGGGTTGGGGGGGGGGGGGGGGGGGGGCGGGGGGGGGGGGGGGGGGGTGGTGTTAGGGAGGAGGGGGTGGAGGCTTGTTGACAATTAAAATAATAATATAAAAAGATATAATTGCGTTATTAGATTTCATGCTCTACAATCCAATGTCTGATGACTTCTTAATCTGCTAGATTTCAAGAATGAACTGAGATTGCTTAACAGAGAACTCCAGCTGCATATTTTGGAGCTTGCTGATGTTCTTGTAGAACGGCCTTCGCAATATGCAAGGAGGGTAGAAGAGATATCTCTTATATTTCAGAACTTACATCATCTTCTAAACTCATTGCGTCCCCACCAGGTAGGCGTTTTACAATTTACATCCTTTGTTCTTGGTCTTTCGTGAGGAGAATCCGACTTAGGTTTCTTCTTCTTCTTCATCTTTTTTTTTTTTTTTCTCTAACTACCCAACTTAGTTTTCAGTTTATAATTATTTTTCCCGTATGTGGAACCCCCCCTCCCCCTCTTTTCACCCATCCTACTCCTCAGGCCAGGGCAACACTAATTCACATACTAGAACTTCAGATACAACACCGTAAGCAAGCTGTGGAAGATATCAAGAGGTAATCTTTTTATTTTATTTATTTTCCTGCTTCTTAGCCTTTAGAACACTGCGAATTTTTATGTTGCTTCTGCAGTTTGAATGATCTGTTGCCTTTCAGAGTGAAAAACTTGCTACTTTTACAATGAGTGTTATGACTTGGTTGTGAAGTGCTGTCTGTTATCTTGTTTTTGAACTGAAAGTCGAATCTTTTAATGCTTGGATATTGAATTCAAATGATGATCATGCATATGCCTTTTCCTGCCATGCCCTCCTGTGTGGAAATACACAATTAGGTGGGATGCTGTGACTCACCTTCATGAACTGTCTTAATTTGAGGAGCGGTGTGTAATGGAATTTTTTTGTTGCTGGAGAACTTGGATTACATGATTCTCAAACACTTTAATTCGTTAGATGCTGATGAGTTTGGCTTTTATGTAATTAAATCTCTATTCTTGGAATGGTAATGCATCTGAGTTTGACCTTCCCTTGGGCCTGATCCATCCCATTAATTTGCTGTTGTTTTCTGTGCTGTGGACTGAGAAAGCTGCAGAACAATCAGATTATGGTCACTGGATGTGATGGATTGATAAGTGAAAGTGGTTAGGCCTTTCTTTGCCTATTTACTTTTTAGCTGCTAATGTGTATTGTCAGGTTGAGTAACGTATATCCAAACTCCTAGGAAGAACCTTGATGTTAGGTAGACATGCAAAAACTACAAAATCACCTGCTTTCTACCTAGTTAGTTAGATTATTTGAAATATTAATTTGGAATTGCTTTTGTGGGGATTTAGGTGTTTTGAGAATTGGTGAGGCAGATGCCTGCCTTTTCTTTTAAAAAAAATTCTTTTGGTATTTGACCATTTGTTCTTGGATTCGCTAGGTATGGGATGAATGAGGTCGATGGGTCTAGGAAAGCTACTTCTTGTTACAAAGCACATGAGAAGTATGATTTATGATTTTTCTGAAAGTAAATTCTGGAGAATTCCTCTATTATACTTAAGGGAAACTATACCCTGGAAATTTGTAGAAAAGCTAATCTTTTCATATTAGCAATAAATATCTCTTGCCAATAACTTAATAATCTCTCAAGTCACCTCATGGATGCCTCAGCTGAACTATTTGGGTTTGATTATGTGGACCCGACTTTTTTCTTTTACCATCATCATCTGTAGACTGTACCTAGGGTAAGCATCTGTTATGGTACTGGCTCAGCTAATGCTTAAAGGGAATCTTTCTTGGAGTATTTAAGTTTTATTATCTATAAGATTGATGAGGTCCTTTGTGGCTTAGCAGGCCTGGTTTGCAAGTTTTGTTAATTTGAAAGGAACAGTAAACACAAATACAATCATTGTGCAGATAATATAATTGTCAATTTCTTGATCTTGTATTTTGCGTATTTATTTAGAATATTGCACATTGACATTCAGCGAAGTTGCACTATTATTTATTGTTTGCTTTTCTCTTTAACAAGGCCAAACACCTGCACTAGTTAGTTTGTTCTATTTTTGAACTGGACCCTTAACTTCCAAAACTTGATATAGATGCTGCATGCCTCGTTAGTTTTAAACTTGAAATCGTATATCTTTTCGAATACATTAGATGGGGTTTCAAATGAGTTGAGTTGTTTGTGAGCAATATGGTGTTTGGCTCGACAAAAGCTCGTTTGTCAAGGGAAACAAGCTAATGTTGAGTCTAAATTTGAAACTCAATTTGTAAATCAATTGAGCTTGAACTCAGAATAAAGCTCGTGAATATGTTCGATTAGAAACTTGTGAATACTAATAGGTTCAATTAGAGACTTGTAAATATGATCGATTAGAAGTTTGCGAATAGGTTGTGAACAAGATTATGTAGAAATATATTAATATATTTATTTATAAATTTATAAATATATTATTTAATATAAGTTATTAAACATTAAATTATTTTTAATAATATAATTAATTTAAATATGTTTAAAATTATTATATATATTAATTTAATCATTTAACATAATATAATATCTAAAATAAAATATTAAATTAGGTTTAAACAAAAATAATAGATTCTGGCAAGGCAGAGTTTGAGTCTAGAAATTGACTTGCGAACCGAGCCTGACTTCTGTGGAGCTTGATTCGGCCCAACTCGGTTCGATTGTAATCCTATTAATAATACCTTTCACTTGGATCGGAGTAGACATGGCCAAAATTGAACCGAACCGGCGGTTCGAACCGGAACCGGACCGGCCGAAACCGGACCCGGAACCGGCCGAACCGGAACCGGAATCGGACTGAACCGGCGAAATTCGGTCGCCGGTTCCGCGGAACCGGAACCGGAACTGCCATTTCCTATTTTCTAGGGATTTTTTTTTCATATATATATATTTTAAGGATTTTCTGGTATATATATTATATATATATATTTTTTTACATATATATTATTATATATATATATTTTTTTTTTATTTCTCCTTCCTTCTCATTCTTCTCCCGAATTCCCTTCTTCTTCCTTCTTCTTTCCTCTTCTGCAACGCACAATTAGGGCAACAGCCACCGTGCACCGCCTCCATCGGCCGTCTCCACCATAGCCATCGCAGCACCTGCGTAACCAGCAGCCGCAAGCCACCGCGTGACTTCCGCATGCCCTAGCCGCCGATCACCATCTTCTTCTTCCTCTTCCTTTTCTCTGTAACTCACAAATCGGCCAATCAGCAACCGACCGCGAGCCTCGCCACCACCTCCGACGGCCGCCATCGCCGGCTCGGCAACCACCCCAGCGTTGCATCGCCATCAGCCGCAAGCCATCGCTTGGCTTCCTCACGCCTAGTCACTGATCACCAGCTCCTCCCAGCCATCACTGCCGGCACAATCGGCCGACACCTTGGCCAGATCCGGTCACGTAGTCACCGCTGCTTACTCCCTCGCACAGCCGTCGGCCCTTGCTCGGCTTCCCTCAGCCGCCACAGCGACCCTCGTCGCCTCTGCAACTGCTGCCATATTGGGGTCGATTCGACCCAATCGGTCTGACCCGACCCGACTCGGCACGACCCGACCCGATCTAACTCAGCCCGACCTGACCAGATCCGACTCGGCCTGACCCGACCCGATCCAACTCGGCCCGACCCGACCAGATCCGACTCGCTTCAGGTTTGATCCATTAGATCTGACCCCTATCTAATTTGACTTATCAGATTAGATCTAACCCATATCTGATTTGATCCATTCAATTAGATCTAACACATATCTGATTTGCTTAGATCTAACCAAATCCATATCTATCATGCCAAGGCACAACACAATGAACCCCCGGTCTCGATGTGGTGCCTGTGTAGTATTAAATAGAGGATGTCATCCACAGTGCATTTTTGCTCCTTATTTTCGTTATGAGGGTGGTACTGCTCATTTTGCTACCGTTCGTGAAGTTTATACTATCAGAAATGTCGTCAACCTCTTGACTCCGCTTTCGGTAAATGACCAATTTTGGGCTTCCGATACACTTCTCTTTGAAGCTCAAGCCCGGCTTCAGGATCCTGTTTATGGGTGTGTATCTCACATTCTTGCTCTTCAGCAACAGGTTAGTGAGCTGCAAGCTTATCGAGCTTATTTGCAAGATTCACTATTCGCATATTATTCTTCGCATCCCCTACTTGTTCCTCCATTTGATCCAAATTTCAACTGGAGCTCTAGTCCTCCCACCATCCCAGAGGCTACTCTACTTCACCCTGGCGAAACGAGCAGCAGCCAGATGCCACTCTCGGATGACCTTGATGAGCTAGGTCCAGTCATCTTTGGCCACCGCCGACGTCCTTGAGCATTGGCACATTATCAGTTTTTATGGTTTGCCCCCCTCTTTTTTTTTTTTTTTTTTTGACTGTACGGCTTGATCTCTTGTATTATATTTGAACATATGGAATGAATGTTATGTTTTGAGTACTTTAACATTTCATTTCCTTGTCCTTCCCTCAATAGCATATCAATTACAAATAAATTATCTCAACCTCTTACAATTACATTTAACAATTAAAAATCGAAACCAAACCGAACCGAATAACGGAACAAGGACCAAAATTGAATACAACAATATTTAAAAAAAATTAAAAAAATTCGGTTTGAACCGGAACCGGAACCGTTGACCGAACCGGCTCAAACCGTTGACCGAACCGGTCCAAACCGTTGACCGAACCGGCACGAACCGGAACCGGAACCGAACCGTCCCAAATCGCCCTTGGGCGGTTCGGTTCAGGTTCAAAGATTTCTTGAACCGGAACCGGCGGTTCATGAACCGTGGCCATGTTTAGATCGGAGCCCTTCACTTTTTTGGCTTTGTGACGGCACTTGATAATATAAAGATTCTAAAGCTTTGATTGTATGAAGCTACAAACAGGAAACATGAAGCGATGTATTCCAGTTAACTAGTGTTTTACAGATTATGACTGCAGGCCTCCTTGTGCAAATAATTTTGTAGTGCTATCTAATATAGTGTTTGGTTTTATATGCTTTGGTTTCTTTTCTTTGCTCAGGAGGAGAGAAGAAGCGCAGAGACTTCTCAAGGAGGCTCTTGGAACATTGGATGGACACTAACCTACCCTAGCCTAGCCTGTGAGGTCAATTACTTGTGGTGGTGATCCTCAAAGACATGCTCTGCTTTGGTCTTTATGGTTCAAATTTGTTCTGGAAATGTCTTCTGCTATTGAATACTGCGGTTTTGGGAACATGATGGCTTTTTTGCGTCCAAATCTAGCGGATGAATCAATCCATTGTTGTACCAATATATCTATTTATTGGGAAATGCTGTGATAGAAATAAATTTCACAAATAATTCTTACAAATTGACTGATGTACACTTAGGTTATATGAAAATAAAAAAACAGAAAATAAATAGGATATAAAATAAAAATAAAGGATCAATGTTTTTTTTACAAAAAAAAAAAAGAGTAAGAAATGGAAACATAGGGAAAATGCATAAATAAAAAAATATTTATTTTTTATAAATATGATTTTAAATATAAAAAATTATAAAAAATAATTATTCAATTTAAAAATAAATATAATTTCATAATATTTTAAAAATAAATTTTAGTAAAAATAAAAAATTTTAGTTAAAATAAAAAAAAATATATCTTTAACTTGATTTGGAGATGTAATATTTTTCGTAGATAGAAATATATTTTTAAATAAGAAATATGTTTTTGATATTTTTTTAATATTATAAAATTATTTTAAAATATTTTAAAATTATAAAAATAGTTCAAAAACGAAAATGTTATGGGTTGGTGTAACAGTCATTGGTTTTAAAGATTTTGCGAATGGGCCATTAGTATCAGCGAGGCCCACAGCCCACTGGTTTTGAACTGGGCTGAATTTTAGGCCCATATAGAATGGGCTTATAAATTGTGTCGTAGCTTTTGACAAGTGGAGCCTCCCCAAGAAAAAGAAACTTCTCGAATTAAACCAGAGAGAGAGAGAGAAAGAAATTGCCTTCATTCAATTGGTCTTGTCATATCCAAAGAGGGAGCGAGACAGCCAGAGATAGAGAGGGGGTTCCAATCGAGAGCCGCATAATCGGAGAATCGCTCTTGCTGCCGCGTTGAGGTATTTTCTCCTATCGGATCTCTCTCCCTCTCTCTCTCTATATATATTTATATATGTATAAACACGTTGATATGTGGCGGCACGTTCAATCTGATTAGTTAAAGTTGTTGCGACTTTGATGTGTTTGTCGTGGCTTGATCGCTTGAACTTAAATGTTTTTCCTGTTGAATATTAAATTATGATTAGAGGTGCGATTGTTGATTCTACGTTTCGTTTTTCCCCTTGGTCTTTTGTTTTATGTCGAGTTATTTCTTGAATCTACTTTGCGATTTCAATTGTATGTTCTGCGCGAGTTGATCGTTTTCCCCTGATTTCGTTTGTTCTGTTATTAGCTTCCTGTGAATTGCTTTAACCCTCGATGTATGAAAGGGGAACTTATCAAATTAATGAAAATTGTTTGGGAACTTCTGGATAAAAGAAACCAACATATTTCTTTTTCTTGGTTGTTATATATTTGTTGAAGATCAATAATTAGTGAGGAATAGAACCTGAAGAGCTCCATCGAGAGATTTTTGATGAATTTGGGATAGGAATTGGATGACACTGAACTTCTTGGATGGTGGATTTGCGGCATGATGCATATCTAATCCGACTTTTTATTTACTGTGCCCCCTGATCAAGTAGTGTCTGATTCTATTCTTTTGGTAATTCTTTGATTTTTGTGACATGTGGAACTAGATTGGAGTGTCGATTGAAAATGAGGGAAAGAAGTTACAGTTACAGTCCTTCACCACCAAGAGGGGGATACAGCAGAAGACGCCGGAGCCCAAGCCCAAGGGGTCACTACAGAGGACGTGACAGAGATCTTCCCACCAGTCTTCTGGTCCGAAACCTACACCGTGACTGCAGGTCTGTTCTTATTGCATCTCTTGATTGCACCTGGACTTTTGTCTCTGCTCTGAAATCTTGCTTTGGGACTCTTTAATGCAACTATTTTTTTTTTTTTCTTTTTTGTTCATTTCTGAGATTCATATTGATGGGGTCAGTTGTTGAGCATGATATGTTTTTATTAGAACTTTCCGTATGTGAATAATTCTAATTGTCTTTTTATTAGGTTTCTTGATGTAAGTAGTGACATTGTTGGGGGAATTGTATCTTTTTTTTTTCTTTTTTAATGTGTCTTTTTTATTTACTATGCTCCCTGATCACCTATTCTATAATATTTAATGTAAGTTCCTTCTCCATGGCAAAGTTAGTTCTTATGTGCACAAGTAATGAATGTGGATTTGTGTTTACTACTAATGTTAATAGAACTTAATACCCTAATTTATGATGCTTGCAGACCAGAAGACCTTCGTAGACCTTTTGGGGAGTTTGGTGGTCTCAAGGACATTTACTTGCCTCGAGATTATTATACAGGGTGAGCAACCTTATTTCTGATCTGAAGTTACTTGGCATGTAAACATGTCAACTGAAACTTTTCAACTGCTTGTCGGTGGGCTGCCCTCCCATCTATAAAAAATAAAAAATTTAAAAACCTTCTCTCGTTTTCTTCATGTAATATTTGGTGCTTGGTGTGCTTTTGATTATTACCCACAATTGTTTTACGGGAGTTGGTTGTATTTGGTTGGTTTTCTTATTGAAAGTGTTGAAGACAAGAGTGAAGTAATAAGAATTATTCAAGATGGTCTTAATGTACTTGAAGATTGAAGGAAGTGGGTTTGAATACTTTGTGACGAAGTTCAATTCTGGAAGAATGAAGTAATAAGAGTTCTTCATGTGTTCTTTATGTACTTGAAGATTGAAGGAAGTGGGTTTGAATACATTGTGAAGAAGTTCAAGTCTTTGAAGAATGACAACTCATATTTAAACTTTGACTCACAGAAGGTTAGCAGCCATGTAATTGCTTTACTTGAGTTATGTGGGTACAATCGTAACATCTTTGGTTATCTGGATCTTTCCCATCACTAGTGATCAGGATGGGTCATGGTATAATTTTAATATTGGTCTATTATATTTTGAGGTGTGGTTGTAATATTATGCATGGTAGGGTTAAGCTGCTTTTATCTATATTATGATGTCCATGTTTAGGGAGCCACGTGGCTTTGGCTTTGTGCAATATATGGACCCCTCGGATGCTGCAGATGCCAAATATCACATGGATGGTCAAATTCTTCTTGGTCGAGAGCTCACTGTTGTATTTGCTGAGGAAAATAGAAAGAAGCCTGATGAAATGAGAGCAAAACAACGAACGAGGTAAGCTTTGTTACTGTTAGTCCATGGTCCATGTAGTTATTGGTTCAGTTGCTGATTGAACTGTTCTTCTTGGAAGGGGCCGAGGGTCTGATGGAAGGAGATCCACTTCTCGTTATTCTCCATCCCCGCGTTATAGAAGGTCTTATTCTCGTAGCCCGGGTTATTTTTCCCCTTCCCCTAGGCGCAGGGGTTACTCAAGGTATGAAGTTCAACCTTATTTTTTTGTTCTTTAGCCTTTAAAAGGAAGAAGGGAAAACAACTGAGATACCTATTAAACCCTTGTTACAGGTCAATTTCACCTAGATGCGGGAGTTACCGAGACAGGTCCTACTCAAGGTCTCCTTATGGCTCAAGGTACAGAGAGAGGTCTTACTCCAGATCTCCCCATGGGTCAAGGTATCGAGAGAGGTCATTCTCAAGGTCTCCTTATGGATCAAGGAGCCAGAGCCCTGAAGGTTACTGAAGGAACAGTGTAGATGATAGTTCACTGCCAGTTGATGGTTTCTTGGTCAGGATTTTGGGCAGCGGGCTGGTTCCTAAGATTTTAGCTGGTGGAAGTTTAGCACTGAATCTATGGCAGGCACTGTACTCTTTTTGCCTTGTTACATATCATATGGCTAGCTGTCCTACTTATGGGACTTTGGAGTTGTGCTAACTAGCTACTTGAAATTCTCAAAGTTTGAATGTGTCACTTCTGCTGAACTGGTTGAAGTTCTTATATTGGTTGAAGTTCTTATATTGATGTGATTTTTATGCGTGCTATCAGGTTTTTATTGATTTAGTTTAAGCCCTAAAGAAATGAATGAACGGTTACTTTTATCTATTGATTCAAAAATTTGAATATCAGTTTATTTTGAACTTAAATCTTAGTATTTGAACCTTTGGTAATAAAAGCATTCCACTTCAAGGACTTCTTACTTCTGATGGATGACAATAAATTAAAAAAAAAAAGAAGTTATTTTCAACATTTATAGTGGTGACAATTTCTTAGGACAATTTATTGTAAAATAACCAAAATTTACACTGATGCGAAAAATCAATTTTAACTGCATAACAATCATAAAAAAAAAAACCCGGCCCATGTTTTAAATTTGGTCTTGAGCCAAATCAAAGAGCCCAATTGTAACAACCCGGCCCATGTTTTAAACTTGGTCTTGAGCCCGTTTAGATTTCGCCGGCCAGTTTCCAAGGTGGAGTTGTTCGTCCTCTTTGCTTGTAAGCCCCAGAAGCGGAAGATGCTGGCGTTGGTCCGTAATGGCCGTTGGGTTTTCCATTTCAGAAACCGGCGATCGGAACCTCAGCTACTCTTCTCTTTCTACACCACCACTGCGCTGGACGAGTCCAAGCCGAGTAGACCTTCGCCGCCCCCGATCCGGGTTTTGCTTACCGGGTCAGCGGGAAGAGGAGTGTTCGCCACCCGAATGATCGGAGCCGGTGAACTCATCCACACGGCCAAACCCATCGTCTCTCACCCCTCTCTCTCCGTGACCACTGGCGTTTGCTACTCGTGCCTCCGAAAGCTCAAGAGCAATTCGACGTCTGAAGCAGCTCAAGGTGTCTTATTTTGCAGCGAAGAATGCGAACAGCAATCCAAGGTACGACGGGGTCGTCGTCATCGATGCTTTTTCTCTCTCGGTTTATTTTGTTCTTTGTACAAATGGTGCCCCTTGGCTGATACCTTTATGCAACCCTGGTCTAGCAACCAGTTTCATTGATTAATGTAACGTGTTCTTATGGTCCTTACTAATTGAATCAGTATGCCTGCTTACCAATTTCCTTGATAAATGGGGTGTATGTTGCCATTTGCAAGAAGGCTAGCTGGTTCTCTAGTGTTTAACAAACAAGCCTAGACAATGTGGAATCATCTATAGTTGGCCTGTTGAAGGCATACTTTTTCACCTGCGGAAGCTTATTCCAAGCACCACGCTTGATGAAGGATGCCGTGAGCAGCCCCTAAAGACATCTAAGAGCTGTCCTAAAACTAGTTCTAAGGCGCAAGCATAAAGCTGGGATGTCTTGGATGAAGGACCCTCCCAGGGGCTTTGTTCTGCCTAGTTTTTATGCTTTATGCATTGGGGCATTTTTTCATTCTATATAATGTCTCCCTAGGTTGCACAATAGCGGAAATGAGAAAACATCATTTTTCAAAAACAAGTAAGAAATGAAAACGAGGAAAAAGCATAAATAAAAAAAATATAGGAGTCTTTTTGTAAATATATTTTTTAATATAGAAAATTATAAAAATAGTTATTTAATCTAAAAATAAACATAAATTCCATAATACATTCAAACAAATTCTAAAAAAAATTAAAAATTTTGAGTCAGACGAATTTTTTTTTATCTCTATTCATGGACCGATATTTACCTAATATTACGAAATGGGCGAGAAAAGTTTCTGAGATTGCAAAAGTAGCCCATAAACATTTCTTAGTGTTTAGAAAATGGAAATGTTTCAAAAATGCCAAAACAGTGTTCTCGAGAAGTTTCCGTGCACCATAGATGTCTCCTAGGGCCTTTTGGTAACTGTAGTTATGTCTTCAGGTTTTATTTATGGTCTTTTCCTAGTCTTATTATTATTAATTTTTATTTTTGTTTAGTTTCCTATAATAGGTGAAGGATTTTCCTAATCCTAATAGGAATAGCATTACTAAAGCTCTATAAATACCATTTTAATCTCTATTTTTAGTAGTGAATGGAATATTTACCTACAGTTTTCTCTAAGCATGTTGTACTAGAGCTTTATGAATACCATTTTAATCACTATTTTTTTGGTAGTGAATGTTTTCTCTAGCGAGTTATACTTTCTTTGAATTTTGTGCTGCAATTCTAACCCTAAGTGTGATGCCTAGAAGTTAATTATCTGTCTCTTCCCTAATCTTCAATTTGTTAACTTACTTCCAGACCTATTTATAGCCCCTAAAATTCATCTTTTCAACCTTATTTACCTCTAAATTCCCAACAATCCATTATGTACAAAAACTCTAGTCTTCACAACAATATCCCCTATCTTTCTAACCCTAAATGAACCCCCAATCACTTGGTTTTCTTATACTACCAGATGTGTCTGTGACTTGTCCATTGGCCAACTTTTAGCAATGTTGGCTGGTCCAAGCACTGGCCCTAATTTCTCTGCAATTTTACCACCATGCAAATGGTATGATAATATGATTTGCATAAATTCTTTTGGCAATATACAAATAGTATGTTTGTCCACAATTTTTTAGGCCAGTTCTTAACTTTCTCATCAACTTTCAGGAATGCACAAGAGGTTAAAATAGTGCAGCCAAACATCCCTTCTCTCTTCAATTATTTGTATGCCATTTCATTGTAAGGGGTGCCCAATCAAATTTGGTGGGAAACTCTTTGGTATGTTTTGAGTTATAGCGGTATGATCATGTTTAGAGATGATTGGGGAATATAATTCATGTAGCTGACCCCACCTAGGGGGATTAAGGCTTGATATATTGCTGTTGGGTATCTAATCGAATTGAGGGGAAGTACTCTATTTGCAAGTCCAGAATTGACCAGAGCTGAACCATTCCATTGCTGCGCACAATTTATTTGTATATTCCTTCCTTATTTTGACTTGTTATTCTTTTGCTTCAATATGACCCTTCCTTGAGAAAAGATTGCATCAAAACTTATTCTTGAATGCATACCACTGTTGGTTCTTATGTAGTTTGTCTTTGATCTCTATTTCCCATTTCTTAGGTGAATTTTCTTGTTGGTTTTAGCAGTTTGTCAATGCTTTTTACCTACGTCTAACCTTGACTTATTTTTTTTTTTTCTAAATACCCCTGATTTGCCAAAACCATCCTTATTACTGCCCCTGAAATGCTTAGCACTTTTTAATTTAGATAATATAGTATGGTGTAGTTTCTGAATTTGAAATTCACATGGTAATGATCCAGCCAAGAACAACTTTCTTTTTTTCTTTTCTTTTTTAGAGGGTAAAAGGTATTATATTTTGGTTTAAATAAATTTCCTTGGGTTCTATATTCTAATTTCACTGATTTTGATCCTTGTACTTTTTCATGGCTTTAGGTATTCTATAAAGTTGAGAAACAAGCAGATTGGTCAGCTTTCCATGATTATTGCCGGTATGAGAGTTTGTCAAACCTTAACTTCCCATATATTTGTAAGGTTAAGAAGGATCTGTGCCATCATTGTTTCTTAATTTGTTCCTGAGATTTTTTCCTTATCATAAGTTTGATCTGGATTCTATCACTTCATGCTCAAACAATTTTGATTTCTAGACTTGTATCATAAAATTATAGTGCTAAAAAATATCAATAGCTCTGACTTGTGGATATCTTCTTTAGAGCTCTGTGCATGTCAAAGCTTGCCATTGCTTATAAATCCAGATCTGTGTTTGCTCGAAACCCAGATCTGGGGTTTCTTTGAGATCAGACAGATGGAGCCAGCTGTATACGACTGGAGATAGCCAGCATCGCATATCCTGTTCCAGTACTGTGTCATGTCATGTTGACACCACTACAATGCCTGAAAATGAGGAGTCCGTGTAACATAGATTAAAGGAACTTGAAAGTGGATTGAATGGGAGAAGTTTGTAGTTAAAGAGGTAGGAAAACAAGAAAAAACTTGGTGGGAAACTCTTAGCCATGGCATAGGTTTTAATGGGCTTATAGAAGAGATTGTTTTGGATAGGCATGATTGGCAGGCTAAAATTCATGTAACCGACCCTACCTAGTGGGATTAAGGTTTTTCTGTTGTTGTTAATACAAGACATGATTATAGTTGCAGTCCTCTATGCTGTCAGATTATTTGTACTCAAAGACAATACATATCTTACACTGAAATTTTCCAAAATGTCTGTTTCTGAAGCACTCAGGGATTGAAGTATCCACTCCTAGCCAAGAGGCTGGCTTGTATGGTTGTATCAGGGGTTGCTACTGCAGACAGTCTTGATATACTTCAACCTGCTATTTTATCTACTGAGATGATTTTACAGGTATGAGGAGGCTTACAAGCAGTTTATTTTGTGACTAGCAGATTTCAAATGGAACAGTCAGGAGTAGAAAGCAGTTAGTTTTTTCTTATTTTTATTTGCTATATCTTGCTAAAAGACACAAGGAATGACAATTTAGCCTTTTCTTGTTTTTGTGTTGCCAACTAGGAAACTATTAGTTGCTCATAACATGAGCTATTGATATATCTAGTTAGTTCCAACTTTATCTTGAACAAAAAAAGGGTGTTCTAGCGCACAAAGTTCCCTGCTTGGAGGTTTTTATTTTTATTTTTATTTTGTGTGTGTACACTGGCTGCACTCTCACCCTGCAATTAAAACACAAAACAAAACATAATAAAATTTTTATATTTTTCTTTCATTTATTTTGGTGAGAGGTTTATACTCAGTGTACGAGTGCAGTTGTAGTCCAAATTTAAATTTATATTTTCTGGATGAGTCCAGGTTGTCCACTGAGAGATTTATTTATGGCAAAAGAAAAAGAATGTCACACACACGCACACGCATTTGGACAAATTGGCAACAAGATTTTTTTATGGTTTTTTAGACAACATATATTAGGAAATAAAGCAAGACAGAAATTGAAATAAATACTGAACGTGAGAATATGAAATTGGATAGTACTTGGGTTAAAACAATTTCAGCGCCAACCCGTTGATTCCCAAATTTTAGCAGACAAGGTTAGTAATATTAATTTAATTTCAGATATGAGGGTTTGTTATTAAATGCAATTAGAGATAATGATAGTTCTAGTTTAAG
Organism: Diospyros lotus; assembly: GCF_014633365.1. NCBI lineage: Eukaryota > Viridiplantae > Streptophyta > Magnoliopsida > Ericales > Ebenaceae > Diospyros > Diospyros lotus. Next base: position 40,080,576 of record NC_068350.1, on the reverse strand, counting down.
CAATCCCCATACATGATATGCGGGATTCTAATTTAAGTAACTACCATAAATTCAATTACAATTAATACACAAAACAACTAAATCAATCATCCGGGTTTGGGTATGATAGTGTTTCCAGTTCTAGTAACTTCCATACATGGCATGAAAGCTCTAAGTTAGGCTTACGCTCCAATCCAAACTTAGTGATTTCTTAATAATTACTATACACCCATACTGAAATTTAAATTAATGTCACTCATTTTAAGCGCAGCTTTCTTTGGGAATCATTGGCGTTTGACACTGTCCTTGCCTTAACCCAATATTAGATTTAGCTACTCATTTCCATTTGAAAGTTAATTGACAGGAATTTAAATGACGTAATTTAAATAACAAAATTTAAATGACAGGAATTAAAATAGCAGAAACTAATCGGCCATTTAGGCGGTGGATAATTAAAAGACTAGAATTAAAATTGCAAAAATTTAAAGGCATAAATTAATCAGCTATTTAGGCTGTGAATAATAAAGTAACAATAAATGATATAAGAATGTAAAAGAAGAAAGAAAGGAAGTAAGATCACAAAAGAAAACAATAGAGAAAATAAGAGAGAACAAAAGCAATTCTCAAAAAGAGAATTCTAAGGAAACAACTAAACTTTGATTCAAGAATAATAATCACACTTACAAATGCAATCAAGTGAGCTATTTATAGCCCACAAGATGCAATACAAATCACACAATTTCAATTATTCAATTAGACATAATTATATCTAATGGGCACTCACACACTTAAAGTTAAATGGATTTTAGTTATAATACACACCTAATATTAAATGGATTTTAGCTAAAATACACACCTAATAAAGCACTCATAAAGTTAAATGGATTTTAGCTATAATACACACCTAATAGTTAAATGAATTTTAGCTAAAAAACACACATAATAAAGCACTCACAAAACAAATATTTAAAAAAATAAAAAAGAAATTTCTATAATTGGGTTTTTGATATTCATTAGGATTAAAAATAATGTTTGGGCCTTCTCCAAATAATATCTTCCATGGGTTACTCAAGTTGGGCCTTAATTCTTCATGGGTTTTAATTCTTTATGGACTATAATCCAATTTGAGTCTCCAAACCCACCTTCTTCATGTCTACAAGCAAACAATTAAGTGTTATTAAATTATATATTATGTATATATTTATATGATATATTATATGGTATATTATATACTTATATATTATATAAATGCTACATGCATGCACTCCATTGAGTATATGTATTATATTATAATATATATATTATATTTACATGTTTATTATAATATATTATATATTATATATATATATATTACACATAACTATTTAATTAAATCAATTTAAAATCAAAACGGGGGTTATAATTATAACAAAATTTTACAAAATTAACCACTAATCATACACAGCCTTACTGTTGCTTTGCAAAGAGATTGTTTCCATAGCTAATGTAAAAACATAGGGACTTAATGCGCAATCAGGTGCTCCATCTTTTTCTTGTTAAATATAGGTTTGTCTCATTCTTGTTAATATAGGTTTGTCTCATTGTTGAAAAGAAAGCAACAGAAATGGTCCCTTAAGATTGTTCAAATCCCACAATTTATTGGAAGTTGCGCTCACATAGTGTACAAACCCAATATCTACTATCTTCGAGCCCAATACACACAATTAGACAGCTTTGTGGCAACATAAGAATTAGCTACCTTGGGTTCTATCTTTTATCTGTGGTTTCAAACAGAGTTGCAATGGGTTTGTGAGAAAGTAATAGTAGCAATAATGCATGCCAATATTCAACTCTCTTGGGCACATAAGGGCATGTAAGATTATGTAATCCTAGTCAACTGTTGCCAGTCCCTGTTTGGGTTCAAGACTGAGTGATACTAGAATATAGGCATTCTCTTTTTCCCTATTTATTTTGGGGGATGCAATTTTGATTATCTGTTCTTATATTTTCTTGGACCATTTTCTTTGTAACTTATTAAAAAGATTACTATAGAGTGATCTGTGTAAGAAGCTTGCACATTATCATCCTAGCTTGTGCTGCAATATGATCATCTTGCATGAATTTTTTACTTTCACTCTGTTAACATACTAAATCTTTTTTTTATTTAATTTTATTTTCTTAAACTGTTTTTATCAGAACTATATTCAAGTTCTTCTTGGATATCTGAGACATGTTTTTGGAGGATTTTGAAATGTACAAGGAATGATGTTAGTGACAAAATACTACATCGACTTTGAATTGGATATTTTTTCATCTTTGATTTCTCATTATCAATTTATAGATTGATATTGTCAGATGGAAAAGGAGTTTCTATTGCTAAGGACTGCCTTTGAAGAAGCATATATCAGAGATGAACAACTAGCATGTATCCTTTGTGTGTGTGGGAAATATTTGTTCTTACTTCTGTCTGAAATGATTTCTTATTATCTTGTTCTATGGGAACACTAGTTAAGTTTGAATAATCACTTATCTTTGAATTACTAGTTCTCACCAAGCAATGGTACATCGGTGTGCTAGCACGAATTCGTATTAATGCATTTCGTGTAGAATTGGCTGGAGGTTCATATGAAGATCTTATTTCATCAGCGGCAGCATTAATAGAAGTGGAAGCTGCTGTTGGAAATGCTGTGTATATGCTCCCTTCATTCTATAATCATGATTGTGGTAAGCTTTATCGTGTTCTTCTGAACTTGGAGTCTCCCTGTTTGAAAAGGCCAAAATAAAATGCTTCACTTCCCTTGTGGAGTTCAAGAAACATAGCATACTTGAGGAGTTGGAAAATATGAATTGATTTACCATTCTGTGGACTTCCAATATCATGATCTTCTTGTTTTATTGGTCATTCACCAAAGGGAATCTTTGTGAGGGTCGTATTTGTGTATATCCTTCCTTTTTTAAAAAAAAAAAAAAAAAAAATTAAGGCAGAGAGACTGTTTCCACAACTTGAACTGGTGGCCTTTCTAGTCACAAAAAAGCAATCCATATTGTTGTTATCAAGGCTCACCTCTTTTTGGTCACTCACCAAAATATACAAATGTGCAATTGACATTATTCAAAGCTAAAGAAGATGAAATGGGTTAGTTTTGTGTATGTGGTCGACCCAAGTGGCTAAAGCAATTTTGGCTGGGGGTCTAAAGAGGAGTTATGCCTATAATAGTTTGTTGCTTTAGCAAAGTCAGACTTGTTTGACACATGCCCTCTTCCCCCAAAAGTATAGATAAATAATAAATAATTAACAGAGGAAAATAGACGTGTGAGCAAACTCCATCTTGAGATGGACAAGCTTTCTGTTTAGTACTGAAGGAGTATGTCTGGTATGGAGCTCTGCGCATCTTCAGAAGAACTGAATTCCAGCAACACTCACTCCACATAAGTAGCTCCTTGTAAATTTTCATTGCAGATCCAAATACACACATTTTATGGATAGAAAATACGGATGCAAGAGTGAAGGCTCTTTGTGATATTGAAGCAGGTACATTTGGTATGCCTTCTTTATTTTTATTTCTTGGTGTCTTTCTGTGCTGATTTTGGCAGTAGTCCTCAATGTAACTTAGCTGTTAGAAGGAAAGGTCGCTTTCTCATAATACAAGTAGAAGCAACCCTAAATGTCATATTTGTGGACCCCCAAAATGGATTTCTGACCTCTCTCAACTGATGTTCTTTTTAAGTTCGCAGGGTCATTGGCTTAATTAAGAGGTCATCGTACATAGTTTAATATGCTAAAAGAATGTCCATGAGAGAAGATTATAGGAAATGTGATTTTTCATTTTTTGATTTGCCAATGTCAATTGTTGTAGCTGCTAGTAGGATAGGGTGGCTGCAAATGTCAAGTTTTGTGGTTGCTAGTAGAATAGGATGTCTGGCTGCTAGTAGAATAGGGTGTGCTATGAAGCTACACTTGAATTATTGTATGAATTGAATGTTCTCCTCCTATCTGATTTCTCTCCTCTCTCGGATGGTTTTCCTCCTATCTGATTTTCTAGTATAATAGGGTGTCTGGCTGCTAGTAGATAGGGTGTGTATCTAGTTTTTTTGGGTGCTTTGGCAACTGAACTGAAAAAAACAAAAATATTCTTAATGCAACTGAACCGATTTTTACAACTACCCAATTAAACTGAGATGACCAAAAAAATCGACTTACCAAAAATAACCAAATTTATTCAAGACAATTTTTTAAAAAAATTACAAATTTAAATTATTAGAAAGCAATTTTTTTGGAGCTAAAACATCTTAACACTACAATGAAAGCTGCACTACAACAAGCTACATTTAAATAAATCCAGATTCAATGTGGAAAGTAGGGTGGCATTATTGTAAATATACTAATTAAGATGGATATTTTATAAAACTAATATAAACATTTTATGCATTTATATGATATGTATGTATTTATATAAAACAGTACAATATATATTTATACATATTATTCTAGTTATTTTGGTTTTAACAGAAATTTTATTTACAAAACTGGAACTGAATTTTTTAAAAACTGCCTTGCGTCCTATTTGTGAGCAAGATTATATAGATCATTGCATTTAGTTCAATTTTTTAAACTGAAGCACTTTTTTTTCTCTCTTCTTGATGTTGCATTGCCTAAAATGCTGCCTATATCACTTTATTTGTCTCATTTTTTGTTAGACACAATTTATGTCTAATATGCCTCATTATTAGACAATTTTCACTTGGTTATATAACATTCCTAGGTCATTCCTTTATTGTAAAGGAAGAAAATTGGTTCTTAAAGACTTTGATTGCCCTCCCATATCTTCCATGAAATGAAATTGAGTTTGTTAATTCCATTGAACAAATACAGGAAGCTATACCAGGGTTTGATGAACTAAAGATGCCCCTTTAAGAACTTGTGCAACTAATTAACCTATAAATTACTTGACAGGAGAAATTTGTTTAATTCATGTTTTGGCGGAATACCAATTTTGTCCTTATCAAAGTCATAATTATATCAAATAATCATATTTCAGTAAACTATAATGACATGATAATATCATCTTCCACAAACTTACTTTGAAATAACTCTAATTTTAACCTGTTGTTACTGTGTTAATGGTTTTATAGATGAAATAATAAGGTATCATGAATTTTTTAAATAGGCCTAGGTATTATTGTTGATTTAGTTGCTTGGCACTGCAGGTGAAGAGATGCGGATTTGTTACATTGATGCAAGCATGGATCATGATGCTCGTCAAGCTATCCTTTCTAAGGGGTTTGGATTTGAATGCCATTGTCTTAGGTGCTCATCGGGCGATTAAAGCATCCTTGCCATTATTAACATGGAAGGTCATTGGATGGTTTTCCCTGTATCAATTGGATGGGTGTTACTGAGCCATGAAATTAAGATTCAACCTTTTAGAATGCCATTTGGCATTGTTTCTGATTATTTCTTTCTATTTCTATTAGCTTTATTTTGCTGGATAGCCATATATATTTGTAAAATTTTCGCCACTGGCTAAAAAGAACCGAGCTAATGAAGAAGCTACTGCTGAGAGCTGAATGTGAACTTAGTTGATGCCTAAACTTCTGCAGGTATTTCAAGATCCAGCTAGTGAGAGTATTGGATATTCCTGTCAAAATTGAATTACATTTTGGTTTCCACTTCAATTTCCCCTCTTTGTTTTTGGAGGGCTGGTGGGTGGGTTTTTGTCTGAGGAAAAAGAAATTGCTCCCCTCCTAACCAACAATGATTTGTCTCATAAACCATGTAAATAAGTTGGTGTTCTTGAACTCTTGTGTTCTTTTTATCGTTGGAAGTGAGGGACCTCATGTTGTAAGTGGCCAAAAGATTCTTCTAGTTACTAGTTGCTTGGGTGTAATAGTGTTGGAGAGAGAGAGAGAGAGTTGTAACCTTTAGTTGATGCATAAACGTTGATGTGTTTTATGTTGTAAAGTAAGTGGTATTTCAAATGGTTTATAGTGCTTTCAATCTCACATTAGTTGGATACAAACATTTCTTCTTCGTTTTATATTTATTGTGTCTACATTAATTTATGAAAACTGTGAGAGAACTGAGTATCATGTCCAAGAAATTGAGCCAACCCAAGGCAAAATTGAGAATTCCCCCCCCCCCCCCCCCCCCCCCAAACACATTGCAACCTTTTGTTGGCTTTCTTTTTTCTTCTACAGAATTTATCTTGATCTAATTTTTACCTAAGAGGATAAGGTTTTGATCGGTTTTCATCCTTAGAGAAAGAATAGGCCTTCGATTGACCAATTCTTTTTTTATTCTCCCTTTCTCTTTATCTTTTATCTATATGAATCAATCTTTCTCACCTATTGATATCCTCTCAATGTTAGTATTGCTTGCCTATAAATGCACTTGTTGCATTTGTAACACGCGAAATCAATTAGCTATTTCGATCATCCCTGTTCTCGCTGTTCTACCACTATATTACTGGGTTCGTTTATTGTTTTTTGCTACACATTTCATCCTCAAAAATGTGAGTGCACACGAGTTTTAAAAGAATTTGTTGTATTCTTGGGAATAACCATCTTAGCCTTTGCATTGTTTTAAGGGGGTGAAAATTATCCTTAAATTGAGTGACATTTGTTATGCCTCAAGTTTTGTAACCTCTAGTTGATGCATAAAGGCTAATGTGTTTTAATGGCCTCTAATTGATGCATAAAGGCTAATGTGTTTTAATGGTTAATTAAATCTTAGTCTTCTTCATTATCAAAGGCTAATGTTAAAGCAACATGACCTTCTATATTACTAGTAACATGAGGAGCCGGATCCTCATTTTTATGATCTATGGTGCTCGCATGAACCTTCATTATACTAACAGGATTTTCCAATGATTACATTTACATTGCTAGGGGTGTTTGCATAGATATGATTCCAACCACACAAAAAGATTGTATTGCACTTGGAGGTCAATTATCTTAAAGGCAGGTAAATATTGACTTTCAATAAAATGAAAAAAAAGTGTAAAAAAACTGTACCTAATGAAAGTAGATGCCTAGGCTAAGATGTTGTAAACAAACTAAGGTCATTTGATAAATGGACTACACATTCAAAACACATTCACAGAGTCTGTTGCTTTATTGCCATTTCAAACATCAATATCTTCTTTATGAATCCTATACATCAGGAGTCTAATCTTTTTCTCTATGAGTGATGCCAGTGTGACACTTGGAAATAGGGGGGGGGGGGGGGGGGGGGGGTTGGCTCTCTTTACACTTTTGGTGTTGTACATGTGTGATTGAGCCAAGGGAAATGCAAATCCCTCCAACTTAGCCGTTTGTTGAGAAGTGTTAGGGGGAGGCAAAAAGAGAGCCATTTCGTAATTCTCCTAACTCCCATCTTCTCTTCCCTTAAAACCTCAACCCACCCCTTATTCTATTCTCACCCCTGCATCTCTAAAACCAAATCAAAACCAACCTCATGTCTTATACCCCTTTTCTTTGTTAAGTTAATTTTCTTTCTTTCGCCTAGGAAGTGGTTACTGGTTAGTTTGGGTTTCAGCACACCTATCCTCTCACCTTCCAAACTTTAGTCTGCCTCCATTTTTCCCTTCACTCCTCACCTCTCTTGGGAAGTATGGAGGCTTTCTCTCTGACTTCCTTCTCCGCGGCACCAAAGAAACTTGTGCGATTGCATGATAAGCGTGAGTGGTGCTGCTTGTTAAAGAGCAAGAGGAGTGTCGTGCATTGCCAAAGCAGTGGAAACTCCATCAAATCTAGTGGGTTGTCTTCAGTTTTGACAGAAAGAGAAGCATTGGTGGGCAATGAACGTGGCACGGCTTTAATGGATGCAGCAGGAAGCATAGTCTTATCACCAAACGGGACGCACCAGCAGCCAGCTGAGAGTACTACAGTGAAGGATTTGGTGCCTTATGGTGGACCTGCCACATCCCTGGTGGAGATGCAACAAGGAATTGGAATTGGAATTGTTGAATATCTTAGAGGGAAAAGTTTCTTCATTACTGGTGCAACTGGGTTTTTGGCAAAAGGTAAACTTTCAGCCTTCTCTTCTATTGTGGCGTGATTTTAATCCTCTTCTGTTCTATTTCTCTTTATTAGTGGAATCAATCCAAGTTTTTTCCCTCTGATTTTGGGTTGTAAATATTCAGTTCTTATAGAAAAGATACTGAGGACGGTGCCCGATGTTGGCAAGATCTTTCTCTTGATCAAGGCAGAAAGCAAAGAAGCTGCCATGCAAAGACTAGAAAATGAAGTATACTTCTTTTCATGATAACATGCCTTAAGTTTCTCAAATTTTATCCTTGTCTGGAGGGATCCATATCTCATTTGATATATACATATATATATATGCTTGTGTTACAGATCATAAATGCTGAACTCTTCAAGTGTCTCCAAGAAACTTATGGCAAATCCTACCAAGCTTTCATGTCAAACAAGCTGGTTCCTGTGTTGGGAAATGTTTGTGAATCTAATCTCGGCTTAGATGAACCTGTAATCGATCTGATCACGAAAGAGGTTGACATAATTGTAAATTCTGCTGCTAATACGACTTTTGATGAAAGGTTATGTTGTGCAACTTGAATATTTTTAAGTTTTCCAATTGTTATTGTAAATTGCGATTAGTAGGTACTATGTGCAAATACATTTGCAAATGCCAATAATTTGGTTTTTCATTAAAAGTTGCAGGTATGATGTTGCTCTTGACATAAACACGGGAGGCCCTAGTCGTCTTATCAGCCTTGCCAAGAAGTGCCAGAAACTTAAGGTCTTCCTGCATGTATCTACAGGTGAGTAATCCAAATCAAGTATAGAAAAATCCTACTGTATTTCCAGCCTACCTAAAAAAAGAAGTTTGAATAATACCAAGATAACTTTGTAGTGGCTCAGACGTCGCATTTATTGGATCCAGTGGTGTCAAATTCTTTTCCTTTGCAACTGCTAACGAAATTGACTGCAATCTATGATACTGATTCTGAAATGACTATCTTCACAATGAATGAAGGGCTATATATATGGGCCAAAAAAGGCCATGATAGTTTGTAACATTTTATGCTCGTTGATTAGTTTTAAGTACTTCCAAATAGAATGCCTTCAACTCATTGGCATACTGCAGCTTATGTTAATGGACAAAGACAAGGAAGAATCATGGAAAAGCCATTCTGTAAAGGCGATACCATTGCAAGGGAGAGTGTCATATTTGAAACCCCAAACAGCTCCCTCCCTACTCTGAGGGTTGAAGATGAGCTGAAGCTGGTTTTAGATTCGAAGGGAAGTATTGACGACAATGAAATGGCTCAAAAAATGAAAGAATTGGGTTTGGAAAGGTAACTGTTTCTTTCCTTTTCTTTTCCCCCCTTTTCCAGTAACTCTTTCTAGATATCTTAATTAACTAATCTTTTATTTTTCTGTGAAGATGAGTATGAACACAATGTTGGAACCTTCAAATGTTTAGAAGATGTAGTTAAAAGACAGAATTCCATCAACAACTTTTGTGTTTCTATATGTCCTCAAAAAGGCACACCAAACTTTTATCATATTGGGAGTGAAACAGGTTCACAACTTGTATTGATGAGCATTTTAATTCAACCTGCAGGGCACAGAAACATGGGTGGCAAGATACCTACGTGTTCACTAAGGCCATGGGAGAAATGTTAATCAACAGTATGAGAGGAGAAATACCAGTGGTCATAATTCGGCCTAGTGTTATCGAGAGCACTTGTAGAGAACCTTTCCCTGGGTGGATGGAAGGAAACAGGTAAATATGTTCTATGAAATGACTATCGCCAACCAAATCCTATCAATTCTTTGAGTTATAATCGTATCATCTCTCTCTTTTCCTCTAGGATGATGGATCCAATTATTCTGCACTATGGGAAAGGGCAGCTCACTGGCTTTCTGGTTGACCCAAATGGGGTTCTTGATGTAGTAAGCAGAATATATTCTGTTGATATTTTCATGGTCACTAAACAGTTCTAGCTAATAAAACACCACCACAGGCTCAGTTAATTTACCAATTTTTTATTTCAAGTTCATGAAGAGCCTAAGCTATCCTTAGTTTTGTGGCATTTGATAGGAGACAGTGACAATCAAGACAAGTATATATATATATCTAATAATTAAGCTTCCCTTGGTCTCTAAATCGACACAATTTTCTTGCAGGTCCCAGCAGATATGGTTGCCAGTGCAACTTTGGCAGCAATCGCGAAGCATGGAGCAGCTGGAAAATCAGAAAGTAACGTGTACCAGATTGCTTCATCAGTTGTAAACCCCTTAGTTTTCGAAGACCTTGCCAGTTTGCTCTACCAACATTTCAATTCCTTGCCATGCATCGACTCAAAGGGAAGGCCGGTTCATGTTCCAGTAATGCAGCTCTTCAGCTCTATGGAAGATTTCTCCTCTCACCTCTGGAGAGACTCGATTCAACGAAGTGGCCTAACTGCTGTGCCCACTCCCAAAGGGAAGTTGTCACAGAAGCTCGAAAACATTTGCAGGAAATCAGTGGAGCAAGCAAAGTACTTGGCTAAAATATATCAGCCCTACGCCTTTTATGCTGGAAGGTAAGCAAAAAACACCCAGAAAACCAAAACCCACTCCCTTGTCAACTGCATCCATACATCAGAATGCTCGGCTTGTTGAATTTCCATTCTTTTTAGCAAAATTGCTTTGCGTTGAAGCAAAACTTTAAGAGAATTCAATTCATGCTTCTTCTTCTTCTTCTTCTTCTTCTTCAGGTTTGATAACAGCAACACCAAGAGCTTGATGGAATGCATGTCTGAGGAAGAAAGGAAAGAGTTTGGATTTGATGTGGGTAGCATAGATTGGAAAGATTACATCTTAAATGTCCACATACCTGGCCTAAGGAGGCATGTGATGAAGGGCAGAGGGATGCGTCCCTGATGAATAATAGAATGGAACTGACTTGTGGTGCCTGCAACAAAATGTAATAAATAGAAAGACTGAGACTGATTAATTAGTTAAATGTTGTTTTCTTCTTTCTTTTCCCTAATAAGTTGGGGAAGGTAGCCTCTATCTTCTATTTTGAAGAATATTTATTATATTATATGATTACTAGAGTAGAAACATAAGTATGGATCAAAGTTACTGTATGTTTCCTTCCTAAAACTCTTGTTAGATCTATACAAGTTATCAATACTAGTCTCAGTGCTTGCATCTTGGATCTATAATTCAAGCTTGTAATTATCAATTCTTTTAATTTTAAAGGAAAATAAGTGTTCTCTTAATTTATATATATATATATATATGGAGATTCTCATTTTATTAATAAGATCATACAAATTGACAACACACATTATATATATATATGTTTGTATTTGTAATTGAATATCTGTACATGATTTTGTATATTGATTTGAAATGTGGTATTACATGAATATAGAATCCTAATATTTAATTTTTATTTTTTGTGATTGAATATTTATTTCGTGATGCTCCTTGGCTTTTCCAATTTCAAATACATATAAAATTCAAGATTTTGAATTCTTCTTTTGATATTTTTTTCCTGGATTTTTCTTCCATTAGATTTATGGTCCTTTTTAATTTTTTTTTTTTTTTTTGTGAACCTTTTGCCTTGTTTGTTGGGCTCTCGTTAAATTTCTTAACTTGTTTTTTTTGGGGATTTTGTGCTCGAGGTTTTATGGAACAGTTGTATATATAATACCTAAAATTTTAATTTGTTGTATTCATTTTTATTAATTCATCTATTATCCTTTCTAGTTTCTAGTAAAACTCAAACATGACTTAGGGTGCGTTTGATAGAGGTGGAAAATAAAGATGGAATTCTAATTTCATGAAATTTCAATTCTCATCCCAATCCCTAGAAATTCCAATTCCTTGATTTCAAGGAAAATTTACACTTTTTGAATTAAGATGGAATTCGAATTTCATGAAATTGAAAAACTGTTTGATAGAATTTTCTGAAATTTAGATGGAATTCGAATTCCACCCTCATTTTCCACGCCTATCAAACGCACCCTAAATTTTTTTTCCCCTATCTATCAATCTTTCCAATAGTCTCATTGGAATTGAGAAAATTTAAGACTATTGAAAATTTTATAGTTGGAATTTTCTCTTCCTTTCTTGTTGTTTATCTTATTTCACATGATTTTTTTTTTCTAAGTGTATATTTAAGGTGATTATTTTCTAAGTATGCAGTGATGGATGCATTTGCTTTTTCACTCATAATCTACATTTTGTTATGTTTTAATTATAAATTGTCATTACTAAAAATTATAATTACCTGGTATTATGCATAACTAATATCTCGTTAATGAGAATACTACTATGCTTGCATGTGACATGGGGACACAAGTCATGTGATGTATTCATCACTTAAAAAATGGAGAATTGCTATTTATTTAAATTGGGAATGAAATTTAGGTGGCACATTTTCGTTGGATAATGAAAATGAAAATGTGCATAATAAATATTGACACTTGTACCTTTTTATTATTGTCTAATGAAAATGTATCACTTGACTCTAGATAAATAACATTATTTTAAAAAACACTAGCATTTTCTTCTCAACCCCATGTTTCATCTGTGACATTGTGGGTTTTAGAGTAATGTGGTTTGGGAAAACACTCGTCTTGTTCCATTGTTTACGAAACTTAATTAATATGGGTGAAATATATAATAAGTCGGTTATATTTTGGACTTTTTGCCGAGCTATAATGTGTCAATACCATAGGCCTATTATTGTGGACTTTTGCCTTGTTTCATTGAACAGTTACTTTTGTTATTAACAATAACACTGCCACAATTCAAATGGTGGAAGGCTCCAATTATAAGACCTGGAATGAGGATATTGAATTTGCAATGGCTGTAGCTTATTTGGATGTGGCTTTAATTCGTGATAAAAGCCATCTTTGTAGACAAAAATGCTTCTACTAACTGGGCTCAATTGTAGATGTTTTTTAATTTTTAATAAATTAGAGTCTTGTAAGATAAATGTGCTGAGTCTATATTATTTGTTATTTTGGACCAAATCACTTATTTTAAGTGGATACGAGACTTGTAATAATATATGTTTAAAGCTTATATTAGATCTTAATAGGTGATATGATATAATTGTTATATAATAGGATATGTTTCGTTAATTTCTGTAATGTCTCTTGAGTTTTACCTATTGAAAACTGTCATTACGTAGTGATTTAAGAACAAAAAATATTAATATAGATAATTTTTTAGAGATTTATAAATTACTCTCATCTTATTATGATCATAGCTCAAATATGTACAAATTCAATAGTTCATATTTATTGTCCCTCTTTCCTATCTCATTAGTTGTCTTCTTAATAAAAATAAATTACATCATCAAATTAATACATATTACTAAATTATTAATGACAAAAAAATATTAAACTTTTTATTATTCCAAACAATGATTAATACACATCATGGCAAAAAATGTTAAAGAATGATGTGTATTAGTTATTGTTTGGGATAATAATTAAATTACTAATTTTATGTCATTATGTGTATTAATTACTATTAGTTATTGTTTGATGATGTGTATTAATTTGGTGACATGATTTTTTTTTTATTGAAGAGACAGTTAAAGAAACAACAAATCTAGATTCCAAATTCAAAGTTTTGACAGTGTTCTATATTTATATATGATTTTGTATATTGATTCAACAAATTTAAAAGGGAAAAATTAAAAAAAAATGTGAAAAGCGTAATTACTAATCTCAGTTAATTTCTAAACTCCAACAAATTTTAATAAAAAATGCTATTGATACACTCATTTTATATATCTTAGACTATATAAAGGGATATTATGATAAAAAAGCCCCTCATGAGGCGCATAGAGACACATGAGGCACATGTAAGGCGCAGGGTATTTTGGTCATAATACCCTCTTATGTAGTCCAAGATTTACAAAATGAGTATAAATCTAGCATGATTCAATTTTAATTTATCTCTAAAGAAGTGTAAAAACTAATAAGTCCATAACATAAGTGAAATCTAATTCAATAATTGTATTTTTAATTAAATTTTCTTAGTAAATATGTTTTGATTGAATTTTCAAAGGAAGAATTAGTAAGAAAAAACTGCTTAGGTCCTATGATGGACCACTCTGTGAATCTGTGGTCGTGATGGCTTTAGTCTTGAGTCTTGACAGCTCAAGTCCAGCCAAATCCATGGTGAATAAAATTCAAAAAACCTCAAAAATATCACAATAAACGAATCAAGGGTTGAAGAAATGGGAACCATCCGCCATTCTTCTGGTTCCCCGTCAAAGCCCATGTGAGTCCAACCGAGGATTTTCAATCCGTTTACTTTTTCGGCGTTTTGGGTTTCCCTCTTTGAACGGAGGGGCAAGATAAACAGGAGGGGAGGGAATGGGAACTGTACCCGGCTGGCAACTGACATTCTTGTGTGGAATTTTTTCATGGATTGTGGTTTCTTCAATACTTGATGTCACCCAGAAGCTTAGATCCCTAACCCAACCTTGGGTGTCTCGCCACGTCGCCTCTGACACTCCAATCATCCTCCAGATCCAGGTCTGATCAATCGATCTTCTGTCTTCAAATACATATTTATATTTCCTTTGGCCCCCCATGTCCTAAATTTTGATTTTGTTTTTGATTTCTTAATTCTGAGTTTCTTTTGGGGTTTTGCAGAGTTACCATCATGGGTGGTTGGATGCTTTGTTCTCAGGGCTGTCTTGCGTTGTTTCTGTGCCTTTCTACACGGCCTTTCTTCCCTTGCTCTTCTGGGTATGCCATTTCGCTTCCCCTTCTGTCTCACGGTGCCCAGTCACGCTCATGTTAATTATTCATGTGGAATTTATTTTGTGCTTCTTGTTGGCAATTTATTGTAGAGTGGGCATGGCAAATTGGCCAGGCAGATGACCCTTCTGATGGCTTTTTGTGATTATTTGGGAAACTGTATAAAGGTAGTCCTTCTAAATTAGAAATGATCATTCATTTGTGGATAGTCCGGTGGTCTTTATTTTATTTATTTACTTGATGTTGGATAGATAGAGAGGGCTGAGTTTGCACCCAAGCTTAACCCTGAATGATGTGTTTTTCTGTGAATAGGATGTGATATCAGCTCCTAGACCCAGCTGTCCACCTGTTAGGAGAGTGACTGCGACCAAAGATGAGAAAGAGAATGCAATGGAATATGGATTGCCTTCTTCTCACACTCTCAACACAGTTTGCTTGTCTGGGTATTGAGATTTCTCCTTCATCTTGTTCTCTATTTTCTTTTTATCTCTTGGGTGGAGATTGGGTGAGGACAACTATAGACAGTTTTTTTCTTCTTTTTTTTTTTTAAGGGGTGTGTGTGTTATTTTAGGTGCATTTTAGGCCGAAGAAATGTAGGCTTTTTTTCCTTCTCAAGGGAAACCCTAAAAGGAACAAGCTACTAGGGTGTCTAAGTGGCGTAGGTTTTTCATGAACATTGTATTTATCTGATATAATGTGGAAAAAGGCTTTGTATGACATAAGATGTGAGCTTCATTAGAACATATGTTATGTAGAGAAGCCAAGTTTCTAGCAATGAATTCCTGAGGCAATTAACAAAAACTATGCATGAGCAGTATTTATTCTCTGGTAGTTATGAATTTCTTTATGTATAGTTGATATAACTTGTACTCATTACATAAGTACACTTACACAGAATATGCTTTCATATAATTGCTGTGGCATGTACTCGTTAGTCTGCTCACTTCATTCTAGCAACTGCTTCACCTTCTGCCTCAGCCTTCGATTACAATGTAAAACTAACCATTGGACTCTTCTTGCATGCGATCCAGCTACCTTTTCCACTACGTCATGTCCTGTACTCAAAATACAGATGCCTTGACCCAGGTTGTGGGACTGGCCATGGTCTGCTTGCTTGTCAGCCTCATTGGCTTTGGTAAGTTATGGTTTCTCCCATGTTCTTGGCTGCTTTTAAGACTAGTTCACTTTTTTGTTTCTGTAATCTGAACTGAAATTTAATTCTGTTGCTAGGAAGGATTTACCTTGGCATGCACAGTTTGGTTGACATCGTAGGTGGTCTTGTGTTTGGTTTAGCCATTCTGGCATTTTGGCTTACAGTTAACGAATACATTGACAGTTTCATTGTTTCAGGCCAAAATGGTACGTATCATTCTACTGAGCACAACACTATCCCATTGCATTAGAAAAATCTGAAAATGTTGGCAACAATTTTCCTTTGTTTGATTGTATTGTATCTCAAAACATAATGTTTAAAGGCTTCTCCCCCTTTCAAAAAATGTAAGATATATTGAAGGTGGAAAATGGTCTTGAGGAGCCAAAATGACCAGTTCGAAGAACATCCTAGATGAGGTAGGAGGTTATCCGAATTGCTCCAACTTTACAAGCATGCAGACTTAATCTGACTAAGGCTGTAGTCCCCTGCTTCCAAATCGAAAGAAGAACATTGGATTAGGTGAGGCCAACTCAATAGCTGAGAAGACTTTTTAAACGGGCTTATTGTTTAACTGGCACCACAAGCTTCAAAGTTTGTTCTATCTTAGAATTGGGATGAAAATACAATATTTAAGTGGTAGCATGGGAGATATGTGCATCCAATGTGGAGATGCTTTCAAAGTAAGAAACACGACACCTACATTTTGATCAGAACAAGAGTTCTCTATTGGAGCAGAGAATGGTCAAAAGGGGTAATTTGGCTGACTAGAGAGCAGTGTTCTAAAAATCGCTCTAGGCGGACGCCTAGGCGCTAGGCGGCCACTGGCCGCACCGAGTATGCCTTAGTTGAGCCTCCTAGGCGTCGGCTTGATTAATCGGCCCACGTGGCCGGCACCGTATGGGCCGCCCAAGTTTTTGCTTTATATATCAGCCGATTTTAGGGTATTTTATTTCTTAATCTCGTCTCTCAGCCTCTTCCCCTCTCACCCCAAGGCTGTCGCTGCCTCAATGCTGTTGCCTCAACGCCTTCGGCTCGCCGATACTCACCACCATCGCTGCCTCCAGTTCCATCATCGCCATCAAGCTTCATCAACACTGCCTCTATGCCATTCGTGTCCTCCTCGTTGCCTGAACGTCGTCGCCGCGTCCTCGCTGTCAAGCTCCATCTCTGCCGCCAGCGAGCTCCATCTCCTTCGTAACCTCTCTCTCTCTTCTCTCTCTTGAGTCTCTGGTTATTGGTTTCTCTTTCTCTCCGTTACATTATTTCTGTTTTTTATTTTTTATTTTATTTTATTTTTTTGTTCTATTTATATATTAGATATATATTTAGTTTTAATTATTATTAATTATATATAATATATGTCTTTTTACATGATGAAGAAGATTGAAAACAAAAAATTATATGAGGGTATTGGTTATTTTGCAGAAAATAATTTCTGTTTTCATTATATCATAAAACAAAAGTTATTTTGCTATTTTATTGTTTTAATTTGATTATTCTGCAGTTATGGCATGATATGTTATTGTTATTTTGAATATTAAGTAAGGTTATTGGTTATATATATATATATAGGTTTCTATTGCAAGTTTCTCCAATTAAAAAAAAATCAATTTTTTCTTGGCTCCGCCTAGGTGCCCGACTAGCGCCTAGCGCCTTTTAGAATACTGCTAGAGAGTCCTGGATAATTTTTGTGGAAGGCGTCATAATGGGGCGCTTGAAAGTAAACGAAGAGAATCATGAATACTGAACAGGCTTTGAAGAAATAGTAGATGTCAAACCAGCTTTTACCAAATGGAATTACTAACAATGATTCACTTTTTGCATGTCCTCTAAATTTGAGAAAGCTCCTGAAATGACAACATAAAAGAACAGCTTTGCACAAGAAAGAAAGAAAATAGAAAGCAAGGGTTTGACCATGTGAACGGTGGAAGTTCTAGGCAGGATTCTCATTACCTCTGGTTTCTCTCTTCTTTTTCTCTGTTGTCAATTGATGTTTGAAGAGGGACCTCATTCCATGATTTATCAAAAACAAATGGTTGCCTCAAAACTAGAAAATAAAGATTTTAAGGTAAAGGTAGCCAAAGACTATGAGCTAAATAACTATACTATCGTAATTAGCTGGCATAATGAATCAATGTGATCCAAGTCATCTGGAGTTTCACATGTTGAAAGGTTGCTTCTTTCTAGCTGGAAGATCACGGGTTTGAGTTGTCCGGAACATCTTTGGGGGAAAAAAAGGGGGAAGTGCGGATAACCCTTGTGCTAAGTACTGAAGGGACCCAACTTTGAGTGAATCTTCTTAGAAATGCTTTCGTTTGAATCATCTTACAAATGCTCACTATGGGCTCGTAAAATATAGAATAAGAATACTAAAGACTGGAAGCTTTAGCATATGCCATCTGGTGAAATTTGGTTGACATTTGAAATTCTAGAAGTTATGCAGCAAAAAGAAAGAAAGAAATGATAGGATTTTGAAAATCAAAATTTTCAAAATCAAAGCGGATGCTGGTGTGGACTTGGTGATGTTGCGGCTTTCTTTGTTCTGTACATTAACACTTGTTTCTGCTGCAGTTACATCGTTTTGGGCTGCCCTTAGCTTACTGCTGCTGTTTGCCTACCCAACACCTGAGTTTCCAACTCCAAGCTTTGAGTATCACACAGCTTTTGATGGTGTTGCATTGGGAATTGTAAGCAACACAATCCACTCTTTCTCTGTTTGATACTTTGTATTGCTTTGTTTCATTTAAGAATCTCTTTTCCTTTTCACCCAAGCACTTATAGGTTATTATGGTAGGAGAAGGCAACTGAAAAGTTGTGTGTGGTAGATACGAAAAATGATAACTCTGGTCATTATTTTACAGAAAACTATCAAAGATAGTAAAAGTCATAACATAATTTATTATTTTTGCAAGTACAATTGATTGTTAATGACATCATGTGCTATTCATGGCGGATCCTGAAAATTAGTTCAATGGGGGCAAAAGTGTATTGATAATTTTTTTTTATGTAAATAGATAAAAAAAAACAATACATATCTATAATATTCTTCTACGAGATCTCGTGTTTTGGGAACAAAATAAATTAGAAAACAAAAGAAATAATACTATTCCCTATTTTTCCAATCTAACAATAATTTTACTAACGCAAAACCCAAATCTTATGCCTTTAAACCACTCGGCCAACCTACCACCATTGATGAAAGAACCAGATAATATATTTAATAGATCACATTACTAATTAATAAGTTACCATTAATTAATGTTTATTTTTCAGTAGGGGTGGCTGACCCCTGTTGGCCCTTGGTACCACCAGTCATGTACAAAACCACCCAACACATTATACAATTTTAATAATATTTTTCAGTCTACATGCATTGGGGGTGCGGTGGGGGGCTTTTGTTGAAATCCAAACATCTGTTTGGTGGTTGGAACTTGGAACCAAGCTCAGGTGGGTTGGTATAGAACTTCACCATTGCTTTGCAGTTGCTACATGACTGCAAATCAACCAATTACACAGTATTTGCAAGTTTTGTGAAATAATAAGCTAAGATATGAAAGAGTACAATTAGGCCTTGTTTTCTATTAGATGATAAGATATGTGCATAAGATGATAAGTCAGATACAAAGGAACTCAGGTCGCATTGTTTGGGAGATAAATTTCAGGTTGTCATAATGTCATCAAATCTCAAACTTTTGAAAACCTTGGAAATCCCTGGCTCTTCTCATTAGCAGTTGATTGTTTCTACCTTCAAAACCCTAGTTTCAGGTTGTTATCAAATCTCAAAACTTGTGATAGCCTTGGAAATCCCTGGCTTTTCTGACTAGCGTCGCATGTTTCCACCTTGGAACTGTTATCAACTTAAACTCTGACCATGCGAAAGCATGTTCTCTTCCCGTGGGATTTGGCAGACATGAAGGTGAATTGCATTCCAAGATTTTACTAAGATATTGGGATTATTAAGTGTGTCTGCACCAGATGCACCTTATTATCAGCTGTCTTGGATGGTTGGATGCTCTATATTTTAAGATTCTAAAATTGCAATAAATGCAAGCTTCTGCATGATATTTCTATACTTGCCGTCAAAGACATTACTTCAAATTTTGAGAATATAACAGGCAATTTTGTAATACCACGTTATAAACTCTTCCTTGCTGAGATATTGGTAAGTTGGGTTGCAAGACAACAGTTTTTACTTCAATGCCGTGTTGAGTTCCTTGAAGTTTGAGGTGTACCTTGAAATTGTAATTAGAGCACACAACATATAGAGATCATTCTTAATAATGTTGACAAAGCATGGTTGTTGAAATTGCTTACTGAACCCTGTTGATGGACATAATTCAGCTAGTAATAGTCTAGTATACTAGGGAACGGTGAAGTTGTTGTAGAGTGTTTGTGTATGGTCAAGATTTCTATTCATATTTGAACTTTGAAGAGAGTAGGGTAATATCTTACACAAAAAATTTAATAAAAAAAATAAATGACAATAAATGCATGCAAATAAAACTAACTTATAGACGGAAAAGGTTAATAGAAACCACCCTTTCTTTTGTATTTATTCTAAAACTAAGGCTGCGTTTTTTGTTGTTGTTTTCAAGGTATTTTAAGTTTTTAATTTTTTAAAACAATGAAAATGTGTTTACTTTGTCATTTTTAAAAATAAGAAAAAAATTTGTAAAAAAACTCAAAACAACAAAATATTAACCTAAACAATCTTTAAATTCAAAACATAAAAAACACAATCCATTTTTCATGTTTTGGCTCTAAAAGAGAAAAGGAAAAAAAAAAAAAAAAGAAGGAAATTTTATATTTAAATTTTAAAAATAAAATTATATATTTATTTAAAATTTAAAAAATATAGTATATTTATATTATAATTAAAAATATAAGATAACATATAATATATTATTAAGTATATTACACATATTATGTATAATAATATTTAATATAAATTATCACTAGTCAATAATTTATTAATCAAATTTATCATTTTATTTTAATAGTAAAATTTTATTAAATAAAGTTAATTTTATCATTTAATAATAAAATTTATTGAATAAAATATCATAAAATATATTTTTTTTAAATTCTAAAATAAACGCGTTTTTTAATTTTTTGTTTTAAGAAACATTTTTTTAAAATGACAAAAAAGAACATATTTTTAATTTTTTAGAAATAGATTATAAAAATAAAAAATTGAAAATAAATTTAAATTTTAAAATTGAAAATAAAAAACTCATAGAGAACGCAGCTTATAACTTTTTGATAAAATTTTTGTTGGTTATAGATTTTTGTCAATAACTGTAATGAATGTTGTACAGGTAACCGGCATCCAGCAAACTTTTGATCAGTTTCACCATGACAATGTTCCGCGCATCTTCACCCCTCAACTCACAACCCTGGCCTTTGTGGGAAGAATACTGGTGGGTCTTCCCACTATACTACTAGTGAAGTTTTGTAGCAAGGCCCTTGCAAAATGGAGTCTTCCTATTGTAGCAAACACCTTGGGAGTCCCAATAAAATCAACGAGCTACATCCCGACATTAAGTGCTTCGAATGCAGGTAAAAGGTCAGATGAGACTAAGCAACCGAGCTATCTGCAGAAACTGTTCTTCTTCTCTGGCCAGGCCTCATTTGACGTTGATACCGGCATTAGGCTTCTCCAGTATGCTGGCCTAGCATGGTCTGTGGTAGATCTTGTTCCATCTCTGTTTCATCGCCTGAGCTTGTGATGCTCTGTTAGTATATTCTGATTAAGTGCTCTCTCTGTATTATTTTTCTTTTCTTCTTTTTGGGTTTTTGGCTGCCTTTAGTAGATGTCCAGGGAAACATATTAAGAAGTTGGTTTTGTAGGCATATGTATTGTTTCTGAATCAAACAAATAGTATACAGAAATTGCGTAAATTGATCATGATCTAGTGAATTTCTGTGAAGCCAAGGTTTCACAAATACAGCATTGCTTTGTGAAATTTGACAAGATTATTTGTTCATCCATTTGGTTCCCCTCATCATCCAAAACTGGACAAGAAGCAGCTTCTTTCCTACCAGTATGGTCACTGAGGTTGAAGAGCAACTATAATACAGTATTGCTTTCACTGGAATTACTATAAATTGCTCCTGTTGTTTATATATTATCATAACTATATCATATATATATATAAATAAATAATAAACTCTACAGTTGACATTTATCTGTAAGTGTCTTTTATTTAATGTCTTTTTCAAAATATATCCAAATAAAATATTTCAAATTTCAAATGATAGGATCAAATAAGCCTATTCTTAGAAGCCATTTCCCATTTGGGCTCCTTTCATTTCCACTTCTAGAACAACATTGTTCATTTGGGATACTCCTTCGAGTAATACAATCTGAGTATGTTTGATAATATTGTGTTTTATTAAGGTATAATTATTGTTATTTTCAAACAAATTTAAAAAATAGTGTTTGGTTAATCAAAACAATCTTGATTTTAAACTACAAAAAGAGATTCCCACTTTTTATTAAAGAAAAAGCAATGCAGTACGACTCACACTTAGTATTGACTTTTAATATCAGTCAATAAATTGTACTTTTTTTTATAAAATAAAAATATTATTTAAACACTCAATTTTAATATTTGAAGCAATATTCTACATTCATATATTATATATTTATATTAGTATGACACATAATATAATATATTAATGTACAAATATTATTTTAAATATCAATTTAAATGTGAAAATTAAATGTTCAAATAACATTTTTAAAAAACCAAAGAGGCCATCTCTCCCAAACAAGGCCTTAAAAAGGTGAACCAGCTCTGACGAGTGACGACCGCTCTAGCTAGCTACTCTCTTTCTCTGTGAAAAATAAGCCAAAAAGGTTGAATTTTTTGAAAGAAAGAGTACGTAGTGGGGAGACGTCCGAATCTCTCTCTTCCTCAGCCCGAACCTATATTTCCGCTTCGTGTCCGATTTGGCATCTTTGTTCTTCAGGGACAAAAGCTTAGGGTTTCTCGTGTATCTCTCACATCGACTTTGAAGTTGGATCGGCAAGTTCGTTACATCTGCTCGAGTCTTGCATCATTGGAATTCGTCTGTAATGATCTTCTCTATCTTTATTATCTGTTTTCTTAGTTTTTTTTTTTTTTTTTTCTTGAATAGCCGATTCCTCCGTTCTGATTCTTGTGAGCGTTATGGTGCAGGTTCGTTGCCTCTCTCTGCTTTTTTTGGAGTTTATCTGACGCTTTTGTTTCCATTTTGCATTTTTTTCTTTTGTATTTCGCATGCTCGATCCCAGTTCCTTCTTTGTTTTTGGTAAATCTCGATCTTTGGTGTGGTGTTTGTGTGTGGGTAAAGTTTACATGCTTTGGTCCTTGGTTGCATACTTGTCTTTGAACTCCTGTTGCGATTTTTTTGTTAATTTGTAATTTCTTTTTTGGCTGATCAGGGTTTTGATCTGTGAACTATAGCTAGAATATTCTATTTCACGTGTTCTTAAGAGAATTTGGGCTTCTGGTTTTGCTAATTTTGATGCTTTGGGTGTGAATGTGTACCCATTTGAGTTGTGCTGTGGGCTACTTTGGAAAGAAAGAGTGATAACTGTCAATTATGAGAACATCTTGGGCTGATTCTGTTGCTGCTGAGAATGCGGCTTCTTCTTCCTCTGGTAGCAATGTGACTAATAGAGGTGCTTCTCGCCCGCCTAGGTCTGCTTATGTGCCGCCACATCTTCGTAACAAGCCACCTGCATCAGAGCCTCCAGCTCCGTCATATGGTGGTCCGCCATCTGGTAATGATAGGTTTAGCCACTCTGGACCCTCAAGTGGGTCAAGATGGGGAGGTTCCAGGGCTGATCATGGGCCCCAAAGATATAGCAGTGGTGGTCGAGGCGGTGCTGGCTGGACTAACAGAGGTGGGGGGTGGGATCCTACGAGAGAGAGGGAGGTAAACCCTTTTGGCAACAATGATGTTAGTGATATTGCAGATAGGACATCTGGCGAGCAGGAAAATAGCGGTATAAACTTTGATGCTTATGAGGACATTCCAGTGGATACGAGCGGTGAAAATGTGCCCCCTCCTGTGAATACATTTGCAGAGATTGACTTGGGGGATGCATTGAACCTAAATATTCAGAGGTGCAAATATGTGAAGCCGACTCCTGTGCAGCGCCATGCGATTCCCATTTGCATTGCTGGTAGAGATTTGATGGCTTGTGCTCAGACTGGATCTGGCAAGACTGCTGCCTTTTGCTTTCCGATTATTAGTGGAATTATGAGGGGCCACTTTACAAGACCTCAAGGATACCGGACTGTGTACCCACTTGCTCTCATTCTCTCTCCTACAAGAGAGCTCTCAATACAGGTTATTGGGACATAAACCAAATTTAATGCATTTTAGCATGCTTTTCTGTTATTCAGGCAACTTAATCTAAGAATACTTCAATGTGCAGATACACGAGGAAGCTAGGAAGTTCTCTTATCTAACTGGTGTTAAGGTAGTAGTTGTTTATGGAGGAGCACCAATCAAGCAACAGGTAGTAATTATTGTTATAATCATTATTTTCCTTTCATTCAATTGTTGTTTGTAGAAATATGGATGGATGTGGTTTTTCAAGGTTATTTTAAAAAAGATAGTTCTCTATTTTTTTAAGATGCATAATTTTTAAAAGAAAACTGCTTCAGAAATACCTTAAACCCTAACAACTTTTAGCATAACCTTTATAATTTTGGCCCCCATCATGCCACAACTTAAAGCACATGGATTGCAATGGGTCCTTTTACCTCCATATACCTAATAGTTCTATCTCCCTAGTACCAAAAGCTGTAACTCCATGTCATTTATAATTAGGAAAATTACACTAGAAGTCCCTCATTGTCATTTGGGTTTTAATTTATTCTCGTTAATTTTAATTTTAACAAAGCTACCTTTGAATTTAGAGAAATTTTTAAGCTAGTTTGATTAATAACGAGCAGCAAAAAATTGAACTAAATATTCTCAGGGGCTACTGTGCATAAGAAAAATAAAAATGGTAAAATTGCTTTATGATTAATGTATATAGGCAATCCTTATATTTTCTTTTAATTTAACCCTTGTACTTAAAGTAAACGTAAATTACTTTAAGTTGAGACTATGCGTTTACAAATTGTACTAAACATCCTCAAGTATTTCCAAATGAAATTCACATTGGCTCGTTTATCCCTTTTTTCGTATTTCAAGAGGATAGTTATACTCTTTAACTAATGGCCAAACACTTGAATTGTGAATATGAGGGTGGATCTTCTTGTTGGTAACAAAATTGTTTAATCTAATGATGCAGGCAACACATTATACAAGTGAACACAATTTTGAAATTGAGACATCTCAGTTATAAATTAATTTATACTTGAGAAAAAAATCATATGATGATTTTACTATTATTCTTTTCACATATACAAACCCACAATCTTGATTGGAATATTTCTCTACATTTATTTAAGTAGAGGAACTGCATTGAAACTCAAAAGAAAATTTGGAGGCCATGGTTTTACTTTCAAAAGCTTATTTAGCAATTACATTCTTGTCTATCTGTATGACACATGAGAATTTTTCATCCAATTTTCCAATTGTTATCAATCACACTAATTCTGCACATTTAGAAGTTAAAGAGAACTTTGTTCAAATTAAAGCTATAGAAACTTTTCCCCATATAATGTTTTTTATGTATTGACTGTCTTGTTACTTATATATATTTCCGTTGCCTGCAGTACACTCTGGTTTATTTTTTCTCATTTTGAAAAATAGTCACCTGGTATATCTTACACCAATTGATTGGTTGATTGTGATGCTAGATTGATTCTTGTTTATCTATATTTCTGGTGCTTATTGTTATGACTTGTTCTGGTGCTCAGCTGCGAGAGCTTGAGAGAGGAGTTGATATTCTTGTGGCAACTCCTGGGCGATTAGTTGATTTGCTTGAGAGAGCAAAAGTTTCATTGGAGATGGTTAAATATTTAGCTCTTGATGAGGCAGATCGCATGCTAGATATGGGGTTTGAGCCTCAAATCAGAAAGATTGTTGAACAGATGGGCATGCCTCCACCAGGTGTAAGGCAGACAATGCTATTTAGTGCAACCTTTCCAAAAGAAATACAGGTTTGTTAAATAAATCATTAGAATTTTTTTGGCTGACATGTTCTTGTCTAATCCAAAGGATCTCTATTCTTCATATTTGTTTATTCATTTTAAATTGATACTGGCTTCAAAGTATCATTAAGATTATTGTTCCGAGTCCTCTGTAGTGAAGTGGTCTTTTATATTGTGATTATAATCTGTAGTAGGTAACTTTTGAACTGTTAAGAGGGCTCAGATATAACTGTGATTATAAACTGCAGTATATAACTCTTCAATCAAATTTAATTAAAAGGGCTCAGATAGATACGACTATAGATGGAGATAAAATCATAGAAACTTGTAGGGGTTGCTTAGTTGTGGAAGATGTTTTTCCAGTATTCTATCTCCAATATTCTTCATCTCGACACCCTTTGTTTTTCGGAAATTACGAGTACCCCTGCCATTAAAAAAATAGGTTAAATTGACCAATTTATCTATACTTTTTTAAACTTGCTCTCCATTCCAATCTCACTTTCTTTTTCTCTCCAAACACTGAAATACAAAATTTTTAAAAAAATGGCATTGGTTGCCATCACCAGAGAGAGGGAGTAGGGATGACAATTTTTTCCAATTCAATGGATATTCGACAAATCTGGTTCATTTGGGCGGGTATGGACCTAAAATTGTCCAATGTGGCAGGTTTGGATGGGTAGGGTGACTGTACAAGGTCCGCATGGGTATGATCAATGCAGGGGAAAATTTCATAACTTAAAAGGGAAAGCAGGTGCTAGTGGGTCCATAACGAATTTTTTTCCCTATCTGAAATTTTGTGGGTTGGTACTAGAATAAACCCAAACCAGTTTTCACCTGATTAATAACCTTAAATGGGCTATGTTTTGGCTCAGGTTGACCCGTGCCCCATTTGCCATCTTTAGCTGTTGACTACCTAAGGCAATTCTCTTCATTTATCTAGGCTTCAGACCAGCTGTGAATAGGTAAAACATCAGGGATCTATCAATTTAGAGGGGGAGTTAAAAAGGATAAATTATAAGCCATATGAAATATATTGCCTGCCAAAATTAATTTGACCATGTTTAAGTTGGTGATGTTGGTAGTGTGTTTGCTGGCTACCAAGAGAGAAGAAAGAGTATCAATGAGATAAGAAGTCCAAATAGAAGAGATATAGATATAGTAGAAGGGGAAGAGAGAAATAGATATGAAGGGAGAGGGATTGAGATTGAGGGAGGCAAACATAGAGGGGGGAGGCGTAGATAGAGATGGAGACGAAGGGAGACATGGAGAGGGGGTGTAAAGATACAAGGGAGACAAAGTGTCACGGTCTAGCCATGATAGAGCTGTCCTAATTCCAATGTGAATTAGGAGAATGCAAGAACAGAACAAGAGTAGAGAAAGAGAGGAAGAGAATAAGAGAAGCGAGAGGGAGAAGAGAGAGAGAGTTGAGAGAAGTAGGAAATCAGAATTCTATTCCATGATAATTCTCCCAAGTGAGCCTTGGAGAGAATATACAAGCTGGTGGGAGGGTGGGCCCGCTATAGCAGATCCTATTCCCTCTTTTTGTTGTAACCGATCTTTTTGTCCTATTCCAGCCCCTACAGGTGGGCTTATAGGTTAAACTAAGTCCTAACAGAAAATGACAGCAGTAATGTCATGACCCAAGTAGTAATTAGAAGGACAATAATGTAATTAGTTATATTAGTTTGTTAGGAGATATTTGGGTGTTTGTTAGGAGCACATGGGTTTTGTTAGAAATTAGTTAAGGAGCTAGTTAAGGCCTATAAAAAGGCCCATTGTAAGAGGAGAGGGTATGCTGAAATTGATATTGAATCTCTATTTTCTCTCTAAATCTCTCTCTCCAATCTCCCTCACGTTCCTCTTGCTTCTTCCCCTTTCTCTCTCAATATCTCCCCCTTTTTTTCTACTAATTTCCCCCTTCCTACAATTCTGATTTCACTCCCCAATTCCTCTTCTAACCTATCACGAACCCTAGGTTTGTGACAAATGGCATCAGAGCAGTCGTCCTCGGCTGTGAGTTCGGAAATTCAATAGTGTCCGATCCGATTTGGAGGTAATCCAGCTAGAGTCGAAGTAGAGCAACGGTTCTTGGCGGTGGTTCCGATTCGTTTCGAAGGCTGCTGAAATCAATTTCAGTGATTAAACAAAATAGGCAGAAGTTCCGAGGTGATAGCGAGTCCGCTGGTGTTGATGCAAACAGCCAGGATGTCGCGATTTGGACTTGGGAGTGTGGAGACTGTCCAAGGCAAGCGTGAGTCCGTCGAAGGTGAAGCAGACGGCCTAGGCGTGTGCAACTGAAGCGGAAGACAGGATGCAGGAGCTTTGCTGGAGCTGAGGACAAGGGCGAGGAAGGTGTCGCGACCATTACCAAACGCGACTAGTGGGTAGGTAGAACCAGAGGAGGATTCGCGACTAGAGAAAACGACTGGTACGGGAGATTTGCTGAAGTTGGCAACGCGGACAGCATCAAAGGCAACACGAACTGAGGAGCCTTTGCGATTGGTGTCGGAGTCCATCGAAGGTGATACAACAACAGATTCGGAATGGGCGAGGCAAGATGTTGACGAACGGCAGCGAATTTTAATAAATCTTACTCGGAATTGGCGTGCTAAGGAGAGGCCGACGGTGATACCGAGTTGAATTTGAAGTCCAAATCAGAGTAGCGCAGCAGGTATGGGATTTGAAACGGAGAGACAATGAGGGTGGAACAGCAGGGTGGTTTGCTGCTGTTTTCTGAGTTGTCGTAGTCGATCTAGAAGGCGAGGCGAGTGAATCTCGGAGGGCAAATTAGGTTGTCGAAGGCGAGGTATAGAATCGCTGTTAGAGGCGTTGCAGCAATTTCAGCAGGACAGATCGATTGGGTCGGAAATCAAATAGTGACTGTGATCATCGCGATAGGTCACAATAGACCATCAAATTTTGACTATTTCCGAACAAGACAAGCCAAGCGATCTCAGCAGCGAGCTCTTGTACAAATTTTGAAGGCGAAGGTGGTCTGGTGATTCTGATTGCGATTCCGACAATTTTGTAATGGTCAGGCTCGGATTTTGGAGGCGCAATGGAGCAACTGGAATTAGACGAGAAGTAGAGGTATGTTACTGCTTGTAAATCACTTCACGATCAATGTTTCAGTGGTAAATTGTGGGTGATTAGGCAGCGATTTCAGTGGGTAGCGACTTCATTTTGGAGGGTGTGCATGCAAATTAGTTACTCGATCAATCTAGGTTGTGGCAAGTGGACTGGTAGTTAACCCGTCTGATTTTGGAACCGAAACTGAACGCATAATAGGTTGAGAGTAGAGGATTTTATTGGGTGCATCACAATCGCTCAAAGAAGGCACTGTAGGACAAGAAATTGGAAGGCGATTGAGGCTGGGTCGACTGCGAAAATAGGCAATTGAGGCTGGAACGTTTCTGGCGGAATTAATCTCTAGTGGTGGCTTACGGTGGTGATCTAGTGGCAGGAACGATAAAGTTCAGAAGGCAAAGAGGCATATGCAATTGAGAACGAAGCAGAAATACGAATCCAATTCGATTTTTAGGCTGCTGAAATTAATTTCAGCAAAGGGATTTGGGTGTTGATAAATGATTTCTCAACTCTAATTTGAAGGGCTAGAGTTGGATTATCGTAGCTGAACAATTAGTATTGGGTTATGGTTTCCAATTCAAATTGAAGGCTACTAAACGAGGAAAGCAACTGCAAAAAAAAAAAATTAGCAACTCCACTAAACAGTCATGACATTGGATGCTCCTTTTGGAAACTTGGAGAAAAGGTTGGGGCGCTTTGAGAGAAGGGTGAATGGGTTTCTAAATGAAATGAGGGATCAACTACAGGGTCTCATGGACATAGTCACTCACCAAAGTCAATCATCCATGAAGAAACTGACTCCGAATATCCTAGAGAATACTGAGAGGTATGTTTCCTCTTTCTCATCACCACCTCCTTCATCTAATTAGAATGAATATGAAAAAGAAGTGAGAATACCTAAAGAGGCAACTACCCAAAGGCTGCAAAGGGAGATGCTTGGGGATCGATGTTTGTCTAATGTGGTGGAAGAATTCTACAAAATCAAGCAAGATGGGTCAGTAAGGGAGTACGAAATGAGGTTTGAAGAGTTGAAGGCCTTGATGCACAATTATGACCCTTATTTGACAGAGGATTATTTCATTTTAAGCTTCTTAATTGGCTTAAAACCAGAATGTCGATTAGTGAAGGGGATTCAGCCCAAGATTGTCAAACAAGCTGTTGATAGTGCCCGATTCCACGAATTTGTGTTTGAAGAACAGAGGAAGGAAGAGGAGGAGAAGCTGAAAGAAAGAGCAAACAAGGAAGCAAGGAGCATTGATCATTTTATGGAAGAGTTGGAGCATGAATCAGAAATGAAGGAAAGGCGGAACCAAGAGCGTGGTGAACATCGCAGTGAAAATTCTGCCCCATCCAACCGAAATGATGAGAACTGCCATGAAGGTGGCCTATTTGTAGCTGAAATATCTTCTAATGTTGTGAAGGTGTGTAGCACTGATCCTAAAATGTGCCACAATATTGCTGTAAATTTTGAGGTTGAGGAGCAACATCAATTGAAGGTTGAAGGACTGCAAGTTACAACTGTTGCCAGTGGCCGGAAACAGCTAAATTCAATGAAGGCACTAGATGAGGATGTATTGACTGGATTTGGCATCATATTGGATCCTCAATCTATGGGTACAAGCTATCTTAATTTGGTAGCTATCACCAACGCACGGGAAATGGTATGCCACTCCTTGGAGGAAGATGCAGTTGTGATTGCACTGATTATCATTTTTGTTTCAGCTGATGAGTATCCAAGAACAAAGAAGAAGCGGCCTAGAAAGGGAATGATAAAAGAAAGAACAATGAAGCTAGAGAGAGTTGGTATTGGTTGAGGAGCAACGACTAAATTGTTGTAAGTTCTTGGGGACAAGAACTCTCTCAAGAAGGGAGGAATTGTCATGACCCAAGTAGTAATTAGAAGGACAATAATGTAATTAGTTATATTAGTTTGTTAGGAGATATTTGGGTGTTTGTTAGGAGCACATGGGTGCTGTTAGAAATTAGTTAAGGAGCTAGGTAAGGCCTATAAAAAGGCCCATTGTAAGAGGAGAGGGTATGCTGAAATTGATATTGAATCTCTATTTTCTCTCTAAGTCTCTCTCTCCAATCTCCCTCACGTTCCTCTTGCTTCTTCCCCTTTCTCTCTCAATATCTCCCCCTTTTTTCTACTGATTTTTCCCCTCCTACAATTCTGATTTCACTCCCCAATTCCTCTTCTAACCTATCACGAACCCTAGGTTCGTGACAAGTAAAGAAATAACAAAAGTTACAACCCTAAAGAAATTAAAATTTCGGTAGGCTAGGTTCTTCTCATGACACAAAGATGCATGGAGACAATGGGAATAGTGATGGAGGGACATATAGATAAAGCAAGGAAGCAAAACTGGAGGGAAGGAGGTAGAAATAGTGGGATAGGTGAATTCGTGGAGAAAGAGATACAAACCTGGTTTGATTGAATCCTTGATTCAAATTGCATGGACTTCCTCAACTAAAGAAAACAGAAACCTTGACTGACCAAGAGAGAAATCAAGGTTGAAGTCTGACAGGAATGAGATTAGGGGAATGTTCTGTTTTTTCATTCTTTAACCCACAACTTTTTAGTAGTTGCAAATCTCTCAAAAAGACTACAACAATAACAATTACAAGTCTTAATCTCACTAGGTGGGGTCAACTATATAAATTCTAGATTTTCAGCCATCTCTATCCATAACCATATCTTCTATAAGGCCATTATATTTTATGTGATGCTTAAGGGTTTTTCATCAAGTTTTCTTGGGTTTTTCTATCTTTCTTTTGCTACAAACTTCCTCTATTACATTCACTTGCCTCACGTGTGTGTTTATTGATCTTCTTCTTGCATATTCAAACCATCTTAATTGCATCTCCCACTTCTTATCTTCTTTTGCTGATAATCATTGATTTGGATATCTTAGTTTTCAATGGTGAGCTAATGTGGAACAAGGTCAGGAGAATTTCACTGAAAATTGCATTTCTTTTTCTTTTTCAAATTAATGTTACTTGTTAGTGATAATTTTTTGTCAGATTAATGTTATTGATATATTTGTTTCTTCTCCATGTTATTGTTGAATGCTATGCAGAGACTGGCTTCTGATTTCCTATCAAAATATATATTTTTGGCTGTTGGAAGGGTTGGCTCAAGTACTGATTTAATTGCTCAAAGAGTTGAGTTTGTTCATGAATCAGACAAGAGAAGCCACTTGATGGACCTTCTTCATGCACAAAAGGTTAATGGAGTTAATGGAAAGGTAATACTGGAGCGGTTGATATATAGTTGTTCCAAAATTTATCCTTCTAATGGGTCTCCTGAGCTGTCATCTAGGAATGTTCAATCATTTCCATGCTTTGATACTTCCAGCTAGTATTTTCTATCTGCACCATGAGCTGCTTAGCAGGAGTAGAGTAGTATAGAGAAAAAGGAAGGAATGGGGGAAAAATATACTGGTTCCCTGACTTTTAATGATTGCTTTTAGATATATAGTTCTGGACACTGTATGGTTGTTTTCAACCAATAGGATGTATTAAAGCTTTCTGTTGTTACTAATATCTCATTGCCACTAACTCTGCAGCAAGCCCTGACTTTGGTATTTGTGGAAACAAAGAAAGGAGCTGACTCATTGGAACATTGGTTGTATATAAATGGGTTTTCTGCTACTACTATTCATGGTGATAGAACACAACAGGTAATAAATTTCCAGATATGCATACACTAACAGCTCCTATTATTTTCAAGTTTTATTTGTTTTCAGCTTATATGTTAACCTTATGTTCTACTGGCTTATTGTCTGCATGTGAACCTAAGATAGGATTTGAGTAAATTCATTTAAATTTAATGGTCTTTCTATGAGCTAGAAGACTACATGAGCTTTAAATGAAAGTGATGATTGGCGACATGCTTTTCTTTTTCTAGTATTTTATTTTTGGGATCTCATATTTGGAGAACTTTTAGTTGTAAGTCTTATCTTGGAGAGGATCATTCTTAAATAGAAATCCATACATTGATGAGATATGACGATTTTAAACAAATAGACACATAGCACTAACTGTTGTATTATTACTTATGATCATATTAACATAATAAATAAAAAGCACTAAATAAATAAAAAAATACCATTTAACCAATATGAAGATACCATTTAATTTATCATACAATAAATATAAAACTATTAAAAAAATACTTGATTGAATCTAACACACGGTTGCCCTTAAATCCTAACAAATTAAGAAAGTTTCAAGAACATTGTTAAAAGAGATGGGATAATATAGCATTCTCAAAATATAGATTTACTTGAATTAACGTCTCATGTTAGTGAATAGCAATTGTAATATACTGGAGTCACCACTTATTTGCTTTTAGTCTTGTAGTTGTTCACAGATTAAGTCTTGTATATTTTCCTCTTCTACCAATACCATCATGGTGATTAGAAATTATTGTCCAATTTTTTATTTAAAATAAATTCCAAGATAAGAAAACAATCAGCTGTATGAAGAGGGCTATGAAATTGTTTGCTCCATCTAAGCGTAAACCACTTTAATAAATTGGGTATACAACAAAGTCCTTTTCTTCAGCCTCTATTTGATTGCATTCTGATAGGCTGCCGGTGTACCGGACCTACCCACAAACAGCAGCAGGCATGAAGATTAGAATAAGGGGTCAGCATATGCAGGTGTAACAACCAGCATGTGCGCGTGGGAGGGGTAGAATTGTAATCCACATGCTGAGGGAATAATCAGCATGTGCAGGGGAATTCAGCTAGAAAGGAGATAAGGAGAGGTATAAATAGCAGGGAAGAAGAGAGAGAAAGACGGCTGGTTTTTGGTAAGAGAATTCTGGAGAGAGAGGGCCTCTCAAATGCCCTGGGTTGTTCTTGTTCTTGGCTGAAAATTCTGATAGCTATTGATATTTGATTACGGTTTGGATTTCTATCTGGGATCATATCACATTCTTTGCCTTGTTTATTGCTTCATATAAATACTCTATGGTTGGGTTTTGATCGCCATTCACAAGATGAACTCTTACTGAAGGATCACCAACTTTCACTACAAACTGATATTGTGACTAAAAAATCTCCATTTTAGCAAAAACTTGAGCAATTTTCCCCCTTACTTTTACTATTTTCTTGTCGAGACTCAGGCCATCATCACAAGTGAACATTTGGTGAAGTTCTCACTTAAAAATTAAGAAAATACAGAAAACTCGACTTTTTTGTTGCAAACTGCTTAATGTTGGACCGACATAAATCTCTACTATTAAAGATGTCTTAAGATGTTGATGTGGAATGTGAAGGGAGAAGAAACAAGGGAGGGAGCACTGAGGGTTGAGGCTAGACTAGGAGGCAATATTAAAAGGTTGATGTGGAATGTGAAGATGAGAAGTGGCAGAGGCAGAAGCAACAAAATGGAGGCATTGTCTCTCTGATTTGGAATTTTGAGAGTGAAAATGGAGCTGTTAACCAAAATGGGATTTGGGAATGTGAGCTGAAACAAAATATATATATATATATATATTGGTATTTGGGGTACTAGTGGATCACTAGGATTAGTATCTCCAGGTACTAGCTCTTACCTCTTGTATCAACTGATGGATTCTCTAGAATGGCCACTAGAGAATCCTACAAATATCATGGTGATTGTGATGTTGGAGTCATGATGGAGTCTCTAGTGGCCATTCTAAGGGGTGAATGGCAGTAGTGTGGTTTTTCTTTTTTGGTGGGGGAATAGAAGATAGATGTTTTGTTTTTCTACCAGTTGGGTAAGCTTAGCAAGTCTACTTAACAACTTGTGTTACTTGATACTTGACTAATGTGGATTTAGCTAGATGAGATAATTTGTTATAGAAATATACAAAATGAATTCTCAATATAGGGTGGTTGCATGTTTAGCATAAAGGCAACTTGAGAGCTGAAACAATGAAAAAAATTGAAAACACAATTGCTTCACATAACTTCTATTTTTGCATGGTAATTCTTTTTGGAACCCATGATTCCTTTTCTTTTTTTTTTTTTATGTTTCCTAAAATTTGGGAGTTTTTGACAAATTTCTTAGAGAAGTTTTGAGTATCATTTACTGAATGTATTTCTCCAAGTCTATTTGGTTTTGATACCAGAAAACAATTTTTGGAACTAAAAGAAAAAACAGTTTGTCTGTTGGTGCATTGATATTTGATCATGTGGCTGTTTAGTGGTCACTTAGTTAACCTATTATTTGGCTAACATGTATTTGATGGGAGGGGTAATTTGTTACATAAGTTGACAAATAAAGTAGCTCTGTAATTGTTCAATACAAAGTAACATGTGCAGCAGCATCACAATACTGTAGTGATGTGATTGTGTATTGTTATTGTTTTCTTTTGATTAGGTAAATGTAATGTTTTGTTATTGTTTTGATTATGCAAATGTCAAAAGGGATTTTCATATTGATGCATGTCTGCTAGCACTTGGCTGTTTCTATGGTATGAACTTTAGCTCTTGTATGCTTGAACAATCTTGTGGTTTCTCCATTCCATTGTTACGCATTACTTTTTGTGGTAATGCCAGTAGACAGTTCCATTTGGGGCTTCTTTTGGTGAAGGATGAAGTTGTTGAAATCATGCAGATGTTATCATCTCTTCGTTTAACTTCATCATTGAAGTAATGATAGTGTTGTACTTAATGGTGAAGAACATAATATTCTGTGCAGTTAGATAGGGTTATCTTTGATGTTGAAAAACACAATTTCTGTATTTGTTCAAGATCTGTAACGTTGAAATAGATGTTCATCAGTTTTGGCATAAACTTGATTATATTCCTATGATTGTGCATGCAGGAAAGGAAAGAGAACTAGCACTTAGATCCTTTTAAGAGTGGAAACACTTAACGTTGAAATAGATTTTCATCAGTTTTGGCATAAACTTGATTATATTCCTATGATTGTGCATGCAGGAAAGAGAACTAGCACTTAGATCCTTTAAGAGTGGAAACACACCAATTTTAGTGGCCACAGATGTTGCAGCGCGTGGGCTTGATATTCCTCATGTAGCTCATGTGATCAATTTTGACCTCCCGAATGACATTGATGATTATGTGCACCGGATAGGACGGACAGGACGTGCTGGTAAGACAGGATTAGCAACCGCGTTCTTTAATGAGAACAATCTGTCATTGGCAAAGCCGCTGGCTGACCTGATGCAAGAAGCAAATCAAGAAGTACCTGCTTGGCTAACTCGTTATGCAAGTCGGGTTTCTTATGGAGGGGGCAGAAGCAGGCGGTCTGGTGGAGGGCGATTTGGTGGTCGTGACTTCAGAAGAGAAGGCAATTTTAGTAGGGGCAGGGGTGGCATGGACTACTCATATGGGGGTAACAGAAGTGGTGGTTACGGGGTATCTAATTATGGAGGGGGAAGTGGATCGGGCGTGACCAGTGCATGGGACTAATAATGTCGGGCCCGCAACCCAAACTTGTTTTCTCATGGTAATATGTGTATATACATGATCAGATTTGAGGGATTTTCGTATCTTACCCATGTTTACTATAATCTAATTTGAGTTTGGGTACCAGACTTAGGTGGTGCTTCTTTTATTGGTTGCCGAGTTCTGGCTGGAAAGTGGTTTAATGTGAAGATATAGAGAACTGAATTGTTGGAGAAATTGGTCGATGATAATACAATAATAAACCAATGATTGCAAAAATCATTCTGTTCTGAGTAGATGCCATTTACAAGCAATGTGCAATGCTTTGAGTTGCTAGTAACTATTGATATGTTATGTCAGTCCCAAGGAAGAAGAAGCGCATGGTGAATGCCTAGATCAATTAGACATTCTCAATAAGAAGCCTTGAGTTGCTCAATCTTATTTCATGTAGAAGATGACAGCCGACATTAGATTCATACCCAAAAAATGTGAAATGCACGTGTAGTACATAGGAACTTGGGACATTCAAGGTCTTGCATCTAAAAACATTGGTCCTAGAGAACAAATCAGTAGTGTTGTTCCTCAATAGTTAACAATTCTTCCAGTTATTAATCTAAACAATGCAAGCTAATCAGTAGTGGTTGTTTACTAATTTAGAGCAGGCTCAATTTATGGCCCAAATTTCACAAGTTACTGGATCAAAATGTAATAAGTCAATAGCTAAGAACAAGCACCTGTTTCATTCCCAACACATTTTCAATCACTTGACTGAATCTCCAAAAGAAGAGGTTTGATCCGAATTTATCCAATGTGGGATGCATAGGGCAGTCCCAAGACATTCCATTACTCACCAACATATATGTCGTGTTCTATACGTGCTTCAATTTTAAATTTATTTTTAATTTTGTATTTTAAGTATTTATTTTGACATTGCTAAAAAAATATTTTTTTTTGTCATTCTGAAAAATTATTTTTTAAAATAAAAAATTAAAAAATACGTTTATTTTAAAATTTAAAAAAAAATATTTTATAATATTTTATTCAATGAACAGTCTAACCCAACCACGACTATTGCCACTAACAGTTGCCAACAATTACCGCTAGTCAAATATTCTCACAATCAAAGCCTACCATTAGAAATATCAAACCAATGGGGTTAATATATATAAAAATTGATCAAATTTAACAGTTGAATTTTTATATATCTAATTTTTAATTTTCGATCAAACTGAAAAATGCACTGACAGTTGCCACCAGCCACCGTGATTTCTAGCAATCAAAGACAACCACCCGACACCCTTATCCCCATCAACCAACATACCCAAAAATCAGCAAAATCCAACAACCGAATCTCCATAGATCTAAGCTTAAACCTCTAGCTAGACACAAAACCAATGATTTACAAAGGTTACTGATCACGATGCAAGGGAAGCGAACGATGTCAACGATGGAAGGCGTGGGAGCTCGAACGACAGGGTGTGGTTAACGACAGCTCGCGACGATGATGGTGGTGGCGAACAAGTCGACGGCCAAGCCTTGAAGAGAAAAAAAGAGAGAAGAAAGAAAGAAAAGAGAAAGACGAAAGATTGTTGTGAGTGCGCGAGATTGGGATGCTTGGGTTGGAGAGGTTGTTTTCCACGTTTTCAAATTTTGGCCTTGTGTTCACTGAAAACACTCAAAACAACTTTTGTTGTTTTGAATTTTATTTATATATATATTTTTGAAAATATGAAAATAAAGAGGTTCTTACTGTTTTGAAAAATTAAAAACTAAAAACGACCTAAAAACATCAAAGAAAACAGTCACGCTTTGTAGTTAAAAGAATGACACTAGTGCATTTGACAAGTCTCCATTATAATGCATATGAGGAGATTTGCCAACCAATCATATCGAAGAGCTACCATGAATCTCTTCTATAATTGTAGTAACAATAACAATAATAACATATCTAGCCTTTATCTTATTATGTGGGATCGACTACATGAATTCTAGACTTCCATATATTTTTCTATAACTGTAATATTAGATAAATTATAGCATCTGCTAGATCCCTCTTCAAATGACCATTTACAATCTAGACCTAGAAATCCATTGAAGTGCTGATGCTTCACAGCCAACATAAAGGATGAAGCCATTGTGCCGAGAAGATGGGCCTGGTTCACAACCACAGAGGATGCTTGAATTCCCCCTCATCCTTTGGAAAGTCCTCAGTTTCTTAGCAGTAGTGCTGGAATCAGAAATGACAAAATACTTAGAGAAGGAGAGACGCGGGGGGGGGGGGGGGGGGGGGGGGGGGGTGTGGTACAGATATCATGACAGAGATGCTAACATGAAAGGACACGACAATGACACAACAATAGATAACTATGCATTTTCATAATTATTTGAAAAAAGAATATTTACTTCATTTTTTCATATAAAAAATATGATAATATATATTATCATCATTATTATTTTTCTACGCAGCACCAACATTCATTATATCAAGATAGGAAAAGAAATTATTTTTTCACATTCTACATGTTGGAAAATATGCATTAACAAAAAAATTCATAATATCAGTAAAAAGAAAATCTGGCAATGTCCATAAGATTTCCATTTTGCCAAAAAGTTCAAGAAAATAGGTGCAAGGAGGTGTTCAAGTGTGTTGAACTTGTATCAGGTTCAAATACAGGATGCCACATTAGAAGTGCCCCAGGTCAAACCACTGGTCATTCATATTTCATAGGAACTACGTAAACCAGCAACAGATAATTATCCACCTTATTGTTTGGTTTGCAGATATGACACTGATCTTTCATCAGGTATCTCCTCTTCCCCAATTATCCAATGTAATTTGCCCAAAAAAAAAAAAAAGAGAGCCAACCTAGAAGAGGCGCATTCAACCTCAAGATAGCTGTTAATCAAGCCTGTATGCAAAAAAAATATGTTGATCACCTCAAACGCTTGAATTAAAGATGAATCTATTCCACTTGAGAACCAATAAATAATCATACTCTTCAATTCAAAGGAGCCTCAGCTCCTTACCCTTTGCATAGATCACATCATGGAATCAAGAATGAAGCAATTTTTTTCCTTTCTTCCCACCTATAGAACCCCTCCTTTGCAACTAGAAGGTTATGAGTTTGAGTTGTGAAAAGTTGAAAACAACTCTTTGGAAAGGGTAAAGCTGAAAAGAAGAATCTCACCCTTGCAAAGTGGAGAGCCTTTGTGTCACAATCCAAGGGTAGTATTTGTAATTTTGATTTTTTATTTTTTTAATTTCTATTTCTATTAAGGTTATTTGTCTTGTAGTTACAGGTTATTAGGATATTTTTTCCTTTTGTCTTTTTTCCTTTTTTGTCTTGTAGTTTAGATAGTTATAATATCACGTCTTGTAGCTACAACAGTGAACTTATATATTAAGTCACAATCTATGTTAGGGGGGAATGGAATTGATGAATATTCTGAATTCTCTCTAATTCTTCTCTGTGATCTTCTCTTCTTCTTGCTACTGTTCTCTCCTAACATTTCTCTCTCTCTCCCTCTCTCTCTCTCACAGTTATCTTCTCCCTTATCTCATTTGTTATTTCTCTCACTCTCGTCTAATTTCTTCTCCAAATTTCTCTCTTAATTTCCAAATCCCCTTTCACACCATAGTTCAACCCTAAGGGTGTGACAAATGGTATCAGAGTAGAAGGCGATTCCGACCAAAATTCTATGGGGTGTTGTCGCTTTGATTGGAAGGCATTGTGTGTGTTGCGATTTTGGTTGGAAGGCAATTCGTGCTGGCAAAGCGAGTTGCCGATTTGATTGGAAGGCACTGTGTGTGCTGCGATTTTGGTTAGAAGGCAATTCCAACCCATGTTGGTGAAGCGACCGAGGTGTCACAACGAGCTATCCACCTTGATCAAAAAGAGATTCCGACCATTCTGGAGAGACGACTCAAAGCAGCTAGGCGATTCCCGGCCAATTAATTCAGACATTCTGGTGAGCAGCAAATTCCGAGGTCCTCAGTTGTGAGTCAGGCGGTCTGCAGGCAACCTTCAGGCACTTTTCTGGTAGACTCCCAGAAATTATGAGAAGATCCAATTCAATAGAAAAGATTTTCAATCCAATTATAGCTGAAAAGAAACAAGAAACAGGGCAATTCGAGAGGCCCTTAATCTCTCCTACTCCACTGAAAATTCTTCACACCCCCCTCACCTGCCACCACCTCTCTTTTATTCCTCTCTCTCTAACAGAATTGGAATCCCACATGCAGGTTGTTACATAACCTTGTAATTCCCATTCTACCCTTCCTCCACCTGGCTAGCTATTACAACCACCAGCCTAATTCCCAAACTATCCTCGATTCCTTGGACGCCTTTGGTATGTCCAGTGAATCGGGAGTCTATCAAAACTCCCTTCCCCAACTTTCACCTTGTCCTCAAGGTGGAAAAATGGGAACTGCTGCTAGATCACTGAGTAGGGTTCCCAAGTGGCTTCCAATGGTGGAAGCCCCTTCCATTGAATTAACACTTCTACTCCTCGCATGTTCTTGCCTGTCCCCGGCTGCACTCCTAGCACCGTTGATGGTTCCACCACTATTTCGAGGTCTTCATTAAGTTGTTGGGGCAACTCCATAGTGGCCTTCATTGCACCCTTAGCCTCCTGTAGTTCAGATACGTGAAATGTAGGGTGGATTTGGCAATGTGGTGGCAGTTTCAGTTTGTAAGCTACAGGACCTACCTCCTCCTCAATCTCAAATGGGCCATAATAACGGGCAACTAGTTTCTCATTTGCACGGGCAGCCAAAGACCTTTGTCGGTACGGCCTTAGATTCAAATAAACTAAGTCTCCTACCTGGAACTTCACTTCTCTTCTTTCCCGATCAGCTTGCTTCTTTTTCACTGCCTGTGCCCTCAACAATTGTGCCTTCAATTCATCTAGGATCCATCCCTTTCAATCATTTGTTGCTCCACCATCGAGACAGGGGTAGTTCCCTTCTCAAACCGCAATAAGGGAAGCGACTCCCTCCCATACACCACTTGAAAGAAAAGGGGTTAACTTGGCAGCTGTGTGATAGGAGGTACTGTACCATAATTCAGCCCAAGGTAACCAGGTGAACCATGCCATCGATTTGGAGGAAGCAAAACATCTTAAGTAGGTCACCAAAGTTCGGTTGAGTACCTCAGTTTGCCCATCCGTTTGTGGGTGATAGGCGGTACTTCTTTTAAGTTTGGTGCCTTGTAGCTGAAAAATCTCCTCCCAAAATTTGCTCACAAAAATTGTCTCTATCCGACACAATAAACCTAGGAACTCTATGGAGCCTCACCAATTCCCCGATAAAAGTTTCAACAACATCCCCAACCGTAAATTGATGTTCAAGGCCAATAAAATGTCCATACTTGCTAAGTCGATCCACCACGACCAAGATCAAGTCCACCTTGTTTGATTTTGGTAGTCCTTCAATAAAGTCCATGGCGATGTCATCCCAAATTTGATTAGGAATCGGTAGTGGCTGCAACAGTCCCCCTAGTGCCAAGGTGATATATTTGTGTTGTTGACAAGTCAAACACTCACTTACATACCGATGAACATCCTTCTTCATACCCACCCAATAGACATTCTCCGCCACCCTCTTGTAAGTTTTTAAGAACCCAGAAATAGAATGACCTCATACGCTTCCATCATGCCCTTCCTGGAGTATCAACGAAATTAGTGCGCATCCCTTGGGTAAGTAAAGTCGCCCCTTGTAGACGAGATGCTTGTCCACCAGCTGAAAATTAGGATGGGAGGAGGGGTTAGTTTGTAACTCTTGGATAATTCTTTACAGCCTTTCATCAGCGCCTACCTCACTTGCCACCTTCTCCAATTGGACCACCCTAGGCACTGTTAAAGCCATCAAAGCTATTGTGTGACAGATCCTAGACAGCCCTTTAGCCACCCTATTCTCTATCCCAGCCCGATAATGTATCTCAAATTGGTACCCCATCAATTTTACCATCCATTTC
The DNA here is from genome assembly GCF_014633365.1 of Diospyros lotus. Lineage (NCBI taxonomy): Eukaryota > Viridiplantae > Streptophyta > Magnoliopsida > Ericales > Ebenaceae > Diospyros > Diospyros lotus. Next base: position 40,038,162 of record NC_068350.1, on the reverse strand, counting down.
AAATATTCAGAACTTGCCTCCTGTTGCTCCATCAAGTACTTGAGGCTTTTTTGATCCATTCTAATCAAAAAAAATTTGCCTAACAAGTAGTGCCTCCATTTTTGCACCGCAAACACTATGGCCATGAGTTCTCTTTCATAAACTGATTTCTTCTTCCCCAACTGACTGAACGCTTGGCTGAAATAAGTGATCGGCCTTTGTTCTTGCATCAAAACAGCCCCCATTCCATGCCCCGAGGCAACAGCTTCAATGATGAAGGGCTTCTCAAAGTCGGGCAAAGCTAAAATAGGTAAGGATTCCATTTTAGCCTTGAGTTGCTAGAAGGCCTGTTCAGCAGCCACATCCCAAAAGAAGTTGGTCTTTTTTAATCTCTCCGTTAGAGGCCGAGCCAGCTTGCCATAGTTTCTCACAAAGCGTCTATAATACCCCATGAGCCCAAGAAACCCTCTCAATTCCTTTACCGTTGTTAGAGTAGGCCAATCTATCATTGCTCGCACCTTGTTGCTATTAGCTAAAACCCCCAGATAAGAAATAACATGGCCCAAATACTCAATTTCCAGTTGCCCAAACACACACTTCTTTCTGTTGGCCACCAGATGGTTGTCCGCTAACACCCTTAAAACACATCATAGGTGTTGTTCATGCTATTCTAAACTGCTGTTGTTCATCAAAATGTCATCGAAAAACACCAACACAAATCGCCTCAAATAATCACTGAAAATTTCATTCATCAACACTTGGAAGGTGGCCGGAGCATTCATCAACCCAAAAGGCATTACTGGGAACTCGAAATGCCCTTCATGAGTCCTGAATGTTGTCTTTGGAATATCCTCCGGCCTAACTCTAATATGGTGGTAACCAAATTTTAAGTCAAGTTTGGAAAAAACCCTGACACCGTGCAACTCATCAAGTAACTCATCTATCACTTGAATGGGGAATTTGTTTGGGACAGTAACCTTGTTCAAGGCCCTATAATCGACACGAAAACGCCACCCTCCATCCTTCTTCTTAACCAATAATACCAGGCTAGAACTGGGTTGAATGATTCCAGTGGCTAACATTTCACCCACCAACTTCTCAATCTCATTCTTTTGTAAATAAGGATAACAATAGGGTCTTACACTCACCAGTGAGGATCCCAAAATTAGGTTTATGGCATGGTCTCTATCCCTACTAGGTGGTAGCCCCTCCGTAGTAGTAAATACTCTTCCAAATTCAGCCAATGCCCCTTTCAGTAATTCCGGGACTGCCCGTTGGTCTTCTTCAATTTCAGCTGCCAGGGTCCCCAATTCCAGCAGCATCCCTTCCCCCTTCTTCTTAAATGCTTTCACCATAGCTTTTAAGAAGATCAAGGTCTTGCTCAAGCTAGGATCCCCCTACAAAGTTACAGCCATGCCTCCGACATGAAACTTCATTGTGAGGGTTTTCCAATCCACATTTATCTTGCCCACCAATGCTAGCCACTTCATTCCCAGGATAACATCCGAACTTCCCAACTCCAAGGGCAAGAAATCTTCCACAATCTGCAAGTTTTGGAGCTAAAGCTTCACTCCCTTGCAAATTCCAACCCCTTGAACTGCGACTCCAGTGCCCATAATCACACCATATCCTGTTGTTTCCTCTCTGTTCAAACCCAGCTGCTGCACCAGCTCCATAGAAATAAAGTTATGGGTTGCTCCTCCATCAATAAGGACCACAACTGGCTGCTCCCCTATCTCGCCTTTTATCTTCATTGTTTGGGGTGTTGTCAACCCTACTACAGAATTCATGGAAAGCTCAATGACCTCCCCCCCTTGGACTGGTTCCCCTACATCCTCCCTCTTTTGGCTAGGGCATGGGTTGTCTTCTTCTTCCCCTACCCACTGTTCCTCCTCTGCTACCATTTCATCATATATCATCATCACCTGCAACTCTTTATTCTTACACTTGTAGCCAATCGTATACTTCTTATCACACCTAAAACATGAGCCCTTATCTCGCTTGGACTTCCATTCGGCCTCACTCAGCCGTTTCCAGGCTGATTAATCACCCTCCCACTGTTTTGGGGCCAATTTGGATATGGGGGGTTCACTAAAACAGGTTTAGAGGCTGGTTGCGCATGGGGCGGAGGACCCCCACGCTGGTAATTTGGAATAAATAGTGAAGCGGATTACCCTCTACTAGAAGTCGATCCAGCAAAATTACCCCGAAGCACAAGGTTCCTCTTTTCTATACGTTGTGCCAGGTCCATCATTTGCTCCAAGCTCCTTGGCCTCAGCACCCTCAGCTCGGCCTTAATCTCCGAACTGAGTCCATTGATGAAGTGCCCTTCTAGCACGACTTCTGGCACATTTTCCATAGGCGACGCCAACGTTTCAAAGCTCTGGCAGTACTCCAAAACAGAACCTCTCTACCGAAGAGCTAGAAAGCGCTCTTCTACCGACCTTTCTTGGGTGGGTCAGAATCGGCTTTGCAGCAGCAGCTTGAAATCCTCTCAAGTCCTCACTCTTCGTCGTTTTTCTTCCCACTGGAACCACGAAAGGGTAGGTCCTTTCACACACACAGGTGTTGTATCCATCTTCTCCACATCCATCAACCCATTTACCAAGAAGTATCTCTTGGCCCTAAAAATCCAACCATTTGGGTCCCTTCCATCAAAGAGCAACATCTCTAGCCGGCATCCACGAGGTTCTGGTCGCCAGTCTCCCTCTAAACCCTTTGTTTCAGCTCGCCTCCCACCTGCCTCTGGTGTCACCTCTGAGTCGCCTACCCCCGGTGATTGTTCTCCTAACTTCTCCTTGTTCTTCCTCTCTCGCTCTTGTTCCTCCCACCTAGCTCTCATCCATTCAAACTGTTCTAGCAGGGCAGTTACGTTCTTCTCCACCGACCTCACCTCACCTCTCATGGCATTCGATTCACTCTTCATGGTGTCCACGCCTAGTTGTACACTATCCAATCTCATCTCTAAGTCTCCAACTCGATCCGTTAAGTTCACCATTAGGATCGCAATGCTCTGATACCAAATTGGTAGACTCCCAGAAATTATGAGAAGATTTTATTCAATAGAAAAGATTTTCAATCCAATTACAACCAAAAAGAAACAAGAAATAGGGCAATTCGAGAGGCCCTTAATCTCTCCTACTCCACTAAAAATTCTTCACACACCTGATAGGCCACCGGTGTACCGGACCTACCAAAGACCAGCAAGCATGAAGGGGGAGAATAGGGAATTAGCACATGCAGGTTGTTACAACCAGCATGTGCGCATGAGGGTAGTTTTGTAATCCATAGGTTGATGGAATAATCTGCATGTGCAAGGGAATTTGGTTAAAGAGGGGCAGAGGAGCAGTATAAAGAGCTGAGAAGAAGAGGGAGAGGGTAGCTAGTTTTTGATAGAAGAATTGGGAGAGTAAGGGCCTCTCGAATGCCCTGGTTTGTTCTTGTTTTCTGCTGAAAAGTATTGGAAACTATTGATATTTGATTATTGTTTGGATTTGCTATTTGGTATCCTATCAATTTGGTATCAGAGCATCTCCGATCCTAATGGAGGACCTGACCGATCGAGTGGGTGACTTGGAGATGAGGGTAGAAGGCATGCAACGGAGTATTCAAGCAGTGGGGAAGAAGGTAGCAAGCTTGCTGGAACAGTTCGCTTGGATGCGAGCGAGATGGGAAGAGCAGGATCGGGAGAGGAAGAACGAGGAGAGACGGGAGGAGCAAGTGAGAGAGAGGAAGGGGAAGCAAGATAAGGAAGACCCACCTGCGAGTTCGCCCTTGACAAGGGAGGGAACACCGGTAGCTGGAGCGAGAAGTGGCGAAGGGGTCGATGGTGTCGGAAGGCAGGAGTATCGTGGGAGACGCTCGGAAATACCCATCTCCGAGGGAGATGATTCGGATTGCTGGGTATTTAGGGCTGAGCGCTACTTCATTGTGAACCAGCTGTCCGATGTGGAGAAGCTGGAGACAACGGCCTTATGCGTTAAAGGAGCGGCTCTATCGTGGTTCCAATGGGAGCAGCGAAGGCGACGGGTGAGGAGTTGGGCGGAGCTTAAGGCGACGGGTGAAGAGTTGGGAGTTGCAGTGAAGGGGCTAGTTGTCGAGGAGAAGATGGACTCGGCAGCACTGTGTTTGGAGGGTGCTGCTCTTTCATGGGTCCAGTGCAAGCAACAGAGACGAAGAGTGAGAAGCTGGGAAGAGTTGAAGGGGCTGCTAAGGAATCGCTTAGGGGCCATGCTGGAAGGTGCGGGGGACGAGCTGCATATTGAAGGGGGATTGGCGGTTGAGCAGATGATGGTGTCGCGAGGCAGAGTGGCAGTCGACGACGATGGTGTTGGGGAGTTCCACGGCGAGGCAGAAGGGCAGCCGACGATCGATCCATTTAAAAGGTCGTGGACGACCGAACCAGTGACAACCAAGGAGAGCATCTCGCCGAGGAAGGGGGCGCCATCAACAACATGTTGTTTGGGAAGATGGTGCGACTCCTAGCCAGGTTTCTCATAAATTTTACATGGGGTTGGCTGATAATGGAGGGTCCCTCATGTATTCTCACCATCATGAGGGGGTGGGGGCCTCGCCCAAGGAGGTTGTGATGGTGGAAGGGCAGCATGTTTCTAGAAGTCAAGGGCTCAATTTGCATTCTGTTGTGGAGCCCAATGATTTAGAAGCTTCGCTTATGATAATGGAGTCTTGTTTAAATTCTGATTGGCTCCAACATTCTTTTCACTCTTGGGCACAGAGATGTCAGAATGCTAACAGTGCTGAATCTGTTGAAATGCGAAAGGAGGAATTGGTTGATTCTACTCTGTGGGATGAGTTAACAAATTTTGGGCTTTCAAGGGTTGGTCTCATCAACAGCATCGATGATTTATCTGGTCCGACTGTTAGTGGGACATTGCTATTGGGAGAAAATGAACCTCAGTTAACTGCATCTAAGCATCAGCGAGAAAGACGAAAGAAACGGTCTGCCATTGGAACACCTGACCATTTGGCTCTCGAGATTCTCTTAGGGACAGGGCATGGTGCAACTGCGGATTGGTGGTCTGTGGGTATCATTCTATTTGAGCTGATTGTTGGTATCCCACTTTTTAATGCTGAGCATCCTCAGATAATAACTGATAATATTCTCAACCGAAAGATACCTTGGCCCTGGGTACCTGAAGAAATGAGCTATGAAGTCCAACATCTCATTGATCAGTTATTAACCGAAGATCCTCATCAGAGACTAGGAGCAGGAGGAGCCTCGGAGGTGAAGCAGCATGCATTTTTCAGAGATATTAACTGGGACACCCTTGCTAGACAGAAGGCTGCTTTTGTTCCTTCATCAGAGAGTGCACTTGACACCAGTTACTTCATGAGCCGATACTCGTGGAATTCTACAGAGAACATGTTTTTTATGCTACCAGTGAGTTTGAGGACAATGAAAATGGTAGCACCACTAGTAGTAGCAGTGGTGCAAGCAATCGCCACGATGAACTGGGAGCCCTACGATTCAGCAACAATTTCCTACTTTTCACCTTGAGGACAAGGTGAAAGTGCGGGAGGGGAGTAATGATAGGGCACCGGTGTACCGGACCTACCAAAGACCAGCAAGCATGAAGGGGAGAATAGGGAATTAGCACATGCAGGTTGTTACAACCAGCATGTGCGCATGGGGATAGTTTTGTAATCCATAGGTTGAGGGAATAATCTGCATGTGCAAGGGAATTTGGTTAGAAAGGGGCAGAGGAACAGTAT